>NC_054481.1:84834662-85458764 GCF_017639515.1 Carcharodon carcharias
ACGAGGTTGCAGAGATGGTGTGAGTGTGGACGAGGTTACAGAGATGGTGTGGGTTGGACGAGGTTACAGAGATGGTGTGGGTTGGACGAGGTTACAGAGATGGTGTGGGTTGGACGAGGTTACAGAGATGGTGTGAGTGTGGACAAGGTTACAGAGATGGTGTGGGTCTGGGCGACATTACAGAGATGGTGTGGACCTGGACGAGGTTACAGAGATGGCGTGGACCTGGACGAGGTTACAGAGATGGTGTGGGTTGGACGAGGTTGCAGAGATGGTGTGGGTTGGACGAGGTTACGGAGATGGTGTGAGTGTGGACGAGTTTACAGAGATGGTGTGAGTGTGGACGAGTTTACAGAGATGGTGTGGGCATGGACGAGGCAACAGAGATGGTGGGGGTCTGGGCGACGTTACAGAGATGGTGTGGGTTTGGATGAGGTTACAGAGATGGTGTGGGTCTGGACGAGGTTACAGAGATGGTGTGGGTCTGGACGAGGTTACAGAGATGGTGTGGGTCTGGACGAGGTTACAGAGATGGTGTGGGTCTGGACGAGGTTACAGAGATGGTGTGGGTCTGGGCGACGTTACAGAGATGGTGTAAGTGTGGATGAGGTTACAGAGATGGTGTGGGCCTGGACGAGGTTACAGAGATGGTGTGAGTGTGGACGAGGTTACAGAGATGGTGTGGGCCTGGACGAGGTTACAGAGATGATTTGAGTGTGGACGAGGTTACAGAGATGGTGTGGGCCTGGACGAGGTTACAAAGATGTTGTGGGTCTGGGCGAGGTTACAGGGATAGGAAGAGATAAAGTGACTTAAACACAAGGATGAAAATTTGAAATTTGAGGTATTTTGGAAGCAGGAGCCAATGTAGATCAATGCAGGCAGAAGTTATATGAGTGATTGGGACAGGTTAGGTTAGACACGATCACAGAGCTTTGGATCAGCAGAGTGGTACGGAAACTGGAACATAAAAGGCCAGTCAGGAGAGCAATGGAATGGTTGAGTCTGGAGTTACCTAAGGCATGGATGAGGAATTCACCAACAGATGGCCTAGGAATTAGCAGAAGTGGGTGATAGATTACTGAGTGGAGCTGCCTGCTCTTGGATGGTATATGGGATTGGAAAAACAGCTCCGTTCACCCAGGTCCAACAGGAGGTTCAGGTCATTATTCCACCCCCACCACCAGCCCCCCCGAACCCCCCACCCCACACCCACCAACCCTCCAATATATGCACCTTTCACTTTGGCCCTACCCGGAAGTCTATGGCCTGCCCTGGTATCTTTGCAGATGGTCTTGCAGTAAGGGCATGTTCTTCAGATGCCCTGCCAACAGTCATACAGAGAATGAGGTAGGAGGGCAGGATATCTCATTGGCTATGTATCCGGATGGCCTCCGCCCTCTGTGACTGAAAGATAAGCTCCTCCACCAGTAAATAATCAAACAGTAACATTAAAGGGGCAAAGGCTTCCCGATGTCCAATAAATGAAGCAGGAGTTTTACCGGATAAAATTAATCCTCAGGAATGTACCCTGTGCTGGGAAAGTCTCAGCTTCTCCAGCGAAATTCACACTTTGAGGTCTTACATCATTTGTGCTGTTTTAACCCATCATATATCAGCCTGGAAAAAAATTGCCACAAAATAAAAAGAATAAAGTGACACAAACGTTTCAGGGATGTGATTGCTTTCCATAAACTGAGCCACAGAGATCCTTTCCTCTTGGAGAATTATTATTTTGTTTTGATGCCGTTCAATCTGTCATACACAGGATGCTGTCCTCCTCTTTAATGGAAGTTGTTCACAATGTGCGCATCTGCTGGTGTCAGAATTTCTCACTGTAAAGGTGATGATCACTGCCAGCATAGCACAGTGGTAGACCAAAGGATAGTTTGCATAAAAGGTGCCAAATGCATAGCCGCCATTGAAACAGGGCTTAAGCCAAGGGATGGTTTGATTTCATTGGATTAATAATGTCACCCTTGCTATTTGAATTCATTCTGTAAAACCCTGGAAATAAAAAGCAGGAGAATCTGTTTCCATTGGCAGGAGATCAGAAGCTAGAGGGCATAGATTTAAGATAATTGGCAAAAAAAAACTGGAGAGGAAATAAGGTTTATTTAGGCGGTGAGTGTTATGGTCTGGGATGCAGTGCCTGAAAAGATGTTGGAAGCAGGTTTATTAGTAACTTTCAAAAGGGAACTGGATATACACTTGAAAGGAAAATTTGCAGAGCTATAGAAAAGAGCAGGGAAGTTGACTAATTGGATAGTACTACCAAAGAGCTGACATGGGGGTGAAGGGCTGAGTGGCTTCTTTTTGTGCTGTAAGATCCTAGGTATCAGGAGAAGTAAACATGAAGCTACCACATTGCTGTAAAACACAAATGGTTCACTAATGCCCTTCAGGGGAGGAAACCTGCATTCTCACCCAGTCTGGTCGATATGTGACTCCTGTCCAACAAGAAATGGGAGCCTAGCCAGAAATACTCACATCCTGAGAATGAATTTTAAAAAGCAGCCCCCCAATAACTGCTATAATTATTTCTCTGTCATATTTTAATGATTAATTTTAAGGCTTCAAAAATATGAGATCAATATTTTGGATCTTTTTGTAAAAGACTAAGATAACAAGACTGAATATCAGAACATAGTCGGCCATCGCCTGAATGTGACTTCCTTTTTAAAGTGCTTTCTGTACCATTGTAACTTCTATTTTGTTTTCTTAGATCTACAGGTAAGCCCATTGCTTCTCTAAATTAATGTACATGAGAACATTAGGGACAGGAATCAGCTATTCAGCCCCTGGAGCTGCATTTAGCTCCTGGCTGATTGGTACCTCAACTCCATTTACTCGCCTTCAAACTGTTTCTGTGGACTCACCCAGCATCCACAATCTTCGAGGGAGTTCCAGCTTTCCATTGCCCTCTGTACAAAAGACTGTTTCCTAAATGGCTGGACTCTGATTTTAAGAGGATAAGTGGATGTGAATTCTCCTCAGAGGAAATCACATGGTTTCTCTGTATCTGCCCAGTTGAACTCCTTTATCATTTTAAATGGCCCAATGCAATTACCTCTCAAACCTTCCAACTCAAGGAAATGCAAGCCGTGTCCATTTCTTTGTATGTCTTTATTCTTTCATGGGATGTGGGCATCGCTGGCAAAGCCAATATCTGTTGCCCAACTCTAATTGCTCTAAGACTGAGTGGCTTGCTAGGTCATTTCAAAGCGCAGTTAAGAGCCAACCACATTCCTGTGGATCTGGAGTCAGACATAGGACAGGTAAGGACAGCAGATTTCCTTCATTAAAGGACATTAGTGAACCAGATGGGTTTTTACAACAATCAATGGTCACTACTCTAATCATTATTGCATGGACAAACTTTCAATTCCAGATTTTATTAATTAAATTTTAATTCCACCAGCCTGTGGTGAGATTTGAAAGCAGGTCTCCAGAGCATTAGCCTGGGACTCTGTATTACTAGTCCAGTGACATTATCACCATCTCCCCACTGTGCAATCCACCCCCATAATTTTATCCTTCAAATCCCATGCAGTATCAGTTTGGTGAATCTACACAGTACACTCTCCAAGGTCAGGATATCCTTCCTGAGGTCTGGTGTCCAGACCTGAATGCAGTATTCCAGATGGGGTTTGACCAAACCTCTGTACAACTGGAAAATCACTTTTTTATTTCGACTCTTTTAAGATAAGATTAACATTCCATTCAATTTTTGATAATATTTTGTACCAGCCATTAATGATTTTGTCCCGACCTCTCAAAAAGCAAAACAACAGGAAAAAATGGGAAGAGCTGAAGATATAACTCAGAGGTTGGCACTGAGTTTTGCCTTAGTTATCCAAAAATTATTTATTAATATTTCTATATTTTCTTTTATTAAATGAAGCTTGAAATAGGCCACTCAGTCATCAGCTGTTTCACCTTTGGAAAGCTTGGAGTTTGTGTTTATAATGTCTCTGTGACTGATGACGATTGAGGCAAAACAAACTGGTCCTCAGGGGAAGGGCCCATTTTGACATTCTATTATAACCTGTTATAATCCAAGTCTGAAGATCTTAAGATCAGCATCCCATTTAGAATATCTGAATTTTAGGAAACCGGAACTGCCCTATTATGAGAATGGGAACATTGAAAGAAGAAAATAAAGGACTGTGTTTACATAATGCCCCTCACAACACCAAGATACCTCAAAATGCTTCACAGCCAATTAATATATGTTATAAAGTGTAGATGCTGTCATACTGAAAGTCGTCAGTCAATTTGTGCACAGGTTTCGATAAGGTAGACAAAGATAAGCTGTTTCCATACGTTGTATATACAAGAGCTAGTGGACACAGGTATTAGGCCTGGATTTTCATCACTGAGATGGGTAGTGGGATTTGGGAAAATTCTCATCTCGGCCTGTCTACCTCAAGAGAAAGTGCCTGCAAAGACAAGACCTTCATCACTGGGGGAGTCGGGGGTGGGTATAGACTGTAGTCAGGCCAACCAACCCAGGGTTGAGGTCGGAGGCAGCCACAGGGCTGCTGGGTGTTGAGGTGAGCCATTTAAAATGGTTCACCTCAGTGCTCTGGGACTTTGTCTCGGTTATAATGAAAAATTCAAGGCCCTCTAGCTCTCACTGCTCACACACGTACATACCACCTAATGCCCTTGATGCCAAGCTATGGCACTTCAATGCCCATTGGCCCACTATACACTGTATAGAACCAATGAACCCTATAGCGATATTAGGATGTGTTTAAAAATCTTTTAAAAAAAGTAATTCTTTCTTTACTTTCCACTGTCTTAAAACCATCCTTTCACTGTAGCCCAAAATAGTGTCAATCATCCAGACCCTTTAAAGTATCAAAACAGAAACTGCAAGAACTTGAACCCTCTCAACCCTTTGTAAATAAACATTGTGAAATTGACAGCAAAGTTGGAGAGTCAGAGCCATCAAGCTATGTTTTCCCTGGGTGTTTCAATAGAGTAATGGGTTTCTGGACTGTCAGCCAAGAATGCAGAGAGCCCAGAAGTATCTTCCTCTGTCGAAACTTGTGATCCCCAGGGAAACCATTGCTTGATTGAAAGCTCTGTTCTCTGCTGGCAATTTCATAATGTTCATTTACACAGGATTAAGAGGTTTCAAGTGATTGCAGTTTCTGTTTTGATACTTTAAAGGGGCTAAATGATTGATACTTTTGTTGGACTGCACTGAAAGGACTTCTTTAAAGTAGTGGAAAGTAATGATGAAATACTTTAGGATGTGCAGAAAAAGCATTTAAAATAATGTCACTACAGGGTTCATTGGTTCTATACAGTGCATTGTCGCTCAATGGCACAGAAGTGCCATAGCTTGGCATGGGGGCATGAGGGGCCATGGGGTCTTGGTGAAGGGGCATAGGCAGGCATAGGGGGCATGAGAGTCCATGCGGAAGTGGAGAGGCATAGCTTGGCATGTGGACATGAGCAGCCGTGGAGAATCAGTGGGGTGCATACCTTGGCATAAGGGGCATGCAGACTATGGTTTGTGACTCCTCTGAGGGGCCATGAACCATGACTGTTTGAAAAGCTGGCCAGACTCCATGAAAATTGTGGAGGCCTAGGACATGCCTATCACTGCAATGGAGACGGGCAGGTCAGGAATGTCAGGTGTGGGCTTTTGACCAAAAACCAACCCACACCCTTAAAAGGCATCCCTGAAAATCAGAAAGCCTGGGAACAGGGTCAGGAATCCCACAATTGGGACCTACCCACCATTTTTTAAGGGCTCCTAAGTTGGTGAAAATCTAGGCCAAGGTTTGGGCAAGAAATTTGGGATGATACGAGGAAGAACGTTTTCTCACAGAAAATCGTAATGACCTGGAACTTGCTGCCAAGTGGGTGGTGAAGGTGAAGAGGATCAATGATTTCAAAAAGGAATTGTATGGGCACTTTCAGGGTTATGGGAATAGAGTGGGGGAATGAGACTGACTGGATTACTCTACAGAGAATTGGCATTGACTTGATGGGCCGAAGAACCTCCTTCTGTAATGAAATGACTCTCTGACATCAAGATCGCACTGACATCAATGAGGTAATGACCTGATAATCAGTTTTCGTGCTAGGGCACTCCTGCTCTTCCTTGAATAGAGCCAAGGGACCCTTAGCACTGCCTGAGGGAGCAGATGGAACTTTGGTTAAAGTGTCATTGAAAGACAGATCTCCAACAGTTCAGCACTCTCTCAGCACTATACTGGAGCGGAGGCATAATTTAAAGTTGGGTCATAATCTATCCATTTCTCACTACATCTGCATCAAACCATGATTAAAATGCCTCTTTAAGACATTGACATTGTAGTCAATGCTCTGTGAAGGTGTAAACCTGCAATGTGTCAATGTTCTTGGATCAAGCTTCACTTTCCCAGACTTAACTATGCTGTTGCCACTGGCAGTAGAAATAGCTGATCAAATTTTGCTGGTGGAATGCAGAATGAGAGGAAGTATATAAACGTACATTTGTAAAGCACTTTAAAAGCAATCATCAGCAGCTCTGAGTCTAAACTGACGACCCAGCTCATGTATTTTAATGTGCAGTGCTGTGCTTGTAAACTCCACCACAGCAGGAGGGCAGTTTCCAGTCACGAAAGCACCAGGCAAACATAGACTTGTCACACAGCGACAGCAGGCGTTGGGGATTTAACCTTTGTATGAGACGGAGACTTGGGCAGCTAGTAAGCAAAGTGCGAGCGTTCGTTTATGTCCATTTTCTTTTGTTTGGGTAAATACTCCCTACAGTTAGCTGATCACCTGCTCCTCCACATTCCCTTGAAATGAAGTCTTCACTCTGTCTGCATTAACATGAGGCTGTTCCCTTGTGTCTAAGGATTGAGCTGTCAGTGAAGACTGTAGGTACTAGGGCTCTTGAGCCTTGAAAGGAGGTGACCCTTTAGAAATAATGAGGATGTCATTCATGGTACCAAAAAAATAAATTCACAAAGCTAATTTGAATTAGCCATGACAATAGGATGGGACAATTATGCTCAAAGCAAGGAAGAATAATTTTAGGCATTATACCCTGAAGAATTCTTTTACACGACACTTGGAATAAACTTCTAGGCAGGGTGGTGGAGGCAAAAATCTAAGGCAGAATTTAGGCTGGGGCTGTATATCAAAGGATGAAAGATCATGGATTACTGTACCATGTGAGAAAGAAGAAAATTTGGACCCTTTGATTATTTGCCCCTTTACATTATCCATTTTTAAGGGACGAAGCTTGATTGCGACTGAAACCTCTGTAACTTTCTGTACTTTGGGGTAATTTTGCATTTGGATAGTCAATTTTGAGCAATGTGATTCATTAGATGCAACATAATAAATATTGTATTTGTAACCATTTCCCCATCAACAAACACCTGGAACTTTGCAGTTTGGGCTGCCAATCAATTCAGCTTCAAGAGAACTTTTAGATCGATAGTTAACCTAATTATTAAGAAATAAGCATGTTAGGAGGACAACAGCTGTTTAACGCATTGGCTCCTCCCAAGTTTTATTCTTTCATGGGATGTGGGCATCGCTGGCAAGGCCAGTATTTGTTGCCTATTCCTAATTGTCCTTGAACAAAGTGGTTTGCTAGGCCATTTCAGAGGGCAGTTAAGAGTCAACCACATTACTGTGTTGTTACATGCCTTTAAGGCATATCAGCTCGACATCAATAGAAGGGAAGTATGTCATGTGATCCAGTCTTAGTTTCACTTTTGCTTTGAGCAGAGCACACACCCACACAGCTGTGATGTTTTCAAGCGTTATACCTATGTATAACTGTTGGGCCTAGTCTTAATAAGTGAACCCACAACATAAACACCCAATCCCTTTGAGTGATTGGTGCCTTCTGTTTTGTACAGTCAATAAGTCCAAGGTATTATATCATTATAATAACACGGCATGGTGATCAGCAGGTGTATGACAGTTTGCAGCAAGACCAGAGGTACGACATGGTAAACAGACTTAGATCATACTATGTGTCATGACAGGATGCTTGACATTTTGGTCAGATCACAACAAAATCGCAGCGTCAGAGAAAATGCAGCATCATGACAGTGAAGAAGAGTTTTGAAGACACAGTGCTGAGCTAGCGCCTGTGTAAAGAGCTGGTAAGCAGACAGATCCCTCGTGGTGAGATTGCAGCACATAGCCTGTCAGTTCCATAAGTGGCACAGCACGTCAAGAGGACCAACACTGGATTAACTAAGTTGGGAAAGGCTAGCGACCAGAGTGTGGTCCGGATCGATAGAGAGTGAGGAAGAGTCAAACAAACAAAGGAAGCCACCATAAAAATCGGGCCAGAAAAGGTTGGGATTATAATGGGTGGCTTAGGGAGTTGCTGAACAGCAAATTGAATAAAAAAACAAAGATACAGTAGCACATTCCCACAACAACTCATTTTCGTGGGTGGAGCTTCTGAAAAGCCTGCATAAGCAGCTACAGCGGCACTCATCCCAGGAACTATAGGAGGAGGAAGGTCAAAGGGATATTGTCAGAATATCCACAAAATTCCACAGTTTGAATTGGGTTGCAGCTGACTTATTATTTGAATCCAAAATGTTTAAACAGCGTACAGAGCTATAGTTTCTTGATTCAGGTACGTCTGAACCAGAGAAGCAAATCATAAAAATTCACCTAGCAATTGGGAATATAGGTTGAGCACATCAGGATTGACAGAAGAAGAGCTAAAGGATCCCCAAAAGATATGGCCGACATTGGAAGACAAATTCAAAATCAGTTTAAATTTCTGTATTCATTGACTGGAGTTCAAGTCAGTGGACAATAGCCTACAGAATCCATAGACTGCTTCATCAGCAGATACAGAGAAAAGGGCATGTACTGTGATTTTTCAAACAGCGAGCTAGCAGACAGAATTGTTGAGTTGATGATCGCATCCACTCCCATGGAAGCATTCCAGAAAGATCTGCTGGAAAAGCCCAAAATATATAGAATTGAAGAACTATTCATGGATGGACATAAGTACACAGTGATCCTCACAGGTTGATGAATCTTACAGGTCCTGAGTAAAACCCCAATGGTTGATGCACTCACTAGAAAACCCAAACCTGGCAAGATAAGTGGAAGGTGTGGCCTTCTGCATGCACCAAGGAAATTCCCAGCTTTTCATTAATTCTGCAAGGTGTGTGACAGAGAGGGCCATTGGCAGCCACAGTGCACTAGAGCAAAGTCTGATGCAGCTACAAAGAGTCGTGCACTAATCCAAACAGATCATACACAATGGATACCTTCAAGTAATAAGAATGACGATCCAGTGTCCAGTCAGAAACATACACATGAGTTGATTGACAAACCAGAGTCTGACAATGGTGTTCACGCTGAGACAACAAGCGGTGAATACTTGTTTCATACCATCAATCTCACGGAAAACGTAGATGCCATCACACCATCCAAAGTTGTTGCTAAAATTCAAATTATCTGCCTTAAGAAAAGTGGTAACTACTCGTTATTGGCCAAGATTGACACTGGGACAAGTGCCAACAAAGTACCTCTGTGAATTCTAAAGGACATGTGTACACAAACATGAAAGGCCATGGTGAAACCTACTACTGCACAACTTTCGGTGTACAACAGTTCGGCAATTTCATATGCAGGCTCCACAGTCCTGGAGTACAAGCACAATCAATCTTTCTGGGTGTCATACATGTTCTAGTTGTGGAATCTAAAGGTCCAGCGATTGCAGATTTAATGGCACTAGTCACAATCCATGGAATCAGTCAGACATCACAAGGCAGATTAACCTCAGAAATTACTCCTATCACCTCAATTCATGACCTAACATGAAAATATCTGGAATGCTTTGACAAAATTAGCAGTTTCAAGGGAGCTGCAATGTTACACTTGTGGAAAATGCAAAGCCGTCAACTGAGCCACCTAAGTGCAATATTCACATGCAGGACAAATTGAAGGTCAAATTAAACAAAATGAAGAAAGACAGAATCATTAGAAGAGAACAAGAGCACACAGATTGGTGCAGCTGAATCACACGTGTCAGAAGGAAGGCAGATCATTGTGGGTTTGCCCTGATCCACAATGTCTAAACACATCTTTGAAACATTGTCCATACAAAATACCTACATTAGAAGAGTTAAATCTGAGGTTTGCAAGAGCAAAGTTCTTCTTGAAGATTGATGCCTAACATGGTTACTGGTCAGCACATCTCATGGAGATATCGCTAACGCTTACTACATTTCATACCCCATTTGGTCAATACTGTTTTTAATGACTTTCATTTGGGCTATCTGTTAGCCAGGATCTCTTTCAAACTCCCATGGACCACATTACATGCACTGTGCCATGATGCATCAGTATCACTGATAACATTGTTGGAAGAACAAAGCAAGAACATGATCATAATCTGTATTTATTGATGCAAGTGGCGTGTAATTAAGGATTGGTGTTTAACAGTCTGAAATGTGACATCAATGTGCAGCAGATCAACTTATTCAGTTCTATTTATTCCAGTGCTGTCATATATCCCAATCCCAGTAAAATGGGGGATATTAAGGCCATGCCAACTCCTCAAGATAAGGATGATCTTCAAAGATGTCTAGGTCTCTTTAATTTCTTGTCTTCATACATTCCCAATTTCACTCAAAAATCTTCATCTCTAAAGGATAATGTTGAGAAAGGATGTGTCTTTGCTGTGACAGGAAGACCACCAATATCTCTTTGTGGGACTAAAACAGACATTATCAGAAGCTTCATCATTGCAATTTTATGATCCTAGGGAGACAACTATCCCGGAGATAGGTGCCTCACAGAAAGGGCTGGGATCATGCACATTACAAAAAGTCAAACCGATTACATTCACTTCAAAACCTTTATCCATAATGCAATACAATTACTCCAACATTGAGTGGGAAACATGAGCTTTACTACAGGATTTACTACCATTTGGAAGCAAATTGGCGTATTAGTGAGAGGCAGCATGGTTTTGTGAAGGGGAGGTCGTTCTCACCAACTTGATCAAGTTTTTCAAGGAAGTGACAAAGATGATCGACGATGGAAGGGCAGTGGATGTTATATACATGGATTTCAGTAAGGCCTTTGACAAGGTCTCTCATGGCAGACTGGTACAGAAGGTAAAGTCGCTGGAAAGATGGATACAGAATTGGCTTGGTCAATGAAGACAGAGGGTAGCAGTGGAAGGGTGCTTTTCTGAATGGAGAGCTGTGACTAGTGGAGTTCCGCAGGGATCAGTGCGGGGACCTTTGCTGTTTGTAATATACATAAATGATTTGGAGGAAAATGTAACTGAGCTAATTAGTAAGTTTGCAGGCGACACTAAGGTTGGAGGAGTTGCAGATAGTGAAGAGGATTGTCAAAGGATACAACGGGATATAGATCGGTTGGAGACTTGGGCGGAGAAATGGCAGATGGAGTTTAATCCGGACAAATGCGAGGTGATGCATTTTTGAAGGTCTAATACAGGCAGGAATTACACAGTAAACGGCAGAACCCTTAAGTGCATTGATGGGCAGAGGGATCTGGGTGTACAGGTCCACAGGTCACTGAAAGTGGCAACGCAGGTGGATAAGGTAGTCAGGAAGGCATATAGCATGCTTGTCTTCATTGGCAGGGGTACTGAGTATAAAAGTTGGGAAGTCATGCTGCAGCTGTATAGAACCTTGGTTAGGCCACACTTGGAATATCATGTGCAATTCTGGTCGCCACATTACCAGAAGGATATGGAGGCATTGGAGAGGGTGCAGAGGAGGTTTACTAGGATGCTGCCTGGTCTGCAGGTTATTAGCTATGAGGAGAGGTTGGAGAAACTTGGATTGTTCTCACTAGAGCGATGGAGATTGAGGGGCGATTTTATAGAAGTTTACAAAATTATGAGTGGCATGGACAGAGTAGATAGTCAGAAGCTTTTTCCCAGGGTGGAAGAGTCAATTACTAGGGGACATAGATTTAAGGTGAGAGGAGAAAACTATAGAGGAGATGTGCTGGGCAAGTTTTTTACGCAGAGGGTAATGAGTGTCTGGAATTTGCTGCCAGAGAAGGTGGTGGAAGCAGGTACGATAGTGGTGTTTAAGAGCCAGCTTGACAAATACATGAATAGGATGGGATTGGAGGGATACGGACCCCAGAAGTGCAAAATGTTTTAGTTGATGGGCAATATGATCGGTGCAGGCTTGGAGGGCCGAAGGGCCTTTTCCTGTGCTGTACTTTTCTTTTCTTTGTTCTTATGTTTTTGGAATCACGTACTTCCATACCTATTTATTTGGCAAAAGACTTGTGGTAGAGATCGTGCACAAGCCACTGGAGATGATTTGGCGAAAGCCATTGACCAGTGCACCGCCAAGATTTGAACACCTCTTTATAAAGCCTCAAGGTTACAGCTGTGAGATCAGGTACAAGCCAGGTGACTTGATGATTGCATTGGATACCCTTATCAAATTGCAGGCCGTTATCCATAACGATCTCTCTCTCTAGGCACATAAAAT
Organism: Carcharodon carcharias; assembly: GCF_017639515.1. NCBI lineage: Eukaryota > Metazoa > Chordata > Chondrichthyes > Lamniformes > Lamnidae > Carcharodon > Carcharodon carcharias. Next base: position 84,847,157 of record NC_054481.1, read on the forward strand.
AAACTGAAAATAGCACTTAAATGTGTGGTCAACAGTTGTGCTTGACGTATTATGCAATTGCTGACTAATGGTGTACTCTTAAGTGCTATTTTCAGTTTATTTGGTGTGCCTAGAGAAATCATTACAGATAACAGTCTACAATTTATTGGTAAGCTATTTCAGGATATGTGTGAGAAGTGGAATATCAATCACACAACAACTTCTTCTCATTACCCTTTATCTAACGGCCTAACTGAACCAATGATTCACATGGTGAAATCCCTAATTCACAAGTGTAAACAGACCAAGCAAGATCTACACATTGCAATGTTACATCTGAGAGTGACACCTTTAATTGCAAATATTACATCACCGTCAGAGCTCACCTTTGGCAGACCAGTGTGTGTGGATTTACCCACTCTTACCCATTCTACTCTCTCAGAAACTAAAGCGCAACTTTTAAAACTACAAAAGAAGGTGACCAATGTGCATGATAAAAATGCAGGTACAGGATTGTCAAGCTTAAAGCTGGGACAAGAAGTTCACACCCAGGACCCCACAGAAGGTAACCTGCCGAGGTGACAAGGATTTGTTCGGAACCAAGGTAATATGAAGCCATTACACACAAAAGGGCAATGGTGAGGCATAACTGAGGGCAAATCATATCCATTCCAGCTCCTCAACCCCATACAGTCCTATTGCATCTTGGACAAGATCCCAAATGAAACCAGGAATAACATCCAAGAATGACAATCCCACAGATCACTGTGAGCAATTAAAGAAACCTCCAGAAAGGTTACTATTACAAGATCTGTGCGAACCAGCTGATTACCTCGACACCTTAAAGACTCTCAGATTCATCAGCTCTATGCACTTCTACAATGGTAACTAACATGAACATATATTGTAAATAGTCATACTTCTTTGGGAGGGGAGGAAAAGTATCTTTAAAAAGAAAGGGGATTTTGTAATATGCCTTTTAGGGATCAGTAAAGGGGAAATGTATCATGTGATCCAGTTTCACTCTTGCTTTGATCAGAGCACAAACACAACTCAATACTTCAAGCTTTATACTCATGTATAACTGTTCTCATGTGTCTGGTCTTATTAAATGAACCCACAATATGTTTACCCAATACTAATGAGAGATTGGTGCGTTGTGTCTTGCATAGTAAATTAAACCCAAGGTACTATATCATTATAATAACACAGCACTGTGGGTTTGGCATCACATGTAGGCCTGACCAGGTAAGGACAGCAGATTCCCTTCCCTAAAGGACATTAGTGAACCAGGTGCATTTTTACCATGATCAATGACAGTTTCATTGTTACCATTATTAGGTTAGCTTTCAATTCCAGAGTTTTTAAAATTAATTTTAATTTAACTTCTACCAGCTGCCTTTTGAACCTGTGTCTCCAGAGCATTTTCCTAAGCCTCTGGAATGATTAGTCCAGTAACATTACCACTATGCCATCATCTCCCCATCTCCACCATTGCTTCCATTACGTCATGCTGTGGAAGTGACTTAAAATGTATTTCAAAGGAAGATTTAGCTCAGTTTATAATTTGATTAATATTTTCAAAGCAAAATTGCCCCATTAATTTCTCTTGAAATTCACCCAGTAAACAGTGAGTGTGGGAGTAGAGAAAAGAACAGGCCCATTAATCAATCTCTAGTCCCAGACCTTCAGCTTATATTACAGCGTCAAAGGTTTCAGGTATAGAGGCTATGGACTGCGAGAGCAGAAGAATTCAGCTCTAGTCCTTAACTAGACAGGCTGAATCTCCCAGAGAGGTCATTCTAGTGTGTTTCGGCTATCTGCCATTCTTCAACATGCTTGATTTGATCTCATGGCAGACAGAATAACTGCAGAGGTTTGGGTGTGCATTTCCGTGGAATATACTTCAAAACAAATTCTCCTAACACTAATTATTAATCTGTTTACAGAGATGACTTTCTGTGCTGGAAAATTGTACCATAATAAGAAAATCTCCCTTGTATCTTTGCAACACTAGCTTCTGGAATCTGCTTAGTTTTTTTAAAAAGCTCAGACAGCCTCCATAGTCTTCAGTTTAATTGCTGGCAGATCATTCTGAGGGGGGAGGCGGGGGTGGGTGTATAAAATAACACCAGCTGATTTCTTTCCAAAACATTCATTTTATGCTGAAGTGGATGCTAATTCCATATGCGTGATGATCAGTGATGGTAGCCTTAATGTCAATGGATTCTGAAGTAATAAATGAGGCTAAGCAGCCTTCAATGTTCATATTTTGTCTTTACAAAGTGAAGTTCTTTTTCAACTTGTTGTTAGAACTTAGGCTAAATGTAGCTCAATGGCTTATTGAAGTGATTGAAAATCAAGCAACATGGTAACTTTTTAAAATTGCATCATTTATTGTTTTTAAAGGTGGGAGGGTTCATTAAGCTATTTCTATCCTTCCTATTGATGGTTCGCTGTGTAACACACACCATTTCTCAGAGGATTTGGCATCTTGCCCCCTGCCTGCACACTCTGAAGTCTCCCACTTGGAGGGTGCTCATGAGGAATCCACCGGGATTAGATATGATACAGTGCCTGCTCTCCAATCAGAGCTTCACAAAGTGGCATAGTCAGGAGCACAGGATGCTAGCCATCAAAACCGGCCCATGGCAAATCTGTGCATCCATATAAACCTGAGCTCCTGAAGACTTTGGGACATAAATCCATTATTGGTACATTTGTTTCACAGTCATAAACAGGTGCAACAATGATAGATTCAGCAGTGACAGCCCACACCCAAAGTGTGCCTCCATTTGAACAATCTGCTAAGTTCGTCAAGGACTATTTTTGCTGACCCTAGTGCTCACCTTAAATGATCATTTGGCCTCATTTCAGTATTGAGTTATTTAAAGGCCCACTTGCTAAATCTGTTTAAACTGCTGGAGCTTGTGCTATGCAAATCTGACTAATGTTACATTGGTGCTCACCCAAACATCCATTTTGGTGTGTGAGCCACAGCAATAGATGTTGGTTGTATGAACATCACATTTGTTTGGCTGAATTTGCAATGATTGCACCTATTTTAAGCCTGACAGTGAACATCGATTGCGGGCAGAGTACAACCAAGTTTGATCATTTCCATTTGACGTTGTTACCTGTGTCTTAGCAATGAGAGTCACTGCATTCAAACTAAATGTGGAATCTTGTGGAATTTTCCTTTCCTAACTCAAGGGTTCTAAGGGCCTTGTATTGTTTATGCCTGAGCTGAAAATAGTGGACTGAGCACAAATCAAACCTGAGACATTTATAGTTTGTACAATGTATTGGTTCAATGGACGCACCCGCTGAACCATCGAGTTGAATAGAACTAATTAGTGAAATCGTTCACTTGAACAAAGATAGGATGAGTGCAATTTAGTCCAATTAGAGGCTCACTGCTTAATATACTCAAATTAAAGTGCCGTAATATAATTTAAAGGGCTCCTAATTTATTATGCAACAGAAGATAGTTAAAATATTACTTGAGTTTATAAAACTTATCGGACAGCATGACCATACCATATTCTAGATGTGGTTCCAATGAGCAGATTGCCTTAACTTTTCTGAAGCCTGACACTTGTTGCAAAATGTAATTACAGATTGCAATTGCAATACAAACAGAGTCAACAAAAGCAACTTATCTCCCTTCATTCTCACCCTCCCCTGCCTTCCCATTCCCCATGTACACACAGCATCAAAATTCAGGAGGAAATGGTGAAACATTCATATATTTGGTGGGAGTGCTGGGAGTTTGGTCAGTTGAGGGGGGTTGGTGAGGAGGGGAGGGAGGTGCTCCTTGCTTTTTTCTAACTTTTCCACCCCGTAGGATTGGTTCTTGCTCTACTACAGGGAAAGAGGCTAGCTGTTTGATGAGTATCTAGTAAGTATCTGGTGAATAGTTAAGGTCTGTTCTTGGTACTTAGTGGTAGGGACAGTGTGTTAGTAGCCAGCTTAAGACACGGGAGTTAAGGTAGATCTATAAATAAAAATAACTAAAACTTTAAAATTAAGATATAAAGTAATTAAATTAACTAAATAACATAAGTAACAATAGCAGGACAGGTGTTACGTTGCAACTGTGGAATGTGGGTATTTTGAAGTCAAGGTGATCCAGGACAAACACATCTCCAGGAAGCATCACCAGCTAGAGGAATTCCGGATCAGGATTATTGATCTGGAAGCCAAACTGCAGACCCTGCACAAAATAAAGGAAGGCAAGAAATACCAGGACACTTTGTTCCAGAAGATGGTCACATCTCTTCAAAAAGGGTCATTTGTTTGGTCAGCAGTGAGAGGCAGAAGGATGTGACCATGAGTGAGGCAGCTAAAGGGACTGAGCAGACAGTAATGGAGAATCCTCAGACTTTGCAATTACTAAACAGGTTTGAGGTGCTCACAAGCTGTGTGGACGAAAATGAGGTCTACAAGGTAGATAAGCAGGCTGGCCATGGCACTATGGTACAGGAAGCTGTTCAAGTGGGGGAAGCAAACAGAAATGTAGTGCTAGTAGGGAACAGTATAGTGAGGGGGATTGACACCGTTCTCTGTAGCAAAGAGTGAGAGTCCAGACAGCTGTGTTGCCTGCCTGGTGCCAGGGTTCAGGACAGCTGCTCAGGGTTGGACAGGAACTTGCAGTGGGAGGGAGAAGCTCTAGTTGTCGGGGTCCATATAGGTACCAATGACATAGGCAGGACAAGGAAGGAGGTTATGCAAAGTCAGTATGAGGAGCTAGGCACCACATTAAGAAGCAGAAGCTCAAAGGTAATAATTTCCAAGTTATTACCTAAGCTGTGTGCAAATTGGCATGAGTAAATAAGATTAGGGAAATGAATGTGTGGCTCAAAGACTGGTGTGGGAAAAGTGGGTTCCAGGTTGTAGGGCACTAGAATTAGTACTGAGGAAAGTGGGGCTGTACCATTGGGATGGTCTACACCTGAACCATGCTGGAACCAGTGTTTCAGCAAGCCACATGACTAGGGAGATGGAGAGGGCTTTAAACTAAGCGGGTGTGAGTGGGGGCGGGGGGGGGGGGGTGCACTTGAGGGGGTCAATGTGGTGTGAGGGATCAAGCTTGGGTAGGTATAGCAAATCAAGGAGTAGAGGCAAGCAGGAGAGAAAAATAGTAATGTGGGAAATGAGGGTCAGAGAATGGCTGAAGGGACAGAGAGAAAAAAACCTAAGAATGCACCAACATCAAGACTTGGTGTTACAAAAATAACAACAGTCAAAACTAAAGGCTCTGTATCTGAATACACATAGCATTTATAACAAAGTAAATTAATTGATAGCGCACATAGAAGTAAACAAATATGATCTGATAGCCATTATGGAGATGTGGCTGCAGGATGACAAGGATTGGGTCCTGAATATTAAGGAGTATATGGCCTTCAAGAAGGATAGGAAGCTAGGTAAAGGTGGAGGAGTAGCACTGTTGATCAAGGACGGCATTGGTGCAATAGTTAAAGATGACCTTGGTTCAGGAGATCAGGATGTAGAATTGGTTTGGGTAGTGATGAGGAATAGTAGGAGAAAGAAGTCAGTAGTGGGAGTGGTCTACAGGTCCCCTAACAGTAACCACAATTTAGGACAAAGTATACAAGAAGAAATATTGGGTACATGTGATAAAGGGATATTAATAATCACAGGTGACTTTAATCTACATATAAACTGGAAAAATCAGATTGGCAGTAATAGCCTGGATGAGGAGTTCATAGAATGTTTTTGAGATAGTTTCTTAGAGCAGCACATTCTGGAACCAACCAGCGAGCAGGTTATGTTAGATTTGGTACTGTATAATGTGACAGGATTAATTAATAACCACAGAGCGAAGGCACCCCTAGCAACAGCCACAATATGATTGAGTTTTACATCCAGTTTGAAAAAGAGAAGTGGGTCTAAGATGACTATTTTAAACTTAAATAAGGGCAACTATATGGGCATGAAACAAAAACAGAGAATGCTGGACAAACTCAGCAGGTCTGACAGCATCTGTGGAGACAGAAACAGAGTTAGTGTTTTGAGTCCCTCTGAAGAAGGGTCATATGGACTCAAATTGTTAATTCTGTTTCTCTGATAGATCAAAAGAGAAGCAGTGGCAGACATTGAAGGGGATATTTCAAAATACTCAGAATAAGTATATTCCTACTATAAAGAAAATTTCTAAGAGGAGGAGCCACCATCGTTGGTTAAAGAAGGAAGTTAAGGAAAGCATCAAACTTAAGGAAAAAGCATATAACTGTGCAAAGATGAATGGCAGGTCAGATGATTGGTCAGAATATAATGAACAGTAGAGAATGACTGAAAGGTTGATCAGGAGAAAGAAATTAGAGTATGAGAGGAAGCTGTCTGGAAATGTAAAAATGGATGGTAAGATTTTCTACAAGTATTTAAAAAGGAAAAGAGTAAGTAAAATGAACGTTGGTCCTCTAGAGAGTGAGAATGGGGGGTTAATAGTCAATAATAAGGAAATGATGGATGAAATAAACAGATATTTTGCTTCTGTCTTCACTATAGAGGACACAAAAACCATTCCAGTAATAGCTGTAAATCAGGAGGTGGAAGGGAAAGAGGAACTTGGTGAAAATTGAAATCACTAAGGAGGCAGTGCTGAGCAAACTGCTGGAGCAAACTGATGGCTGTCAAGTCTCCAGGTCCAGATGGACTTCATCCTTGGGTCTTAAAAGAGGTGGCTAATGAAGTAGTAGATGCATTGGTGTTAATTTTCCAAAACTTGCTAGATTCTGGAAAGGTTCCATCAGACTAGAAAGTAGCAACTATAACCCCTCTATTCAAGAAGGGAGGAAGGCAGAAAACAGGAAAATATAGGCCAATTAGCTTGACATCTGTCATGTGGAAGATGTTGGAGTCAATCACTTAAGAGGTTATAGCTGAGCACATAGAAAAACACAAGGCAATTGAGAAGAGTCAGCATGGTCTTGTGAAGGGGAAATCATGTTTACTAACTTATTGGAGTTCTTTGAAGGAGTCATGTGCTGTAGATAAAGGGGAGCCTGTAGACCTATTGTACTTGGATTTCCAGAAGGCATTTAAAAGGTGACACATCAAAAGGTATTACAGAAACTAAAAGCTCATGGTGTATTAGCATGGATAGAAGATTGCCTGGCTGACAGAAAACAGGCAGTATGCATAAATGAGTCTTTTTCTGATTGGCAGGATATGATGTATTAAGTCTCACAGGGACTGTGCTGGGACCCCAATTTTTTTTACAATTTATGTCAATAACTTAGAAGAAGGGAGCAGAGGCATGGTGGCTAAATTTTCAGGTGACACAAAGATAGGTAGGAAAGTATGTTCTGAAGAGGACGTAAGGAGGTTGCAGACAGATAAAGATAGGTTGAGTGAGTGGGCAAAAATCTGGTAGATGAAATATAGTGTGCTAAAATGTGAAGTTGTTCACTTTGGCAGTAAGAATAAAAAAGTAGAGTATTACTTAAACAGAGAATGACTGCAGAATCCCGAGGTGCAGAGAGATTTAGGTTTTCTAGTGCATGACTCACAAGAAGTTAGTATGCAGGCAGTGCAAGTAATTAAGAAGGCTAATGGAATGCTATCCTTTATTACAAGAGGAAATGAACATAAAAGTAAATTCCAGCATCCGCAGTATTTTGCTTTTATTATAAAAGTAAGGATGTTATGCTTCAGTTATACAGGGCATTGGTGAGACTGCATCTCGAATACTGTGTGCAGTTTTCATCTCCTTATTTAAGGGAGGATCTAAATGCATCGAATGTGGTTCAGAGGAGGTTTGCTAAGCTGATGCCTGGAGTGAGCCAGTTGTCTTATGAGGAAATGTTGGACAGACTGGGCTTCTTGAGAAGAATTAGGGGTGACTCAATTGAAGTATATCTTGAAGTATGTTTGGTTCAAACATGGACAAAAGAGCTGAACTCCTGCGATGATGTGAGAGTGACTGCCCTTGACATCAAGGCAGCATTTGACCGAGTGTGGCATAAAGGAGCCCTAGCAAACCTGGAGTCAATGGGAATCAGGGGGAAATTTCTCCACCAGTTGGAAGATGGTTGTGTTTGTTGGAGGTCAATCATCTCAGTTCCAGGACATCACTGCAGGAGTTCCTCAAAGTAGTGTCCTCAGCTCAGCCATCTTCAGCTGCTTCATCAATTACCTTCCTTCCATCATAAGGTCAGAAGTGGGGATGTTCGCTGATGATTACACAATGTTCAGCACCATTCGCGACCCCTCAGATACTGAAGCAGTCCATGTCCAAATGCAGCAAGACCTGGACAATATCCAGGCTTGGGTGACAAGAGGCAAGTAACAGTCATGCCACGCAAGTGTCAGGCAATGGCCATCTCCAACAAGAGAGAACCCAACCATCGCCATTTGAAGTGCAAAGGCATTACCATCACTGAATTACCCAATATCAACAACCTGGGGGTTACCTTTGACCATGAGCTGAACTGAACCAGCCATATAAACACTGTGGCTACAAGAGCAGGTGAGAGGCTAGGAATTGTGCGATGAGTAACTCATCTCCTGACTCCTCAAAGACTGTCCACTAATCTAAAAGGCACAATACAGGAATGTGATGGAATACTCTCCACTTGACTGGATGATTGCAGCCCCCACAAGACTCAAGAAACTCGACATCGTCCAGATAAAGCAGCCTGCTTGATTGGCACCACATCCACAAACGTTCACTCCCTCCACCACCAATGCACAGTAGCAGCAGTGTTTACCATCTACAAGATGCACTGCAGGAACTCACCAAGGGTCCTTCAACAGCACCTTCCAAACCCACGACCACTACCATCTCGAAGGACAATGGCAGCAGATAGATGGGAACATTACCACCTGGAAGTTCCCCTCCAAGCCATTCACCATCCTGACTTGGAATTATATCACCATTCCTTCTCTGTTGCTGGGTCAAAATCCTGGAACTCCCTCCCTAACAGCACTGTGGGTGTACCTACACCACATGGACTGCAGCGGTTTAAGAAGGCAGCTCACCACCACCTTCTCAGGGGCAATTAGGGCTGGGCAATAAATTCTGGCCCACAGCGAAGCCCACATCCCATGAATGAATTTAAAAAATAAAATCCTGAATGGTCTTGACAAGGCAGATGTGGAAAGGATGTTTCCTCTTGTCGGTGAGTCCAGAGCTAGGGGGTACTGTTTTAAAATAAGGGGCTGCCCTTCTAGGACAAAGATGAGGAGAAATTATTTCTCTTAGAGGGTTGTGTGACTTTGGAACTCTCTGCTTCCGAAGGCAGTGGAGGCAGTGAAATTTTTTAAGGCAGAGGTAGATTGGTTCCCTTGCCTAACAAGAATCTAAGGTTATTGGGCTAGACGGGAATGTGGGATTCGAAGCACAAACAGACAAACCATGATCTTATTGAATGGCTCAAGGGGCCAAATGGCCTATCTTATAAAAGAATTTAAAGTAAAATAATATAAAATATGAATATAAAATATTTTGTTGGCAGACCATTAATTGCTAGAATGAATTTGGAGATTAAGGCTCCTTGTTGTGGAGCCACTCAGCCTGCAGGAACTTTCATTCCTACAGTTTCCACTAGCTCATCAGACAGGATAAAATCCTGTCAGTTCATGCCAATGTCTCCTTTAGTGTGACAGTCTATGTGTTGATGCGAACTGCTCAAGGACTTGCCATGCTTAATGGAACAGGTTGTGGCAGCAGCACTGGGGCACAGGTCATCTTCTGTGGACTTGTGATCTTGGAATCTGTTTAGCCTTTCTGTCACTGCTGTGCAAGTGCGGTCAGGTGGCCTCCAAACTCCACCACGCTTCCGATTTGGATTTGTTACTCAGCAAATATTATATATCTATTATATATCTCCTTAACCAATAAAATTTAAGGATTTAAGTGGCTAACAAATCTCTGAAGAGGCAGCTTGTACGTTATTTAAAGCAAGTTTATCACCAAATAACATGCAGGAAAATGTGTAGCTCTTAAGTTTTTTTTAAACCTATGGAATATGACACAGAAAGATATGAATAATAGATCCTTCTGCCCAGGGTTTAAATTATAATTGTTAGACCATATTACTTGTACAATCAGCATGGTGATTGTTGGTTATGTTCAAATTGGTGAATGCAAGGATGACAGAGGGACAAACTCTGAAGACTATTCCCTGTAACTCCAGATCACGATTACCCATGTTTATGGCCATGGGAGATTCACTTGTATTTTGAATAATACAAGTATAAATTGTATTAGAGTATTTTAAATTATATTTCACTCAAGGCTGTTGACATCATATAAAATTCTGTTATAAACAATTTTGCTTATGTGTACATAAAAATATTTTCTTTATGATTAATAATTGCTCTCTGTTACTGTCATTTCACCCACATTTCTTACTGCGACCAAATCCAAACTGCATCAAATACACAATCATTGAGCTCTTGTGTGAATTCAGCGAGATAAGTGTAGGCTATATAGTATGTTCCAGAATTTGCATAATCAGTAATAAAGAAATCACACAAGCACTTGCTTTTTAAAAATTATCTTATGGGTGAGTATCACTGGCAAGGCAAGAATTTGTTGCCCATCCCTAACTGCCCTTGAACTAAGTGGCTTGCTAGGCCATTCCTGTCTGTCTACAGTCACATTTTCTTAATATATATTCTTTCGGAGCATGGGTGTCACTGGCTGCGCCAGCATCTATTGCCCAACCCTAGTTGCCCTTGAGAAGGTGATGGTGAGCTGCCTTCTTGAACCACTGCAGTCCATTTGGTGTAGGTACACCCACAGTGCTGTTAGGGAGGGAGTTCCAGGATCTTGACCCCGCGACAGTAGGCCAAATCAGCAAATTTCCTTCCCGAAAGGATGTTAGTAAACTAGAGACAATCAGATCAGTTACAACAACTGGTGATAGTTTCAGTCACCATTACTGAGATTAGATTTCAATTCCAGATTTTATTAATTGAATTTAAATTCCACCAGCTGTGGAACTACCACCTTGCTAGGTCCAGTGGCGTTACCACTATGCACCGTTTCCCCCAAAGTGGGAGATGGCTTGCCCGAAAACAACTTGCAAAGATTGAAGGGAATACATTCTGATCCAGTCAAACATGCAATAATACTCTGGGATACCTTTGGCAACTCCAATCACACAATTTCAGTTGAAACGGATCCTCAGTTTTACCAAATGTTGCAAAGATAGACCTGCTACAAGCTGCAAAGTGTTCCAAGAATCTTTAAAAATGTTTATTTTAATAAATTTACCTGGTCTTTACATTTGGACCGTACAAAAAAAATCAAGACATTTAGTGACCTAAGGAGATATCTAATTACAACTCCAGTAATTTAATTAACAATACATTTATTAATTCATTTCTTATATTATCACAGCATTCCAGTACATTGAACTACTTAATGCAAATCTATCTGTGAGATTAGATGTTAAACCAAGGCCTCACCTGCTCTCTGAAGTGGACAGAAAGTTCTTTTGTCACTATTTTGAGGAAAAGAAGAGTTTTCCCTGGTATCCGGGGTAATATATAGCTGCCAACCAAAATCGCTTAAAAGGTAATTATCAGATTGCTGTTTATTGGGGTTTACTGAGTGCAAATTGGTTGCTCCTACGTTGCAACAGTGACTACACTTCAAAAAGTACTTCATTGGTTGTAAAACACTTCTTCAGTTCATGAAAGGTGTCATGGAAATGCTGGTTTTTCTCTCCCTAAGTACTTAAATACAGATGGTAACCCAAGTGTAAAATATTCTCTACTCATCTTTAACATTTCCTGTGTTAAGTCAAATCCCAGTTTGAGAGAATGAATGATTTCCTGTCAGAAATATAATGATGTTGGAGGTGAATTTCTGCAGGGATTTTCCATTGAAAGCCTGGAAAAATGTTGGATGAGCTGAAAACCCCCTCCAGAAATTCACTCACTTTGGGTTTTGTGGTGCTCCAGACTGAATCTTCTCACTGACGTTCTGGGTTTGCTGTAATCCCTGTCTCAAACATAAAGATTATTTACAAAAAGATCCACTTTCAGTGTGAGTCAACTGTGCTAAGAATTTATTTTTAATGCATATTGTCTTGTAATCACTGTCACAGGCAACATTAGTCTTGATCAGTTACTGCAAAAAATAATTGGGAATACCTTTGTTGAATGAATTGTATTACAAGACACTTGTGATATATTAAAATTCTGCTTTTGAAATGTTCAATTGTGCAGAATACGCGTCAGAAGCAATTTTATGCAAAGCAAAGCATTTATCTACTTTCAAAGCCATTCCTCAAAGGCAAAGTTGTGCATTCTGCAAATGATTGATGCCACATTTTCCTCATTTACCTTTTATTAGACAATCACTTGTTTTATCTTTACTAAACATCACTAATCTTTGGAGCCAAAATAGTCACCAATCTCACTGTTAATAATTGACCCCACACAACACTGATCTCAGTGTGAATAATTGATCCCACATTAGTCATTGATCGGTTGCTTGTAAGTGATTCCTAATTTGGATCATTAAACATACTTTGTTGTTCAATCTATTTATTTTAAGTGGGGGGATTTCTGCAGCTGATGGCCATTTACTAAGAAGTGACAGTCCAGACATCTCCCTATGTGTGACAGTGGATTTTTATGAGCCAAATAAAACTACATTAAGTGTGTTGACAGTTAGATGCCTCATTGAGAATGGCATTGCAGTCTGTCCTATTGAATATGACACATCAATTTCTACTCACCTTTGAGGAATAGGCTGGTAACACATCCCTGCCCTTTGTATGTGACTGAAGCTTATTAATGACTGGCATAATTGACAGCAGGTAGCCAAGCTTTACTGAATTTGACGAGTGATTTTGACTATTCTTGGTCCAAGGAATATGAGTTGAGTGGCGGAGCTAATGCCAAATCACCAGGGTTCCTATGTTTGATAATTGTGGGGTCCCCAAGGAAGTGCAGCAATTAAGGACATCAAGACATTTCCCATGGCCTGCCTCTCACAGATGGGTGCCTGAGGATTCTAATTTGGGAACCAATTTCTCTAGTGCACAAGCTCTCAATTACAGTGAAACTTGACTAATTAACAGAGGCCAATTTGTATTTTCCTTAATGAGTTACCATTAAGGTGTTAGTTGTGACTCAGTTGGTGGCACTCTTTGAGAGCTACCTTCAAATTAAAAGATTCTGGGTCCAAGGTGGCACAACAATTTTGGTTGACACTCCAGTATAGTATTGAGGGAATGCTGCAATGCCGAAGGTGCTATTTCAGATGAAATGTTAAACTGAGGCCTCATCCGCCCTCTCAGGTGACTGTAAAAGATCCCATGGTCCTGTTTCTCAGAAGAGCAGAGAAGTTATTCCCAGTGTCCTGGTCGATACTTATCCTTCAATAAACATCACTCAAAACAGATGATCTGGTCATTATCTCACAGAATCACAGAATTACACAGTGCAGAAGTGGCCCTTCGGCCCTTGGAGTCTGTACCGGCACGTGAGAAACACCTAACCTACCTGCTTAATCCATTTACCGGCACATGGCCTTGAATGTTATGATGTGCCAAGTGCTCCTCCAGGTACTTTTTAAAGGATGTGAGGCAACCTGCCTCCACCACTCTCCCAGGCAGCGCATTCCAGACCATCACCACCCTCTGGGTAAAAAAGTTTTCCTCACATCCCCCCCAAACCTCCTGCCCCTCACCTTGAACTAACGTCCCCTTGGGACTGACCCTTCAACTAAGGGAAACAGCTGCTGCCTATCCACCCTGCCCATGCCCCTCATAATCTTGTACACCTCAATCAGGTTGCCCCTCCGATTTCTCCGCTCCAACAAAAACAACCCAAGTCTATCCAACCTCTTTTCATGACTTAAATGTTTCATCCCAGGCAACATCTTGGTGAATCTCCTCTGCACCCCCTCCAGTGCAATCACATCCTTCCTATAATGTGGCAACCAGAACTGCACACAGCACTCCAGCTGTGGCCTCACCAAGGTTCTACACAATTCCAACATGACCCTCCTACTTTTGTAACCTATTCTTCGATTGATAAAGGCAAATGTCTTATTGCTGTTTGTTGGAGTTTGCTATTTGTAAATTGTCTACCAGGTTCCCCACATTACGGCAATGACTGCACTTCAAAAATGCTTAATTATCTATAAAGCACTTTGAGCTATCTGATGGTAGTGAAAAGACCTATATAAATGCAAGTTTTTTTTTACTGATAATAGACTGCTACACCAGCTATATCAATACAAATAGGCACATTAATGGATATCTATAATACAATATCAATGGAAATCTAGTTCATTCCTTGAACACTCTACCATTTTCTCCAATATAATTTTTTCTTGCCTGACAAGTGTCCTCTTCAGTTTGCATGTATGTCTCTATCCTCCACTTTGACTTCAGTCACCCACTAGTGAATCATTAGTTCTACTGGATGCTTTTCTGTCTGTCTGGGGCCTCTGTCTTTCTCAACGTCAAGCTCCCATGTGGTGCTCCAATCCCTGACCATTTTCTCTCACCTGAAATTAATTCATCACTTGCAAAAGATGATCAGTGAAAGAGAAGCACCATATAGATAAAAGGGGCAAGATCTGTGGACAATGCACTGTGGAACTGTTTCATTCCTCAGCAACAATTGCTCCAGTTTTACAAGAATTAAAGTGGTTATGATTTTCTTTTTTGTCAATGTTCACCCCTTGCCTCAACCAGAATGTATTAGCTGCAACTCAATATTGTGCAAAATAATGGAATCAGTTATCAGGAGCAAACTTGTGGATTATCTATATAATAATAATCCAACGTGATTCAGAGATGATGGTCCTGTCTAACCAAATTATTGGTCAAAAGCTAATTTAAAATTGAAAAAGAATATTTGACTTAAACTCAAGGGGGCTGAATTAAAAAGGGGATGGAGTGCTCCTGCCCCATCTGGCATATTGCTCTTGGTTTTAGGCATTGCACCTCAGTTAAGGATATATTGGCCTGGGAGAATGTGCAGTACAGACATACCAGAATAATGGCAGAGTTCAGTTAAATGATGGGTACAGGTTGCATAAACTTTTCTTGTATTCCCTCATGTATAGAAGATTGCAGCAATTGACCTGACTGAGGTGCTTAAAATGTTAAAAGGCCTCAGTAGGGTAGATCCTTATTAATTCCTGTGGTCACAGAGCCCAGGGCATCTTAAAATTTCAACTGAGCCATTTAGAAGGGAAAGGAGGCAGTTTTCATATAGAGTGTCATAGAAACCTGAAATTCTTTCCTCCCAATAGCTGGGAGACAATTGGAGATTAAGTATTTTTTTGGATAAGGGTATCAAGGGAATGAAGTACAGACAGATAAATGCGGTTGAGGTACAGCTCAGTCATGATGTAATGAAATAGCAAAGCAGGCTCAAGGGGCTAAATGGCCTGCTCCTCTTCCTATATTCCTTGAGGAAGTGACAACCTAAAAGAATGGCGTAACAAATTCTTCAAAAGGCAGTTAACAAAATCCCAGATTAAGGGGCTATCTCCCGACTCCCATTCTCCATTCTGTTGAAATGTCACAGCTTGGCAATCACTCAGTGATGCTGGTGTTTTATAAATGTTGCTTTACTACACCAGCTCCACATTTATATGCACAATGAGAAATGAAAGATCAGTGGCAAAAATAAATGAAAAGCAGATAGTAGTCTCCAGTTTGACTTTTCAGCAGGCTGATGTCCGGAGTATTTCAACATTTGGAACTGGATTTAAACCCAGAAACACATACCAAGGAATCTGGTAAGTACTTTCATGATGGTGGAACACAATGTGTATAAAAAGTCAATGGGCAGAAAGGGTCCACTTGTACCAAAAATATTGCCCTACCAATCTTTTTTTAAAAAATGTATTCTTTGAGATGCAGACATATGTCATGCCCAGCACAGGTATGTCATATTATGAACTTTCAGTCAATACTCTTAAAAATTGGATATTAATAAGCTATTAAGATGGCTGCTGCAAATCATGTGACTTTTGGCATTTGGACTAGAGATAAAATCAACTCTCCGGTGAATACCTAATGAAATATGGACATAGGTGAGAGTAATTCACAGCCATTTGTGGAACTCACACATCTCCTTGTTTAAGGATGGGCCAAAACCTAAAAGGAGGCATTTCCAGACTGCCTGTCTTCATGTTTCATACTGGACAAAGGGGAAGATCAAAACTCAATGGCCACTATCAACTCCCCATTGTATCACGATGGTTCGCCTATTTAAACTGGACTGGATGGGCCTCAGGAGTGTTAACTCAGTGTTATATGATCAAAAATGGTTTCAAGGGTTGCATCCTTATTACCCCAGGACTCAAAAGATCCAATAGAACTATTAGTCATCAGCCAGTCTAAGAACCAGTCTTGGAAACTAGCTACAAATCATCAAGCAGCCAAAGTACTTAATCTATTCCAGTTTCAACGTTCACCGTTGAATCAATCTCCTAGATATTCAACTTTAAGAAACCTCACAATCTGCTGTGATCCCTTTACAAGACCATCACTTCATTGAATACTTTCAAGAAACCACAAGCCTGCCACGTAGGAGACCGGAAATCATAAATTAGGGACTGAGTTAACCGAAATCTGTAGAAGTGCACTATCTTTATCTGTATTGATTCTTAGTGTGTTTGTGTGTGTGTGAACCCGACTGTGACATTGCATTAATTCAGGGTGTGTGAGAATGAATACCCTTCTTTATTTTAAACTCACAAAAACTTGCTGTTGAATTATTTAATTGGAATGCACACTCCAGGGGCAAAAGAAACCTCTCTCCATACAAAACGTGTTGACTTTTGGCAGTAAGAAAGCAATGCGACCAGCACTATCTCAAAAGTGAGAGTATTGGTTTGTCGAGCGAACCTGAAATCTCTTTCTAAAAATCTAATTGTGTATAGATTTAACATTTAACTGCAAATGCAGTTTAAATTCTAAGTCTTATCCAAGAGCTAAAACAGGAGATAGAAGCTATCCATTGGCAGCAGCTGAAATAATTAATTAAGGAAACTAGCTTGAACTGGTTTGTTCTGTACCTAGGCTCAGTCCCTTTGTTTCAGAACATATGCATTCAGGCATTCTTAGTGCAACTTTAACAGAGTCTGAGAGTTTGGTGAGCTGAGAGAGTTTGGTGAGGAGGGCAGGGAGGTACCCTCTTTGTTTTTTTCTATTTTTTTCACCCTGCAGGAACTGGTTCTTGCTCTACTACAAGGGTATAAGCTAACTGTTTTCTAATTATCTGATAAGTGGATAAGTCTATCCTATTCTGAAAGTTCAAAATAGTACAGGAATTTGTGGTAAGATTTATAAAATACATTCAAGAAAATAAACAATTTAATAAAAGAGTTAAGTAATTAATTAAATCACATAAAGATGCCAGGACAAGTGATGTGTCATGGCTGCAATATGTGGGAGCCTCTGGATGCCAGTATGATCCAGGGCAAATGCTTCACCAGTAAGTGTTTGTGCCTTGAGGAGCTTCAGCTCAGTGTCATTGAGCTGGAGGCTGAGCTACAGACACTGTATCACATCACGGAGGGGGAGAGTTACCTGGATGCTTTGTACCAGGAGGCAGTCACACCCTTTAGGGTAGAGTCTTCAGATTTGGCAAGTAGCCAGGGAAATGAGACTGTGACTGTGAGTGAAGCAGGTAAGAGCACCCAGAGGCCAGGAGTGCAGTAGCCTCAGCCTTTGCAATTGTCCAACATATTTGAGGTTCTCTCAGCTTGTTTGGGTGGGAGTGGGGGCTACATGTTGGATGAGCTAACTGACCATGGCACTGAGGTACAGGAAGCCATTCAAGTTGGGGAAGTAAACAGGAATGTAGTGGTAATAGGGGACAGTATAGTGAGAGGATTGACACTGTTCCCTATCGTGAAAAGCAAGAGTCCAGAAGCCTGTGTTGCCTGCCCAGTGCCAGGGTTTGGGACCTCTGCTCAGGGCTGGAGAGGAACTTTTAGTGAGAGGGGGAGAATTCAGTTGCCAAAGTCCATGTAGCTACCAACAACGTAGGCAGGATGAGGAAGGAGGCTCTGCATTGGCAGTATGAGGAACAAGGCGCAAATTAAGAAACAGAACCTCAAAAGGTAATACTTTCTGGATTATTACCTGAGTCACATGCAAATTAGCATCGGACAAATAAAATTGGGGAGATGAATGTGTGGCTCAAAGCCTGGTGTGGGAGAAGTGGGTTCCAGTTTATGGGGCACTGGCACCAGTACTGGGGAAAATGGGATCTGTACCATTGGAATGGCCTACACCTGAATCATGCTAGTACCAGTGTTCTAGTGAGCCACATAACTAGGGAAGTGGAGAGGGCTTTAAAGTAAATAGTGGGGGCAAGGGATCAACTTTGGGTAGATGTGATAAACCAAAGAGTAAAGACAAGGCAAGAAAAAAAAGGTATTAATACAGGAAATGATAAAGAGAATGTGACAGGAAGGGACAGCGAGTACAAATCTAAGAGTAAATCAGATCCAACAGAGGGCGCTGGTGAGAAGTGACTGAAGAATTCTGGGAGAAGTCACCGCAGACACCGTGACTCAGGAGAGAATCGAGGAGAAGGACTCTTGCGCTCAACAGGAGGAAGAGCATCCAACAGAGGGCGCTGGTGAGAAGTGACTGAAGCATTCCGGGAGAAGTCACCGCAGACACCACGACTCAGGAGGGAATCGAGGGGAAGGACTCTTGCATTTAACAGGAGGAAAAGCATCCATCAGAGGGCACTGGTGAGAAGTGACTGAAGCATTCTGGGAGAAGTCACCGCAGACACCACGACTCAGGAAGGAATCGAGGAGGACCAACTGTCAAACATTACATTGCTGTAGTGTTTCCATCCCTCCCTCCTCCTCAAACCTAAAAAAAAGAGAGAGGAAGAGGCAGTGCCTTCAGGAGTGCACCAGACCTGTGAGGGACACTCTTCTGAAAGTGGATTTTAAAGAAAAAGCAGTTGATTGGTGAGTAAATCCTGGGAGCAGACTCGGAGGGAGGAGCACCGGAGCGGTGAGTATAAATCTAGCTTACCTTGGGGATTCACGGACTTGTCTCCAGGGAGCAGACTCGGAGGAAGGAGTACCGGAGCGGTGACCTCGGAGCACAGAGTAACTGAAGCCAAAACTGAAAAAGTGACATCACAGGAAAGCTGTGACCTGATTGATTGGTAGGAAATCTGCACCAAATTTGAAAAAAAAACACTGCAAAGCTAAATTAATTAACTGAGTCGAGATGGCTGGGCAGGTGATGTGCTGTAGCTGTATGATGTGGGAGCTGGCAGATCCCATTGCGAGCCGCAGTGACCACATCTGCAGCAAGTGTTGGTTGCTGGAGGAACGCCGGCTCAGAATTGATGAGCTGGAGTCCGAGCTCCAGATACTGCGGCACATCCGGGAGGGGGAGAGTTACCTGGACGCTTTGTTTCAGGAGGCAGTCACACCTGGTAGATTAAGTACCTCAAATTCAGTCAGTGGTCAGGGTCAGCAGGGTGTGACTGCAAGGGAGGCAGGTAAAGGGATCCTGTGTTTAGGAACAGAGGAGCCTCAGCTCTTGACCTTGTCCAACCGGTGGTGAGGTATTTGCTCCCTGTATGGATGAGGAACAGGGCTGTAGGGAGGATGAGCCAGCTGACCAAGGCACCGTGGCACAGGAGGCCATTCAAGAGGGGGGACCAAAAAGACAAGTGGTAGTTGTAGGGGATTCTATAATTAGGGGAATTGATAGCATCCTTTGTAAGCAGGATCGAGAGTCCCGCATGGTATGTTGCCTGACCGGTGCGAGGGTGAGGGACATCTCTGAGCAGCTTGAAAGGATTTTGGAGAGGGTGGGGGAGGATCCAGTTGTTGTGGTCCAAGTCGGGACAAGTAACATAGGTAAGACTAGGAAAGAGGACCTGTTTGGGGATTATCAGGAACTAGGAACTAAATTAAAGAACAGATCCTCAAGGGTTATAATCTCCGGATTACTACCCGAACCATGTGCAAATTGGCATAGGGACGCAAGAATAAGGGAAGTAAACATGTGGCTAAAGGAGCGGTGCAGGAAAGAGGTGTTCCATTTCGTGGGGCACTGGCATAGTATTGGAACAGGAGGGATCTGTACTGTTGGGATGGTCTCCACCTGAACCGATCTGGGACCAATTAGTTACCATTGGGAACAATGGGTAAAATAATTACCTATTACAGCATAGGTAATAACCAATATTACCCAATCTAGCGAAAAGGGTAAATAGGGTGGACAAAAGGACTTTAAACTAGAAACTAGGGGGGAAGGGAAGGGTAAAACTCCAAGAAGTATGACTAATGGGAAACAAAGCAGCAGGTTAGCGTGTTGGGGGGGTTGGGGGGGGGGGGTGTGGATTCAATTTCATGGAAAATTATGAAAAAACTGAAAAGAAACGAGAGCCCAGGAGAGGCTATTAAAGTCTCCAGAACACAAAATAGGACAGAGTGTTTGGAAAGGGCTAGGAATCTAACTTCAAGCACATCAGATAAAGGAACGACAATGAGAAAGGAGACGGGAAATACAGGACTGAATGTGTTGTATCTGAATGCACGCAGTATACGAAATAAGGTAAATGAGCTTGTGGTGCAGATTGAAATTGGCAGGTATGATGTAGTGGACATCACGGAGTCATGGCTGCAAGGGGATCAGGACTGGGAGCTAAATATCCAAGGATATACATCCCTATCAAAAAGATAGGCAGGTTGGCAGAGGGGGTGGGGTTGCTTTGTTAGTAAGAAATGAAATTAAATCGATAGCAAGAAACAATGTAGGGTCAGATGATGTAGAATCTGTGTGGGTAGAGTTGAGGAACCGCAAAGGTGAAAAAACCATAATGGGAGATATGTACAAGCCTCCGAACAGTAGTCAGGATGTGGGGCACAAGATACATGCCTTTTCTATCTCCTGGTGTAAGAAAGGCAAGGTTACAGTGATAATGGGGTAATTTCAATATGCAGGTAGACTGGGAAAATCAAGTTGGTAGTGGATCTCAAGAAAAGGAATTTGTGGAATGTCTACGAGATGGCTTTTTGGAGCAGCTTGTGGTGGAGCCCACTAGGGAACAGGCAATTCTAGATTTAGTGATGTGTAATGAGGCAGATTTGATAAGGGAGCTTAAGGTGAAGGAACCATTAGGAGGAAGTGACCATAATATGATAGAATTTACCCTGCAATTTGAGAGGAAAAAGCTGGAATCAGATGTAACAGTATTACAATTGAATAAAGGCAACTACAGAGGCATGAGGGAGGAGCTGGCCAGAATTGACTGGGAAATGAGCCTAGCAGGAAAGACAGTGGAACAGCAATGGCAGGAGTTGCTGGGAGTAATTTGGGAGACACAGCAAAAATTCATCCCTAGGAAGAAGAAGCATAATAAAGGGAGGATGAGGCAACCATGGCTGACAAGGGAAGTCAGGGAAAGCATAAAATCTAAAGAGAAAGCATACAATGTGGCGAAGAGCAGTGGGAAACAGGGGATTGAGAAGCCTACAAAGACCAACAGAGGACAATTAAAGAAATAAGGAGGGTGAAGATTAAATATGATGGTAAACTAGCGAGTAATATAAAAGAAGATTGCAAGAGTTTTTTTAGATATATAAAGGGTAAGACAGAGGCAAAAGTGGACATTGGGCCACTGGAAAATGACGCTGGAGAAGTAATAGTGGAGAACAAAGAAATGGCGGAGGAACTGAATAGGTACTTTGCGTCAGTCTTCATGGTGGAAGACACGAGTAACATGCCCAAAGTTCAAGACAGTCGGGGGGCAGAGGTCAGTATGGTGGCCATTACCAAGGAGAAGGTGCTAGGAAAACTGAAAGGTCTGAAGGTGGATAAATCACCTGGACCAGATGGATGACACCCCATAGTTCTGAAGGAGATAGCTGAAGAGATAGTGGAGGCGTTAATGGTGACCTTTCAGGAATCACTGAAGTCATGGAGAGTCCCAGAGGACTGGAAAATCACTAATGTAACCCCCCCTGTTTAAGAATGGAGTGAGGCAAAAGACAGGAAATTACAGGCCGATCAGCCTGACCTCGGTCGTTGGTAAGATTTTAGAGTCCATTATTAAGGATGAGATTTAAGAATACTTGGAAGTGCATGGTAAAATAGGGCAAAGTCAGCATTTTTTCATCAAGGGGAGGTTGTGCCTGACAAATCGTTTAGAATTCTTTGAGGAGGTAACAAGTAGGTTAGACAATGGATGTTATCTACTTGGACTTCCAGAAGGCCTTTGACAAGTTGCTGCATAGGAGGCTGCTCAGTAAGATAGGAGCCCATGGCTTTAGAGGCAAGGTACTAGCATGGATAGAAGATTGGCTGTCAGGTAGGAAGCAGAGAGTGGGGATAAGGGGATCCTTCTCAGGATGGCGGCCAGTGACTAGTGGAGTTCCGCAGGGGTCAGTGTTGGGACCACAACTTTTCACTTTATACATTAATGATTTAGATGAAGGAACTGAGGGCATTCTGGCTAAGTTTGCAGATGATACAAAGATAGGTGGAGGGACAGTTGGTATTGAGGAGGCAGGGAGGCTGCAGAAGGATTTGGACAGGTTAGGAGAATGGGCAAAGAAGTGGCAGATAGAATACAGCGTGGGGAAGTGTGAGGTCATGCACTTTGGTAGGAAGAATAGAGGCATAGACTATTTTCTAAATGGGGAGAGAATTCAGAAATCTGGAGTGCAAAGGGACTTGGGAGTCCTAGTCCAGGATTCTCTTAACGTTAACTTGCAGGTTGAGTCGGTAGTTAGGAAGGCAAATGCAATGTTGACGTTTATTTCGAGAGGACTAGAAGATAAAGCAGGGATGTGCTGCTTTATAAGGCTCTAGTCAGACCACATTTAGAATATTGTGAGCAATTTTGGGCCCCGTATCTCAGGAAGGATGTGCTGGCCCTGGACCGGGTCCAGAGGAGGTTCACGAGAACAATCCCAGGAATGAAAGGCTTAACATATGAGGAACGTTTGAGGACTCTGGGTCTATACTCGATGGAGTTTAGAAGAATGAAGGGGGATCTGATTGAAACTTACAGAATACTGAAAGGCTTGGATAGAGTGGACGTGGGGAAGATGTTTCCATTAGTATGAGAGAATAGGACCCGAGGGCACAGCCTCAGAGTAAAGGGAAGACCTTTTAGAACAGAGATGAGGAGAAACTTCTTTAGCCAGAGAGTGGTGAATCTATGGAATTCATTGCCACAGAAGGCTGTGGAGGCCAGGTCACTGAATGTATTTAAGACCAAGATAGATAGGTTCTTGATTGGTAAGGGGATCAAAGGTTACGGGGAGAAGGCAGGAGAATGGGGTTGAGAAACTTATCAGCCATGATTGAATGGTGGAGCAGACTCGATGGGCCGAATGGCCTAATTTCTGCTCCTATGTCTTATGGTCTAAGATAAGGCCAGACGTGACAAAAATAATAAAGGGACAAAATTAAAGGCTCTGTATCTAAATGAACGGAGTATTTGAAACATAACAGGTGAACTGATAGCGCAAATAGAAATAAATAATATGGCCAGATAGCCATTACGGAGACATGGTTGCAGGATGACATAGATTGGGCCCTGAATGCTAAATGGTATATGACACTGAGGAAGGACAGGAAATTAGGAAAAGATGGAGAGGCGGCCCCGTTGATTAATGATGGTATTAGAGAAGGATGACCTAAGTTCAGGACACCAGGATGTAGAAGTGGTTTGGGTTGAGGTAAGGATAATAAAGGCAAAAAAATCACTTGTGGGAGTGGTGTGTAGGCCTCTTAATTGCAACTACATGGTAGGACAGAGTATAAAAGAAGAAATAATGGAAGCTTGTCAGTTAGGTGTAGCGATAATCATGGGAGATTTTAATCTACATATAGACTGGAAAAATCATTTGGGCAAAGGTAGCGTAGATGAAGAGTTCATAGAATATTTTCTGGATAGTTTCTTGGAACAGCACATTCTGGAGCCAACCAGAGAGCAGGCTATACTTGACCTGGTATTGAACAATGAGATAGGATTAATTGATAACCTCATATTGAAGGTGCCCCTAAGTAGCAGCAGTCATAATATGATTGAATTTTATATTCAGTTTCAGGGAGAGCAGAGTGGGTCCAGACTAATGTTTAAAACTCAAATAAGGGCAATTATCAGCGTATGAAAGCTGATCTAGCTAAAGTGATCTGGCAAATGAGGTTAAGGGATAGGTCAGTAAAGGTTCAGTGGCAAACGTTTAAAGGGATATTTCACAATACACAGAATATATACATTCCAATGGGAAGGAAAAATTCCAAGGAGAGGGCCCACCATCCATGGTTAACCAAAAATGTTAAAGACATTACCAAACTTAAAGAAAAAGCATATAATTGAACAAAGACTGGTGGCAGGTCAGAGGATTGGACAGAATATAAAGAACAGTAAAGAAAGAAAAAAAGATTAATAAGAAGGGAAAACTTAGAGTACGAGAGAAAGCTGGCTAGAAATACAAAGACAGATAGTATGAGTTTCTATAATTATCTAAATAAGAAAAGAGTTAACAAAATCAGCATTGGTCCTGGAATTGGAATTAATAATGGAAAGTAAGGAGGTGGCAGATGGATTGAACAGGTATTTTCATTGGTTCTCACCATAGAGGATAAGAGTAACATCCCAGAAATAGCTGAAAATCATGAAATGGAAGGGAGGGAGAA
The DNA here is from genome assembly GCF_017639515.1 of Carcharodon carcharias. Lineage (NCBI taxonomy): Eukaryota > Metazoa > Chordata > Chondrichthyes > Lamniformes > Lamnidae > Carcharodon > Carcharodon carcharias. The sequence goes on from NC_054481.1 coordinate 84,871,798, forward strand.
TTCAGGAAAATTACAATCACCAGAGAAGTGGTATTGAGCAAATTGTTGGAGTTACGGGCTGACAAGTGCCCAGGTCCTGGTGGACCTCATCCTAGGGTCTTAAAATGAGTGGATAGTGAGACAGTTGATGCATTGGTTTTAATTTTCCAAAATTCCCTAGAAAGGATCCTTTCCTGAAAGGATCCATTAGATTGGAAAATAGCAAATGTAACTCATTTTTTCAAAAAGGGAGACAGAACACAGGAAACTACAGGCCAGTTAGCTTAGTTAGCATCTGTCATAGGGAAAATGTTAGAGGCTATTATTAAAGATATTATAGCAGGGCACTTTGAAAAATTTAAGACTATCAGGCAGAGTCAACATGGTTTTGTGAAGGGGAATTCATGTTTAACCAATTTGTTGGAGTTCTTTGAAGGGGTCACATGTGCTGTGGATAAAGGGGAACCAGTGGATGTACTGTACCTTTCCAGAAGGCATTTGCTAAGGTGCCACATCAAAGGATACTGCAGAAAATAAAAGCTCATGGTGTGGGGTGTAACACATTGACATGGATAGAAGACTGGATAGCTAATAGGAAACATAGGGTAGCTATAAATGGGTCTTTTTCCTATTGGCGGGATGAAATAAATGGTGTGCCACTGGGGCCTCTAATTTTTATAATTTATATAAATGACTCGGATGAAGGGACAGATGGTATGGTTGCTAAACTTGCTGACGACACAAAGATGAGTAGGAAAGTAAATTGTGAAGAGGTCATAAGGAGGCTACAAAGCGACATAGTCAAGTGAGCGGGAAAAGATCTGGCAAATCAAGTATAATGTGTGTAAATATGAATTTGTTTATTTTGGCAGGCAGAATAAAAAAGAAAAAAAGAAACATGTTATCTGTTGAATCCATGGATCCTCGTCGCCAGTTTGTTGTGAGTGGTGGCCTAGTTGATAATATTGATAGAGTTGACCCTTCTTTGGTGGAAACTTCTAGTTTATTTACAAAGGTACTCAGCAGCAACTACACATGTGCTTTCACTTCAAACTCTATCTGTACATTACTAATTACAGAGGTAGCCCATGCAACTCTCCTATTGGGTACTAAAGATTATGTGATCTTCCTTAACAAGCATTATTCTTAAAGGTGTATTACACTTTAAATAAAACCATATTTACCACATTATGTAAATGGTGAGAGATTGCAGAGCTCTGAGATTCAGAGGGATCTGGGTGTCCTAGTGCATGAATCACAAAAGGCTAATATGCAGATATAGCAGGTAATTAGGAAAGCAAATAGACTGTTAACGTTTATTGTTGAGGGGAATTGAATACAAGAGTAGGGATGTTATGCTTCAGTTGTACAGGACATTGATGAGTCCACATTTGGAGTACTGTGTATAGTATTAGTCACCTTATTTAAGGAAAGATGTAAATGTGTTAGAAGCAGTTCAAAGAAAATTTACTAGACTAATACATGGAATGGGTGGGTTGTCTTATGAGGAAAGGTTGAACAGGTTAGGTTGGAATTTAGAAGAGTAAGAGGCAACTTAATTGAAACCTTTAAGATCCAGAGGGGTCTTGACAGGGTGGATGTGGCGAGGATGTTTCCTCTTGTGGAAGAATCTAGAACCAGGGGTCATGGTTTAAAAATAATTTAGGACAGAGATGAGGAGAAATATTTTCTCTAAGAGGGTCATGAGTCTTCAAACTCTTTTCCTCAATAGGCAGTGGAAGCAGAGCCTTTGAATATTTTTAAGGCAGAGCTAGATAGATTCATGATTAACAAGGGGGTGAAAGGTTATCGGGGTAGGTGGGAGGTTACAATCAAATCAGTCATGATCTTACTGAATGGCAGAGCAGGCTTTAACGGCCGAGTGGCCTACTCCTGCTCCTATTTTGTACCTAAATACATTCTGTCCATGACACAAGGCTGTAATTTATTGTTTACCCCTAGTTGCCCCGAGAAGGTGGTGCTGGCCTTCTTTTTGAACATGAAATGATTAGATACAATTTGACTGGCTTGCTGAACTAATTCAGAAGGCAGACCAAGTTGGTTGGAGAATGGTGTAGAGGCCAGAGCAGCCAAGGACAGCAGGTTTGTTTCCTGAAAGGATATTTCATTTGTAGTGATCCTGGTCTGAAGAATTCTGTTTTCATTCCTGATCCAGATGCACTTATTAATGGCATATTGTAAAAGAATTGTAATTTTATACAATGTACACATTGATGAATCTATAGTCAGTTCTCAGAGAGTTTTATAGAAGGTGAAGAATCTATTGTTGAGGAGTAATGAGTTAGATCAAATAAAGAATTGCTACCTTGGCAGGAGAAGCCACTGTGTGCTGTTCAGAGTTAGGAAGCATTAGCCCAAACCTTCCAATTTCTGGGTGGACAGAGGCTGGACATATGACTGAAGCTGCGCGTCGGAACCCTGTGGAAGTCCTGATGTAGGACCTACATGGGAATTGCCTGCATAAGTTTAAACACCTGATAGGCAATTCCCCTGCTCCCCGGGACCCTCAGTGAATGTCCCTGACACTGAGTTAGAGCTGGAGACTTGGAACAGTTCCACGCTACTTACCTGGTGAGTTACCCAGGAAATGTTGGAAAGTTTACAACCTGGCCTAACACCTGGGTAACTCCACAACCGACCCTCCGAATTACCACCCAGAACCTCTAACCTGAAGACCTGACCACCCCGACAGCACTAAGCCACCCAACCCAACAGTCATCCCCCCACTCAACTACTCCCTGACCACCAAATAACCCACCGACCCAACTACCCACATCACCCAGCTTCCCACCTCACCCATCTACCCACTAACCTACCCATCTATCTACCTCACCCACATGCCAACCTCAATCACCTACCCACCTACCTAACCCACCTCACTCACCTACCCATCTATCTACCTCACTCAGCTACTCATCTTACTCACCTACCCACCTCACCTACCTACGCACCTACCTCACCCACCTATCTACCTACCCAACCCACATCACTCACCTACCCACCTAACTAGGTCACCCACCTAGCTCACCTACCCTTCCACCAACCACACCCACCTACCTCCTCACTCACCTACCTACCTACCTACATCATGCACTTATCACCTCACCCACCTGCCAACCTCATGCACCTACCCACCTACCTACCACTCATCTACCTACCCACCTCACACATTCACCCACTCACCTGCCCACCCATTCACTCACTCATCCATTCATTAAAACACTGGATCCTCAAATTCTTGCCAAATTACAATAGTTAGTGCTGTAAAAATTGGCGTACCCTCTCTCCCCCTGACTCTAATCTGCTTCAATGGAATCCATGGCATATTTCTGTGACAGTTGGGATTAGAAGGCTCTGGAAGAAATGTACAGTACTGTTGAGTTGAGGAAATCTTTACATACAGCAGCAATGTGCGCAGCTTTGCCAGTGAGTCAAAGATTCTGCCCATTGTCACTTGTAGGTAAGTCCAGAGCAAGGTGGGGTTGGGGGGGTGGTGGGGTAGGCACTTAAAGTGAGGTAGCCACTAAAAGGTGAAAGAAAGAACTCTGGGGAATCTCTTTACATAGAGAATGGTGAGAATGTAATAGGCAGGAAGAGGCAGAGACTTGTAAATAGTATAAGCGATGGCATGAACTAGTTGGATTATATAGTCTGTTCTGTGTTGAAGGTTCCATATATATATATATATAATATATATGGAAACATTGTGGAGGCACGACTGTGGATAAAAATTTAGGAAAATTTTAGGGAAAATCTGGGATTTTGGAAAAAAGGTCATTGTCCATGCAAACAACAGAATTATAAAGGTTTCTTAATGTCATAAAACATCCCAAGGTGCTTCACTGAGGCATTTTAAAACAAAATATGATACTAACCCTGTAGTAATTATTGTTTTGTTAAACGTAGGACCCCTTTGAACAGCTGTAGATGATTGGTCTCAATATATGGAACGTCTTGCACTCTACTTTCAAGCCAACAAAATCAAGGGTGAGGAAAAGAGGAGAGCGATTCTCCTGAGTATTTGTGGGAGCAAAACCTACAGTTTAGTTCAACGTTTTGATGGCCCCCAGTGCCCCAGATTTGAAGACTTTCAGTGAATTTGTAGACCTCATTAAGTGACATTTTCAACCCAAGCCCTCAGTTACAATGCAGGTGTTGAGCTTCAATTCATGGAATAGAGCCCCAGGGGAGACCATTGCTACTTATATGGCAAAATTAAAATAACCAAAGGAATATTGTGATTTCAGTGATTTCAAGGGTCATTTGGTCTATGACGTGCAAGAGGATGCTATTCAGCGAAGATTACTGACTCAAGTGGATCTTGATTTTAAGAAAGCGTTAAAAATAGCGCTTGCGATGGAAAGTGCTGTAATGGATTCGCAAGTGATTCAAGTTGTGCAAAATGGCACCGTTTTCCTAGTTGGGCTGGAATGGTCGGCCAAAAGTGGCGTCAAAAGCCGGGTCTCTGCCGCAAAATAGCTCCCACTAGCTAGAAATTTATTGGAAACATCTTAGCAGCAAATTCAAAAACTAATTTTTATCAAGGTGGAAACAATCATACTCCTAAGGATTGACAATTTAAAAAGGTGGAGTGTTATTTTTTGTCACAAAAGAGGACACATATTGAAACAATATTAAAGGTTAAAACAGGCTTCCAGGCAACAAACAAAGTCCAATAAAGTATATAGTGTGGAAGAGCCAGAAACAACCAATTCTGACATTTATTCCTTGTTCAACATGAAAGTTGGGAAGCCAGAAGCCACATTGCAAGTGAATGGTAAACCCTTAAAAATGGAAATAGACACCTGTGCTTCTATCACTGTAATAGGAGAACACACTTTCAGATATTTAAATGAAGGTGCTCAACAATTAAATTTGGAACAAACTTCCCCCAAGTTGAAAATGTACACAGGCTAAGAAATCTAGGTAAAATGTATCACCAGAGTAACATAAAGGCAAAATACTGTGGATGCTGGAAATCTGAAACAGAAGCAAAAAATCCTGGAAAAACTCAGCAGGTCTGACAGCATCTGTGGAGAGAAAGGCAGAGTTAACATTTCGAGTCCATATGACTCTTCTTCATGGCTCTGATTAGAAGAAAGAATAGAAGAAATCAAGTTGGCAAGAAATTGACATTTTACCTCACCCAGTGATTGTAAGTAGCAAGCTCTGTTAGAATTAAAGAAGCTATCCTCTCTCAAAATTGCACAATTTAGGAGAATTGATCTTTTTAAACCAGCCACAGACGACTGGTCTCATTACATAAAACGCCTCATGTTCTTTTTTTCAAATGAACAAGATTACGGGGGAAGAGAAGAGGCGAGCAATCATCTTGAGTACTTGTGGGAGCAAAATCTATGGTTTGGTTCAAAGTTTGATGGCACCCAGTGCCCCAGATTTGAAGAATTTCAATGAATTGGTGGACCTCATGAAGGGTCACTTTCAACCCAAGCCCTGAGACACGATGCAGAGGTTCAAGTTTAATTCATGAAATAGACCCCCAGGTGAGACAATTGCATGCTATGTGACAAAACCGAAGCACCTAAAGGAACATTGTGAGTTTGTTACTGTGAACGATATGCTTAGAGATTGTTTCATGTGTGGTGCGAAAGAGGACAGAATTCAGAAAAGATTATCCGAAATGAACCTGGATTTGAAGAAGGCGCTAGAGATAGTACTGGCCATGGAAGGTGCCGTAAGAGATTCAAAAGCAGCATAGCGTGCGCAAAATGGTGCCATCCTCCACATTCGGTGGAAAACCTCAGCCATAAGTGACGCAAAAAAGCGAGACTCCGCCGAGAAGTGGGAAACAGCCCCTGCTAGCAGAAGAATAAAGAAAAATAGTTGTTGGAGACAGAGGGTGATGACAGAAGGATGCTTTAGTGACTGGAAGCCAGTATCCAATGGCGTACCACAGGGATCGGTGTTGGGTTCCCTATTATTCGTTATTTATATAAATGACATAGATGACTATTTGGGGGTAGGATTAGTAAGTTTGTGGATGACACAAAAGATTGGCCAGGTGGGTAACAGTGAGGTTGAATGTCTTGGGCTACAGGAAAATATAGAAGGGATGGTCAAATAGGCAGATAAGTGGCAGATGGAATTTAACCCTGAAAAGTGTGAGGTGATACACTTAAGTAAATGACAAGGAAGTATTCAATGAATGGCATGACACTAGGAAGCTCTGAGGAACAAAGGGACCTTGGTGTGTGTGTCCATAGATTTCTGAAGGTGGAGGGGCATGTTAGTGGGGTGGTGAAAAAGGAATATGGGACACTTGCCTTTATCAATAGAGGCATAGATTACAAAAGTAGGGAGGTCATGTTAGAGTTGTATAGAACCTTGGTGAGGCCACAGCTGGAGTACTGTGTGCAGTTCTGGTTGCCACATTATAGGAAGGATGTGATTGCACTGGAGGGGGTGCAGAGAAGATTCACCAGGATGTTGCCTGGAAAGAAACATTTAAGTTAAGAAGAGAGGCTGGATAGACTTAGGTTGTTTTCGTTGGAGCAGAGAAGACTGAGGGGTGACCTGATCGAGGTGTACAAGATTATGAGGGGCATGGACAGAGTGGATAGGCAGCAGCTGTTTCCCTTAGTTGAAGGGTCAGTCACGAGTGGACATAAGTTCAAGGTGAGGGGCAGGAGGTTTAGGGGGGATGTGAGGAAAAACTTTTTTACCGAGAGGGTGGTGACGGTCTGGAATGCGCTGCCTGGGAGGATGGTGGAGACGGGTTGCCTCACATCCTTTAAAAAGTACCTGGATGAGCGCTTGGTACATCATAACATTCATGACTATGGGCCAAGTGCTGGTAAATGGGATTAGGTAGGTATATCAGGTGATTCTCACGTGTCAGTGCAGACTCGATGGGCCAGAGGGCCTCTTCTGCACTGTGTGATTCTGTGAAAAAGAACTTAGCAGCAAAATTGAAGAATAATTTTATTAGAGATAGAAACAATTAATCTTTTAGCGATTGGCAGTTTAAAAAACTTGCATGCTACTATTGTCATAGAAATGAACATATAATGAAGCAGTGCAAGGAAAGATTCAAGCAGGCTTGTAAACAAAAGAAGCCCAATGAAATCTACAATGTAGAAGAGCCTGAAACAACAAATTCAGACATTTACTCATTGCTTAATCTGAAAATTGGAAAGACAGGACCAATATTTGTCACAGTGAAAGCAAATGTCAAACCTGTTAGAATAGAATTTGACACAGGAGCTTCCACTACAGTAATTGGGGAGCTTACCATCAGACATCTGAATAATGGTGAACATCAATTAAGTTTAGAAGAAACAGCTGCCAAGCTCAAAACATATACAGGCGAAGACATTCAAGTAAAAGGCATAAGCAGAGTAACTGTCTGTTATGAAAGCAGGTGACGGGCCAAGCCTCCTGGGGTGAAATTGTTGAAGGAGATTAAGTTAGAATGGCCTGAAATTTTCCACTTGAGAGCAAGTGGGCTATCAAAGCTGCTTAGAAAGTACGCCACCGTCTTTAAGGATGAACTGGGGAAAATCCAGGACCCACAGGTCAAGATTTATTTGGATCTGGAAGAAACCCCTCACTTCATGAACGCAAGACTGGTGCCTCATGAGAAAAAGTTGACATTGAACTGAACAGACTAGAGAAACTGGACGTTATGCAACCTGTTCAGTTCTCAGAATGAGCAGCACCCATAGTCCCCGTCCTTAAATGTTAACAAAGCGTCAGAATTTGTGGAGACTACACACTGATGGTTAATAAAATAGCTAAGCTAGACAGGCACCCCATTCCAAAAGTCGAAGACCTGTATGCAAAGCTGGCAGGAGGGACAGTGTACACAAAGTTTGGCATGAGTCACACTTATCAACAACTAGAGTTGGATAATGCAACCTGGGAATTTGTCACAATTAATACCCACAAGGGGTTATATCAATATACACAATTGCCTTTTGGTATCTCCTCCACTTGTACCATCTTTCAGAGAACAATGGAAAGCTTACTGCAGGGACTCTCCCAGGTTGTAGTCTATTTAGAGATGTATTGGTGACAGGATTCACTGAAAAAGAGCATTTGGCAAACTTAGAAGAAGCCTTAAAACATTTCTTACAAGCTGGAGTGGGTTTAAAAAAAAGTGCATGTTCCAAGCAGGTCACTGCGTAGGTTCACAGGGCCTCCTCCTGGTTGAGGAGAAAGTGAGAGCCATAAAAGAGGCACCTGCATCAAAGAACGCCTGACAGCTCAAATCATCCCTCGGAATGATTAACTATTATGGACAGTTCTTACACAATTTGTCTACAGTGCTGGTCCCCCTGCATTCTCTACACTAAAAGAATCAATGTTGGTCTTGGGAGGTGACCCAGAAAGAAGCTTTCATAAAAGTGAAACAATTGTTGCACTCATCCAACCTATTAGTGCATTATGACCAGACGAAAGAATTGGTGCTGACACATGACAGAGTGAGAGCAATCGGATGGATGACGGCATGGAGTGACCAATAGGTTACATCTCAAGAACTCTTGCCACAGCAGAAAGAAGGCCTGTCCATCATCTTTGGTGTCAAACAATTTCACCAGTACGTACATGGACACCATTTTACAATCATTTCAGACAACAAACCATTGTTAGGGTTGTTTAGTGAGGGCAAGACTACACCACCCATAGCAAGAATACAACAATGGGCTTTATATGGCAGCATATGAATACACTTTCATACATAGGTCTGGCAATCAAATAGCAAACAACGATGTCCTTAGTCGTTTGCCTTTACAAGAAAATGATGAGCACGTCCCAGTTCCACAGGAACTTGTTTTACTGTTAAATTTCTTAGATTCCTTGCTGGTATGTGCTCAACAGGTCAGAGACTGGACTAGTCGGGACCCAGTCCTATCTCAGGTACTAGAATAAGTGCTACATGGTTGGCCAGAGGAGCCCATATCTGATGAAATGAAACCGTACTTCAACAGAAGACAAGAAATAACCAGCCCGGATGGCATCTTACTGTGGGAGCACAAGTGATAGTTCATTCAAAGGGAAGGGAGCCACTTTAAATTGAAGTACACAGTGCCCATCCAGGGATTTCCTGAAAGACCACCATAGCACCCAGCTATCTATGGTGGCCTGGGATGGATGGCAGAGAGTTTAGTAAAGCACTGTGCAATGTCAGCAACTGCAAAAGTTGCCAGTGACAGCTCCGTTATTCCCATTGGAGTGGCTGGGTAGACCCTGGGTGCGGTTACACATTGACTACATTGGACCTTTCCTGGGAACGATGTTTCTGCTCATTGTCGATGCCCGTTCAAAATGAATGGACATATATGAGGTAAAGTCACCAATGTCAGCCGCTAGAATTGAGAAATTACATCAGAGTTTTGCCATTCACGGACTACCAGAAGTAGTCATTTCCGATAACGGCACGGCATTTACAAGTGCTGAGTTTCAACGGTTTATCAGTCTCAACGGTATCACTCATGTGAGCACTGCACCGCACCACCCTTCCTCAAAAGGACTGGCCGAAAGGGGGGGTTCAAATGTTCAAAGCAGGCATGAAAAAGCTAACTGGCGATTCCTTGGAAACCAAGCTAGCATGCTTTCTTTTTCATTACAGGACTACCTCTCACACAATAACAGGTGTCACGCCTGCAGAGTTTTTGATGAAACGCCGTCTCAGGGCGGGATCGAGCTTAATAATGCCAAATTTAGAGGGGAAGGTAGAAAGGAATCAGGGAAGCCAGAAAGCTAGACACAACTAGCTTAGTTGTGAGAGGAAGATTACTGTGGGAGAGCCGGTATGCATGAAAAACTTTGAGAAGGACCAAAATGGTTACCGAGTGAAATAAGTGCGGGGACCGGACCCCTATCCTGTCACATGGAGGTGGAAGGCTGGATCATCTGTAAACACGAGGACCATTTAAGGAAGAGCGATTTGGTTCCACCAGCGATCATGGCCGGGTCTGCCTTTCCTGTTGAGGATACTCAACCCAGGACTGACATGTCTGATGTTCCTGTAAGAGTTGAGGATACAGAACTGCAAGTGTCCACCGAAGCACCTGATGTTCAGGCAACTCCAGAAAAGGAGGTTCCTGACAAAGAATCTGAAGTTGTAGAGCTGGGACGTTCCTCATGTACCAGGAAACCATCTGAAAGACTGAACTTGTAAATTCCTTAGCCAGTGTAAATATTGTGTTAGCTTGAAAAATATGTACTTATAAGTATATGTATAGCCGTGTTAAAGGGGGAGGAATGTAGTAATTATGGTTTCATTTAGTGTATAATCTACCTTTAAGAATAATACCTGTTAAGGAAGATCACATGATCTGTAGTAACCAATTGGAGAGTAGCATGGACTACCTCAGCAGCTAGTGTAGAAATAGAGTTGGAGTTGAGAGCACGTGTAGTTGCCACTCAGCATATTGTAAATAAACTGAAAGTTTTCACCCAAGTGTATGCAGATCAACTGTATCATGAATAGCACAACTCGGCCACCATACAACACTGAGATTGACAGTGTCTGAGATTGGTTGACAGTGTCTAATTTACAGCGTCTGGGATCGATTGACAGTGTCTGGGATTTGTTGAATGTGTTTGGGATTGATTGACAGTGCCTGATTGATTGATAGTGTCTGGGATTGTTTGTCAGCGTCTGTTTGATTTACAGTGTCTGACTGATTTACAGTGTCTGGGGTTTAGTGACTATGTTTGGGGCTGACTGACAGTGTCTGATTGATTGACAGTGCGTGGGACTGATTGACAGTGTCTGGGATTGATTAACAATGTCTGGGCCTGATTGAAAGTGTCTGATTGAGAGTGTCTGATTAAGAGTGTCTGATTGAATGACAGTGAGATGGTGTAACAATCACTGTTACAGGGCCTTGAACAAAAATGACTTTGACTGAGCATTTCATTAGCATTATGCCAAATATAATGAATTAGAATCACGTGGGATTATAATTAATATTACAGTGGCAATATTTAATTAGAGTTAGAATTATTAATATCATATATTAATAGCACACAATTAATCTAGAATTCTATATCCTAGATATATACTTGGAAATGGAGAATGGATTTTACATATAATCTGAGTGTACGAATAATGAATCAGGATTTAGGTTTGTTTTTTGGGTATTTGTGTATGAGACCTTCAGTTAACTGATGGACACTGTCTCCGTAACAGCTCAGTGAGCAGCAGGAATGAAGCTGATTAAACAACATTTAACCCTCTGTCCACTTTGATGACACATCAGAGCAACACACAACTCCATTTACCATCATTATTTCATATCATTTATCTCCCATACTTAACCCAAATCTAGTGATCTCAGCATTGAAATTATTAATTGACCCCAGCATTGCAGCAGTTTCTGGGAGAGAGTTTCTGATTGCTGCTATTCTGAATGTAAATAGGTGCTTCCTGATTTTACTCCTAAATAGCTTCAATTTTAAGTTGATGCCTGGTTGCTCTGAATTTTCCCTCCCAATGAAATAGAATTCATTACAATGCATTGTATTCCCATGGGAACTGCACAGCAATCCGGTATGACCCATCTGACTTGCATTGCTAATCCAACCAAGCACAACCCACCAGAAAGGGGCAAGGAACTGATTACCTCAGGAATTTGGGGTTTCCATCAGCCTTCTAGGGCGCCCTTACATTCAATGCTTGTAAAGTCCTTGACACCATTAGGATGGAGATAGGATGAGGATTCCCTAGGCTCAGAGTTCCATAGTTCAGCTGGAATCTGGAGCATTGCTGGAAGCTGGAAGGCTGAAAGGAAAGATGCAGATTGTCCTCTCGCTGGGCCAGGTCAGCTCTCTGAAGATAAGGGGGCTGAGGAAGAGGTACAGTGAGCATGTGTCAAATCCACCAATGGCAAGGGGGCAAGAAGGCACCAAGATATGCCTATAGTGGTACAAATGCCTTCTGGTTCTGTGTTATTTAGATGTCCTCTCACTGGCTGAGATAATGTGGTGGGATTTGCACTTGAGGGCTTTGGGGGAGGCCATAGCCCCAGCGTAATGACTGGGATTGTAGCCCCAGGATGTTTGAGGAGGTTATATATCATAAAGAATAGTATTGATGCAACATCCTCAGAACATCCAAAAGCACTTCACAGTTAATGAATTATTTTGTCCATTCTGACTTAAAACATTAACCTGTTTCTTTCTTCACAGATGCTGCCTGACCTGCTGACTGATTCTAGCATTTTCTGTTCTTATTTCACATTTCTAGTAGCCACAATATTTTATTTTGATTTTAATTACATTTTGAAGTATAATCATTGCTGGTCTTGTGGCAAGACATTTGTCAGTGAATTGAAGGCGATAATTTCATCTCGAAATCTTGCTGTTATCTTCAAATATTATTGATATCAGTTGACATGGAAAAACTATTTCCTCTGGTGTGAAAATTATGAGGGAGGGGGCAATATCTTAAAATTAAAGGGAAGGAAATTCAAACCACATTTTCACAAAAGGAATAGTGGAAATTTGGAATTTTCTTTCCTAAAGGATAGTGGCTGCTGGGACAATTGGAGCTTTCAAGATTGAGATGAATCGACTTTATTTTTAGGTAGGAGTGTCAAAAGATATGGAAAAGGGTAAATGGAACTAAGCTGTAGACCAACTCTGGCTTGCTGAATGGACTCAAGAAGCTGAATATTCCACTCCTGTTCCCATGCTATCTGCATGAGAGAATGTCAAATGTTCCAGTACAAGAAACAAGGAAACTACTGACACTGCCTACCCTTTTTCCTTCTGTCTTTTTACCAGGTGAAAGTGAATGTCACCAAAGTCCCAGTGGGCCATGGGCTGCTCTCTCATCAGAGAGAGACAACTGGTGGTGAGGTGAGGGTCACCACACCTCAGGCTAGGGGCAAGGTTGAGAAGGCAGGGCCTTCATTGAAGGACTCAGCTGGTACAGGAACTGAACCCAGACTGTTGCTGAGACTCTGCATCACAAACCAGTCAACTGAGCTAACTAACCCAGTCATTCAGTTGGTACCCTTCCTGAGATAATGCTGAGGCTTTCAGAAGCTAGCAAGTCCATGATAATATCTAAAATTGAACAAAATTCTGAATTTATCTCAATCCTCACTAGCAAAAGTAAAAAGAAATTAGAATAAATTCTGATTAATTATGCTCATAATCCTGATCTGGTTCATATTTCTTGCTTAAATATTAGTTACAAAGGGAGAGAATAGTTTTGCACAAGTGTTGCAGTCCAGATAGAGTGAGAGAGTTAGACCTGATACAGAAATTATACTAAACATTTTAGTGAACTATTTAATTCTCCTCCTTCCATGTTATGGGTATTGTTATTCGTGGCAAAGACAAGCACTGAGGTTAGCTCATCAGGACTCATTTTAAACAAATTTTCAAAGAAATTATAAATGGGCAGGAAAACAGGATGATCGAAATTCAGGGATGGGGATGCTTTTATTCTTTAGGAAATGTAATTTTGTTTGATATTAATATTCACCAGGAAGTATCTAAAGCAATGTTTGTTTTGACACTGTAGCTCAAATGCCAAAGGATTCATTTTAATAAACAATGTTGAATGGCTATGGGGGCTGGTTCACTCAGTTGACTTGATGGCTGGCGTGTGGTTTGGAATAGTGTCAACACTGAGGGTTTGATTCCTGGTCTGGCTGAGGTAGGCTTGGGACTTGTATCTTTGAGCTGCTCCTGAGAGTGTAAGGCTATGGAAACCCACCACTAACAAAAAAAAAGACTGTGAATGAACTATCAACTGGCAGCGAGTTTAGGCTCCACCTTCAGGCTGAATACTAATGGAATGGATTCAATGGGTATAACATCGCTTCCTGCCAGGATGTGTGCTGTGTAAATAACATTTCTACACCAGACTGATGAACATTCTAAAGCCTGATTACAATCTATTGCCAGTTTTTAGATTATAAGCAAACTTACTTATGTAGCTACTCACTTGTAGGTCTGCACTCTACAGGCCGAAGGAGCCAGGAGTCTAATTTTTATTGATGCCCAGTTACCTTTGGTTGACATTCCTCAGTCAGCTTCATTGGAGTATTCAATTGAAGACAACTGAGCTTTGATTACAATATAACACAGAGCTTTACAATTTGTGTTCCAGTAAGAAAGATCATCCTTATACATAATCTGCTTTTGTAACTGTCAGTGATGAATGCACAAACTTGGACACTGGCTAATTTAGCTTGGTACAGTGCCACTGACCATATTGAATGTAAGCCTGGCTTAATTTAATGACTTAAAAGTGCTGTTCCTTCCTTGAGATCAGTGCCAATTTCTACTTCCTGTTTTCATGCAGTTGGGGATCATGGTCCAAATATCCTCAAGTACTTGGGAAGCGGCGACTGTTCAATCTCATGATTATATTTAGGGAGACCTAAGGGCCTTGTCCCAGAGACAGACTAATTTCCCATAAATAGAAAACACCAAAGAAAGACCTGTATTTCTATAGCACCTTTCACAACATCAAGGATGTCGTAAAGTGCTTCAGAGCCAATGATGGTAATCAAGCTCTAGAATGTTCATCAGTCTGGTTATATATAGACATGTTATTACACAGCATATATCCTACAAACAATGAGATTAATGATGAGATAATCTGTTTTTGTGATGTTGGTTGAGGGATGAATATTGGCCACTCTTATGCTCTTCCTTGAGCAGTACCAACAGATCTATTTTAGGCCACATACGAGTATAGGTTTGACATCTCATCTGAATTAGAATTATTAAAATTAACTCAGCTTGCGGAGGACAAAACTTCCAACCTATTAAGGCAACATCTCGACTTTGTTCATTGATGAGGTTGATTTCCCAAACCTATTCACATAAGTCATGGTTACATCTTTTCATCCTAATTAGATCTCTTCTAATAATCCTCTATCAAATTTATCTGTCCTGAAAAAATCAAAAAGTCTTTCGTTAAACAGTTATCTCCAACATCCTCTCATTTCTGTAGGCAATATGTATTACTCTTTTATACCTACCATTGAAGATATTCTGATGATCTGCACTCTGCAGGAAATGTGTGTGTGCAATATATCTTTGGGGACTTAGATTAACATAATGTCTTTCATCACTGGCGCCTGGTCATAAAACTCATGCAGATGGTTAGTTTAGAAATCTGTTATTTAAGTGTGTTGTATGGGCTTTCTGTTAAATAGGCTTGGACCATCTCCTTGTGGGTCAGATACACTATGAAATGACTCAACCTTCCTTACATTGGACACAAAGGTGATATTCCTATAGTATGATTCATCTGCCAGGTAAGACAATAAGAACAAAGAATTTGACACTGTTTAAGATACAGTTGGAGGCTGTAGTGAGAGAGTTGGGCTACTCACAGACTCATCCTGCATGATGGGAATATCCTTTAGTTGCTTGGAACTTTTCTTATGTCTCATTCCATCACTTTGCTACTTTATGCATTTGCATCAAAGGTTCGAATGAATTTCAAATGATAATCCTGATGAATGAAAAGTTTAACAAGTGGTACTCTGCATTCAATTAATATATTATAAAAAGGTTTGCAGCACTGGGACACGCTACAAGTGTCAGGAAGCAGCACACCTGAAATACACCAGTGGGGGCACTTAGCTAGGGGGGCATTTCCATTTACAAACAAATGGGCACCAGAACTGGCTCCTATCGCTCAATAGCACTGTGCGCATTGTCTATTGTGTTCTCTAATCAGTGCATAGGTTCCCTTTATTATTGCTAACTTTGAAATGATTTACCATACTCTGTGGAAAATCTGGTTTTGGAATTTTATTTTATTTGCTCTTGAGATGTAAGTGACACTGGTAAATTAGTTTTTAGATTTAGTCAAAGCTGTCACTCCAATGCAGTATTTGGGGACTGCTGCACATGAAATGCCTTCCTTGGGAAGAGAGGTTAAACTGAGTCTGTCTGCTCTCTGACATGGGCATCGTTATTTTGTAGAGGAGCAGGGGAGTTTTCTTGATGTCCTGGCTAATATTTATTCCTGAAATAACATCCCAAAAACACAGCTGCTGTTTTTTGGAGTTTTCTGTGTGTAAATTGGCTTCCATGTTTCCTACGTTACAACACTGGCTGTAAAGTGCTTTAAGAAGCACTGTGGTCATCAAATATGCTATAGAAATGCAAGTCTTTTTTATTGTGTCCATGACTTGTTGCCCTGAGAAAGTGTTCATTCTTGTAATGTTGTCATTGATACCGTATATTGCACATCCCTAACAACCCTTCAGAAGGTGGTGGTGCGCTTCTTCATCTTCTGCAGTCTTTGTGGTGAACATACTCTCAAAGAGCTGTTAAGGAGTTTCAGGATTTTGATCCACTGATGATGAATGATTGGCAAAAAATGTCCAAGGTGAGATGGTGTGTGAACTTGGAGACGACAATGTTTTCAGGTCCTTGTCTAAACTGCAGAGGACATGGGGTTATGAAGTACTGTCACAGAAGCTTGAGTGAGTTGCTGCAGTGCAGCCTGCAGATGGTTCACACTGCAGTCATTGTGCACCGGTGGTGGAGGGAGAGAATGTTTAAGATGTTGGATAGGCTGTTCAAGAAGGCTGCTTTGTCCAGGATGGTGTTCATGACTGTCTCCTCTAAGCAATCTCTGAAGAACATGGGTGAACTAGTTGGATTTTTACAACTGTCATACAGTTTTCATGGACATATTTCTGGCGCCACCCCACAAAGTACTAGATGATTTAACTTCAGATCTTGTCATGATATGATTTGAACTCATTACTTTTTAGTTTCTAGTTTAGGACAATATCATAGTACCATACCCAAGTGAACATTGGCTTATGCAGGAACTTCTCAGACAAATACCTCTGCTATTTATTTTAGAAATTAGTCTCTTGGCACCTTCCATCTCATAGATGATGGTATGAGCCCTGGTGGTCAATTCTGTGTGGCAGATGGACTGTGGTGGAGCAGCACCTTACAAGTTGGGTGGGCAGTGGCTGACCAGTGGGATACGATGGTCCCTCCCATCATCAGAGACAGCCTGTACATCCGTTCTCTATGCCAATCAACCTGGAGTTATCCCTCTGGGCAGCCCAAGGTCTCTATAAATTCTACCCAGGCCTGTACCCTGGAGAGACACACCAATTTCATTGTGGAACATGGGAAACAGCAGTTAAGAGGAACATTCAGGTGTTATTCTTGGCTTCCTCAGTTGGGTCCAAAGAAATGCAAAGTTCACATTTTAGCATCAGCTCAGTTGCAGAATTTGCCAGAAGATGACATATTTAGACATCAGTCCACCTATGGGCTCCACTCCGGATTTTTCTGTCGGGGTTTACTCTCTTAGTCTTCAACTCTCCTGAGGTATCCTCAAGGCAGTGGAGTTATTCGCCCATAGCTGTGAATTTGGTTCATGAGTGTCAGGATGTGCCCATATGCTGGTGGGCCTGCACACTCTGTCTGGGCCAAAACCTCTTCCGAGTTCCTCTGAAGCTTCAGTCTGAGGCTGCGAGGGATCCAGTTTCTGTATGTCACCATGAGGAGGCACAGCTGAGAACTTGCTGATGAGAGGCTGTGTACTGATAGGGAGAGACTTACAAAATCGACTCTCTTTCAAAATGCTGCTAGCTAGCGGTGTGGACTGAAAATGAGAAGCAAACTAGCACACATGAGATGGGAAGCATGTTAACTCTCTTCACCCACAAACTAGACACATCACATCGACCTGTGTGTCCATCAGGTTGTTTTGGTACATCTAGGAATTAGTACACAAGAAGTGTTTATCTTGAGGTTCTATATTCTTGTTCTTTGATGCCATCAAGTTCTTTGAGTGGAGCAACTTGTAATAGAAACCATTAACTATTAGAGTAATGTGCCTGACATCTGTTGGTTGTAGGTTGATGTAGGTCACCTATCCACCAGCATGACACGTTGCATGAAAAACACAATCTTATTTTTACTGGTCTGTCAGTGTGACCTAAAGCATCTCCTGCTTACTAGAGTCATGCCCAGTGCTGACCATCATATAGACCTCAAAGCTGAATTTCTATTTCAAACCTAAGCCCAAGAACAGACCCAGAAATAACCCACCAAAGAAATTTTGAGTCAGCATCTGCAAAGCCCATCTTGCAGACATAGACATCAAGCAACCTTACAGACCAGACTGGTACACCCTGATCTCACTGCTGACTTCACTCCAGAAGGACTCTGAGGAAGCATCAAAGTTACAGTACTAGATACTCCCAATGAGGTCAATGAACTCAGCACCAAGAAGAGCAGGGATTGGTTTGATGAAAATGACAAGGAAATTCAAGATCTAACAATAAAAAAGGTCAGCTCATCAGGTTCACTTGGTCCAACTGGCTAGCCAAGAGAAAAAGACAGCCAATCGTCAAGCATGCAGCACCCTTCAGCATAAACTGAGGAACATCCAAAATGTCTGTGGATTGCACTTGTGGAAAAATCTCAACTGTACACTGATACTTGCAACATAAGAAGCTTCCATGGAACACTAAGATCTGCCTATGGACCATCATATAAAACCCATAAACCCCTGAGGAGCATCGGTGACAGGACACTACAGATCCAAATGGAGTCAGTTCTGGATCGCTGGTCGGAGCACTTTGAAACACCCTTCAGCACCAAGTGCAGGGTACATATCATCAACCACATCCAACAACAGCCTGTCAGAAAAGAACTGGGTGAAAGCTCAGCTCTGGAGGAAACTGCGGTCGCCATCAACCAGATGAAGAGTAACAAAGCCTCTGGAGTCGATGGAATTCTACCCGAAGCCTTGAAGCACAGTGACCCTGCTCTAGATACCAAGCCCTGTGAGTTATTCTCGATCTGCTGGGCGCGGGGCTGGATCACACAGGATTTTTATGATGCCGTTATTATCACCTCATACAAAGACAAAAGAGGAAAGTCAGACTGCTCCAACTATCATGGAGTTACCCTCCTTTTTATTGTTGAGAAGATCCTTGTGCCCACCATTGTGGAGGAAAACCTCCCAGAGAGTCAGTGTGGCTTCGGAGCAAACAGAGGCACCACAGACATGGTAATTGTAATCTGACAAATAGAAGGAAAATGTCATGAGCAAAGCAAAGGCCTGTATGACACTTTTGCTGACCTCACCAGGTATCTGGCACTGTGAGCTGGGATGGACACTGGAAAATCCTTTAAAAACCTGGATACCCACCAAAGTTCCTGGCCCCTATGGTGAAGCAGTTTCATGTAAATCAGTATGGACAAGTCAAGCACAACAGAGACCTCTCGAGTTCTTTCCGAATTCCAATGGTGTGAAACAGGGATGTGCGCTGGCCCCGACCTTATTCACTGCCTTCTCCAGCATGATGCTGCAGCAGGCAAATGGGAAGCCTTGTGGAGGGAGTTTACATTTGCTTCCAGACTGATGGAGGCCTTTTCAACCTCAGGCATCTCCAGGCTCACACAAAGACTCAAGAAAAGTTTATCGGTGAACTTCACTTTGCTGATGACTACTCTTTCCTGGCCCACAGTCAGTCAGACCTGCAACGCATATCAATACATTTCTCTGAGGCAGCACAATTCTTTGGACTTAAAATCAGTTTAAAGAAAGCTGAAGTCCTGCACCCCGAGATGATTATAGACCACCAAGCATTGTTATTGAAGGAACAGAGCTGAGTGCCATCAAGCATTTTACTTATTTGGGGAGCATCATTTCTTTTGATGCCACAATAGACAAGGAAGTGGACAATAGGCTTTCAAAAGCAAACAATACATTCGGCAGACTCAACAAACGAGTGTGGAGCAATCACAGCTTCAGAGCACAGAGCAAACTCAAAGTGTATAAATCCGTACTCCTCAACACTCTCCTGTATGGCACTGAGTTATGGGTCCTGAACCACCATCATGTACGCCTTCTAGAGCGCTTCCATCGGTGCTGTGTGTAGCATCCTCAAGATTCACTGGCAGGACCGCATCACAAACACTAAATTCCTGAAAACAGCCGACAATTCCAGCATCGAGTCCATCCTTCTGTAACGTCAACTGCACTGGATGTGCCATGTTGCTCAGATGGACGACAGCCAGCTGCCCAAGGTCATGTTGTACAGAGAGCTGACTATTGGTAAACAGAGCAGAGGGGCCCCGCACAAACGTTTCCAGGACTCCTTGAAGTAGTCGCTCTCTGCGTGCCACATCGAACATCATCAGTGGGAAGCACAGGCACTAGATCGTGATGCCTGGAGGTGCTACATCGAGGGTGCTAACAGACACCTTTGAGACTGAGAGAAAACCAGCATGGAAGAGAAGAGGGGGAGAAGGAAAGATCAAATTGCCCCCAGCAGCGACTGCTCCTTAACTTGAACCTGTTGTGGAAGGATTTTTTGGTCATGGTTAAGCCTGACAGGTCACCAGTGGGCCTGCAATCCTTGAGCACAAACCTTCCTAAAATCTTTGTCTGTGAAGTGACACTGAGATACTCTTGTTCTTTGATGCAATCAAATACTTTGAGTGGAGTAACTTGTAATAGAAAACATTAACTATTAGACTAATGTCTTTGCCTGACATCTGTTGGCTATAGTCTGATGCAGGTCACCTGTCCATCAGTATGACACATTGATTGATAAACTTGATCTTTTCTTTACTGGTCAGGATCTGGATTTGATTCCAATTTTAATTCCTATTTTTTAGAGCTATCCCTTCAAAAGCTCATTTTGCTTCTTGAGAAGCATGAAACCTGTGAACGGCAGCTAATTTTATCGAAATATGTGAGCATTGCATATCTGATTTCAAAGACATTTCAAATCTAATTTTGTGGTCCATTCATTTTTCATATTTTAATTTTTTTTTTAAAAATAAGGTTTCATGGTGTCAGTTATTATGTGATGTTCAGGCAACGTCTTGTCAGAACGTTGAAAGAGAAAATACATTTTTTGCCTTAATGAAAAAAGAACTGTCAAATGACAAATTAAAATCTATTAATTTTGTGGGGAGGGCAGTGGACCTACACAAAAGCACAAGATTAATGCCTCTGCAGGAGGTACTTATTTCTCACACAGTAGATACTTGTCTATAATCCCTCTATTTGGAAGCCATATACAAAGTCTGTAATTCTGAAGAAGTGGGAGAGCACTGCTCTTTGGATGTTTTTGTATGGGTCTTGGATATTTATTCTCATTCTCCTGAAACAGCCCTGTGAGACACCCTCACCAAATGGACTGCAGTGGTTCAAGATGAAAACTCACCATCATCTTCAAGGGCAATAAATGTTGACCTTGCCGGTGATGTCCACTGTAGTATTCAATTATCTGGTGTTTGATTATATGTGTCTGGTATCTGCTGTTTGACCTCTGCCTGTGATTAGGTGTGGTTACTTAAAAAGAGACTGAACTGAAGCAAGCTGCTATAAGCATGGGAGCAGACATTTTAAAGCATTGAATAAAACTCCTATTGCAGACATAGAACCTGGAGTGTATCATCTCTACATTTCTCCAAGGCATAAAACACAACAACTGGCAATGAGGAAGATGCAGAATAGTTTTAATTTACCAGCTCTTGTACCTTTCTTCACCAGGAGATCAACCAATGCTGTGGGATTGATGGATTTCAGGGTTCAAGACCAATTTGTTCTCTAAAGGGAAGGACAGTCTGGATGCAGCAGTGGTCTGCAAGAAAGCAATACTCATACCATTGTCTTAGAGCAGAAGACCAGTGAATATTCGAGCAGAGCACAGAAGACATGTTTATGTTTCATACAGCAGTATGTGTTCTCAAAAAATTCTTTGGGTCAAAAAAAGTGTAACATCAAATGATATCAAATGATATACATTCTTCCAGAGATGCCAGGGAAATGATGAGTGCATCAAACAATATGTGGCAGCATTGCAGCAATTGGCTTCAACACGTACATTTGGCACTATAACGGAACTAATTTGTGACCAATTAATTGAAAAGATTTCAATCCCATGAATTAGAAAATGTCTCCTCGTGGACGATGATGATTTAACCTTAGAAAAATTTGGCAGTCCAAACTGAATCTGCCATTTAGATTCAAAGAGCTTACACAGAAATGAAGCCTCAGACTCAGGGTGGCAGACACAGCTCAAGGTTATGGAAAAAAGAGATCTCATCAATCCCATCAACATGTTCCCCCAACACAGCCTATATCCTCAAGCATGTACCCAAATTGTGGAAGCACTCATCAATTCACAACACCATGTCCAGCTCTTGAATAAGATGGAATCATTTTACAAAGGTATCTAGGAAGAAGAGGCCTTCATCAGTGCGACACATGGAAGGGTCCCTTACTGAGACTGAGGTACAGCACGTGTATACTATCATGTAAGCTAATGCACCAGGTCATTTTAAGGAACACGCAGTCGCGATTGCAGGCATTTCAGTGCCACTTCTTATCAATGTTGGCATGCAAGTGTCTATATTGAGTGACAAATCTTACCATCAATATTTTTCGCAACTTTCTCTCACTCCTGTGACAGACACTCTTTAAGCTTACAATGACTCGATTGTTCTGGTTTTGGGAATGATCATAATTCCAGTTTGCTACAAAAACATTGCCCTAGACAGGTTCATGTTCTATATCGTCAAAAGCAGAAGCCTTATAGGGGTAAACCTGTTCAATAGGTGTGGCTTCAAATTTGAAGACCCTACCAGAGCACATAGCTTCTCAAGTGTTGTTAGAGCAGCACTCATCCAGGTACATGGAGAATATTGCATCACACTCCTGACTTATACCTAGTAGATGATGCACAGGCTTTGGGGAGTCAGGAGCTGAGTTATTCACTTCAGAATTCCCAGCCTCTGACCTGCTCTTGTAGCCACAGTATTTATATGGTTAGTCCAGTTCAGTTTCTGGTCAATTGTAATCCCCAGGATGTTAATAGTGGGGGGATCCAGTGTTGGTAAAGGCATTGAATTCCAAGCGGAAATGGTTAGATTCTCTCTTGTTGGAGATGGTCATTGCTTGGTATTTGTATGGCACAAATGTTACTGATACTTGTCAGCCCAAGCCTGGATATTGTCCGGGTCTTGCTGCATTTGGACATGGACTGCTTCAGTATCAGAGGAGCTGTGTGGCGCTGAACATTGTGAAATCATCAACGAACATCCCCACTTCTGGTCTTATGATGGAGGGAAGGTCATTGATGAAGCACCTGAAGATGGTTAGGCCTAGGACACTACCCTGAGGAACTCCTGCAACAGTATCCTGGGACTGAGATGATTGGATTCCAATAACCATAATCATCTTCCTTTGAGGTAGGTATGACTCTAACCAGTGGAGAGTTTTCCCCTTGATTCCCATTGGCTCCTTGATGCCGCACTCGGTCAAATGTTGCCTTGGTATCAAGTCACTCTCATGTCATCTCTTGAGTTTAACTGTTTTGTCTATGTTTGGACCAAGTTTGTAATGAGGTTAGGAGCTGGGTGACCCTGTTGGAATCAAAACTGAGCTTCAGTTGGCAGGTTATTGTTGAGTAAGTGCCACTTCATAGCACTGTCAACAACATATTCCATCACTTTCTTGATGATTGCGAGGAGTCTGGTGGGACAGTAAATGTCCAGGTTGGATTTGACCTGCTTTTTGGCAATTGTTCACATTGCCAGGTAGATGTCAGTGTTGTAGCTGTACTGGAACAACTTGACTAAGGTCACAGCTAGTTCTGAGCCCAAGTCTTCAATACTATTGCTGGAATGTTGTCAGGGCCCCTTCACCTTTGCAGTATCCAGTGCCTTCAGCCATTTCTTCCTATCATGTGGAGTGTATTGAATTGGCTGAAAGCTGGCATCTGTGATGCTGGGGACCTCTGGAGGAGGCAGAGATGGATCATCCACTCAGCACTTTGATCCAAGAACAGGAGTTGTCCATTGAACCCCTCGATCCTGTTCTACTATTCAGTTACTTTCTCAAGGGAAATTAAGTGTTTCATATATTGGTGACTTGGCTGCTGGTTTGAGTGGCCCATCTTATCTAATGAGACTGTAATCTTACTCAGGTAGTTTTTTTCAACTGGTTTATTAACAATATGTTTAAGATTACAGAGTAGTTATGTCTCTCATGAGTACAGAATGTTGCATCCTCTCTCGACTGCTGATGTCACTATTACATCATGTCTACATCACTCATTACCATAAATATTCTATTAATCCATTATACTGCACCTCACCCCCAAGTATTCTATCAACTTCTTAACAATGACGTAAACTATGTATTAAACCACTTACATTGCATTTCTGTAACTCCCTTTTCTGCTACAGATTCTACCCAAATCCTACTGCTACTCTCCCCCTGCACCCTCACCACCCCCACCACACCAGCCCTACCCCGCCCAGTCACTGTTGTGAGGGATTCAGTCTCCCACAGTATTCTCGGCTCTTTGGGAAGACAGCTTGGAGACGTGGACATTCCTCTCTCAAACTGAAGGATATCATAAAGAGTGAAATGGGACAGCAGCTTTGTGAGTAATCAGAGTGTAGGCTTTAGGAATGCTGAACGGTAAGGAGTGTGGATCCTTTTCACAGAACGACTGATCCAAGAGAGAACACTGAGGTACATCAACACTTGAAATCTCTCAAACTAGAAGAGAAGAATTTAGAACTCTGTTAGGAATCTTCTGCTCCCTCGAAGCACATTGGGGAAAGACCTGAGAAGATGAGGGTTCTTCAACTCCAATGACGACTCTCACAGCCAGATCATTCATTGCTGCATTGAAGACAAAGATATTGAAGATCTGAGATCCTAACAGATCTGGATGATGAAAAAAACTACCACCTTCCTGTAAGCCTTGTAGAAATGAAGAAGAGATGATTTCCTGATATCATTTCAGAAAGGGCAGTGATAACGTTGCCACACTTTCCTCTGTGCAAGGCTACTCCACTGGGCAATAGGAAGAAGTTTTGAAGGTAAGAAGATAAGACCATACCATTTTCTATAAGGGAATGAATCTCTAAGACGATATGAAGATAAAATTACTGTACAGGATGCTGAAGATATAGAAGCTCTGAAGAGGTCAACTCTTTATTGAGGGACAGCTTTAGTGGGAAGAAGATTTTCAGTTGAGGCTGAAGTGTGGGTGTCAATTTACTTTCACCCAAGCACACAGGCTGTGCCAACTCTCTATGAACTCCAGCATGTTGGTCTTCCTGGACAACTTTCCATGGTTAATCAGTGATATACAAGACATTGCATTGATGGGTTCAGTGGGACAATGCTGCTCTGAACGCTGCTCTGCCACAGTAAACACAGCTGACTCCTCAAACAAAACCAACAGTGACTTTGTATGGTTCGGCAGAGGATTGGAACAGTGTAGCAGCCTCCAGGGCCTCATCTTCCAATGGGTCACCGGGTGCTACAGTGGCTGCTTTCTCATTACTTTCTTCAGGACAGAGCCAACCCAGATCCAAAACTTCCTCTTGTGGATGTCCACTGCCTGCTGCAGTGCCTCTTGTGTCTGCATTCTCCGGCCTAACTTCAAAAATAACAGCGTTCCACAATCTGTCTCTGCCTGGGGCCTAGAGGATGGTGTCTCTGTGACGGAGAATGAACCACTGCTCAATAAATACACCTTATCAGTTGCTGTGGAATGAAAAGCAACCAGTTCTACATAAACCTTCAGAAGTTCCTCCATGAAATGCATCAGTTGTCTAAATGCAGGTGATCATTTTCCAGATAACCCAGTAGTATGTTAGCATCTCCACTCAATGAGGATGTGTGTTGATTGTGAACAACGTAGATAGAATCAATGATTTGCCGCTCCTTGTAATGAAGAATGGTAATTATGTGACTATTTTTTGGAAGGGCTCTGCCACCTGGACCTTGCAATTTCATATCTGATGGATGGAGCCAGCCCAGGTGATCAGCAAGTATGCTAAGGCTAGCTGCAGCACCAATTTTAAATTTGGCATCAAAGCTTGCACTGTAATTGACCAATAGTTCTGATTACGACCATTCACATTCACTTACCATTATTTCCAATTTCATTAACATTGTTGGACTTTTAAAAAAATCATTCATAGATGAGAGAGGATGGGAAAACCATTTATTGTGCATCCCTAATTAAGGGCATTTAAGAGTCAACTGCATTCTTGTAGATCTTGAGTCACATGTAGGTCAGACTAGGTAAGGACAGCAGATTCCCTTCCCTAAAGGGCATTAGTGAACCAGATTGTTACAATAACTGGCAATGGTTTCATGGTCATCATTAGACTTTTAATTCCAGATTTTTATTGGATTCAAGTTCCACCATTTGCCATGGTAGGATTTGAACCTAGGTCCCCAGAGTATTATCCTGGGTCTCTAGGTTACCAGTGCAGTGACAATACCACTACACCACTGCCTCTCCCAGGCTTACAGAAGGGCTTGAAATGTTCAGTCTTCAGGGACTGGAAACACTCTGTGACCCAAGCTGGGCAATCTTGGCATTTGTCGTTTCTTTGCACCACAGTGTAAGCATCGCAAGGTGGCTGCTGTGGGGTTTCCTACCCTTTCACCCATTTTGGCAGGTGTTTGAGTGACTGAAGCCACCACCCTTGAGCCTACCAATTAACAGAGTCATCTAAAGCCCTGACAGATTCAACAGATCTGATCTTTGAGATCTTTGATTAAAACACGCTCACTCGATCGTGAGATTTTGTTTCAGGCTAAAATACATGTCAAAGACTTTTAAGACAGTCTCAAAGTCTGCAGAGGTCTCTCCCACCCCCTCTCTCAAGAGGACATCATTGGCAACCAGTCCTATGCATAAAGGAATGAACTAATCCAGTGCTTCTGCTCTTTAGCATGAAGGCCTGATGCTGTTCGATATCAGGGGAAGTGTTTCTTCCATAACTCCCATTTTTGGCCTCTCTGTGCGAACACAAGACATTCAAATGGGTGGGGTAGGTACTGCTATCTTTACTGCTTTCCAGTTTGTGTCCTGCTCTGGTGGGTTTGTAGATTCTTATCACTACCAGGTTTTCTCATCCTCTCTCACCATGATCCTGCTGATGGCGCTAACTCTTCTTTAGATTCGTGTCACCACACCTGTTACCATGTTTCATATACCGGTGGCATGGTTGCTGGTTTGCATGGTATATCTTACCCAGACCAATTGTAGTCTTACTCTGGTAGTTTCTTCAAACTGGTCGATTAACACTAAGTATAAGATAGGTTATACTGTCGGTGTGGCTCTCATGAGTACAGACTATTCCATTCTCTTTCTCAAGTGTCTAGCACATGTCTGCTGATGTCTGGGGTCTGTGTCAGGGGCTAAGACCTCACACTCAATATTTTTATTTTATATATATTATTTCTTAAGAGATCCTAATGACTCCCTGCGGCCTGTAGAGGCCAAATTCAAAGGGAATTGTACAGAGGCCATCCACATTTCATAAGCCAGGCCTGGCCAACTGGACCAAATTTATCTGCTTGGACAAAGAACCCTGCAACTTCCCTTTAAGGCTTAATGGTTGGAACATTTAACAATCTCATGGATAGCGACAAAGAGATACAATCCCTTTGTCAAAGCCAAAGTGTAGAGGTGGGAATCATGGGACAAAACTCCCTTAACTAATGAAACCTGTAATATTGTCTTGTGGAGCTGCAAAGCTTAGACTGTAATCTTTCCATCTACCAAACAGCAGCACAAAAAAGGGGCTCTGCCCAGGTTTGAATGCCTGGCCTCTTCTACACTGTTTCAACTGGAACTTTTGTACCATTGCTTACAAGACTGATTCATCTCTGCCTTATCCTGTCTCATTGTGGAATTCAACTCTTCTGGAAAAGTGAATTATTCAGCACCATTTCAGCCTGCCTACCTCTGTGAAGGCATTCACCTTTAAACTTTGATCTGGAATCTAGACCATGCAAAACAATAACTCTTTATTCTGTGGTCTTTGCCCTGAAAATCTTTTGTTCTCTATCCCTCTTTCATGTATGAGTGCACAAAAGGCTACGTAGCGACCTCTCCCTCCCACATTTCAAGTGTGTGTAAATAAACTAACCCTCTCAGTTCATCCTATTTCAAGTTTTCCGTGGGGCTATTAATAGAAAATTGGATCACAGCAAAACTGAGGGGTTGGGAAATACACTACCGCTTTATAAAGGGGGAAGTAAATCAAAACACCTTTCTGTTTATGGATGGGTGGTGAGAGGAGAAATCAGGGCTGTTTAAATTAACCCATCCCTCTTGTCTATAACATGGGTAATAAATTCTGGCCTTGCCAGCGATGCCTACATCTCATGGATAAAAAGAAAAGTTAGGCCATGGCTAATCTGTATCCCCACTCCATGAAGCCTTAGCTCCATATTCCTTAATAGTGTTGCCTCACAAAACACTATCAATCTCAGTCTGGAAAATTTATTTCGTCTCCAGCACCCATAGCTGCATGGGAGCAAAGAGTTCCAGATTTCTACTATTCTTGGTGTGCAGGCATGTTTCCTGAAACTACCCCTGAATGGCCTTGCTCTACTTTTAAGGTTATGTCCTCTAGCTTTGGACTCCTACACCAGAGTTGACCATTTCCTCCATTTGCCCAATCAAATCAAGTAGGTTGATTAAAAAGTGTATCATACCTTGTCTGGAACTTTGCAGAATTTCCACAAAAAATATGACATGTTGTGAGCATGTTGGAATTATTCATGTCCCTGCTACTGTCTCAGATCAAAAATGGTGATAATTGTCTTGTTAAAGTTGTAGATAATATGTTGTATAGCAGCTTGACAAAGAAATGGCAGACTGACAACATGATAGCTGGTTGCTGCCTGATACAACACAGCCTTGCACAGTCAATATTTTTCAACATTAATCGCATTAGTTAGGAATGAATTGGTACTTCCTGGGCTTTCAGCTTTCTGGCAATTTTAAAATCATTGGGCTGTAACTGCCAACTAGTGTTGGAAAGAGATGGCCTGCAGGGATTAGAATAAATAAATACGTACTTACCTGTCCTTGAACATTACGCTGGCACTTCCGATTGCCAGAGCTGCTTGGGACCTGCATCAAAAAGCTCCAGCGAAGTGCAGCTCTGACAGATTCGAGGAGGCCACGCCTCCTTTTATAGCACTAGCTGCCGTAAAACAGGTAAGTTTGAAATGCTTAGTGAAATTGACAGGCTAGGGAGAAGAAAAGTGTCTAAGTGGATAGGATTTGTGGGGTGGGGGTGATTGGAGGGGAGGGAGTCGGATGTCTGAGGGTTCGGGTGCAGAAATGGGGGTCAGAGGTCAGGGTGGGGTCAGAGGCTGGGTGGGTGAGGGGGTCAGAGGTCGGGGGCGTTTCTCTGGGTAACTATTGGTGTAACGCTGCCAACTCTTTGAAAGAGCTATATAATTAGCTCTTGCTCCTTCCCCATTGCCCTGCTAAAATGTTCCCCTTCAAGATTTATACAGTTTATTTTTGAAAGTTATGAATGAATCTGCATTTCCCTTTCTTAAATTTCCATTTGAAATGAACAGATTAATGCTGCAATAAAATATTGTTTATATTGTACTTAGGATGTGGGGAAGACCATCCTTAGTCACCCTGAGAAAGTGAAGGTGTACTGTCTCCTGACACGACTGCAGTCTTCATGCTGAAGGCATTCCCCCTATGCTGTTGGGTAGAAATGACAGGATATTGACCCAATGATGCTGAAACCCAGGAGGAAAAAGCAGTTTGGACCAGTAATCTCATTCCCCAGTTTATACTGGTGTCCCATTTTGAGGTATACAAGACCTGTTTGGACCAGTTTTTGCTTTCTTTCCTTTTGTGGGGAGAACAGTAATATACACGCAAGTCTGCATGGTGAGAGAATTAGAAGGAACTTGGATTGTTGGTTTTTCAACAGCAATGTTACTTTTGTTCTTAACAGGCTGGAGGTCACAGGCAGGGACGTTGTTGTCAATGTGATCTTGGTGAGTTGCTGCTTTGCATCCTGTAGATTGTGCATCTTGCTGTTATAGTGCTTTGGTGCTGGATATAGGGTCTAGAGGTAGCAGCAGCAGTGAAGTGCTTTGCCCCAAATGGTGCTGAAATTCTTGAGTGTTGTTGCAGTTGCAATCACTGAGCTGAGTGGTGAGTATTCTTTCATGCTGCTGACTTGAGCTATGTAGTCAGTAGTGAAGCTTTGAGAGGTCAAGAGGTGAACCATTGTAAGGAAGCACACTTCTAAAATGTTTCTTTGGCTGTGAAGCTTTTTGGGATGTCTCGAGGATGTGAAAGTTGCTGTATAAACACAAGTTATTTTTTCTTTCTTCCTTTTTCTTCCACTATGTCCTCTTACAGCTGCCACTTTGGCTCCGGCCTGCACTGCACCTTGACCTTTATTCTGCTCTGTGCTCTTGGTGGGAAGCCTGGCTGACTCTCTTTACCCTGCTGATAGTTCACACCAACTCCCACACGTGAGCAATAACCACAGCCACCAGAGGGACTTAGAAATAACTCCGTCAAAAACAAAAATGCAAGGTAGGTGACTCAGCACCTGAGCTCATGTATCCCACGAACAAACAAAAATACGAACATATGAACTAGGAGCAGGAGGTAGGCCACTCAGCCCTTCAAGCCTGCTCCGCCATTCAATAAGATCATGGCTGATGTGATTGTAACCACTCACCTACCCTTGATAACTTTTCATCCCTTGTTGATCAAGAATCTATCTAGATCTGCCTTATAATATTCAAAGACCCTGTTCCACTGCCTTTTGAGGGAAGGAGTTCCAAAGACTCCCTCTGAGAGAAAAAACATCTCCTCATCTCTGTCTTAAATGAGATGATACATGAAATGAATAATACAACTTATTTTTAAACAGTAGCCCCTAGTTCTAAATTCTCCCACAACTGGAAATATCTCCACATCCACTCTGTCAAGACCCCTCAGGATTTTAAAGGTTTCGATTAGGTCACCTCTTACTCTTCTAAACTCCAACAGATGCAAGCCTAGCCTGTCCAACCTTTCTTCATAAGACAACCCACCCCTGGTATTAGCCTAGTGAAACTTCTTTGAACTGCTTCTAATGCATTTACATCCTTCCTTAAATAAGGGGACCTGTACTGTACACAGAACTTCAGATGTGGTCTCTCCAATGCCCTGTATAACTGAAGCATAACCTTCCTACTTTTGTAATCAATTCCCCTCACAATAAACAATAGCATTCTATTAGCTTTCCTAATTATTTTCTGTAACTGCATGCTAACCTTTTGTAATTCATACACTGGGACACCCAGATCACTTTGAATCTCATGAATTTCACAATCTCTCACCATTTAAATAATATGCATCTTTTTTATTCTTCCTACCAAAATGGACAATTTCACATTGGCCCACATTATACTTGATTTGCCAGGTCTTTTCCCATTCATTTAACCTATCGATGTCACTTTGGAGCCTCCTTATGTTTTCTTCACAACTTACTCTCCTACCTATCTTTGTGTCATCAGCAAATTTAGCAACTATACCATCTGTCCCTTCATCCAAGTCATTTATATAAATTGTAAAAAGTTGAGTCCCCAGCACTGATCCCTGTGGCACACCACTTGTCACATCTTGCCAACCAGAAAAAGACCCATTTATGGCTACCTCCTGTTTCCTGTTAGCTAGCTAATCTTCTATCGATGCCAATATGTTACCCCGTATTCCATGAGATTTTATTTTCTGCAATAACCTTTGACATGGCTCCTTATCAAATGCCTTCTGGAAATCTAAGTACTGTACATCCAATGGTGGGTTCCACTTTATCCACAGCACATGTGACTCCTTCAAGGAACTCCAATAAATTGGTTAAACATGATTTCCCTTTCAGAAAACCATATTGACTCTGCCTGATTGCCTTAAACTTTTCTAAGTGCCCTGCTATAACATCCAGGAGTATTAGCATATATTTCTGCCATTTCCCTCATTGCATGATCCAACTGGCTGAAGCTTTCTCTTCACTGCTCCAGCTCTTGTTCTGAAGTAGCCACACTTCTGTTGTGCGATATGTCCTTGTGCCACCATCAGCTTCTGCTCCATAATCTTATTGGGCTTTTCACCTGTTACAGTAATTATTAATGAAAGCTCAGTACAGAATTGATTGATACAATGGGGCTTGTCCAAAAGTTAGTATCCTTGGGCCCTGTCATCTCTGTGGAAGGTTTGCTTCACTCATCTGACTTGTCCCAAAGCTTTAGGTGAAAATGGGTCTCAATGGCCTTATTCAGTAACAGTCACAACTTTGACAGCTTGTGAGCTATTCTGGAGAACCTGGGGTAATTTATTCCAGGTAATGGAGACCCAAACAATGCACAAACTTCTATCATCAAGCTAACTGCTCTCTTGGAGGCATATAGTTTAATATGGTCGTTGGTATTGCATCCTTAATCCTGCTGTTTCACTAAACCACTGTGATTTCTCAGCTAAGGAAGAGTAAAACCTTGCCATTAGTCTATGACTATATGAGATGTGCATTTAGAAATAGAGCTGAGTGCAATTAAATAGGAAGAAGTTGCAGTAAGCTATAACTGGATAAACAAAAATAACTGGTGCAGTAGCTTTGAGCTCCAAGATTATTCAATCTTTCTTTTGTTATGAAGGTTCATTTGACAGGTTATTAGTAGAAGTTTCATGTTATGACCATAAATGGTTGATCTTGTGTAAAAGTCGACCCTCAACTTTTAGCCAAACAATCCAAAATCTTTGTACTTGCCACCTGTTCGCCATTGAAGTCAAACTCACCCTGGTGCAACATTACCCAGTGATAGAATCATAGAACAGCACACCACTGAAGGCAGCTGTACAGCTCCTCGTGTCCTGCACACATTGACATGTGATCAAAATACTTTTTGGCCCCTTTTGCACTATTGTTGGGGATGAGGTTGGGGAAATCTCCGAGTCTCTGGCAATTCTGCAATAGCGAGATGATGGGAGAGGCTGGATTTCAACCTGTGGAAAATATTTCTCATGTAAAAGACAACCCCCTACTTATTGACTAAAAATTTAGTTTTATAAATTGGACTTTTACATGAGTATATATGATAATTATTCTCCTCAAACGAATATTTCCTCAGTTATACTAACCTTTTGCCTTATTAAATGACTGACATACATTGTGGGTTTGGAACTTCACACACATAAATCTATGAAACTGGTTTCCAAAAATGGTTGTGAAGAAAAATTGAAACCTTACCGAATCAGGTGTGGGGATTCACCCTGAGACTTTGGTGACAGTCATGTTTAAGGTGCAGGAAATAGTGTTGAAAGTTGACAGTAATTACATTGCTGTTTTCCCTGTCTGAAAAGAATAATACAACTTATTTGGTGTTACCATACTTTTGGATCTCTCAGTGAATTCATGACAAGGACAAAGACTGGGCCAAGCCAATTAAAGGCAACAAAATGTAACCAAAGACCCAGTGCAGCATGAATTATAAATAAAAAAACATAGATATGTAACGATTACATTTTTTTTTAAAAGTTTCAGTGCAAAATTAGGATGAGAATTCCAAAGCAAAAGATAAATATACAGCTTTCCATAACTCTGAAAATAAACTATTTGACATGACATAAAAGTGAACTGATTTCTCAGTGGAATTCGTTTACAAGACATGAATGCCCTTGAGGGGAAAGAGATGAGCACCACTATCGGTCTTAGTGACGATGCCTGTCTCTGTAACACTTGCTGACTGCCCTCCCTTTACTGCAGGCTCACAATGTGTGACAACTAATCCATGATACAAGCTGTGAGAGTCAGCATGAAGCTTGGCCAACTCACAACGACACACTCACTTAGATGTGTCAAAACCTTTCGAGGTCAAAGGCTGCCTTTAAAAATACAAAGTTTGGGCAGGAGCATGAGTGTTAATCAAAAGGGGATGAGCAGTGACATCTCTGCAGCTTTCTAAAAATAAAAGTCTTTCAACCGAGGACCCAAAAGCAGAATGTTAGACCCATCAAACAGGAATGTTATCCCTTTATGACTCACTGTTTAACCAGCGAGATTTTTTAACTGTGTTGCTGGGATATTCAGGCAATGGCATAGTGGTAGTGTCATTGGATTAGTAATGCAGAGATCCAGGGTAATGTTTGATTGCAAATGGTGGAATTTGAATTCAATAAAAATCTGGAATTAAAAGTCTCACGATGACCATGAGACGATTGTTGATTGTCATAAAAGTCATCTGGTTCACTAATGTCCCTTAAGGAAGGAAACCTGCTGTCCTAACCTGGTCTGGCCTACATGAAATTCCAGACCCACACCAATGTGGCTGACCCTTAAATGCCCTCTGAAATGGCCTAGCAAGCCACTCAGTTGTATGAACCACTATGAAATCTATAAGGAATGAAACTGGATGGTCCACCTGGCATCGACCTAGGCATCAGAAACAACAACAGCAATCTCAACCCTGTCGACCCTGCAAAATCCTTCTTACTAACATCAGGGGACTTGTGCCAACATTAAGAGTGCTGTCTCACAGACTAGTCAAGCAATAGCCTGACATAGTCACACTCATGGAATCATACCTTACAGATAATGTCCCAGACTCCAGCATCACTATCCCTGGGCATGTCCTGTTCCACCGGCAGGACAGACCCAACAGAGGTGATGGCATAGTGGTATACAGTTGGGAGGGAGTTTCCCTGGGAGTCCTCAACATTGACTCTGGACCCCATGAAGTCTCATGGCTTCATGTCAAATATGAGCAAGGAAACCTCCTTCTGATTACCACGTACCACACCACCCCCCCAACCATCCCCTGCACCTCAGCTGATGAACCAGTGCTCCTCCATGTTGAACACCACTTGGAGGAAGCACTGAGGATTGCAAGGGCTCAGAATGTACTCTGGGTGGAGGACTTCAATGTCCATCATCAAGAGTGGCTCAGTAGCACAACTACTGACCAAGCTGGCCGAGTCCTAAATGAGATAGCTGCTAGACTGGGTCTGCGGCAGGTGGTGAGGGTATGAACAAGAGGGAAAAATATAGTTGACTTCATCCTCACCGATCTGTCTGCCACAGATGCATCTGGCCATGACAGCATCATTAGAAGTGACCATCGCACAGACCTTGTGGGAATGAAGTCCCGTCTTCACATTGAAGACACCCTCCATCATGTTGTGTGGCACTATCATCATGCTAAATGGGATAGATTTGGAACAGATCTATCAACTTATGACAGTGCATCCATGAGGTGCTGTGGGCCATCAGCAGCAGCAGACGTGTACTCAACCACAATCTGTAACCTCATGGCCCGGCATATTCCCCACTCTACCATTACCACCATGCTGGAGAATCAACACTTGTTCAATGAAGAGTGCAGGAGGGCATGCCAGGAGCAGCATCAGGAATACCTAAAAATGAGGTGTCAACCTGGTGAAGCTATAACACAGGACTACTTGCGTGCCAAACAGCATAAGCAGCAAGTGATAGACAGAGATGAGCGATCCCACAACCAACAGATCAAATCTAAGCTCTGTAGTCCTTCCATGTCCAGTTGTGAATGGCGGTGGACAATTAAACAACTCACTGGAGAAGGGTCTACAAATATTCCCATGCCCAATTATGGGGGAGCCCAGCACTTCAGTGCAAAAGATAAGGCTAAAGCATTTGCTACAATCTTCAGCCAGAAGTGCTGAATGGATGATCCATCTCGACCACCTCTGAAGGAGCCCAGCATCACAGATGCCAGTCTTCATCCAAGTCGATTCACTCCAGGTGTTATCCAAAGATGGCTGAAAGCATTGGATACTGTAAAAGCTATGAACCCTGACAATATTCTGGCAATAGTAATGAAGACATGCACTCCAGAACTTGCCGCGTCCCTAGCCAAGCTGTTCCAGTGCAGCTGCAACACTGGCATCAACCTGGCAATATGGAAAATTGCCCAGATATGTCCTGTATACACAAAGCAGGACAAATCCAACCTACCCAATTACCACCCCATCAGTCTATTCTTGATCATCAGTAAAGTGATGGAAGGGGTCATCAACAATACTGTCAAGCAGCACTTGCTTAGCAATAACCTGCTCACTGATGCTCAGTTTGGATTCCGCCAGGGCCCTTGTCTCCTGGCCTCATTACAGCCTTGGTTCAAACATGGATGAAAGAGCTGAAATCCTGAGGTGAGGTGAGAGTGACTTCCCTTGACACCAAGGCAGCATTCGACTGACAGTGACATGAAGGATCCCTAGCAACACTGGAGTCAATGTCAATCAGGGGGAAAACTCTCTGCTGGTTGGAGTCATACCGAGCACAAAGGAAGATGGACAATTGGAGGTCAATCATCTCAGTTCTGGGACATCACTGCAGGAGTTCCTCAGGGTAGTGTCCTGGGCCCAACCATCTTCAGCTGCTTCACTAATGACCTTCCTTCCATCATAAGGTCAGAAGTGGGGATATTCACTGATGATTTTAAAATGTTCAGTACCATTCTCGACTCCTGAGATACTGAAACAATGCATGTCCAAATGCAGCAAGACCTGGACAATATACAGGCTTGGGTGGAGAAGTGGCAAGTAACATTCATGCCACATAAATGCCAGGCAATGACCACTTCCAACAAGAGAGAATCTAACCTTTGCCCCTTGTCATTCAAAGGCATTACCATTGCTGAATCCCTCACTGTCAACATCCTGGGAGTTGCCATTGGCCAGAAACTGAACTGGACTAGCCATATAAATACAGAGATAAAAACAAAAAAACTGCGGATGCTGGAAATCCAAAACAAAAACAGAATTACCTGGAAAAACTCAGCAGGTCTGGCAGCATCGGCGGAGAAGAAAAGAGTTGACGTTTCGAGTCCTCATGACCCTTCGACAGAACTTGAGTTCGAGTCCAGGAAAGAGCTGAAATATAAGCTGATAAAAACAAAAAAACTGCGGATGCTGGAAATCCAAAACAAAAACAGAATTACCTGGAAAAACTCAGCAGGTCTGGCAGCATCGGCGGAGAAGAAAAGAGTTGACGTTTCGAGTCCTCATGACCCTTCGACAGAACTTGAGTTCGAGTCCAGGAAAGAGCTGAAATATAAGCTGGTTTAAGGTGTGTGTGTGGGGGGCGGAGAGATAGAGAGACAGAGAGGTGGAGGGGGTTGGTGTGGTTGTAGCGACAAACAAGCAGTGATAGAAGCAGATCATCAAAAGATGTCAACAACAATAGTACAATAGAACACATAGGTGTTAAAGTTAAAGTTGGTGATATTATCTAAACGAATGTGCTAATTAAGAATGGATGGTAGGGCACTCAAGGTATAGCTCTAGTGGGAAAAAAAAAAAAACCACTAGAGCTATACCTTGAGTCTAGTGGGAAAAAAAAAAACCCACTAGAGCTATACCTTGAGTGCCCTACCATCCATTCTTAATTAGCACATTCGTTTAGATAATATCACCAACTTTAACTTTAACACCTATGTGTTCTATTGTACTATTGTCGTTGACATCTTTTGATGATCTGCTTCTATCACTGCTTGTTTGTCCCTACAACCACACACCCCCACCCCCCCTCCACCTCTTTGTCTCTCTATCTCTCCGCCCCCCACACACACACCTTAAACCAGCTTATATTTCAGCTCTTTCCTGGACTCGAACTCAAGTTCTGTCGAAGGGTCATGAGGACTCGAAACGTCAACTCTTTTCTTCTCCGCCGATGCTGCCAGACCTGCTGAGTTTTTCCAGGTAATTCTGGAAATATAAGCTGGTTTAAGGTGTGTGTGTGGGGGGCGGAGAGATAGAGAGACAGAGAGGTGGAGGGGGTTGGTGTGGTTGTAGCGACAAACAAGCAGTGATAGAAGCAGATCATCAAAAGATGTCAACAACAATAGTACAATAGAACACATAGGTGTTAAAGTTAAAGTTGGTGATATTATCTAAACGAATGTGCTAATTAAGAATGGATGGTAGGGCACTCAAGGTATAGCTCTAGTGGGTTTTTTTTTTATTTTATATAATGGAAATAGGTGGGAAAAGGAAAATCTTTATCATTTATTGGGAAAAAAAAGAAGGGGGAAACAGAAAGGGGGTGGGGATGGGGGAGGGGACTCACGACCTAAAGTTGTTGAATTCAATATTCAGTCCGGAAGGCTGTAAAGTCCCTAGTCGGAAGATGAGGTGTTGTTCCTCCAGTTTGCGTTGGGCTTCACTGGAACAATGCAGCAAGCCAAGGACAGACATGTGGGCAAGAGAGCAGGGTGGAGTGTTAAAATGGCAAGCGACAGGGAGGTTTGGGTCATTCTTGCGGACAGACCGCAGGTGTTCTGCAAAGCGGTCGCCCAGTTTACGTTTGGTCTCTCCAATGTAGAGGAGACCACATTGGGAGCAACAAATGCAGTAGACTAAGTTGGGGGAAATGCAAGTGAAATGCTGCTTCACTTGAAAGGAGTGTTTGGGTCCTTGGACGGTGAGGAGAGAGGAAGTGAAGGGGCAGGTGTTGCATCTTTTGCGTGGGCAAGGGGTTGTGCCATAGGAGGGGGTTGAGGAGTAGGGGGTGATGGAGGAGTGGACCAGGGTGTCCCGGAGGGAGCGATCCCTACGGAATGCCGATAAGGGGGGTGAAGGGAAGATGTGTTTGGTAGTGGCATCATGCTGGAGTTGGCGGAAATGGCGGAGGATGATCCTTTGAATGCGGAGGCTGGTGGGGTGATAAGTGAGGACAAGGGGGACCCTATCATGTTTCTGGGAGGGAGGAGAAGGAGTGAGGGTGGATGCGCGGGAGATGGGCCGGACACGGTTGAGGGCCCTGTCAACGACTGTGGGTGGAAAACCTCGGTTAAGGAAGAAGGAGGACATGTCAGAGGAACTGTTTTTGAATGTAGCATCATCGGAACAGATGCGACGGAGGCGAAGGAACTGAGAGAATGGGATGGAGTCCTTACAGGAAGTGGGGTGTGAGGAGCTGTAGTCGAGATAGCTGTGGGTGTCGGTGGGTTTGTAATGGATATTGGTGGACAGTCTATCACCAGAGATTGAGACAGAGAGGTCAAGGAA
This sequence comes from Carcharodon carcharias, assembly GCF_017639515.1. Classification (NCBI taxonomy): domain Eukaryota; kingdom Metazoa; phylum Chordata; class Chondrichthyes; order Lamniformes; family Lamnidae; genus Carcharodon; species Carcharodon carcharias. The sequence goes on from NC_054481.1 coordinate 84,910,644, forward strand.
GGGAAGGGAAGTGTCAGAGATGGACCACGTGAAAATGATGGAGGGGTGGAGATTGGAAGCAAAATTAATAAATTTTTCCAAGTCCTGACGAGAGCATGAAGCAGCACCAAAGTAATCATCGATGTACCGGAGAAAGAGTTGTGGAAGGGGGCCGGAGTAGGACTGCAACAAGGAATGTTCCACATACCCCATAAAGAGACAGGCATAGCTGGGGCCCATGCGGGTACCCATAGCCACACCTTTTATTTGGAGGAAGTGAGAGGAGTTGAAGGAGAAATTGTTCAGCGTGAGAACAAGTTCAGCCAGACGGAGGAGAGTAGTGGTGGATGGGGATTGTTCGGGCCTCTGTTCGAGGAAGAAGCTAAGGGCCCTCAGACCATCCTGGTGGGGGATGGAGGTGTAGAGGGATTGGACGTCCATGGTGAAGAGGAAGCGGTAGGGGCCAGGGAACTGGAAATTGTTGATGTGACGTAAGGTGTCAGAGGAATCACGGATGTAGGTGGGAAGGGACTGGACAAGGGGAGAGAGAAGGGAGTCAAGATAACGAGAAATGAGTTCTGTGGGGCAGGAGCAAGCTGAGACGATCGGTCTACCGGGGCAGTTCTGTTTGTGGATTTTGGGTAGGAGATAGAAGCGGGCCGTCCGAGGTTGGGCAACTATCAGGTTGGAAGCTGTGGGAGGGAGATCCCCAGAGGAGATGAGGTCAGTGACAGTCCTGGAAACAGTGGCTTGATGTTCAGTGGTGGGGTCATGGTCCAGGGAGAGGTAGGAGGAAGTGTCTGCGAGTTGACGCTCAGCCTCCGCGTGGTAGAGGTCAGTGCGCCAGACAACAACAGCACCACCCTTGTCAGCGGGTTTGATGACAATGTCAGGGTTGGACCTGAGAGAATGGAGTGCAGTAAGTTCAGAGAGAGACAGGTTAGAATGGGTGAGAGGAGCAGAGAAATTGAGACGACTAATGTCGCGCCGACAGTTCTCAATGAAAAGATCGAGAGAAGGTAAGAATCCAGAGGGAGGGGTCCAGGTGGAGGGAGAATATTGAAGATGGGTAAAAGGATCCGTTGAACTGGGAGAGGACTCCTGCCCAAAGAAGTGAGCCCGGAGACGAAGACGGCGGAAGAAGAGTTCAGCATCATGCCGAGCCCGAAATTCATTGAGGTGAGGGCGTAAGGGTATGAAACTAAGTCCTTTGCTGAGCACTGAACGTTCAGCATCGGAGAGGGGAAGGTCAGGGAGTATAGTGAATACATGGCTGGGGCTGGGATTGGAAGATGGGGTGGGGATGGAGGGACAGGCCGGGGTGGAGGGTCCTAGATGGGTGTTGGTGTCGATGAGTTGTTGGAGCTTGCGTTCCTTAGCACTTGAGAGAAACAGAAAAAGTTTCTTGTTGAGGCGTCGGATGAGCCGAAGAATAAAATGAAACTGGGGGCCTTCCGGACTGAATATTGAATTCAACAACTTTAGGTCGTGAGTCCCCTCCCCCATCCCCACCCCCTTTCTGTTTCCCCCTTCTTTTTTTTCCCAATAAATGATAAAGATTTTCCTTTTCCCACCTATTTCCATTATATAAAATAAAAAAAAAACCCACTAGAGCTATACCTTGAGTGCCCTACCATCCATTCTTAATTAGCACATTCGTTTAGATAATATCACCAACTTTAACTTTAACACCTATGTGTTCTATTGTACTATTGTTGTTGACATCTTTTGATGATCTGCTTCTATCACTGCTTGTTTGTCGCTACAACCACACCAACCCCCTCCACCTCTCTGTCTCTCTATCTCTCCGCCCCCCACACACACACCTTAAACCAGCTTATATTTCAGCTCTTTCCTGGACTCGAACTCAAGTTCTGTCGAAGGGTCATGAGGACTCGAAACGTCAACTCTTTTCTTCTCTGCCGATGCTGCCAGACCTGCTGAGTTTTTCCAGGTAATTCTGTTTTTGTTTTGGATTTCCAGCATCCGCAGTTTTTTTGTTTTTATCTCTGTGTTTAATTGAATGCCACTGCTCTTCAAGAAATGCCTACCTCCTTGAAGAAGTTCTGTTCCTCTCTGCGACAAGATTTCCGGATTTCTCTGTTGCCTTGTTCACCTTCATTGCTTTCCATTTCTCTCCTAGTGTTTGACAAGGTGTTTACTAAAACCCGCTTTCACAGCCATATCTCCTTTCTCAGTGACTGTCTCCGTCTCCGACTTACCCCACATGGATTTCAACTGAAATTCCACCCCTCATGTTTCGAACCCACCCAGGATTACTGGTATCTCCGGGACATAAAACGTTTCTCGGACTGCTGTTCCCGTCACATTCTGAAATCCACTCTCAGTGCCATGCGCCGCCATATGAACACACTCGACCTCTCCCTCCAGCAGCACCGCCGTACCCTTTTTCAAAGCTGCGAGTGCCCCCAGTTTCATTTTATTCTTCGGCTCATCCGACGCCTCAACAAGAAACTTTTTCTGTTTCTCTCAAGTGCTAAGGAACGCAAGCTCCAACAACTCATCGACACCAACACCCATCTAGGACCCTCCACCCCGGCCTGTCCCTCCGTCCCCACCCCATCTTCCAATCCCAGCCCCAGCCGTGTATTCACTATACCCCCTGACCTTCCCCTCTCCGATGCTGAACGTTCAGTGCTCAGCAAAGGACTTAGTTTCATACCCTTACGCCCTCACCTCAATGAATTTCGGGCTCGGCATGATACTGAACTCTTCTTCCGCCGTCTTCGTCTCCGGGCTCACTTCTTTGGGCAGGAGTCCTCTCCCAGTTCAACGGATCCTTTTACCCATCTTCAATATTCTCCCTCCACCTGGACCCCTCCCTCTGGATTCTTACCTTCTCTCGATCTTTTCATTGAGAACTGTCGGCGCGACATTAGTCGTCTCAATTTCTCTGCTCCTCTCACCCATTCTAACCTGTCTCTCTCTGAACTTACTGCACTCCATTCTCTCAGGTCCAACCCTGACATTGTCATCAAACCCGCTGACAAGGGTGGTGCTGTTGTTGTCTGGCGCACTGACCTCTACCACGCGGAGGCTGAGCGTCAACTCGCAGACACTTCCTCCTACCTCTCCCTGGACCATGACCCCACCACTGAACATCAAGCCACTGTTTCCAGGACTGTCACTGACCTCATCTCCTCTGGGGATCTCCCTCCCACAGCTTCCAACCTGATAGTTGCCCAACCTCGGACGGCCCGCTTCTATCTCCTACCCAAAATCCACAAACAGAACTGCCCCGGTAGACCGATCGTCTCAGCTTGCTCCTGCCCCACAGAACTCATTTCTCGTTATCTTGACTCCCTTCTCTCTCCCCTTGTCCAGTCCCTTCCCACCTACATCCGTGATTCCTCTGACACCTTACGTCACATCAACAATTTCCAGTTCCCTGGCCCCTACCGCTTCCTCTTCACCATGGACGTCCAATCCCTCTACACCTCCATCCCCCACCAGGATGGTCTGAGGGCCCTTAGCTTCTTCCTCGAACAGAGGCCCGAACAATCCCCATCCACCACTACTCTCCTCCGTCTGGCTGAACTTGTTCTCACGCTGAACAATTTCTCCTTCAACTCCTCTCACTTCCTCCAAATAAAAGGTGTGGCTATGGGTACCCGCATGGGCCCCAGCTATGCCTGTCTCTTTATGGGGTATGTGGAACATTCCTTGTTGCAGTCCTACTCCGGCCCCCTTCCACAACTCTTTCTCCGGTACATCGATGATTACTTTGGTGCTGCTTCATGCTCTCGTCAGGACTTGGAAAAATTTATTAATTTTGCTTCCAATCTCCACCCCTCCATCATTTTCACGTGGTCCATCTCTGACACTTCCCTTCCCTTCCTTGACCTCTCTGTCTCAATCTCTGGTGATAGACTGTCCACCAATATCCATTACAAACCCACCGACACCCACAGCTATCTCGACTACAGCTCCTCACACCCCACTTCCTGTAAGGACTCCATCCCATTCTCTCAGTTCCTTCGCCTCCGTCGCATCTGTTCCGATGATGCTACATTCAAAAACAGTTCCTCTGACATGTCCTCCTTCTTCCTTAACCGAGGTTTTCCACCCACGGTCGTTGACAGGGCCCTCAACCGTGTCCGGCCCATCTCCCGCGCATCCGCCCTCACTCCTTCTCCTCCCTCCCAGAAACATGATAGGGTCCCCCTTGTCCTCACTTATCACCCCACCAGCCTCCGCATTCAAAGGATCATCCTCCGCCATTTCCGCCAACTCCAGCATGATGCCACTACCAAACACATCTTCCCTTCACCTCCCTTATCGGCATTCCGTAGGGATCGCTCCCTCCGGGACACCCTGGTCCACTCCTCCATCACCCCCTGCTCCTCAACCCCCTCCTATGGCACAACCCCTTGCCCACGCAAAAGATGCAACACCTGCCCCTTCACTTCCTCTCTCCTCACCGTCCAAGGACCCAAACACTCCTTTCAAGTGAAGCAGCATTTCACTTGCATTTCCCCCAACTTAGTCTACTGCATCCGTTGCTCCCAATGTGGTCTCCTCTACATTGGAGAGACCAAACGTAAACTGGGCGACCGCTTTGCAGAACACCTGCGGTCTGTCCGCAAGAATGACCCAAACCTCCCTGTCGCTTGCCATTTTAACACTCCACCCTGCTCTCTTGCCCACATGTCTGTCCTTGGCTTGCTGCATTGTTCCAGTGAAGCCCAACGCAAACTGGAGGAACAACACCTCATCTTCCGACTAGGGACTTTACAGCCTTCCGGACTGAATATTGAATTCAACAACTTTAGGTCGTGAGTCCCCTCCCCCATCCCCACCCCCTTTCTGTTTCCCCCTTCTTTTTTTTCCCAATAAATGATAAAGATTTTCCTTTTCCCACCTATTTCCATTATATAAAATAAAAAAAAAACCCACTAGAGCTATACCTTGAGTGCCCTACCATCCATTCTTAATTAGCACATTCGTTTAGATAATATCACCAACTTTAACTTTAACACCTATGTGTTCTATTGTACTATTGTTGTTGACATCTTTTGATGATCTGCTTCTATCACTGCTTGTTTGTCGCTACAACCACACCAACCCCCTCCACCTCTCTGTCTCTCTATCTCTCCGCCCCCCACACACACACCTTAAACCAGCTTATATTTCAGCTCTTTCCTGGACTCGAACTCAAGTTCTGTCGAAGGGTCATGAGGACTCGAAACGTCAACTCTTTTCTTCTCCGCCGATGCTGCCAGACCTGCTGAGTTTTTCCAGGTAATTCTGTTTTTGTTTTAGCCATATAAATACTTTGGCTACAGGAATCCTGTGACAAGTAACTCACTTCCTGATTCTCCAAAACCTGTCCACCATCTACAAGGCACAAGTCAGGAGTGTGCTGTAACACTCCCCGCTTGCCTGGTTGAGTGCAGCTCCCACAACACTCAAGAAGCTTGACATCATCCAGGACAAAGCAGCCCTCTTGACTGGCACCCCATCCACAAACATTCACTCCCTCCACCACCGTTGCACAGTAGCAACAGTATGTACCATCTAGAAGATGCACTGCAGGAACTCACCAAGCTCCCTTAGACAGTACCTTCCAAACCCACGACCGCGACCATCTAGGAGGACAACACATGGGAACACCACCACCTGGAAGTTCCCCTCCAAGCCATACACCATCCTGACTTGGAAATATATCACCGTTCCTTCACTGTCATTGGGTCAAAATCCTGGAACTCCCTCCCTAACAGCACTGTGGGTAAACCTACACCACATGGACTGCAGCGGTTCAAGAAGGCAGCTCACCACCACTTTCTCAAGGGCAGTTAAGGATGGGCAATAAATACTGGCCTAGCCGGTGGCACCTACATCCCAAGAGTGAATAGAAAAGCTGGGTGACAATAACAATGCCATTCCTAGTTGCCCTTAAGATGTTGAGTCAAGCACATAGTCCAGGATTGAAGTCACACCTAGACTAGAGCAGTGAACTTTATGATATAAAACAATCAGTTTTTTTTTGAACAATCCAACAGTTTCAGAATCATAGAATGATTACAGCACAGGAAGAGACCATTCAGCCCATCATCACTGTGCTGATTCCCTGGAAGAGAAACTCAACTAGTTCCACTCCCCTGCTTTTTCTCCATAGCCCTGCATTTTTTGTTTTGCTTCGGATAGGCCAATTCTCTTTTGAAAGCCATTCCTGAATCTGATATTGTTGATGTTGTTTGTATGATACCTGTTGCCTGGAGCCATTTGATAGAGTGGCCTTCACAGCTTCTTAATTGAGTTATCTGATGGCAGCTATCCTGTGTCACTGTCGTGCGAATGTCCCAATGTCCTTTCATAGTACTGGTTTTGCTTCAATATTCACAGCATCACAGTATCTTTACAATGCAGAAGGAGACCATTAGGCCCATCAAGTCTGCACTGGCTCTCTGAAAGAGTATTCCACCTAGTCCCACTCCTCTGCCTTATCCCCTTAACCTTGCACATTCTCTCTTTTCAGGTAGCAATCCAATTCCCTTTTGAATACCTCAATGGAACCTGCCTCCACCATCCTTTCAGGGAGTTTGTTCCAGACTCCAACCATCCTCTGGGTAAAAAGTAATTTCTTCATATCACAGTTACCCTTTTTGCCAATTATTTTGAATCTGTACCCTCTCATTCGTGATGCTCTCTTGATGGGAATAGTTTCTCATTATTTACCCTGTCCATACCGCTCAGGATCTTGAATACCTCTATCAAGTCTCCTCTCAGCCTTCTTTTCTCCAAGGAAAACATTCCTAGCCTCTCCAATCTATCCTCATAGTTACAGATATTGGAATATTTTAAAAATTAATCGCTGACAGTGTAGCCTGCCTCTGTGTGTTTTCGTGTTGGGGTTTGGCCTGTTTAATTGCCACACTTCTGTCTGTGGGCTTTGGGGTTTTTATATTTCATGATGTCTGGTTGGAGGGGATTCTGATCTTACATCTCCTCCCTTTAATATCTCAAACACTAGAGATATTACCTTTAATCAAAATCTTCTCCCACATTGTGGGAATTGTAAGACTAGCCAAATCACTACCTATACATTAGAATCCATTACCAAATCCCTTCTCAGCCATTTCACCATGTTTTGCTTTTTGGCTTTTTATTCCAGTTTACAAGATATTATTAACACATACAGTGTCATAATTAACTGTACAGTTACCAGCACATGTGAAGCAACTCTAATCCAGGATGGAATTTCAATATTGAGAGTAATATCCCACCAAGGTGGGGAGGCTATTTCCCTGATCTGTCTTTGTTTCTCTGTTCAAGAGTATAATAATACATTTGAGATAGTTCCATCTCCTTCACAATTTTGTGAGGTGCTCAGGCCAGTGGTAGAATATCATATCCAAAGTGGGCTATATATGCTTGGAGGTTTGGGAGGGCACTGTCTATAAGACCATAAGGCATAGGAGCAGAAACTGTGAGGTACACTGAGATATGATCCGGATTTCCAATAGAGGCTTAAACAGAAGGTCAGGTCCTGAACAGGCACTATGTATCATTGCCTAGCTTATACTGGCTCGTACAGTAGCAATGCAGTGTCCCGTTGCCCTCATATGTCACCTGGGGTGGAACATGGTCCTGGACCATTGTCTCCATTGTGCATTTTGTGATTCGAATCCACTGGTCGGTCGGATTGGTTCAGATGATGTAGGCACAACACTGCATGCAAACCACGTAGAGAGGGGCCTTTTGGTACCACACATGTACCCCATTTCTAATGACTCCAATGTTCTCCAGCTGGTAAACTGGCACCCACCATTGTCACTGGCCCATTACTGGCATCCTGAGAATCACCCCCATTATGGCTTGATTATACCAGCCACAGCCAATTGGGACTGGGTATGATTCTGAAGCCAATCGCAGCTGGCATGGATTCATGAGGTAATTGTAAGTCCTCATGGCCCTCAAGTGTTTGTTGTTGACCCATAATGACACGCGACCCTGTTTCCAATCTACCAGATTACTGTGCCCCTCATTTAGCAACCAAGCTGGCCTCCGATGCATTTCCGCCCTCCTTTATTAGTTTGTTTATTGTCTGAGCATGATTTTCCAACTCAGCTATTATTTCCTTCAGGTGAACTGTCATAACTTGGATCTCTTGTAACTCTTGCCCTTCAACCTCATTACCATCGCCTAGCATATTCTTTAATTGATCCTGCAGAGTATTGCCCTACAATTGGAGTTGGCCACTAACTAACCTATTGATTAGTGATGTCCCTGTATTAAATACTGTGGCTGCATTGTTTATTAATTTCCTCTTCCTGAGTCAGTGTGCCAGGTACAACCCAATTCATATAAACTCTCCCAAATGTTGTCCCCATAATTAAGTTCATAGAATTGTCACAACAATTCCTTTAATAGCTTCTCATATAACCTTTCTGTCTCTACTGGGCATCACTGGGGTTTCCGTACCTGTGTAAAATTGATGACGACTGGTTCTATCTTGTAATGCATGTCATGGTACAACACCTTCCCTGTTGGAATTAGCTCTAACCCGTTCCTGGGTCCAGGTGTTGTTATGAAACACCTAACATCTGTAACTCAGGCCTTTGAGGCCCTGGGTGGATGTTGCCTTTCAAGTGCTACCAGTTCAGCTACATTGACGGTACTTGGGAGATCCAGAACCACACAAGAGTCTAAACCCTGAGTCCATTACAGTCCAGATCCGAGTCCTGCCATTGGCGTTCGAAGGCAATGGCTGCCTCCTTATGGCATTTGTATTCCGATCCCCCACACACATATAAATCCTTTGCTCCTCCTTCCAATATTTATCCCGACACAATTTCACACCCCGCTTTGTCCCAGCAACTTGTCTAAACGAATCATGTCCCAGTCTCTCTCAGTCCCTGAATACATCACCGACAGTCCTCCCTGTCTTTCATAGCCATCACCACCATCTTACTGAGGTGTCTCCCCAGCACTCCAGGCACTCTTGCTTTCCCTTTTTCACCCGTACCTTGCTGGCTGTAACATTTAATCTCGGGCAGGGCACTGATGTCTCACCAATCTGGTAGCCAGTGTACTTGGAGTTTTTGACTGAATTTGACCCCAACCAGCCCGGCCACTTTCCCTCATGGGAATATATGGTCACCCCATCTATGCCCTGTATCTTGCCCCACAATGTTACGATGGGTCCAACTTCCCCATACATCCGTAGGTAAAAGACATCTCAATGTCTCCTTGATCCACCTGTCTGCTCCAACCAATCCACAGTATGAACTGTCGCCATGCTCAGCCACAGGGTGCATTCCATTTTACCTCCTTGGATCTAATTTGCTTCTACAGAAAAGAGAAAAAAAGAAAAATAGCACTGCTTTGTGACTGTTCCTCTCTCCATAGGTCAGTCTTTGGTTATGTACAAATTTAAATGGTGTGTCCCTGTTACCGCATTCTCCCTTCCTGTCTCCCAGGGTGGGGTCTCTTGTGGCTCGGAATTGGTGTGCAAGGAGGTGCCCAGGTACCCTGGGTTGGGGTGTGCGGCTGCTGCCCATTATCGCCTTGCTTTCTGTTTCCTCGTCATCATCCCAGATCATGGGGGAAGGACTCACATCTATCAGGCTCATGGTCATTCCCTGAGCCCTGGTTTGTTTTACCTTCCTCCCCAAAGGATCATACAGTCTGCACTGGTTAATATGGAACCATTTTGTCCATTTCAGTAGCTGCACTGTGTATACCATTAAGCTTGCTTTGTCCACGATACTGTACAGCCCATGTATAATAGTTCAAATGCCCCTACCCGGGAATAGATTCTCACCCTGACCTGTTCCCCTAACTTCCACTCCTGCACTTTGTGTGGTTCTAACAGCATTTTGTTGTTTTGATGTTGGCTCCCCATATAATTCACTACCTCCCAATGTATTTCCTGAAGTCATCCTGCAGGATGGTCAGTGCTTAGCATCCTTTAATCTCTTTTAGTCTGTTACAAGTCTTGGTCTAGACAGATCCATTCATTGCTGATGTTGTTTCCACAATCAAAATAATGGACCCCATTGTGGTGAAGTATCTCTGGTTCCCAGACTGATATGCAACTCACAAGTACGTCTCTTTCTTGGCCATTGTTGATGTTGTTTGTATGATAGCTGTTTTCTGGGGCCATTTGTTACAATCATCTTCCCAGCTCCTTAATTGAATTATCTGATGGCAGCTATCTAGTGTCATTATTGTGATGATGTTCCAATATCCTTTCATAGGATCAATTTTGCTTCGATATTGGAATGTTTTGAAAATTAACCCTTGGCAGTGTAGTCTGCCTCTCTGCGTTTTTGTGTTGAGGCTTGGCCTGTTTATTTGCAGTACTTGTGTCAGTGGATTTTGGGGTATATATTTTTCATAAAGACCGGTTGGACAGGATTCCAATCTTACACCGCTCAATGCCCATGTTTAATAAACAACACAACTATTAGCTTATTATAAAATCAGGCTTGTCAAGTAGAAAGGCAAAGCTTATTAACGTATGGTGTGAAATAAGAAAGTATATTTACTCTTCCTTAATACCCAGCTCTCTTATATACACCAAAGTAAAAATAAAACAAAATAGAGAAATTCTGCCAAAAAGTTAAAGGTCAATCGTTCAAGGGAAATGGGTAGGTGATGGAGTCCTTGAAATGGTGTCCGGGTTATATGTTTGGTCTCTCAGCACTGGCCTGCAAAACAATCAGTAACTCTTGCACTTCTTTTCAGGCAGACCTTATGGAACACTTGCAGTCAGTCAATTTCAGAAAGTAGAGTGACTTTAGAGCAGCTTCCATTCAGTTTGGCTTTGGACTGGGTCCAGAGCTTCAGGAGCTGGTATCTCCTTTAGCCAAACAGTTGATCATCCTTGTTTTCTCCCAAAGCAAAAACCTGCTGGCTGTTAAACACAGTTGTCCAAACCATGTTTTTTCCAAAATTATAAACCACTATGTGACCCTCTTGTAAACAGTCCACCAGGGTCAAGAAGTTTCCAGCTTCTTTAAAACTGCTTAATTACTATCTCTTGTAAAATTCTGTCTTTTCCAGGAATAACAGCAACCAGAGTCCCTGCATTAATGCTTTAAGGGACAGTGTCTTAAAAAACACAAATTCTCCCAGAATGTTCTTAGTCCTTGAAGATGAATCATTTTCCATGATTAGAGTGTAAATTTTATGACAGCTCCTTATTTTAATTCTGTTGGAAATGACCAGGAGTCACCAAAATCAACACCAGAGGTACATAAGAACACAAGAAATAGGAGCAAGAGTAGACCATGTGGCCTCTTGAGCCTAGTCTGCCATTTAATCTAATCGTGGCTGATCTACTTCCCTATCCAATCCCCATCTCCCTTTAGGTCACTCCCTGAGAGATCCAAATTTATCTACTCCATCCTTGAATATTACTCAATGATGGAGCACCCACTACCTGCTGGGGTAGATAATCCCATAATAATTAACCAAAGATTACAGATTACATGGGATATACGGCACAAAAATAAGCCATTTGGCCCACCATCCATGCCGGTGTTTGTGTCATTTGAGCCCCCTCCTACCTTTCCTCATTTAAATCTACAATTATAACCCTCTATTCTCTTCTCCGGCTCATCCTAGGCTGCCTGGATGGGTCTCTCCAGGGAGCTGTCAGTAAACACGGGGTCAGAGGCCTGGGTGCCATCACTCACCAAAACAGATCCTGGGCTGCAGAGAGTGAATGTGTTTTGGTGCCGTTTAAGTGTGGCGCCCAGACCTTCGATCGCAGGAGATAACGGTGGCCTGTCCTGCCTTGAGATTTGATAAGCTCCTTGGTGATGCATAAATAATGAGCTGAAAAGCAGACGATCTGGCACAAGAACCCGCCCCGCCACCCAGCAGGAATCATGCCGAATCCACCGCCAAGCTCAGCCTCCAGAATGGAAAATTCCACCCATTGTGTTCTGCATTACACTCAGAGAGGAAATTCTTTATTAGGCAAATATTTTATGGTCCTTTCTGCTTTTAGAGTTGAGTATTAATTATGTGACTTCGAGGGTTATTTCAAAGTGAAATCTTTGTGTTTTCCACTGGGAAAATCTTTTTTTTCATTTTGGTGTTAATACTAACAGCTCCAGATATCTGACCAATCCTGATTCGCTTTTGATAATCCCAGTTCACACTTTTCAGGCAGCAACAGCATAAGTTAAATATGATATAGGCTTGAAATTAATGTAGAAGTGGTTTATAATATAGGAAAGCAGGGACATGAGGAACATGAGTAGACAATTTAACCGTCAAACTTTAATTAATCTATGTCGATTTGGACCTAATTTCCGATTTCCCACTTTTGATCCATATCCATTAATACCCTGATCTATTAAAAACCCTGAGCAGAGTTTTCCATGCCCACTAGTGTCAGGGGTCATGGTGGTCATGAGCAGACAATATGCCAGGAAGGCAAAGAATCAGTTTCATGACGTTGTGAAACCAGTTTGCAATCGTCCGCGCCGCCGGTCAATGGGGTGCTGCATTTCCCCCCGGCGCTCATCTGGAACTTTGTTGTAATACATCTGCATATCATTATAAGCCCAGCCCACCGGAATCACCCCCACACTGGATCATCCCAGCATTGTGCCGATGAGTTTCACAACTGAACATAAGCGATGTGCGCCTAGCAAGCTGCACTTTGCTCAGGACTTGGAGGCTTGTTTGCCTGCCTTGCTTCAGGCAGCGCTCACAGTCCATTACTGCCAGGCTTTGCAGGCAGCACCACATCAGTTTTAGGGGGGCCCATGGGCAGGTCTCTACTTATGAGATCAGCCGTTGCATGGGGATGGATTTTCAATGGCTGTAGGGTGAGGGCTGTGTGGGGACTCATGTTGAGCTGTGCAACTGGCCTCAAGATGATGAGGGCTGAGGAGGCAGTCTCCAGAGAAAATGAGACCAGATGGAGATGTGAGGGTGAGTGTGAGAGAGTGAGTGGTGATGTCCCTTGAGCTGGCAGTGAGTCAGCTGCCAGTGAATATGTGATGGGCTTGTGAGTTTGTGAGTTTAGTGTAATGGGATGGTTGCCTTTCCCTGATGGCACGGATGAGATCTTTCACCCTCTATCCGCATTGGATGATGAACCTCTTCTGTGCAGTATTGGCACTGATCACCACTGCCACCGCCTCCCAAGCTGGAGTGGTGACACTGGTGGGCCTCTTGCAGCCAGAGTGGGGGTAGAGGACATCATGGTGGGTTCCAGCGGTGTCCAAAAGCCATCCCAGGAATGCATCACTGAATCAGGGGACTGCAGTCTTCTTGCCTTTCGGAGCCATGTCTTCTGTGCAGCAGTCCTGGGCTGGAAGCCCTGAGAAGTGTGCATGTGGCTGCAATTTAAATATGGCACCCAGCGTGAGGAAGCGGCATGGTGATGGCGTGGTGGGCGAATTGGAGACCGTCATTGTGGCCAGAGGGTAAAACATTCTTTTTCCCACCCGCTATCACACTTAGTGCAGATTGGGGATGATTCCTCCCTCAGTATTGAAATCTTCAATTGTTTCAGCACCTACAACTTTTTTTGGGCCGAGCTCCAAGTTTCTATTAGCCTCTGTGTGAAAAAGTATTTCCTGATTTTTGCACCTGAACTGTCTCGTTTTAGTTGGAAGACTACGTACCTTTATTCTGGGTTACACCAACCAGGGGAAGCAGCCTCTCTGAATATACTCTATCAAATCCTTTTAACAGTTTCAATATCTTGATCACCCCCATCTCCTAAATCTTCTAACGCCCAAGAGACTGCAAGCCAAGTCCTCAGAACTTGATCATTTTAGACACAATATCATTTGGATCAATCTGAACTGGACCCGTTGCAAGGCCAATATCTCCTTCCAAAGGTGTGGTGGCCAAAACTGAATGTAGTAATCAAAGGCTCTGTACAACTGAGACATAGCTTCCTCCTATTTGTAATCAAATCCTCTTGAGATAAAGGGCAACAATCCATCTGTAATTTTTATAGCTTCTTGTACATGTTCAGCTTTAAGTGTTTTGTGTCATTAGATCCCTCCATAGCCTCAGCCCTCCCTAATTCTGTAATCTCCTCCAGCCCCACAACTGTCTGAGATATCTCTGCTCTTATAATTCAGGCCTTTTGTGCATCCCTGATTTTAATTGCTCCACCATTGGTGGCCGTGCCTTCAGCTGTGTAGGCCCCTGGATCTGGAATACACTCTCCACACCTCTCCGCCTCTCTACATTGCTTTCTTCCTTTAAGACAATCCTTAAAAGCTACCTTGTTGACCAAGCTTCTAGTCATCCATCTAATATCTCCTGATGTAGCTTAGTGTCATACTTTATTTTAGAATGTTCCTGCGAAGTGCCTAGGCACAGTTTATCATGTTAAAGGTAATATATAAATGTAAGCTGTTGTTGTAGTTTTCCATATTTCTTTCTTCCTTTACTGTTCCCAGTTTCTCATCATTTGGGAAATGTATCAATTTATCTTTCTTGCCCACACTGAACTCCATCCCAGCTAACTTTGTTCCTGCTCTCATTTGCACTACTTAATATCCTTCCTAATCCAATGAGGACAAGAGACAAGATACCTGCTTGTACTGTGAGTGAGAAACTACATACTGAGTTTTCATGGAGATACACAGCAGCAGTTAGGAGCACAGGAGCTTTACCCGAGGGAAAGGAGAGGGGAAAATGAAGGGCGTTACTTTGAGTACCGAGGATATCTCGTGTGATGTGTACTGGGAAAGGGAGCTAACTCTGCGGAGATGGAGGAGGAGATGGATGAAGCTAGGGGTGTCACTTCTTGTGGTGGGGGGAGGGGATAAACTTGGCATGATGTCCTGGGTCTGGGACAGGGGTAACTTTAAGGTACTTTCCACAGGATTTCAGTGAAATGCCATTGTTTGTTCTCTTACTGTACCCCCTTTAAACTTAAATTCAGTGGAATTAGAGAGGTTTGTTGTAGACTCCAAAAGCAGAGAGTTGCCCTTTAAAGAGGAACTCCCCTTCCACACTCCTTGATTGCAGATTATAGTCATGTTAGTTACAACCCCATATCAACAGATATTCTAATTGCATCAGATTGTTCTTTTTTAAATGAATTTCCACCAGTTGATGTTATTACTAGCCCAGCCCAGCATTGTAATGTTCGAGCTCAACATTCCTATCACTCGATTTGAAATTGTAGAACAAAATAATGGAAAGTTGCTGGCCTCATGGGAAATTATATTGTCACTATAATGGAAGCAAAATAAAAATGGAAAAATTCACTAACAGAGTAAAGCATCTATTTGTATGAAAAGGAGTAACAATTGCAGAAATAAGATGATTATTATAATGCACTCAACCACAATCTTATTGTTTATGACTTTAAACAAGTTTGTAGGTCCCCTTCCATACCTACCTGTCTGTCTATCTGTCTGCCGGTCTGTCTGTCTGCCTACCTGTTTATACTGCCTAGAAGAAACATGGCATGCAGCAGAGAGGTCCAAGCACCGTGTGGCACACCTCCAGTGCCCCACCTAGCTATGGCTGCCTGAAGCTCTGATGTCTAGCTGTAGATTGTCCAAGCCTCCCCCACTCACACTCTGATAATATTCCTATCAGCAACTTGAACATAGCAGTGTTAGGCGGGGTGGGGCGGGGGGAGTTAACGGGGTGTCTGATCTGGCTGCATCTTATGAATGAAGGTTCATGCTTTTTAAACAATGATTTATGTGTTCGTCCTTCGAACGCTATTTGCTGCTCATAATGTGGTCTGCTCTACACTAGGTGGACCAAACACAGGTTGGGTGATTGCTTTGCGGAAGCAATCTGCTCAGTCTGCAAGCATGACCCTGAACTTCAGGTCACCTGTCATTTTAATTCTCCGTCTTTCTCTCTATCCCGCAGTGGCCAAATGAAGCTCAAAGCAATCAAGAGGACAGCACTTCAGATTTCGATTGGACACTTTACAACCTTCTGGATTCATCACTGAGTTCAGCAATTTCTGAATGAAATCTCTGCCCCCATCTTGTTTCAT
Source organism: Carcharodon carcharias (assembly GCF_017639515.1). NCBI lineage: Eukaryota > Metazoa > Chordata > Chondrichthyes > Lamniformes > Lamnidae > Carcharodon > Carcharodon carcharias. The sequence continues at coordinate 84,926,599 of NC_054481.1, forward strand.
TTTTCTTTGAAGCCTTTGGTTTTAAATCTTTACCTCTTATTTTGGCTTTCGTGTGGTAGCTGTTGATCATTCTACCATTCACGCCTGCTCTAGACCTATTGGCTGAATAATACACGGCAAAAACGAGCTTGTACTGCAACCATGCCGATGTATTATTAGGCGCGATGACATCAGCTCGCATTCCTGACATCATCACGCCCAAACACGATAATACAGCAGGTGGGCAGGCCTAGAAATCAGGATCCTGTCCACCTTATTTAAATTCAACTTAATTGCTTAGTTAAGCTTGTTAATGTGCTAATTGACTGGAATAATACATGCTGGGAGCAATAAAATGCTTAGAGAGTGTGAATCACACCAGATGGGAATCTCGTTTTTTCACTGAAAGACTAAGGGTGGCTTAAAAGTCACCAGCTGTATCCTTAGTCTGACCTCAACAGTTCAGCTTGCAATGAGTGCTGCCAGAATTTGCTATTGAAAGCTACGTTTTGAGGCATCATTTATCTGCAGAGAGGTGCATTTTGATCCTCACCTGTACCTCAGCCTGTTTGGTAGTAAAATCCTGGGAATAGTGGTTTTCGTGGGAGACACATCCTCCAGTGAGGAGGAGGAGGAGATTGAGAGGGAGAAGAAGGCCAGATGGTGAGGATCAGGATGCACTGCTGGTGCGTGAGGGTGGCAGAGCAGCGCCAGAGCAAGTAGCTGATGGAGGCAACATCCTGCAACAACGGAGGTGCAGAAGGACTTATGCTGCCAATCAAGCCTAAAGGCAGAGAATGAGATTCCTTCAAATGTCAGAGACACAGGAGGAGACTCAGGCTCTCCAGAGCCACAGTGACCCCTCTCTGTGAATGCTGGCAGTGGAGATAGCTCCTAACTATGTGGGTGGTCACCTAATGCCAGTGGCCGTAAAGGTGACTGCTGCACTGAATTTCTTTGCTACTGGATCCTTTCAGGCTGCATGTGGAGACCTCAGTGGCATTACCACAGCCCGCTGCACACCACTGCATTAAGGACTTTATAGTTACAATGTTCCGAAGGGCAGGTCAGTACGTCACATTTTCAATGGACCACCACTGTCCACTTGAAAGAGGCAGAAGCTTTGCTGCGATCGCAGGTTTCCTCAGGGTCCAGGCAGCAATACACTGCACTCAGATCACCATAAAGGCTCCAATAGGCCAGCCCTACATTCATTATCAGGAAGGGCTATAGCTGCCTAAATGTCCAGTTAGTCTGTGGCTACATCAAAGAGTTATGCAGGTAGGCACAAGGTACCCGACAGCAGCCACAACTCATACATTCTATGTAACTCACAGGAGCCAGACATGTTCAATGGACCTGATGCCCTGGCTTCTGGCTGATGAGGGTTACCCTTTGAAGAGATGGCTCATTCCACCAGTGAGGACCCCTAGAGCAGACATGGAGAGGGGCTATAATGACAGCCACGGAACCACCAGGGTCATCATTGAGCAGACAATTTGGCTGCTAAAGATGAGGTTCCGATGCCTGGTTAGATCAGGAGGAGCTTTGCAGTATGCAGCACCTAGAATGTTGCTGTTGGTTGTTGTATGCTGCTCTCTCCCTAACCTCACCATTCAGAGAGGGAAAGCCCTGGAGGAAAAAGAGGCACGAGATAGCAGGCATTCCTCAGATGAGGAAAGTGAAGAGGATTTGAGGGAACACCATGACAAAGAAGTACAAGGGCCTATATGCATGGAAGTGCATGGATGGCCATGATACAAGGGAGGCCTTGATAAGACAGAGGTTCCAAAAGGCCAGGAATTCTTGGCCTCAGTGATGTGTGTACTACCTGAGTCTCAGCATCATTCCACCCAGGCTGTGAGCTCACTGAGAACATCCTGTCCATACACTCATCTTCTCGGTTTCTTCGGCATTGTATCCTGACCAACGTTCACTAATGACAATTCAGGAGTCTTTTCCCAATAAAATCCTAAAGCACTTACAGATAAACTGAGGGATAGTAAATTGAAAGTTTATTAACATACTGGCTATGGCACATCTAATGATCATGTCTACAAAATGCACCCATGTGACCTGCTTTGTGACTAATGTGGAGTTTTCTTAATTCTTTTCCATGTGCTCTGGCACAGTGCTCCCTCCTCACTTGCTGCTGCACTGGAGAGAAGCTGCTGATCTGCCTGTCCCCTTGCCCTGGATGACTTTGGTGGGTGTCTTCTCTGCAGCTGAGGCATTGAAGGTCCCACCACATTAGAAGACTCCTGCTGAGTCACAGGAGGAACTTGGCAACTGAGGAGTACTGTGCCAATGGTGAAGGGGTGGAGGAGAGGCTGGGCCCATCAGGAATGCCCTAAGAGGTGCTCCCAGGTGGCAGTAGCTGTTGGTCATCCTTTGCCACAAGGATCGAGAGGTCCTCCTGCCTTCTTGTGAGGTTCCAGGAACAGGCTCAGTGTCCAGCTCCCAGTACCTCCTGAGCTCAGAGCCAGGGCAATGGTGTACAGGTCAGAGCACATACCCACAATTGCGTCTGCAATCTGCTGTGTGTGCGCCCCTCCAGGACAGTCGGCTGTCTGTCCATGGAGGAAGTTTAGTGCTCTGAAGAGTGGGTAATTGCAGTACACATGGCCTGGATGGACACCTCCACAGTCCGGGCCAGAGTTCACAACCCCTCTAGTATATTCACCAAACCTCTACACACCTTGTGCTGGACACCCAGCATCTGCCACCTAACTCCAGATGCTCATCATCCAACTCGGACTCAGTCTCTGGATCACTCTGGGCACTCTTCTGACTGCCCGAGGCCTGCTCCACCACACTGTCTGGCAGCTGCTCGTGCGAATGTGACATGCCCTCATCAGGTTCTGCTTGCCCACATCCTGATGTGTAACCCCTGCCGAGGTGCCAGTTTCTGCACTGGTGCTTGCTACAAGGAGAGGTTCTGACACTGCACCCATCGAGGCGTTCACATCCTCCTCGGAGGCTAGTGTTGCTCCCTCACAGCTGGTGGGGTCAGCAGAAGAAGGTTCACCTGCGCAGGACACACAGAAGAAAGGGTGTAAATTGGCTTTTCAGAGGCTTTGTGAGGTGAACAAGGTCACAATATTCAACACCATTGGCAACATGTGGATTGTGGGATATGACACCGAGCAACCATTAAACCATATTTGTAGCAAACTCACAAGGTTTCGACCAGGAAGCTTCCTGACTTTGAATGCATAAACCACACATGCACTATTCATGTCAGCATGCCGGCCCTCAGTCACCCTCTCCCTAGCCCTCTCCCAGCTCCGTGTCCCAGATCTGAGTAAAGACCCTCGCAATCTCACCAGCCCCAGGCCTTCCTCTAATTTTGCCTCTGCCAATGGAGTGTCTCCATTCCGTGGAGGACAGCAGCAGAATCTCCTCCTCCTGTGGTGTGAGGTTTGCCAGCTTGAGCACGCCACCTCCAGTCCTGATTCTCTCCGGGGAATTGTGGCCCTGCTTCTCCTGGAACAAGGTGTCAGATTGCAATGACGATTACTCTTGGCAGCTTAATTTCAGCACATGTCCAAGCTCAGGCAGGAATGCATACACTGCACAATGGTTGGCAGCCAATATACTGTGTACCTTCCTCAAGCCTAAGGCTTTTCCCCACTTACCTGGAACCACATCAACACCTCCAGAGAGGCATCAGGCTACGAGCAGTGACAGTGGTGAATAATGCTGTCTTGGACCTCAGCGTACTCACAAGCTCCAGTATCTTTGAGTCTTCCCTGTAGCTTCCTTGCACATTAATACATAGAGTGAGGACTTACCCACCTTTGAGGATCTCAGGAGGCCATTCAGCTTCTCCCTGATTGTCTCCAGTTTCGAGACATGACCCTCACACTGCTGACCTCCGCAGTCACCTCTGTCCGGGCAGCTCAGGTGATTGATGGAGATCTCGTCTTCTGGTCAGCTGGCATGAGGACCTCACGTCTGGTGGACACAGCCTGGAGGAGGGCGCGGAGGGAGTCATCATCAAAACGTGGGGTGGTTCTGGCCCTTCTTCCCTGCCTTTCCCCTCACTCCCTTGTCTCGGCCATCTAGAGAGGAAAACATGTTGGAACTAAGCAGCTGCTCCATTGTCAGATATTGACATTCTGTGGATGATCAGGTTCAATGCCATCTGTGTTCACTGGCAAAAACACTTAACTCAAAGCCTTTGCAGAATTTAACACGTTTTTCAGAGTAATAAAACTTACCCCAAACAATGCCTGATAATCTTTCAGAAAACAAACACTTCCTTATGAATTTGAACTTTACAGAATCCATAGACTCTTCATCAGCAGATACAGAGAAAAGGGCATGCACTATAATTTTTCAAACACTGAGCTAGCAGACAGAATTGTTGAGTTGATGATTGCATCCACTCCCATGGAAGCATTCCAGAAAGATCTGCTGGACAAGTCTAACACATATAGCATCAAAGAACCACTCAAGGATGGATATAAGAATGAAAGGATACTCACAGGTCAATGAAGTTTATAGGTTCTAAGTACAATCCCAATTATTGACACACTCACTAGCACACCCAAACATAACATGCCATGTGGAAGGTGCAGCCTTCTGCATGCACCAAGGAAATTCCCAGCTTCCCAGCAATTCTGCAAGGCATATGTCGGAAAGGGCCATTGGCAGCGACAAGTACACTAGAGCAAAGGCTGTTGCTGCTACAAAGAGCTGTGCACTAATCCAAACAGACTGTATACAACGGGTACCTTCAAGTAATAAGTATGACCATCCAGAATCCCATCAGAAACATATACATGAGGTGACAAACCAAACCATGATGAGTGTGTGCACAACGAGACAAAGAACGGGGAATTTATGATTTACACCGTAAATCTCGTGGAAAATATCGATCCTGTCACTCACTCACACAAAGACATAAATCAGATGAGAAGACTTACAAGAGAGACAACCTATTGGCCAGATATGAACAATGACATTGAAATTATCATCAAGAAGTGTGAGGCATGTCAAGAGCCTATGCCAAGTCAGCACAAAGAGCTTTGATTCCACATGACATTCCTACCGGTCCTTGTTCCAAAATCACATCCAACCTCTTTCATGTCCATGTCACTGACTTCATCATCATCGTTGATTACTTTACCCAGTACCCCATTATTCGACATTTGCACAATATGTCAAGCACAACTTTCATGCACACTCTAAGTGATACTTGCGGTTTATTTGATATGCTTAGAGAGGTCATTATTGATAACAGTCCTCAATTTATTGGCAAGCCATTTTAGGATATGTGTGAGAAGTGGAATGTCGATAACACTACTTCTTCTCCTCATTACCCTAGATCTAAAGGCCTAGCTGAATGAATGATTTGCATGGTGACATCCCTAATTCTCAAGTGTAGACAGACCAAGCAAGACCTACACATTGTAAAGTTACATCTGAGAGCAACACCTTTAAGTGCAACTCTTCCATCACCAGCAAAGCTCATATTTGGCAGACCAGTGTGTACCAATCTACTGACTCTTAACCATTCTACTCTCTCAGAAACTAGAGAGCAACTTGTAAAACTGCGAGAGAAGATGGCCAACATGTACAACAAAAATTCAGGTACAGAATTGCCAAGTTTAGAATTAGAACAACAAGTTCTGATCCAGGATCCCACAGAATGTACATGGCAACCAGCTGAGGTGACAAGAATTTGCTCAGAACCAAGGTCCCTATGAAATCATTACACACAAAGGTGCAATGGTGAGGCATAACTGAAGACAAATCAGATCCAGTCCAGCTCCTCAGTCAACCATAAAGTCTTATTGCATCTCGGACAAGATCCCGAATAAAACCAGGAGGAGCTTCCAGGAATGACAATCCCACAGAGCAATTAAAAAAACCTCCACACGAGGTTACTGTTACAATATGGTGACAGCTGTGGTGTCTCAATGATGAGATCTTGAGACTAGTATATTTAAACATGAACCATTTATTGTTAACCTTTAATAATTACAGATCCCAGGTTACTGTCTTGCATGGTGCTGCTACCTCCATGCAGGCTGGTTCCAGCGTTTTCTCTCTAGACTGTTCTCTCAGTCTATCACCATGTGACTCTATACATCATGCCATGGGCAATGCTATTCTCCAATGCCTTGCTCTGCTGGACACATTTACATTATAATGGCATGCAGGCACATACAACATTATACAACATTTCCCTTTCTTCTCCAAAGAAAACTTCCATCCCTTCCAATGGGGTATAACAATACAATCTTTATTCACCATCCCTGCTTCCCCAACTCAACTCTCTGACTTTATAAATTCAGACGGTCTTGAGGCTTGATAGTTCTTCCGCATCTTGGCCTGTCATGTTTGGAGGAATGGTAGTAGTACTGTGTGTTTATGGTACTTGGCTAACTCTATTTGATTCACTTTTTATGCTTCTTTGAGTTGCATTTCTCTTTATTAACAACGCACCTGCTTTTTTTGGACACTGGGTTTGTCCCATTCCTTCCAAGCGGAATGTGCACCCCATTCATTCCTAGAGTGAACTCGAATTTTCTTTTTCCATGGTGTCCATCATGTTTTTGCTGGGCGTAGACATTTCGCAAATGGAATCTTAATTTCCACTTGTTTCACAATCTCAGCCAAACTCCACATGTTTTTCCGAGGCAACACATTAGGCGTAATTTTCCATGCCTGTTGGCATGGAAAATAGGTGGTGTGCACAGACAAAATGGAGCGATCGGCTTCATGATGGTGGGAAGGCAAGTTGCAATCGTCTGCTCAGCCCGCCGACAGTGGGCTGCGTTTCCTGCTAACAGTTATTGGGGAGCTCATTGTAATACATCGGCATATCAGTAAAAGGCCATCCCGCCAGGCTCTTGCACACCCATCGGATCATCCATACACGTTGGTGGGAAAGCACATCAACGTGTTTCACAACAGCACACAAGCGACGTGCACTTGGCGGCCTTCACTTTGGGTGAACTGGAGGTGAGTGAACAGCATCGTTCTGCAGAGTTCGCCAGGGTCGCCTGTTGATTGACAGGCTTCAGGGGCACTGGGGGGCTGGGTTGGCGGGCCGAGGTGAAGTGCCGCCCTGCCACGGAGGTGTTTATTGTCTGGGGGGATGTGTCCGGGGGCAACTGCTGCCCAGACTGCGAGTCCACGACCACTTTATTGGACCGCGGAGCAGTTGGACTGCATGCGTTGTACAATCTCCTCGCTAATGCTGCCCATGTAGAGTCACTGCTGGAAGTGCTCACAGCCCCTTTCAACCTCAGGATCCTGGTTAGGAACAGTCTCCCCCAGATCGCAGGCTGACAGGGCAGCCGTGCAGCGCGGTCATCTCTGTACATCTGAGGGGTGACCAGCATTCTCCAGGATGAGTTAAGGGGAACACAGGGCCAGGAAAGATGCTAAGCACACCCATGCTAAGCACGTCTCTCTCTCCTTCATGCTGCAGGAAAATGACATCAGGAGTATGGATCCTGATGACCTACAGAGAGCAGAGAAGACTGAGGAGAGAGTGACTGTGGCTCCTGGCCTCACAAAGGCAGGAGCAGCAACCTCATGAAGGAGGGGCTGCTGGGGCTACCGCACACACAGCCCAAGAGCGACAGCGAACCGTGGCTGGTCGGTGCTTAGCGACATCGAGGGTCTATAGACGCTCCCTGTGCTTCCAGCAGATGACCGAGAAACAATGTCGCCGATGACTGCGCATGTCTAGGGACCTGGTCACTCACATCTGCCACTTACTGCAGGACTTGGCGCCAAGGGGACATGGAGGGCATCCACTGCCAGTGACTGTGAAAGTGCCCACAGCGCTCAATTTCAATACCAGTGGCTCCTTTTAAGGCTCCACAGGTGATCTCTGTGGGATTTCACAGTCTGCCACCCACAAATGCAACCATGAGGTCATGGATGCCACCTTCGCGAGGGCACACAACTTTATGCATTTTGCCCATGACCGGGACAGCCAGGATGCAAGAGCTATTGGATTCGCCCTAATCTCAGGTTTCCCACAGATGCAGGATGCAATCGATTGCACCCATGTGGCTCTCAGGTCTCCATCGTGACACTCAGTGGACTTCATCAACTGCAAGGGCTTCCACTCACTGAACGTGCAGCTGGTATGCGACCACCAGAAATGCATTCTGCAGGTGTGCGCACAGTTTCCAGGGAGTGTGCACGATGCCAACATCCTCAGTCGGTCACAGATCCCTGCAGTCTTCCACAGAGGTTGTCTCTTCTGGGACAAGGGCTACCTGCAGAGAATGTGGCTGATGACACCTGTGTGGTGGCCTCAGAGTGCAGCAGAGTGAAGGTATAACAGGGCTCATGCTGCAACTCGGAACTTGGTGGAGCAAACCATCGGGATGCTGAAAGTGAGGTTCTGGTGCCTGGGCCGGTCTGATGGAGCCCTGCAATACAGACCACAGAGGGTGTCACACATCATTGTCGTCTGCTGCGCCCTTTACAACCTGGTGCTGCAACGGGGGAGAGGAGCTGGCTGAGGAGGAGATGAAGGAATTACACATCTCCTCCGATGAGGAGGACACCGACGGGATGAGGTTGAGGAGGTCCTCGGAGGCGACAATGACGAGGAAGAGGCCCTCACACTGGCCAGGCGATGCAGGTGCACTCGGGAGGCCCTCATGGTTGCCAGATACGTGGAGGATGATGATGATGATATGCAGGGAGGATCCTCGCATTATATCTGTGTATGTTTGACTCCAGTCTGACTTATGGCAGCGTGAATACCCTCTGTGAGAATGCTCCTGTCATGGAGGCACAATGAGGGCCTTAATAGTTGCTCGATTCCAGGAGGATGATGATGACATGCAGTGAGGACACTCCATCGATCTTCACATAGCCTCTGAGAATGTCTGACTCCTGTCTGGCCGAGGGCAGCTCACCTGCGCTCTGTGATCAGGGTCATATCATGGAGACGCAGCCATGAAACTTTAGAAGCATCTGAGGCTTTGTCTGCCTTCAGCACCTGACACCTTCAGGAGAACAGCGTCACTCATCACAGATGCTGAAGAGATGGGCCCAGTCGCATCTTAAACGTGCTGAGAGCACACAGAGAGAATAAGAGAACTCTGTGGTACCCACCCACTACATTCTGGCCACAATGACCAGCACCTCCGAGATACAGGCATCAGTAATGTGTCCAGGGAGTGTGAGGCCGGACCATCACTTTGGTCTGAAGGCTGCACAGAACAAGGAGCTACAGGCAGGGAGACATTCTTGAAAGTTTATTGACAATAGTGAATAGTTTGCACAAGTGATTAACACCCGTGTCCAGGCTGCACAATTAATTCTCCTTAACTTTCCTAACTCAGCCCCTACATCTTGGTGCTCCCTGGACAGCCACAGCAGAGGTGGAGGTAGCTGGATTGGTCATGTTGCCGCCCATCCTGCGGCCAGAGCGGGGGTAAAGGACATCCCAGTGGGCCTCCACGGCATGCAGCAGTCGCTTGAGGGACCCATCATTGAGGCAGGGGTGGGGGGTTTGGTCTTTTTTCCTTTGTTGGTCATGTCTCCCGGGCAGCGGTAGCGAGCTGGAAGCAATGAGCACTGTGCTTGTGGCTGGACGTTAAACATGGCTCCCAGTGTGATGTGGCGGTGGGGTGATGGCTGGTTGTCAAATGAAAGCCCACCCACCATGGAAACAGTGTGTTTTCTGGGAATGCATAAGTAATGAGGTAGGTGTGAGACGACATGGCGGGAAAACCTGCCGTCGCAGCCGATGGGTAAAATTTCGTTTTACCCGCCCGTTACTGGGAAATTTCAGCCCATTGATTCTTCAAGGAGTCTTTCAGGGTTGTAACTTTTTTGAGTGCCCTTTCCTGCCTGCTGTTTCCTGGCTGTATATCTGGTTGAGTTTTCCCAACTCCTGCTTTGATTTGCCAACAATGGAATTGAGGTTGTTATTTTCTCCTGATACCTTTGTGTTGTCTCTGAAATGTGTTTGTTCAGACCTCGAACAGCTTTGTTCATTTGAAGGCTATAGTTTATTGTGTATTTTCAGAGATATATACTCAGTTTGAATCTTGCACATCAAATCTTCCTGTTCAGCTCAGATGCAACCATTTCCCAGTAGAACAGCTTCATTTAATTTTTGCATCATTTGCTCTTTTTGAGTTACCTCAGATAGCTTTCCTTCACTCATAACCATCTGCTCACTTTGCACTGCCATCTGTCACCCTCTTTCTGCGGTCTTTTGTTGCCCTCCATTTGGGGTTTTTTTTATTGCCCTCGCTACTTTATTCAGAGTTGCCCTCTTCTAAATGTAATACCTCACCAAATGTTGTCAAGTATTGATCTATACATTGGTTGTGAAATATTTTACCAGCAGATGAACCAAAGATGAGTAGAACCTTATCAACTTGTACTTCTTCTGACTGCTTATTTAATCTAGTACTTCTCCTGTACACTAAAAATTGTCTTCTCCGAGACTCCCACTCTTTGGTCTGGTTTAGCCCTTTCCGTAGCACAAGTGCTTCTGGCTCTTCTAATTTTCCATCCATGGCTCTTTTCCTTTGTGTAGTTACTGCTTTAAATTTCAGTACCCCTTTAAGACGCGAATGCAGTAACCATGTTTTATATTAGTTGCTAAGATACAGTTGGCTTTCTGTCTTTTTTTTTCAGTCTTGTTGTTGTGGAGATTTTTTGCTCAATTTTTTACAAAAACTTTATTGGTGTTGTATTTTGCAAAAATATATCAATGCAGGTACAGAGTGTTTCAACTTTTGGTATTGTTCAGTATTGCACTGGACTGGAAGCCTGAATTTGCTCTCCTCATTTTCAAATGAGGGTGTTTGAAGCTATTTCCTTTCAGTTTATCGTGGTTTTAAAGCTAAGATTTCAGCATGTTGTTCTGCGCAAGAAGACAGGGACCTGACTGAAAAGTGTTCCCTTTTTCTTAAATTCTGAAGGCTTTTCCTTTTTTATTTACAGTGCTGTGCAGATTTCTCTCTATTACTTTAAACTTTGCAGGGTCTGCTTAAACGTTTGACTCTGCCAGCGAATATAACAATTTAAAAAAAAATCTTTTTTTTTCACTTGCAGCTTTTGTTCAGCTGCACTCTGGATGCTGAGCCCTTGGGGCCACCACCTATTCTATAATCTAAGTACAGCTTCTTTTTTTAAAATTTTTGCTCACCATCTCATAATCAGGTTCCTTAACTCTGCATCACTCAGGTTCTTGCAATTTTTGTATTTTTCTCCCCCATCTCTATGATCTAACCAGGTTTTTTTTTACTTTTTACTTTGCATCACCCAGTGGTCTTGCAGTAAACTCCCACCCACTCTGGTGGACTCCTCATCATGTTGGATTATGATACTATCTCTGATGTAATATCTTGCAGAAGCGACCACCGCTGCCAACCATATTGTACTATGCTGTTAGAGGTGATATCCCACTGCTGCAATATGGTGCCAGACATGGTGTCTCAACAGTGAGATCTTGAGACTTGTATATTTAAACATGAACCATTTATTGCTAACCTTTAACTATTTACATATCCCAGGTTACTGTCTTGTATGGTGCTGTTAACTCCATGCAGGCTGGTTCCAGAGTTTTCTCTCCAGACTGTTCTCTCAGTCTATTACCATGAGACTCTATACATTATACTGTGGGCAGCGCTATTCTCTAGTCCCATATTAACCCTTGCTCTGCTGGGCACCTTTACATCAGAATGGCATGCAGGCACATACAACATTATACAATAGTTACTCTTGCAAGATTTGGGCATACCAGCAAATTATCTCTATGCTTTAGATTCAGCAGTCCAATACACTTACATAATGGTAGCTAAAAGTGATCATGTATTTTAAATAGTTATACTTCATTGGAAGAGGGGAAAGTATATTTAAAAAGAAAGGGGAATATTGTAATATATTTTTAAGGGATAGCAGCATGCCATGACTTTAAGTGAAATGTGTCATGTGATTCAGCCTCAGTTTCACTCCTCCTGGAGCAGGACACAGACACAACTCTGCAGCCCTGATGTCCTCAAGATTTCTGTCCGTGTCTATACCTTCACACGTGCCTGTTCTTAATAAATGAACCAACAACGTGTTTGTACAGTCCCTTGGTGCCTTTATATTGGTGCCTTTATATCATTAAAGCACACACAACATGCCCACCAAAATATGTTGCATTATTCAGCCATAGTTTCTTTCTTTATTTGTTCTATTGCCATTCTCTTTGGCTTTAAACAACCCAATCTTTTGTCATCTAATCTCACCTGCGCTCCACCCTATCACAGACATTCCCTTTTTGTTTCAGCCTCCCCCTTCCACTTGTTCAAAACCTATTACATCTCCAACTTTTCCCAGTCCTGTTGAAAGCTCATCAGTCTGAAACGTTAACTCTGTTTCTCTATCCACAGATGCTGCCTGACCTGCTGAGAATTTCCTGTTTTAATGTCAATTCTTTAATATCTGTGTTATGCTAGACACAAGACATATTTAACTCCCATTATGCCTGCAGCTCTTTGCCAGAACAAACCAAAATTAATCTCACTGCCCACACTCTTACCTTAGCCATGTATTATCTTTTGCCTCAAATATTTACCAACTTTCCTGTCAATGGTCTCTACCAAAACTACTTCTTATGGCAAAGCATCCCACGTTCCAAAAACCTTTTGTATAAAGAAATTTATCTTTACTCTGTTTATACCAATTGGTGAAGCACCTTGTAACGGTGGCAGCAGTGTGTAACATCTTCAAGATGCACTGCAGAAACTCATAAGATTCCTTAAACAGCACCTTCCAAACCCATGACCACTACTATCTAGAAGGACAAGGACAGCAGATACATGGGAACACCACCGCCTGGAAATTCCCCACGAAGCCGCACACCATCCTGACTTGGAAATATATCGCCTTTCCTTCACTGTCACTGGGTCAGAATCCTGGAACTCCCTTCCTAACAGCACTGTGGGTGTACCTACACCACATGGACTGCAGCAGTTCAAGAAGGCAGCTCACCACCACCTTCTCAAGGACAATTAGGGATGGGCAATAAATACTGACCTAGCTAACGATGCCCATATCCGTAAATTAATAATAATAAAAATTAGTTTATGTAAAATTAATGATATAAATGCAAGCAGTTGTAGGTGTGCCTGTGACTTTTCATGAGCAAATTTTAACTATTGGACTTGGGTAGTCCTAAATGTCTTACACCTGCTCCATTGCCATGGTTAGTAGCAGTTTCCTCTTTCCTGCCTGGATCTTAGACAGCCTGGCATTTTCCAAAGTTCAGACCTCAGTGTGACTCATGGGCCCAACGTTTGATTGCCCTGGTTGAACCCCTTGCAATGACTCATCTCTGGCAGAGTCAAGGGTCTAGTAAAGGGAAGAGAAAATTGGCATGAAGCAATCGCAATAGTTGTCATAGTCAAGATATTCTCACTGTTATCCAAAAACAACAGTCACAAGGCACATCCCTGAAAAACACACGAAGAAGTAACTTCCTGAATCTCTGACTATCTCTAGGGTACAATGCCTCAAAGCCTGATTCTTCTAGGAGTTCTACCAAATTGTTACGATCTCGGTCAAGATCAGTAGTGTTCTTTTAAAAAAAAGGAACATGAAATCCCAGTTAGTTACTAAAAGAATGAAGCTACAAGATTCCACGGTTTAAAACAGAAAAATTTTTGCTATATAAGAGTCAGACAAAGGAAACACTAAATACGACCTTAGATAACCTCCTATACTCTAACGTCCAGAATCAACATCAGTTAAACATGAATTAACAGGCAAATTGCGGTCAGTTATAAACTATAACTTACACATTAAATGACAGATACAACTTAGACAGATCTTATAGATTGGCTCAGCAATCCACACAGTTTACCATACAGTTTATAAGGCATCAAACCCATTCACAAATTTCTTCAAAACTGGAGTCCTCACAAAGAATTTCAGCTTCTCTCCTTCTAGGAGTCATTCTGATACCCATTCAAAAGCAGTGCACAGCCAACCTGAGTTCCAAGGGCATGGTCGTCACCAAAAATCTGTAAAACCTCCTCAACTCAGTCTGGATGGTGTAGATCCACAAAATGTTATCATCAGGTAACAAAAACAGCTTCAGCGACCTATTCTCAGCTTCTGGATCTGAACTCTGTCTTCTTCAGCTTGCCTGTACTGTGCCACTGGACTCATCAACTGCTAGTACTGAGCTTAGGTGGCTCTGCGTCCCTTTATGTAGCCTCAACCAGTTTCAGTCAGCCCAGAAGTTTTGGTTTCTGCATCTCAGTTTCAGTTTTTGTTTTCTTAGAAATGAAGGATCAGTTTCCTTTCTCTGCATCCCTTTTCGGTTTGACTTTTCAGTTTTTGTTTCCAGTTTCTATTTTCAGTCAGGGTCTGCCTCAAAATACACAAGAATGGTAAGCAAGGATTCCAGGACAAAATGGGCACCTGGCAAGTGAGAAAACATGACAGAGAAATAAGAGGACCATCTGCTCACCCTCCTGGCTCCTTGGAATTTCTACTGTAGTCTGCGTCTACTGCAGGAACAGACCATGCGTTCACTGTCGGGGAAGCTCTGGGACTCCTGGGGAACATTGAGCCAACACCCACCCAATGTCTAGGGTCTCTCTGTCTTGCCATTTTCTGTGCTTTGCACATGAGGGGTAAGCATTCCTGGACGCTAATCACAGTAAAATCAGCAAATCTCCCATTTGATTTGAAAGCTACTATACCAGCATCCCTGGGTACAATCAGTTCAATTATCCTCACTCTGCCCTTAAGATGTGAGGAATTTAAATAGTTTATGAATGGTACGTTCTAGAGTTGTAACAGAATTTGAATTTAAATCTTGCATGCTTGCTGAGCAAACACAGCTAATCTGAAATGTATTACAGATCTGATTTACAATGTGGAAAGCTTGACTGTTGGAGCATCACGACAGCTTTATTTTATAGTCTGCTATTACCTGCAGGAATTCTGTCCCCTTTCTTGGGCAATAGGACCCAGAGCAAGCCTGGGACAGCTTGTGCTCTCACTCGTTGCAAGAATTAGTATTGCTTTACTGAACCTCCCATCTCCCAATGCCCGAGGTGCTGAGAAATGCAAAGTGATTGAATTTCGGTTGAGTGCTATTTTTGGAACTCCAGTTATGCACAGTTCCTCCGTGCAAGCTTCTTTTTAACAAATTATTAGACTTTCACAGCTTGATTAAAATGAGCACATAGGACTTTACAGGAGTGTGATCACTGAAACCAACTCAAGATAAAACCTCTGTAGCAAGTGTAAAGATTCAACTTAATCGTAAAATTACTTTTACAAAGAGAGTTATGGTGTGGTTAGTAGGTCAATCAATGGCTGCAAAGCGCTTTGGAATATCCTGAGAATGTGAGAGGTGCTATGTAAATGCAAGAACTATCTAAGCTGCATTGGCTCAGCCTCTCACTTTGCTTGCTTTTGAAACACTGGGGAGTAACCAAGATCCATCGATGTTGTAAGAATGTTCTCAAATGTAAGGTTCACAAGTTTTCAGTTAAGTAATGATGTTTTTAACTATTTGAAACAGTAATGAAATAAAATCCCAATTGTTTTGGGTAAAACATCATTAAATAATATATAAATTAATAATGTGTTTAAATAATATAATTTACTCAAATGATGTCTGATTTAATTTGAATGTATCTGCCCCTTTCCTTTAAATTATTAACAGTGAATATAAAAACATAAAAAAGTAGGAGCAGGAATGGCCCATTCTGCCCTTCAAACCTGTTCCACCACTCAATAAGATCATGGTTGAATTTCTACATCGAATCTACTTTTCCACCCTTTCTCCATATCTCTTGATTTCTTTAATGCCCATGAGTCTATCAATCTCAGTCTTGAATATACTCACCAGCTGAGCATCCACAGAGTGGAGAATTCCAAAGATTCACAAACCTTAAAGTGAAAAGGTTTCTCCTCTTCTGAGCCCTGAATGGCCAACCCCTTATCCTGAGACTATACCCCCGAGCCTAGACTCTCCAGGCAAGGAAGCAGCCTCTCAGCACATTAACGTTGGAAGATGAGACTGAAATTTTTTCATTAATTCAATGATTTCTCCTGACAACATGTATGTTATATTTTAAGTTCACAACTTCTTCTTCAATTCCAATTCAAATTTGATTTATTGTGAATGTGTTACTGTGTTTACATAAGAGTTAAAATTAAGGCTATTCCTCCTATTCATTCGAGCACATCTATATTAATCTCTGAAGCAAAAAATGTGTCAAATGTCATATTACCTGTGTATAAAATTGATCATATTATATCCGTTTTATTGCTATGATAGATGCTCAACATTGAGGTGGTAAAGAGATTACTGTTTTAAAACTTTTAATGACATAGAGTATCTGTTGATATTTAGCAAGCTCGTGGTTGAGTGTGGAGTGATAGTGAGCTCCATAACTCCGAAAGATTCCACACTTGGAAGATCCACATTTGTGCTAATCGATCCCAACAACAAAAAATAAGCAAGCAAAATGTTAGTCAGTTGAGCACAAGTCAGAAGGTAGCATGTTTAGATGTATCATACTGGGCCTTGAATAATGTGTGCAATGTTGACCTATTCAAATGTTGGAGTTGTACCAGGCAGATTCTTGGCATCAAAGGTTTGAACTGTAAGGAATGACTGGAGAAACTGCAGCAATTAACCTATGTACGCTATTAAAGAGCATGGTCATTCTGGAACACTGCTTCGATGCAAATATAGTAAGAGGCCATGAGATAAAACTTGTGAAAGGACAATTTAGGACAAATGGCAGGAAGAGCTTGGGTTGGATAATAGATGTTAAAACTTTAGGTTATTCAAGAGACGGAGGATGTTCTGGGAAATTGCAATTTTATTTTAATATTCAGGATGGATGAAGTATGATGGACTGAATGACCTCACTCGTTGGTGCCTGTTTTGTAAATTGGAGAATGGGAGGACCATAACTGGCTTCAGTGCTCAAAAACATGAGCAACATTCTTTCTCCTGACTGTTCCCCAGTGATCCTGCTGGAAGTGTTTGGCATACCGGTGGCAATTTTCAGCAGTTTATTTGGGCACTTATGATTCTCTGAGGTAAGCTAAGCTGGGTCTTGAGTTGCGACACGGGTTTGGCTCATATTTAGAGCAAATTGATGAATGAGTTTAAGTGTGGCTGCCCAAAGGCTTTTTATCAGATTATTACACTTAAAAAGCTTGCTAGTATTTATTAAAGAGGCTGAAAGGCATTGTGGTGTCGAGCGCTTGTCCTAATACCCTCTCCGAATAGTGACCAACCGTCTGCAAATAAACACACCGCTGAAGTCATTTTTAAGCTCTACTTAGAGGGATTCTCACCTTTTAATATTCACTTGCTCCTGGGAGTGAAGAGGATCCCTGAAACATGTGGGAGGTGTGGGAGAATTTTCTGGGACATTTTCTCAAAATTTCAGCAACAGTTGAGCAACATTCAACTTGCAAATTTGCTGAGGACTCCACCTAAAAAGAGTAATTTTTTAAATTCATTCACGGGATGTGGGCATCACTGGCTAGACCAACATTTATTGCCCATCCCTAACTGTCCTTGAGAAGGTGGTGGTGAGCTGCCTTCTTGAACATTTGCAGTCCCTGTGGTGTAGGTACATCCACAGTGCTGTTAGGGAGGGAGTTCCAGGATTTTGACCCAGCAACAGTGAAGGAACTACGATGTATTTCCAAATCAGGATGTGGGACCTGGAGGGTGGTGCAGGTAATGGTGTTCCCATGCATCTGCTGCTCTTGTCCTTTTTGGCGGTAGAGGTCATGGGTTTGGAATGTGCTGCTGAGAGAGCTTTGGTGGGTTGCTTCAGTGCGTCTTACAGATGGTAAATACTGCTACCACTGCACATTGGCGGAGGAGGGAGTGAGTATTTGTGGCTGGGGTGCCAATCAAGTGGACTGCTTTGTCCTGGTTGGAGTCAAGCTTCTTGGACATTGTTGGAGCTGCACTCATCCAGGCAAGTGGAGAATATTCCATCACACTCCTGACTTGTGCCTTGTGAACAGTGAATAGTGGATAGGGTTTGGGGAGTCAGGCGGTGAATTACTTGCCTCAGAATTCCCAGCTTCTAACCTCCTGTTGCAGCCACAGTATTTATATGGCTGATCTATTTCAGTTTCTGGTCAATGATAATCCCAGGATATCGATGATGGGGGACTCAGTATTGGTAATTCTTTCAATATCAAGGGGAGACCACTGGTTAGATTCTCTCACGGAGATGGTTATTTTCTGGCACGTTTGTGATAAGAATGTCATTTACCACTTATCAGCCCAAGCCTGGATATTGTCCAGGTCTTGCTGCATTTGGACAAGAACTGATTCAGTATCTGAGGAGTTGCAAATGGTGCTGAACATTGTGCAATCATCAGCGAACATCCCCCAGGGAAAGCCACTGATGAAGCAGCTGGTGATGGTTGGGCCTAGGACACTACCCTGAGGAACCCCTGCAGTGATGTCCTGGGGCTGAGATGGTTAATCTACACCTTCCTAGACACCTTATAGGAGTCACCAAGAGAAAGAGGGTGCTTGGCCATCATCACCTTGGTCATCATCACCTAATCTAGATGAAAAGGGTATAGAACCAGACCGAGCAGCACCAGCTCCTGCAGGAAAGATGGATGTGGGCACAGGACCTCCATCTCCAACCAGGACCTCTTCCACAAGCACTTCCTCCACCAGCAGCTCTGGTACAGTGTCCAAAAACCCATCAGCCTTCTCACTTGGTTGCTGATCCATTCTTTGATATGCTGCTGTGTGTCAGCCAGTGCACTCCACACCTTGGGCAGAATCTTGTGTCCTCAGGTGGGAAGATGGCAAGTGGAGACCCCCTCACCCTGGCTAACTGCCTCCAGCTAGATTAGGTTCATGGCGGGAAGGCCCGTGGACGCCGTCTTGCCCTGCTGCCAATTGAGGACCTTGATTGGGCAATTAGTGGCCATTAAAAGGGCCTCATCCTGCCACTATTGATATTGACCCAGTGGCTAGCAGGGGGCTCAAAATGCAGCGTGCATGAGAAGCAAACTCCTCCCATCCAGGAGACAGGAAGAAAAAATATATATATTTACATCATTTTAAAAATGGACAAAGCTTTACCCCATCTAGTCATGACTCATACCAGAGGAGTTTCTAACCTTCGGACAAACAGCTCATTATCTTTAAAAAGGCACTAATGCACTACCCCGTCCCCCCAGAACTGCACAAAGCCCCTTTACATTTCTAAGGCCAAGCTCCGGCCAATGGAGATGGTATGTCAGCAAAGGTCAAAAGCAACCCTGACTCCCCAATTAAACATCTCAAGATTCCAGACCTGGGAATATGCATCCTTTGTCCAAAACCCAGGAGAAGAAGCGGGAGGTATGTCACATGACCTCCTCTAAGCTGCTAGCACCTGTAATATTGCAGTGTGGAACTGAACCCCGGCAGTCTACCATTTTACCAACTAACAGGGAGCAACAGGAAGAGCTCTGTCCAGATGAAGTGCCTGGCCTTCAACTGCACTATAAATTACTGGAACATTGGAACTTCTGCATCTGTGCCTCCAAGACTAATCTCTACATGCCTTCTTCCAACATGGAAATCCCCGTTTCTGGAAAATTGGATCACCCTGCAACAGTTGCAGCCTGCTAACTCTGAAGGCATACGTCACTGGATCTTTTGATTCTGGGCTCTGGACTCACGTGAAACTATAACTCTTATTTTTACCATTGTCTTGCCCTTTACCTCTTTCTTGTTCATATCCCTCTTTTATTGTATGAGTGCAAAAGGGGCGGATGTTGCAGAACCACTTCCTGCGTTTTGTGTGTGTGTAAAATAAATTACCCCTCTTATCTTACCTTACCTCAAGTTTACTGTGGGGCTATTAATAGAGGATTAGATAACTCCAAACTGAAGGGTTGGGAAAAATACACCACCACTTCTAAAGGGGGAATTCAAAACTCAAAATCACCTTCTATTTACGGATGGGTAGTGAGTGGAGAAATCAGGGCTGTTTAAATTAATCCCCCTCTGGTCCACATTACTGGCGTGCTCCCATTAGGGTCCCTCATTCAAAGGCACTCAGTGCCTGATCGAGGGACCCAGCATCAAGAAGTGGGAGAGTCTGCTGAGAGCCACTCCCCTGCCTTCACTGTCGGCTCCCCTACACCTGCCTGCAACTCCCACCCTGTGTACCCCCTCCTGCCATCACACACCTATGGCTTGGGCCCTCGGCCTCATCTGGTTGCCATTCCAGCAGCATTCACCGCCACCCCAGTTGCCATTCAACAGGGCTGCCAGCCTCAGGTTGGCCGACAATTCTCTGAAGGCAGGATCTCAGCCCCCGGCCTCCCGATCCCAGGGAAAGGCCCGCCACTGACCTATCAAGTGCCTGATTGGCATGTACCAATGGTGGGCCTCCCTGGAAAGATAGAAATTGGGGACCTTGAGCTAGCGGCTCCAAACCCCCATTGCTGGCACAAGATTCCACCCCTCTGGTATGAGTCATGACTAGACGGGGTAAAGCTTTGTCCATTTTTAAAATGATGTAAATATATATATTTTTTCTTCCTGTCCCCTGGATGGGAGAAGTTTGCTTCTCATGTGCGCTGCATGTTGAGCCCCCTGCCAGCCACTGGGTCAATACCAATAGTGGCAGGATGAAGCCCTTTAAATGGCCACTAATTGCCCAATCAAGGCCCTCAATTGGCAGCAGGGCAAGAAGGCGTCCATGGGCCTTCCCGCCATGAACCTAATCGGGCTGGAGGCGGTAAGGCAGGGGGAGGGGGTCCCCACTCGGCATCTTCCCACCTGAGGGCACAAGATTCTGCCCAAGGTATGGAGTGCACTAGCTGACACACAGCAGCATATCAAAGAATGGATCAGCGAACAAGTGAGAAGAAGAGATGTGGGTGCGAAGAATCCACATATAGGCCAGAATTTTCCAGCCCCTTGCGTCGGTGGGATCTTCCAGTTCCGTCGATATGAATGGAGATTTCAATGGCTCACTGGCCCCTCCGCAGGGGGATCGCCTGCAGGGGAGCTGGGAAATTCCAGCCATATTGTCCATGAAGGCGCAGGAGACCCATTCAAATGATGGCAATCAGCAGTTAAGGCCAGAATTGTACGCTGAATTCAGCCTTTCAAACAGGCATGTCTTATTAGCACCTTACCTATGTAGCACCAGTTTTCATCCCTTCTTGCCTTTAGACTTCAATCGAGATCAGGATTGGGTCCAATAATGTCACCTCCCACAGTCAAAAAGCAAATCAACCTTCACTGTCTTGGCTCCCTGAAAAGAGACTCAAGTAAAATACCAGAGAGCTGCTGGCGTTAGCAAACCGGATCACAGCATGTGATGAAGAGAGAAGGGAAGAGGTGATCACTGGAATAGAGTCATTTCAGGTGGATAATAATATTATCAATCATTTATTATTATTGCACATGGGCTGCTGATAAATGCAATTAATTATTCATGTAATAAGTGCTGTGCTTAGAAGTTAATACAGGAACTGGTTGTTACTGCTGAAATATATTATACTGACAAAAAACTGATACAACACCAATTCTTCCTGAATATGAATTATAAATCGACATTAAAGCTGAGGACATAAACTGAAGGATTTACTATGCTGGTAAAATGGGCTATTTTTAATGAAGCTCATATTTTCCAATATTCAGCTTCTATCCTTTAATATTTATAACTGACCCAGTAGAGTTAAATATCCTTCATAAAGAAATCAATTAAGTTAAACTAAAAATATGAATGGCTTTTTCTTCGATTCCTTTTGTTATAAAGTTGTGTGTTTTATGGCTCCACATATCCATTTTACACACCCTGCATGCCTGTGACTGGCTTAGGCTCAGATCCCTCCAGCAGGCTGAACTTTAATTCTAGCTCTCGAACCTTTTCCCATTAGATTCCATAACACTCCTGGCCCTTCTCAGCCTTACACAGTTCTACACTGCCCCTTTCCTATGTTGGACCAGACAGCATAAAGGTTATGTTGTTGGATCAGTAACCCAGAGGCCTGGACTGAAGATTTGAGGTGGGCAATTTAAATTCAATTAATTAAAAATGCGGGGGCCATGGTGACACGGCTAGATTTATTTTCCATTCCCATTTACCCTTAAGAAGGTGATGGGGCCCTGAAGCGTTATAGTCCATGTGGCTAAGGTGCTCCCACAGCGCTGTTCGGTTGGGAGTCCCAGACTCTTGACTCAATGGTGATGATTTAAAAAGAATCATAATTTGGCAAAACAAATTGCTGATTCTCTTTTGGATTCAACATTTTCAGGTTTCTGCACAGCTTTATTTTCATTTCTGCTTATTTTATTTTTACTTGATATTTAAACTATTACTATTATTGGCCAATCTCTTGTGGTTGCATACAGGGAGCAAAGATTGTGTAGTCTTGCAGGAAAAAGAGGTGAGAGAGTAATTCAATCTCCATTTTCATGTATTCCACTCTAGCTTTACTTTCATATTATCATTATAAATTCCTATGCCTATGTCCATAATTGTGGGCAGAATTTTGCCCTTGATGGGTGGGCGGGCAGCCGATCGCCGCCACCGAAACGGGCCCCGCTGCCATTTTGAGTGAATGGGCCAATTAAGGCCCGCCCAGTGGGCCACCCATTGGGAAATGCTATGCGCTCCCTGTGCACGGGTGGGTGGGGGGGGGAGGGATCTCCTATCATGCATGCGTGCGAAAGAGTGCACATCTCCCTGAGACTAAGTGCTGTCTCAGGGAGAGCGCTGAAAATGTTATAAACTTAAAAAATAGAAAAATAAAAAAATTATTAACATGTCCCCCTCATGTCACGATGTCATAAGAGATGGGACTCGTTAATAAATATCACATAAAGTTTATTAAAATTTTTTAAAACAGACATGAAACCTCATCCCGCCAGTGGATGAGGTTTCATGTATTATCATAAGCCCGCTGGGGCTCCTGGCCTGCCCGCCAGCCTTAAGGTTGGACGGGCAGGGCCATTAATTGCCTTAATTATCCTGTCAATGGCCTCAATTGGCCATTGACAGGTTGGTGGGCGGACAGCTGATGTCACTGAATATTTAAATGCGGCAGGATGATGTCGGGGGTTCCTCCCAACGTCATCCCATGTCATTTTCACGTTGGTGAGTGGGCCCCGCCCCAACTCGCCAACGAAAAATTTCTGGCCAATAACTTCTTCCCAATGTTGCAGTGCCACCCTGGCAGGATGGCCTAATTGCAGTCTGACAAGTTTACATAGGTAATCACCATTATAAATGCATAGGAATTTAGAATGGGAAAAGTTGAGAGGAAGTTTGCAAATGTAAAATTTATTATCGATATCTCTACCCAGAAATGAATCAACATCCACAGGATGTGGGCTTCGCTGGCAGGGCCAGTATTTATTGCCCTTCTCTAATTGCCTTTGAGAAAGTGGTGGTGAGCTGCCTTCTTGAGCCGCTGCGTTTTGAATTATTCTGGAATATTTTGAATCACTGTGGGATATTACTGTTATTTCAGAATTGATTTCCTCCAATGATAGTTTCTCCCTTTCTTAACTTTAACTGCACCTGCCTGTTGACAAATCATTTGGAAATTTCTGCATTGATTTATTTAAGAAATAGCTTCAAATGAAAACCTAAATGAATAATTAATTTTACTCTCTTGAACTTTCTGGTCATGAAGGAATCACTTCTGTGCCTCTCAAGAACATTGCTGACCCGTCCTCTCTCCATAGATCACGGTGGTTCATGAATTATCAGAAACTGTTTCACCCCAAGATGTATGAACGTTGGATTGAGTCAATGTTTGATTGCCATTTTAGTTTTGATGATAAGGATGTACAAACTGAAAGTGTTGTTTGACCTGAATAACTGCTTGTGCGAATAAATGGAAACATAGGCCAGGGTTTTTAGGGTGGTGGGGTTTCCCTTCCCACCATCCAAGGAGTCAGCAGAGAACACATTCGCGCCGATATTGCCTTGCCTACTCCAAGCATTAAATGCCTAAGGGCGGGCCTGCTGCCCCCTGACTCAGAGGAAGTCCTCACTCAGAAAGCTGCTGACCAATCAAGTTAGCTGGAAGCTCTCTAGTCCCTGCAACTTCAGCAGCTGCAGTGGACAGGACTGGCCTGCGAGCAGCCCCCACGGTCTAAGTCCCAGGAGTCAGGACCATGATAAATTTGGTGGTCTCAGGGAGATTTGGGGAGGTGAGGTGCAGGGTGGGTGGGCAGAGGGGCATGCAGGTTTTGGTGGAAAGGCCAGGGGGTAGGGAGCACCTGCAGGGGCCAAATCTTTTGGGATCTTGCCCGATGTTAAAATGAGGCTGCTAATGGAGGCACCCTGCCCCAACCATTATCACCACTCGCCTGAACACGGTTCATTTTTGGGTTTCCCCCGCCCCTGAACTCCTTGTACCAACCTGAAAATTGAGGCTGGGCAGGAAACGGCCCTTTTGTGGTCAATAATTGGCCACTTAAAGGCCTTAATTGGGGAAAGGGCAGGTGGGATAGCCTAGGCCTCACCTGTCCAAGTGTAAAATTGTGGGGAGGTTGAGGTGGGCGGGAACCTGGTGGGAATAATTTTATGGACAGCCCCCGTAGACAAGGCCGCTCGCGGGGAATGTAAAATTCTGCTGCTAAACTGATGACTGCAGTCTGTAATTTCAGATACAATGGCCCCAGCAATATCTCAAATTTTCCTATGCCCTGGGGAAAAATTTTCCCCTCGTCGGGGCAGGGGTGGGTTGTCTGGGGGCAGGCAGGGGTGGGTGCGAAACCGATCGGCACCCCCGATCGGGGCCACGCTGCCATTTTACGTGGGCGGGCCAATTAAGGCCCACCTAGCGTGACACTCGCCTGGAAGCGCTGACTGCTCCCTATGAGGGCTTGGGGGTTTCCCTGAGTCGGGACCTGTGCTCTTTAGTGCATGCAAGCGAAAGGGAGCAGAAATCTGTCTCAGGGAGATCAGTCTGACATTTAAAACCTGAAATAAAGCATTTAAAACATGTCCCCTCATGTGACGCTGTCACATGAGCTGGGACCCATGAAAGAATTATTTTAAAAATTTTTATTGAATTTCAAAACCCTTCATGAAACCTCTTCCCGCCCGTGGATGAGGTTTCATGAAAAATATGAAGGCTGCCTGGGCTCTTCGCCTGCCCACCAACCTTAAGATGAAGAAGAGTCATACAGACTCAAAACGTTAACTCTCTTCCTTTCCACAGATGCTGTCAGACCTGCTGAGTTTTTCCAGCAATTTTTATCTTTGTTTCAGATTTTCAGCATCCGCAGCATTTTGCTTTTATCTTAAGGTTGGACCAGGCAGCTCATTTAATTGCTTTAATTAGTTTTTAACAGGCCTTAATAGGCCTTTGACTGGCGGACATGCAGCTGATGCGGCTCTGCGTCCTCCAAACTGGAAATCTAAATGACGTGTGGTGATGCCAGGACGCCCGCCCGACGTCACCACGCATTATTTTACGCGTCGGTGAGCGAGCCCCTCCCCTGCTTGCCGACCTGAGAATTCAGCCCCTGGTGAATTGGCCACAGTAGACATCTGGGCCAGTCATGTAGGTTTTAGATTAAGTTAGAGGAAGAGATTCTTCATGTAACAGATTGGCTGTGAATGAATGAAATGAAGAAGATAATGAACAGCCCAGAGGGTCGAATACAGGGCCCTCTGCTGTTAGATTTAGCTGGATAATCTGCTTGAAATTTGGTGTATAAATTTAACTACCATTAGCCTCTGTGCAGGCTTCAAAATGCAACTCGACAACTAACAATGGTTACAGCAGCTGTAAAGAGTGTCGACTAGAAAGAAGCTGGCAGTTTGTTCAAGGGAATTCATTATTTAAATATTTCAATATGGGGGATTCGTTTATTGCCACTTTCAGTTTGCTGCAATGCATTAAAAAACTGACAACAATAAGATTAAAATGATAAATGTGGCGATTCACAATATGGTGTCATTTATCTTCAAGAAGATTTTCTGATGAACTGTTTAGCAATAAAATCACCATAAATAAGTCAGCTTCTTTCTGCAGTGACTGCTTTTGCAGTTCGATGGAGGTTTTGATTGCATTGCACACTTATCCAACTTCTTTTGCAAATAAATAATGATAAAGTGTTCATGTGTGTGAGTATTACATGTTGGCTGTAAATGGCAATAAACAGCAACATTCCCAGTGAAACAAATGGATAAGGGATTCGACTTAAAGAATGGGGGATGTAGAAAGAACAGCAATAACTGGGTGCAAGTAATGAAATAAATGAATAAATGGAATGTAGCAAAGTAGTTAACCACTTATTATTTTTCAAATATCTTAAAAGGGTTTACGTACCAGGTAAAGACAGAAGTACAGTCTACTTGGAAAAGGAAGTAGATGGGGCAATGATAAAACAATGAAAAATATTTGGACAGAAGCAGGTAATTCCATACTAGCAGACTCCCCATGTCCGAAGGATAATCTGCTTTGTCCCATGTAACAACAGCAACAAATTTCATTTATATAGTGAATTAAAATAGTTAAATACCACAATGTAAAACATCATACAATAAGAAGGAAAGAAACAAAAGCTTGCATTTGTAAAGCACTTTCTACAACTTCAGGACACTCCAAAGCACTTTACAGCCAATGAAGTATTTTTGAAGTGCAGTTACCGTTGAAATGTGTAATCTGTGCACAGCAGATTGATATAAACAGCAATGAAACAGACACCAAATAATCTGCTTAGCAATGTTGGCTGATGGATGAATTTTGGGAAAACTCTCCTTGCTCTTCTTCGACATAGTGCCATAGGAGAAGCTGGGATTGTTCTCCTTGGAGCAAAGAGGTTTAGAGGAGATTTATCAGAGGTGTACAAGATTGTAAATAAGGTTATATACAAGGTGTAGATCAGGTGGACAAAGTAAATCTGGTCACATTAGTTGATGCTACAAGGACCAGGGGACACGGATATAAGGGTCGGGCAAGAAACGCAGGGGGGATGTGAGGAAGAACCTTTTTTATGCAGCGACTGGTAATGACCTGAAACTTGCAGCCTATGATGGTGATGGAAGTGGAGATGATCAATGATTTCTAAACAACATTGGATGGTAGCTTGAGGGAAATAATCTAGCAGGACTCAGGGGACAGAGTGGGGGAGTGGGATTGACTGGAATCCTCCACAAAGAGCCAGCATGGACTCAATTTGTCTAATGGTCTCCTTCAGTGTCACAATGACTCTCTAACTCTATCAGGGCTGCTGGTTGAATAGTTAAATTGTGTAACAGACCATCGCAAGAATATTAATGAAAACTATTACATGTACCTTTGTCTTGTTTGATAAGGAGAATTGAACCATGTAATGTAACAAAGGCTGATAGCCTGAAATGTAATGGAGAGAAATGATTTCAAAATTCAAAGAAATTCATTCCAGTTGAAGGTTTTATAATTGTATATAATGGGAGTTAAAATGAATTATTGTGAAATATATAAAATGTATTAAAATATACTTATATATCTTCTATATATTTTTAATTCTGTGATCCCCGTGCTGAAAATTTGGGTAAGTTCCAATCTATATCTTTATTACTCCAATTCTCTAAACTGTTCTCCCCACAAGGTTTCCAGTTAGAAAGAAGGAATCATGGAAATATCCCTCTGGCACGTATGTATAATCAGTGTAGTGTGAATTTGTTAGAATTCAGTTGGGGATTGAACTGAAGAAACAGAGTTAGAAAATATAAAGAGGTCTGAGATAGTTTTGGAATGCATGTGTATGACTGTATGCTGCTTAGCAGAGAGATGGTGATAATGTCACTGGACTAGTAATCCAGAGGTACAGGCTAATTCTCTGGGATATGGGTTCAAATCCTACTACAAAAGCTGGTGGAGTTTAAATTCAATGAATAAATCTGGAATCTAAAGCTAGTTTTTGTAATGTTTACTCTGGCAAGTTTTATGAATTGTAAAAAACCCATCTGGCTCACTAATGATCTTTAGGGAAGGAAATCTGCCATCTTTACTTGATCTGGCCTACATGTGACTATATGTGGTTGACTCCTAAATGACCTACCAAGCCATTTAGTTCAAGGATAATTAGGGATGGACAACAAATGCTGGTAACAAAGTTAATGAGCCACAAGTGGGAATAGCCATGTGGAATATAATGTAATGGCACTGATAGAGACCTAGTTCAAAACAGAATAGAATTGAATGCTTAATTTCCCTGCGCAGAAGACAATCAGGAAACATAGAGAAAGAGCTGACCACTTTGATTCAGGAAAATATTACCATGCAAGAAGGAGAGAATATCCTTAAGGGTTAAAGACAGAATCTATCTTGTTTGAGTTAAGAAACAATAAAGGAGATTTTAAACTACTGAATATATTTTATAGTCTGCCAAATTGTGAATAGAGGAGCAGATTTTCCAAGAAATCACTGAAAGGTCCAAGAACGAAAGAGTGGTGAGATTGAGACTTTACATTCCCAATATTAAATGGGGCAGTGACTGTGTTAAGGGCAAAGAATGGGAGGAACTCTTGATGTGAGTTCAGGAGAATTTTCCAGGTCAGTATGTATCCTGCTCAAAGAGGAAGGAGACAGTGCTAGAGAATGTCTAATCCTGGAGAATGAAATGGGCATAGTGGAGAATATCACAGGCAGAGAGCATCTTGGGAATAGTGATTATAATATTGTAAAGTTCACATTGGTTATGGAGAAGGACAAGGAATAAACTAGAATAAAAATACCTAGCTTGTTGAACAACAGTGTCAGTGAATTGAGGAGTTACCTGATCCTGGTAACTTGGAGTCAAAGACTGGCAAGCAGAACTAAAAGCAGGAGTGAAGAGCCTTTAAAGAGATGCTTTGGGTTTGATAGAGGGACGTGGATGTGACGAGGACATCGCTGTCTAGGCTAGCATTTTTATTGCCCATCCCTAATTGCCCTTGAGAAGGTGGTGGTGAGCTGCCTTCTTGAACCGCTGCAGGCCATGTGATGTAGGTAGACCCACAGTGCTGTTAGGAAGGGAGTTCTAGGATTTACACCCAGCGACAGTGAAGGAACAGTTGACAGATTTCCAAGTCAGGATGGCGTGTGGCTTGGAGGGGAATTTCCAGGTGGTGGTATTCCCATGCATCTGCTGCCCTTGTCGTTCTAGGTGATAGAGTTCGTGGGTTTGGAAGGTGCTGTCTAAGGAGCTTTGGTGAGCTTCTGCAGTATATCTTGTAGATTGTACACAGTGCTGCCACTGTGTGTTGGTGGTGGAGAGAGGGATATTGAAGGTGGCGGATGGGGTGCCAATCAAGTGGGCTGCTTTGTCCTGGATGGTGTCAAGCTTCTTAAGTATTGTTGGAACTGCACTCATTCAGGCAAGTGGAGATTATTCCATCACACTCTTGACTGTGTCTTGTAGATGGTGGACAGGCTTTGGGGAGTCAAGAGATGAGTTACTCTGTGTAGAATTCCCAGCTTTTGTTACCATAGTATGGCTGGACCAGTTCAGTTTCTGGTCAATGGTAATCCCCAGGATATTGATAGTGGGAGATTCAGTAATTGTAATGCCATTGAATGTCATGTGATGATGGTTTGCTTCTCTCTTGTTGGAAATGGTCATTGCCTGGCACTTGTGTGGCATGAATGTTACTTGCCACTCATCAGCCCAAGCCTAAATTTTCTACTGGTCTTGCTGCATTTGGACATGGACTGCTTCAGTGTCTGAGGAGTCGTGAATGGTGCTGAACATTGTGCAATCATCAGCAAACATCCCCACTTCTGACCTTATGATGGAAGGAACGTCATTGATGAAGCAGCTGATGATGGTTGGCCTATGACGCTACCCTGAGGAACTCCTGCAGTGATGTCCTGGGACCAAAATGATTGATCTCCAACAACTACAACCATCTTCCTGTGTGCTAGGTATGACTCCAACCAGCAGAGAATTTTCCCCCTGATTCCCATTGACTCCAGTTTTACTAGGGCTCCTTGATGCCACACTCAGTCAAATGCTGCCTTGGTGTCAAGGGCAGTCACTCTCACCTCACCTTTTGAGTTCATTTGTCCATGTTTGGACTGAGGCTGTAATGAGGTCAGGAGCTGAGTGGCCCTGACAGAACCTAAACTGAGCATCAGTGAGCAGGTTATTGCTGCGTAAGTGCCGCTTCAAAGCACTGTCAATGACCCCATCCATCTCTTTCCTGATGATTGAGAGTAGACTGATGGGTGGTAATTGGCTGTGTTGGATTTGTCCTGCATTTTTTGGACAGAACATACCTGGGAAATTTTCCACATTGCTAGGTAGATGCCAGTTTTGTGTTGTAGCTGTACTGGTGACGTGGTGGTATTGGGCCAAATCTCACCATGCCAGATGGTGAAATTTGAATTCAATAAAAAAAAACCTGGAATTAAAGGTCTAATGATGATCATGAAGCCATTGTCAATTTTTGTAAAAGACCATCTGGTTCATTAATGCCTACATGTGACTACACATCCACAGCAACTTGGCTGACTCTTAAATGCCCTCTGAAAAGGTCTAGCAAGCCATTCAGTTCTCAAGGGGATTTAGGAGTGAGCAATAAATGGTGGCCCCAGTGATGCTCGAATCCCATGAATGAATTTTTAAAAAAGCTTGGCTAAGAATGCAGATTAAGGGAGGACAACCAAAGTCAGAGCTAAAGGATTTAAAAATAGGCTGAAGCAGAAGAACGGGGCATATGACAGATGTCAGGTTGATAATAGAATGGAGAATCAGGCGAGTAGAGAAAGTATAGAGGAGAAATGTAAAAGGAAATGAGAGGGGCATAGAGACAATAGAAGAATAGATTGGTAGGTCATATAAAAAGGAATCTAAACATCTTCTGTAGGTATATTAACAGCGAAAAGCTTGTCCGAAGGGCTGTGCAGGAGATTAGAGAATAAAATGGAGTTCTACTGTTGGAGGCAAGAGCCCTGGCTGAAGTACTAAATGATTGCATTGGTGTTTACCAAGGATGAGGATACTGCCAAAGCTAGTGTGAATGAGGAGGTTGCTGGGATACTGGATGAGATAAAAGTAGATGAAGAAGAGATACCAGAAAAGGTAGCAGTTCTTGAAGTGGTAAATCACCCATTCCGATGGGAAGATTCTTATTTACTGAGGGATTTAAAGGTAGAAATTGGAGACGCACTGGCCATAATCTTCCAATTGTTAGATATCGGGGTAGTGCCAAAGGACTGGAAAATTGTAAATGTTACATCCTCATTCAATAAAGGAGAGAAGAATAAACCTGGTAATTAAAGGTCAGTCAGTTTGACAGCGGTGGTGGGGAGGCTTTGAGAAACAACAATCCCAAAGAAAATTATTAGCTGTTTGGACAAGTATGGACTAATAAATGGGAGCCCACGTGGATTTATTCAGGGAAAATTTAAATGACTTGATTGAGTGTTTTGATGAGGTAACAGAGAGGATGGAATAGGGCAGTGCAGCTGACATGGTGTATATGGAATTCCAAAAGGCTTTTGAGAAAGAACCACATAATAGGCTTAATTGCAAAATTGAAGCCCATGGGATAAAAGAGGCAGCAGCAGCATGGATACAAAGCTAGCCATGTGATGGAAACAGAAAGTTGTGGTTATCTTGAGGTGCACACGCTCTGGTGCAAAAAAGCAGCACTGAAGGCAAGATTGCCCCGCAGTGGCACAGTGTTTCAATTTTAGAAAAACAGAAGAATTCAAGAGGTTTTGTGAAGTTAAAAATTAAAAACTAAGGGAAGAAAGCAACAGAATATCTACAACACACATTTAACACCAAATATTGGACATAAGCAAAGAAATGCCATCACAGATTTCCTTAGAGAAGTAAAGGACCATGAACAAGACTTTTGTTCCATCACTTTAGAAGTTAAAGGCTTTGAAATTGACTTTAAAATTGACACTGGAGCTAGCGTTATAATGATGGCCGATCATCTGATACCCTCTATCCAACAGACATTACATTGTGGCACAAATCTTCTAATCAAAGTTTGGCTAAACACCACCTTTGCTAGAAGGGGCGACAGATTGTTGAGACCCTTTATGTTGTCCACAAACAATCTATAGCTTTAATCAGTGGGGGTGTCTGTATAGAACTGGGCATTCTGGAGATAGTAGATGATGGTATGGTGTATTCATTGAGAGGTGGTTTACTCTCCATCACAGAGACACCATCCACTAGATCCCAGGCAGAGACTGAAATTGTGGATCGCTCAATTCTTTTTGAAGCTAGGCTGGAGGATGCAGACACAAAAGTTACTGCAGCAGGCAGTGGCCATCTGCAAGAGGACCTTTTGGACCTGGGTTGCTCTTTCCTGAAGAAGATAATGAGAAAGCAGCCACTGTAGCACCGGGTGATCCATTGGAAGGTGAGTTCCTAGAGGTTGGAACACTGTTCCAATCTACTGCCAAAGTGCCGTGAAGAGATATTAATGTATATAATGTTATTGGAAATTATTTTTAAAAAAGAGGTTTAGTCTGTGTGTGTTAATTGGATTAAAGTCAGCTAGCCTGGGTGCTTTGATATATTGTATTTTTGAGATGTAAAAAGTAAGGTAGAGGGTACATTGTGTTTTGTTGAATAGAACATTCAAGAGTGGGAGTGAAATCTTGCACCTAGCTAGGAGACACCAAGGAATATTTATATTATTAATAAAATTGGTACTATGAAAGGGGTTCAAAGGGCCTGGTGATACAATGAAAATTTATATTCAAAGAGAAAGGCTGGGTATAACAAAAAGGAGTTTGTGTGTACAAGGCAGAGGCATGTAAGATTGCCTGTAACCCTACCACTGTGTCTGCGAAGGAACAAATTGAAAGGAACTTCATTTTGAATTGATAAGGTGAAAAATGCTTTGCCTGGTGTCTGTTTAAGTCTATTGGCTATTGTTGTAGTAGTGGAGATTATTTTGGGAATTTGTTAAAAGCTATGATAGTAGTAATTTGAAGCCATGTGTATGTGCTTAATTTGTTGTAAATTAATAAATGTTTCATTTAGTTTGATATAAAGGCCTCCTGAGACTTGGTGGTCTTACTCCTGAATTTAGAACTACAACTCAAAACATACCAATTCAAAATATAGGTTATGACAATTATTGAAAGTTTCCGTCTGGGATTTTAAATAACTCAGCCTTTACCATCTGCTGTGTCATAAGGCAAAGCATATAACGTCTCTGGTTTCTTTGTTGAGGAGTCAGCTCTATTTGCTTTGGAAGAACAGCATTGAGATAATTGTCTCATTGACTCCACCAATGTATATCACTAACCATGAAGAGTTGTCCAGAACAACATGCTTAATTCCATGATAAAATCAAAACACTGCAGATGCTGGAAATCTGAATCAAAAACAGAAAATGCTGGAATGCAATCGCAGAAGGTGTAACTCCTGCCCCCTTGACCAACTCCCCTCCTCACCGTCCAAGGGCCCAAACACTCCTTTCAGGTGAAGCAGCGCTTCACTTGCCCCTCTTTCAATTTGGTCTACTGCATTCACTGCTCCCAATGTGGTCCCCTCTACATTGGAGAGACCAAATGCAGACTGGGTGACTGCTTTGCGGAACATCTTCGGCCTGTCCGCAAGCATGACCCAGGCCTTCCTGTTGCTTGCCATTTCAACACACCACCCTGCTCTCATGCCCACATGTCCATCCTTGGCCTGCTGCAATGTTCCAGTGAAGCTCAACACAAACTGGAGGAACAGCACCTCATCTTCCAATTAGGCACTTTGTAGCCTTCCAGACTTAACATTGAGTTCAACAACTTCAGGTCATGAACTCTCTCCTCCATCCTCACCCTTTTTTCAATATTCTTTTTAAAAATTTTTATTTCTTCATTTTTTAATTATTTTTTATCCACATTTTTACTTTTATTTTTAGTTATTTTCATTTTTGTTCATTGTTTTATGCCCACTTTTTATCTTATTTTCAATCTTTTTTCCTGCCACCGTTCCCTCCTCCCACCCCACCCCCACAAGGGTCATCTGTCACTTGTTCATGTTGTTCTTTCCAGAGTGCCTACCCTTGTCCTGCTATTAGCACATTCTGCTTTCTATCCTTAATGAGACCATCAGCACCTCCTTTAACCAGTACCACTATCATTAACACCTTTTTGACCTTTTGTTTATGACATCTTTTGCAATCTCTCCTTTGCCTCCACCTATCACTGGCCTCACCTATCACAGCTTCACCTGCTCCAGCCCCACTTTACAGGATAAAGTACATCTCTCTTGAGTACTGACTGTTCCATCTGCTCCACTGCATCTCTTACACATGACTGTGTGTCACTGTTACATCATGATATGCATTATGAACTCATTGCCATAACTATTAGCCCATTATACTACACCTCCCTCCAGTTAAACAGGAAATTACACTGAATCTATATCTAAAGTGCATGTTCAGCCCCAGATAAAGTGTTATGTCCAATTCTGTTCACCACAATTAGGAAGGATGTGAAGTTTTTGGTGACGGTACAGAAGAGATTTACTAAAATGGTACCACAGTGATGTGGATAGACTGGAGAAGCTGGAATGGTACTCCTTAGATCAGGGAAGCCTAAGAGATTGTTCCTTCCCACGGAACTCATTCCTTCCTATCTTGATTCCATTCTCTCTCCCCTTACCTGCATTTGTGATTTTGCTGACACTGTAAGTCATATCAACAATTTCCAGTTCCTTGGCCCTAACTGCCTCCTCTGCCACCATCATATCCCGCTATACCTCCATCCCCCACCGGGATGGTCTGATGCTCTCCACTTCTGCCTTGAACAGAGGCCCAAACAATCCCCATCCAGCACTACTCTCCTCCGTCTGGCTGAACTTGTTCTCTCACTGAGCAATATCTCTTTTAACCTGTCTCATTTCCTCCAAATAAAAGGTGTGGCTATGGGTACACACATAGGCCCCAGCCAAGCCTGTCTTTTTGTGGAGTATGTGGGGTATGTTCCAGTCCTACTCAGGCCCCCTCCCACAACTCTTTTCTCGGTACACCGATGACTGTTTTGGTGCCGCTTCATGTTCTCATCTGGACCTGGAAAAATTTATCAGTTTTATTTACAATTTCCACCCCTCTCTCATCTTCACATGGTCCATCTCCGACACTTCCTTTCCTTGACCTCTCTGTTTCCATTTCTGGTGATAGACTGTCTACCGATATTCATTACAAGTCCACCGACTTCCACAGCTACCTCAACTAAAGCACCTCACACTCTGCTTCCTGTAAGGACTCCATCCCATTCTTTCAGTTCCTTCGCCTCTGTTGCAGCTGCTCCGATGATGCCACTTTCCAAAACAGCGCTTCTGACATCTTCCTTATCTTCCTTTTCCCTTAATCAAGGGCTCCCCCCCCCACTGTAGTGGACAGGGCCCTCAACTGGGTTCAACCCATCTCCCACGCCTTTGCCCTCACCCTCCCCCTTCCTCCCAGAAACATGATAGGGTCCGCCTTGTCCTCACTTTTCACCCTACCAGCCTCCATATTCAAAGGATCATCCTCCGCCATTTCCTCCAACTCCAGCATGATGCCACCACAAAACACATCTTCCCTTAACCCCCCTGTCAGAATTCTGTAGGGAACATTCCTTCCGTGACCTGGCCCAGTCCTCCATCACTCCCTACTCCTCATCTCCTTCCCATGGTACCTTCCCATGCAATTGCAGAAGGCACAACACCTGCCCCTTTACCTCCTCCCTTCTCACCGTCTAAGGGCCCAAACACTCCTTTCAGGTGAAGCAGCATTTCACTTGCACCTCCTTTAATCTGGTCTACTGTATTCGCTACTCCCAATGCAGTCTCCTCTACATTGGAGAGACCAAACACAGACTGGGTGACTGTTTTGTGGAACACCTTTGCTCAGTTCGCAAGTATGACCCAGACATTCCTATCGCTTGCCATTTCAACACACCACCCTGCTCTCATGCCCACATCCATCCTTGGCCTGCTGCAATGTTCTAGTGGAGCCCAATGCAAACTGGAGGAACAGCACCTCATCTTCCGATTAGGCACTTTACAGCCTTCCGGACTTAACATTGATCTCAAAAACTTCAGCCATCAACTCTCTCCTCCATCCTGACCCCTTTTTTAATCCAATTTTCTTTTCCCCCAAACCACGTACCCACTAGTCCCCTCCCCCCAACCCTCAGGGCCATCTGTCATTTGTTTCTATGTTTTGCTTTCAGAGCGCTGACCCTTGTTCTACTATTAACACATTCTGCTATCTTACCTTTATGCCACTATCAGCACCTTCTTTAGCCTTTAACACTACCATTAACACTTCCATTGTCTTGTGTCCATGACATTTTTGTCAATCTATCCTGAGCTCCCCCCTATCCCTGACCATATAATCTATTCCACCTGCTCCACCTCCCTTAAACAGTATAAATTTAATCACGGGCAGAATTTTACATCCTACGGGCAGGCCCGCTCCCGGCCAGATTGCGCGTAAAATTTCGCTCAGTGTGCATGAGCAGGTGTTGGAGCTATGCCAATCATTAATTAAGAGGCCACTTAAGGCCTCTTGATGGTGATTTTTTTGTTGCCTGTATGATTTCGCACTCGTCACATGGGCAAAACAGGCAGGCAGGCAGCCAACCGACATTTTCAAAAATCTCATCCAAAGGCAGGAAAAAAAGAGTCAGCAGCATTGCCAGTGTGAGTAGTGAGGAGTTTGGTACATAGTTTGTTGCTCGTGACTTATTTGTACTAGGCAGCTTTATCTCTGTTCAGGGCTTCATTCTTAGCATTTCCAGGCTTCAATTCGAGATGCATTGGTGTCTCCAAGGATCCCGAAGGATTCAAACCATGTGGATCTGTCCAAGTATCATACAGCCTTCCATCACCCTGGTGATGGGGATTGTGGTCTCCGCTGGAGGCACCTCCTCTGAGGAAGAGAGGGGCAGAAGGGAGAGGAAGCCAGGTGTCCCTTTTCAGCCTCCAGGGGAGCCACCTGTGGGAGGACAGGTGCAGGTACAAGGGGCAGGGGACCATCAGGAAGTCCAAGGTGAAAGGGGCTGCAGAAGATGCCACTGTCCTGTTGCCAGGGTTTACAGGCAGTGATGCAGCTACCTCAATATGTCTGAGGTGCAATTCCAAAGGAGGCTCAGTGTCTCAAGGGAGACAGTGACCTCCAACTGTCAGATGATTGGCCCTGAGATCAGCTCCGACTGTATCGATGGACATCCCATGTCAATGGCGCTGAAGGTCACAGTGGCCCTCAACTTCTATGCCTCTGACTCTTTCCAAGGGTCAGTGGGGGATCTGTATGGAGTCTCCCAATCAGCTGTCCACAGTTGCATCAAGTTGGTGACAGAAGTTCTGTTCAGATGGGCACTGCCCTTTATTCTTTACTTTACGGATGAGGTCAGCCAGGCAGAGTGAGCCAGAGGCTTTGCAGCGATTGCTGGATTCCCTCGCATCCAGGGTACATTAGACTGTACACATGTGGCCATCAAGGTGCCAGCGGGTCAGCCAGGTGCCTTCGGCAACAGGAAGGGATTTCACTCCATGAGCGTGCAGATAGTGTGTGATCACAGAATGCAGATTCTACAAGTCTATGCAACGTACCCTGGCAACTCCCATGATGCTCATATCCTCAGAAACCGCCAGGTGCCGGGGCTCTTCAGTGCTCCAGCCTGGCTGGATGGGCTATCCGTTGAAAAGGTGACTTATGACACCTCTCCGCCACCCAAGAACAGAGGCAGGGAAGGGTTATAATAGGAGTCTTACCTCCAAAGGGCGGTGGTAGAGAGGACCATAGGTCTTCTGAAGATGCTCTTCCAATGCCTGGACCATTTAGGGGGGGCACTATAATACCCCCCAGAACAGGTGTCACTGATAGTGGTTGCTTGCTGTGCTCTCCACAATCTGGCACTGGCAAGGGGGGACCCAGTGGAGGAAGAGGATCTTGACACAGCTCCACAGGACACAGAGGATGAGTCCAGTAGCGATTCAGAAGAGGAGCATGGTGAGGAGAACATTGAGGGCATGGAGGCAAACCTCGGTAACCTCCAGGGATGCAGGGACACCAGGGACACCTTGATCCAACACTCCTTTAGTTAGACCATCAAAGATCAGCTTCAACCACATGCCAGGGCTGCCGTGTCCATCCTGGGTGTCTGAAATGACCCTTTCATTTGAATCCAAAGAACACTCAGTACCTGTGCAATAAAATTCAGAGCCAGTTACGTCCAGCATTACATACTGGCGTACCCTGCACTAATGAAATAAAAAGATGAAGCATAATCAGGCCAAGACGACAGAAACAAAATTGATCTCATTTTGACAATTCTGAACTATTCACGTAACCTTCTGTGGTGCTCATTCCCAGGCCAGCATAGATAAAACAAATTTAAATAAACATAAAATCACCTGTTATCTGTCTCTCTTGTGCTCTTGGTACCTTTAACCTATGCTTGCAAGTGCTACGTCTTGGTGCCCCCCCCCCCCAGCCTGCAAACCCCCCCCATCCCCCCCACAACCCGCTGGCACCGGCATTGGAGACAGCCTGCTCATTCTGCTGTCTTTTTGGTCTTGATGCTCTTAGTGGACATCCTCTGGCCAGCAGAGCCTGTGCTGGCCCCGCCTGAGAGGGAGCAGCAGTGCCATGGCTGGCATCTCCCCAGTCATCTCAGTCTCATCAGATGCAACAGTCACTAGCAGAGGGGCGGAGGAGCTGCTGCCCTCACCCGGAGTGCCCTGAGAGGAGCTCGCAGAGACGACAAGCAGCTCGTGTGCCAACATGAGGTCACTGTGGACCTCCCTGCTCACCATTGATGGACAGGCATCTAGCTGGGATATTGCTTCAGCAGTCTCACACACTGGCACTGACCACCTGAGATCATTGCCTATGTGAGGGTTGAAGATCTGAGCGCAATCCTAGGAACCCCTCATTCTGTCTCTGGAGCTGCCTCTCCATGAGAGTTGCCTCTGTCTCAATGGACGAAGCAGTATGCTCAGCCATAAGAGGATAAGAACATAAGAAATAGGGACAGGAGTAGACCATTCAGCCCCTCGAGCCTGCTCTGCCATTCAATAAGATCATGGCTGATTTTCTTGTGTTTCGATTTCCACATTCCCATCTAACCCCGATAACCTTTGATTCCCTTGCCTAACAAGAATCTATCTATCCCTGCCTTAAAAACATTCAATGAACCCACCTCCACCACCTCCTGAGGCAGAGAGTTCTAAAGTCACACATCCCTCTGAGAGAAAAAATTCTCCTCATCTCTGTCCTAAAAGGGCAACCCCTAATTTTAAAACAGTGCCCCCTAGTTCTGGATTCGCCCACAAGAGGAAACATCTTTTCCACATCTTTCTTGTTAAGACCATTCAGGATCTTGTATATTTCAATCGAATCACCCTCACTCTTCTAAACTCCAGTGGAAACAAGCCCAGTCTGTCCAACCTTTCCTCATAAGGCAGCCCATACATTCCAGGTATCAATCTAGTAAACCTCCCCTGAACCGCCTCCAATGTATTTACATCCTTTCTTAAATATAGAGACCAAAACTGCACATAATATTTGAGTTGTGGTCTCACCAATGTCCTGTATAACTGAAGCATAACACCTTTGGTCTGTCCGCAAGCATGACTCAGACCTCCCTGTCGCTTGTCATTTCAACACTCCACCCTGCTCTCATGCCCACATGTCCGTCCTTGGCTTGCTGCAATGTTCCAGTGAAGCTCAACACAAACTGGAGGAACAGCACCTCATCTTCTGACTAGGCATTTAACAGTCTTCTGAACTTAACATTGAGTTCAACAACTTTAGATCGCGAACTCTCTCCTCCATCCCCACCCCCTTTCCGATCCCCCCTTTTTCCAATAATTCATATATTTTTTTCCCAACTTTTTCCATTGTTTTTAAATGTATTCCCATCCATTGTTTTAGCTCTACCTTTTAACCTATTTCGATCCCCCCCACCCCATCCCCACTAGGTCTATCTGTCCCTTGCTCGTCCTACTTTCTACCCTTAATGTCACCATTAGCACATTTCTTGGCTAATATCACCACCGTAAACATCTCTTTGTCCTTTTGTCTATGACATCTTTTGGCAATCTCCACCTATCACTGGCTCTCTATCCAGCTCTACCTGTCCCCCCCCCCTTAAACCAGCTTATATTTCACTTCTTTTCTATTTTTCCTTAGTACTGTTGAAGAGTCATTCAGACTCGAAACGTTAATTGTATTCCTCTCCACAGATGCTGTCAGACCTGCTGAGTTTTTCCAGATATTTTTGTTTTTGTTCTAGATTTCCAGCATCCACAGTATTTTGCTTTTATCCCTACTTAATGTTTAATTCCTCTCGTAATAAAGGAAAGCATTCCATTAGCCTTCTTAATTACTTGCTGCACCTGCATACTAACTTTTTGTGACTCATGTACGAGAATACCTGGATCCCTCTGAACCTCAGAGTTATACAGCCGTTCTCCATTGAAGTAATACTCTGCTTTTTTGTTCTTCCTGCCAAAGTGAATAACTTCACATTTTCCCACATTAAACTCCATTTGCCAGATCTTTGCCAAGTATCTATATCCAGCAACCTATCTATATCCGTCTGCAATCTCCTCACCCATGAGGGTCAACGCAGTGCTCATGCTCCGCATGGACTCCTCTATAATTGACATCATGGATCTCCTCCAGAACCTCCCGCACATCCCGTTGCACATCCAGCATCTGGCACCTAATGGACGACTCCAGAGGCTCATCATCTGCCTTCGACTAAGCACGTCCCTGGTCCCCAGCAGTCCTTCGACTGCCAATGCTCTGGGCACTATCTGCCTCCTCCTGCTCCTCAAGTGAATGCAAAGTGCCCTCACTAATGTGCACCAAGATACTAGCCACTGATCTAATGCCCACTGAGGTGCTGGTATCTGTGCTGATGCCTGCTTCAGAGAGCAGGTGTGATGCAGGTGCAACTGAAGCTCGGTGGTCCCCCGGCGTCAGGGATGGTCCTTCGGGGTCCGCAGAGCGGGTGCCTGTTGGTGAACCTAAAAGGAAGAACAAGGACATGTCTTTAGTTCAAGTCATCACATTGTCACTGTGCATGCCATGTACCCATCATCTTTCAATGATCAATGGGGGCTCCAGGTTTGAGGCTCCCATCAGTGAGGAGACTACAGAAGAATGGTTGCACAATTTGAAAGTCTCACCTCTGTGCACTGCATGCTTAACTTCATTTGGTACCCCCACCTCTCCACGCCCAGTTGCATGTGGAGCGTGCCAACTCTCGAGCTCCAGGGTATCTTGCTTGAACCTGCTGAGGAGCTTGAGGTTGGGCTTCCCTCCGCCTGTACGTACCCTCTCTGCTTGGTTATGGCTTTCCTTCTCCTGAAAGGGCAGAGGAGCATTGATTAGTCCACCCTGTACCTGCAGCTCCATTGCTGCCTGGCCAACACCACCTGAGGAACACCTCGCAGGGCTCATCTGAGTCTTGGCCTTCGAGCCGCACGACAGTCAGTCCAAGCAGCCAGGGCTCACCCCCTTGGCCAGCTCTGGCATCACTGACAGTTGGCACTCAGACTCTAACACCCCTGAGGTCGTCAGCGGGACCGCCAGACCTTAAATTTTTCTGCACACTGACCCATGCCATCAGGTTACTCACCCTTCCTAAGCGCAGCAGATCATTGAAACGTTTCTGGCACTGCACCATTGAGCGCCACACCATGTCACAGCTGTACACCAGCGCTGCCACCTCCTCCCATGCCCTGTATGGGAGGTGTGGTGGCCTCCTCCTCCAATCTCTGGGGACAAGGGTGTCCCTCCTGGTGGCCACCTCCTCCAGGTGGACAGCAGGGAAAAACAGCGGGCCGAGTGCCCATGTGACCTGCCCTCCCGCCTGCCATGTCCAGCTGCACTCAACTCTATCACTGCGGTTTGGGAATGCAGAGGAGACATCCTTCTGTGGCAGCCTTCCAGGGGCCGTCTTGGCCATTTTTAAACTGGCCGCCGGGTCACCATTGGACCCTGCAGCCGACAGGCCCCCACTCCTGCTTGGCCCACCCCGGCCAGTGCACAAGTTTCATGTTAATTGGCCCACCAGCGTGAAATCGCAGTTGGAGGTTGATCGCCGATGGTGAACTGTTTCCTGGTCACTCCCGGGCCCGCCCATCACACCCGCCCGATGACCTCAAAATCCTGCCCCACTTTTCTACCTCTCTTCAGCTCTGAAGAAGCTTCATGCGGACTCGAAACGTTAACTCTGTTTCTCTCTCCACAGATGCTGCCAGACCTGCTGAGTTTTTCCAGCACTTTCTGTTTTTATTTAAGTTTAAGAGGAGATTTGATACTGGTGTTTAAAATCATGAACGAGTGGTTAGGATTTGAAATCTGCTGCCTGATAGGATGATGAATACAGAGTCAGTAGTAACTCTCAAAAGGGAATTGGATACATACTTGAAGGAGAAAAATATTGCAGGGATTTAGGAAGGGAGTGGGAAAGTGGGACTAATGGAATTTGAGTTTGAGGGAGCTGCTACAGATTTGATGGGCTGAAAGACTTGTGCTGTGCTATTCTATATGATGTGTGCTTAAAGTAAGTTAAAAATCTTGCATCTGCAATTCACTTCTTGTAAAAACATATTTGCCTATTTAAACACGCCACACTGTAATTATAGGATTTGGCTGGTGGTACTGCAGTACTACTTCAGTTTTGTATGTTTTCAACCTTTAACACAAAAATACTTCAAAGCTGTGACCATCTCTACCTTCCCACAAACTTTATCAAAATATTTTATAAAAGTAAGTAAGAACAGAATATGTGGACTGAATTATCTCTGCATTCCCTGGTGCAGTTATCCCTCAATCACCCATTAACCCCTCTCTCAAATTAAATATGCGGAGATTGCACAGGAACGTACACCCACAAGGGTCAACCTATCCTTGCGAGCAATCCAACCTTAAGACTCATCTGCATAAAACTACCACGTTCGGAAATAATTTTTCCTGCTCCGAACTGGCCTCAGGAAGGCCCTTATAGGCAGCAGCGAGCAGGTGAACAGGAGGGGGACAAACCTCATCGGTCCACGGTAATATTGTGGAGTCTCAAGGAACTTCTTGCCACATGTGTGCACTGATGCATGTACATGCTCTGGTATATAGAAATTTGAACAGACTGCAACAATAATCATTTACATAGTAAAATATCTCAAAATGCTTCCCAGGAACATTACAGAACTAAACGACAGCAAGCCACAAAAGCAGGCATTAGGACAGGTGACCAAAAGATTGATCAAAGAAGTGGGTTTTGCAGTGCATCTTAAAGGAGCAGAGGGAGGTAGAAAGGCAATGAGGCTTTTGTGAATTGAAAACACAGTCACCAATGGTAGAGTAATCAAACTTATGGAGGTGCAAGAGGCCAGAATTGGAGGAGTGCAGAGATCTCAGAGGGTTGTAGGGCTGGAGGAAATTACAGAGATAGGGAAGGGTGAGACATGAAGGAATCTGAAACGAAGGATGAGAATTTTAACATTGAGGTGTTGCTTAACTGGGAGCCAATGTAAATCAGCAGCAGCACTTTGAAGGTACATGAGGTTATGGACGGATGCTCATTAGAAGACAAAAACAGGATTACCTGG
Source organism: Carcharodon carcharias (assembly GCF_017639515.1). Lineage (NCBI taxonomy): Eukaryota > Metazoa > Chordata > Chondrichthyes > Lamniformes > Lamnidae > Carcharodon > Carcharodon carcharias. Next base: position 84,970,118 of record NC_054481.1, read on the forward strand.
AAAAACTCAGCAGGTCTGGCAGCACTGGCGGAGAAGAAAAGAGTTGACGTTTCGAGTCCTCATGACCCTTTGACAGAACTGAGTGAATATTAGGAGAGGGGTGAAATATCAGCTGGTTTAAGGTGGGGGGTGGGGGGAGAGAAGTGGGGGGGGTGTTGTTGTAGGGACAAGCAAGCAGTGATAGGAGCAGATTATCAAAAGATGTCACAGACAAAAGAACAAAAGAACACAGGTGTTGAAGGTGGTGATATTATCTAAACGAATGTGCTAATTAAGAATGGATGGCAGGGCACTCAAGGTACAGCTGTAATGGGGGTGGGGTGGAAAGACTAGCAGGGCATAAAAGATTTAAAAATATTGGAAATAGGTGGGAAAAGGAAAATCTATATAAATTATTGGAAAAAGCAAAAGGAAGGGGGAAGAAATGGAAAGGGGGTGGGGATGGAGGAGGGAGTTCAAGATCTAAAGTTGTTAAATTCAATATTCAGTCCGGAAGGCTGTAAAGTGCCTAGTTGGAAGATGAGGTGCTGTTCCTCCAGTTTGTGTTGGGCTTAAATTGAACAATGCAGCAAGCCAAGGACAGACATGTGGGCAAGAGAGCAGTGTGCAGTGTTAAAATGGCAAGCGACAGGGAGTTTTGGGTCTTTCTTGTGGACAGACCGCAGGTGTTCTGCAAAACGGTTGCCCAGTTTACGTTTGGTCTCTCCAATATAGAGGAAACTCCATTGGGAGCAACGAATGCAGTAGATTAAGTTGGGGGAAATGCAAGTGAAATGCTGCTTCACTTGAAAGGAGTGTTTGGGCCCTTGGACAGTGAGGAGAGAGGAAGTGAAGGGGCAGGTGTTACATCTTTTGTGTGGGCATGGGGAGGTGCCATAGGAGGGGGTTGAGGAGTAGGGGGTGATGGAGGAGTCGACCAGGGTGTGCTGGAGGGAACGATCCACACAGAATGCCGCCAAAGGGAGTGAAGGGAAGATGTGTTTGGTGGTGGCATCATGCTGGAGTTGGCGGAAATGGCGGAGGATGATCCTTTGAATGCGGAGGCTGGTGGGGTGATAAGTGAGGACAAGGGGGACCCTATCATGTTTCTGGGAGGGAGGAGAAGGCGTGAGGGCGGATGCGCGGGAGATGGGCCGGACACGGTTGAGGGCCCTGTCAATGACCGTGGGTGGAAAACCTCGGTTAAGGAAGAAGGAGGACATGTCAGAGGAACTGTTTTTGAAGGTAGCATCATCAGAACAGATGCGACGGAGGTGAAGGAAGTGAGAGAATGGGATGGAGTTCTTACAGGAAGCAGGGTGTGAGGAGCGGTAGTCGAGGTAGCTGTGGGAGTCGGTAGGCTTGTAATGGATATTGGTGGACAGTCTATCACCAGAAATTGAGACAGAGAGGTCAAGGAAGGGAAGGGAAGTGTCAGAGATGGATCATGTAAAAATGATGGAGGGGTGGAGATTGGAAGCAAAATTAATAAATTTTTCCAAGTCCCAACGAGAGCATGAAGCAGCACCAAAGTAATCATCGATGTACCAGAGAAAGAGTTGTGGGAGGGGGCCGGAGTAGGACTGGAACAGGGAATGTTCCACATATCCCATAAAGAGACAGGCATAGCTGGGGCCCATGCGGGTACCCATAGTCACACCTTTTATTTGGAGGAAGTGAGAGGAGTTAAAGGAGAAATTGTTCAGTGTGAGAACAAGTTCAGCCAGGCGGAGGAGAGTAGTGGTGGATGGGGATTGTTTGGGCCTCTGTTCGAGGAAGAAGCTAAGGGCCCTCAGACCATCCTGGTGGGGGATGGAGATGTAGACGGATTGGACGTCCATGGTAAAGAGGAAGCGGTTGGGGCCAGGGAACTGGAAATTGTTGATGTGACGTAAGGTGTCAGAGGAATCATGGATGTAGGTGGGAAGGGCCTGCACAAGGGGAGAGAGAAGGGAGTCAAGATAATGAGAAATGAGTTCCATGGGGCAGGAATTAGCTGACACGATTGGTCTACCGGGACAGTCCTGTTTGTGGATTTTAGGTTGGAGGTAGAAGCGGGCCGTCCGAGGTTGGGCAACTATCAAGCTGGAAGCTGTGGGAGGAAGATCTCCAGAGGAGATGAGGTCAGTGACAGTCCTGGAAACAATGGCTTGATGTTCAATGGTGGGGTCATGGTCCAGGGAGAGATAGGAGGAAGTGTCTGCGAGTTGACGCTCAGCCTCCGCGAGGTAGAGGTCAGTGTGCCAGACAACAACAGCACCACCCTTGTCAGCGGGTTTGATGACAATGTCAGTGTTGGACCTGAGAGAATGGAGTGCAGTAAGTTCAGAGAGAGACAGATTAGAATGGGTGAGAGGAGCAGAGAAATTGAGACGACTTATGTCGCGCCGACAGTTCTCAATGAAAAAATCAAGAGAAGGTAAGAAACCAGAGGGAGGGGTCCAGGTGGAGGGAGAATATTGTCTCAATTTCTGGTGATAGACTGTCCACCAATATCCATTACAAACCTACCGACTCCCACAGCTACCTCGACTACAGCTCCTCACACCCCGCTTCCTATAAGGACTCCATCCCATTCTCTCACTTCCTTCACCTCCGTCGCATCTGTTCTGATGATGCTACCTTCAAAAACGGTTCCTCTGACATGTCCTCCTTCTTCCTTAACCGAGGTTTGCCACCCACGGTCATTGACAGGGCCCTCAACCGTGTCCGGCCCATCTCCCGCGCATCCGCCCTCACGCCTTCTCCTCCCTCCCAGAAACATGATAGGGTCCTCCTTGTCCTCACTTATCACCCCACCAGCCTCCGCATTCAAAGGATCATCCTCCGCCATTTCCGCCAACTCCAGCATGATGCCACCACCAAACACATCTTCCCTTCACCCCCCCGGCGGCATTCCATAGGGATCATTCCTTCCAGGACACCCTGGTCCACTCCTCCATCACCCCGTACTCCACAACCCCTACCTATGGCACCTCCCCATGCCCACACAAAAGATGCAACCATCCAATGGCCCAAACACTCCTTTCAAGTGAAGCAGCATTTCACTTGCATTTCCCCCAACTTAGTCTACTGCATTCGTTGCTCCCAATGCGGTCTCTACATTGGAGAGACCAAACGTAAACTGGGCGACCGCTTTGCAGAACATCAACGGTCTGTCCGCAAGAAAGACCCAAACCTCCCTGTCACTTGCCATTTTAACACTCCACCCTGCTCTCTTGCCCACATGTCTGTGCTTGGCTTGCTGCATTGTTCCAGTGAAGCCCAACGCAAACTGGAGGAACAGCACCTCATCTTCCGACTAGGCACTTTACAGCCTTCCGGACTGAATATTGAATTCAACAACTTTAGGTCTTGAACTCCCTCCTCCATTCCCACTCCCTTTCTGTTTCTTCCCCCTTCCTTTTGTTTTTTCCAATAATTTATATAGATTTTTCTTTTCCCACCTATTTCCATTATTTTTAAATCTTTTATGCCCTGCTAGTCTTTCCACCCCACCCCCACTAGAGCTGTACCTTGAGTGCCCTGCCATCCATTCTTAATTAGCACATTCGTTTAGATAATATCACCACCTTCAACACCTCTTTTTTCTTTTGTCTGTGATATCTTTTGATTATCTGCTCCCATCACTGCTTGCTTGTCCCCCCAACTTCTCTCCTCCACACCCCACCACCTTAAACCAGCTTATATTTCACCCCTGTTCTAAATATTCACTCAGTTCTGTTGAAGAGTCATGATGACTCAAAATATCAACTCTTTTCTTCTCTGCCGATGCTGCCAGACCTGCTGAGTTTTTCCAGGTAATTCTGTTTTTGTTTTGGATTTCCAGCATCTGCAGTTTTTTGTTTTTATGATCGTTAGAAGGCTGGCCAGGAGAGCATTGGAATTCTATAAACAAGCAGTACAATCGCCACTTCACACAGAGGAGTTTATAGGAATTCCTTTTTCAAATGATGAACGCAGCAGTTGGAAAATCAACAGTTTGGACATTTAATAACATTGGGAGTAATTTTTTTGCCTGGTTTGCATTACATCTAAATTAACAGAGTGTAAATTAGACAGCTTCTACAGTGCACTTTGCTCCCCCAGGTTACCCAAGTGGTGAAGATGAAAGTGGGCCTCAGTATCTTTCATTATTGTGAGGGCATAGAATGTACAGAGTGCAGTTTAATTACTAATCAGGGTAAAAAACTAATTCTACATCAAGAACATCAATGACTTCCCAGCTAACACGATAGATATACTGTCCTGAGGTGTTAATATCAGTTAAAATATTGTTCACGGACAAATTGGTGAAAATGATTTATATTCATCCTCTTGTTCCCGACTGTCCTCTGACCCTATTTTGGGACTTACCTCCAACAGACTGGAATTTCTCTAGCTACAGTAATGGGCCTCGGTGCCGGCCAATCTTCTGACTTCAGGAGATCCATATCGTAGAGGTGCTGCTTCTAAAAGGGCCCAAATATTATAAAAGGCACTTGGGCTTCTGCAAACCATCAGCTTATGTGTGAATGCAAGAGTCAATTAGTAGAAAACAATTCTATACCACCTTCTGCTACCATCGTAACAGTGAATGTCAGAGACTAACAGGCAGTCTTTGTATCCAGTATTAACAAGGCACGTGGTTACTTGGAAGATGAGTATATTATACACCCCTAGGCCTGAGGGTAGAAAATTGGAGGGAGTTGACTGGTGCTCCAAGTGTGCTCCCTGAATAATATTGCACCCTCAGTTCTGAAGAAAAGTCATACGGACTTGAAACATTAACTCTGTCTTTCTCTCCACAGATGCTGTCAGATCTGCTGAGTTTTTCCAGCAATTTTTGCTTTTGTTTCAGATTTCCAGCATCTGTAGTATTTTGCTTTTATTTTGTACCCTCGTATTCCCTGGATTTTTTTTTTTAGATATGTTCATGGGATTTGGGCATTGCTGGCTAGGTCAGCATTTATTGCCCATCCCTAGTTGCCCTTGAGAAGATGGTGGTGAGCTGCCTTCTTGAATCACTGCAGTCCATGTGGTGTAGGTACACCCACAGTGCTGTTAGGGAGGGAGTTCCAGTTATTTGACCCAGCGACAGTGAAGGAACGGCAATATATTTCCAAGTCAGGATGGTGAGTGACTTGGAGGGGAACTTCCACGGGGTGGTGTTTCCATCTATCTGCTGGCCTTTTCCTTCTAGATGGTAGTGGTTCTGGGTTTGGATGGTGCTGTCTAAGGAGGTTTGTTGAGTTCCTGCAGTGCATCTTGTAGGTGCTACACACTGCTGCTACTGTGTGTCGGTGGTGGAGAGAGTAAAGGTTTGTGAAAGGGGTGCCAATTAAGTGGGTTGCTTTGTCCTGGATGGTGTCAAGCTTCTTGAGTGTTGTTGGAGGTGCACTCATCCAGGCAAGTGAAGAGTATTCTGTCAAACCCCTGACTTATGCCTTTGTAGATGGCAGACAGGCTTTGGGGAGTCAGGAGGTGAGTTACTCGCTGCAGGATACCTAGCCTCTGACTTGCTCTTGTAGCCACAGTGTTTTTTTGGCTAGTCCAGTTCAGTTTATGGTCAATGACAACTCCCAGGATGTTGACAGTATGGTATTCAGTGATAGTAATGCCACTGAATGTCAAGGGGAGATGGTTAGATTTTCTCTTGTTGGAGATGGTCATTGCTTGGTACTTGTGTGGCACGAATGTTATTTGCCCTTTTCAGCCCAAGCCTGGATATTGTCCAGGTCTTGCTGCATTTGGACATGGACTGCTTCAGTATCTGAGGAATCACGAATGGTGCTGAACATTGTGGCAATCATCAGCGAACATCCCCACTACTGACCTATGACAGAGGGAATATGCTAAATAAACTACTGTGAGAAATTGATTGTGCAATTTGGGCCAATCTTTTTTGCTCACGTTAGCAGTTCAAGCGAAAGCCACTTATATACATGTGCCCCCCTCATCTAGGCAAAGTCAGTTAATGCCCCTGAAAAGGGAATGTTTATTAAATTCAGGTCAGGACAGGCTTGAGCTCTGCAATGATATCTCATCTCTCCTATCCTCTTCTAATACTGAGCACTAGGTGAAGAATGATAACTTGCCTTCAATATTGGAGAGCCACTGGTGTCCATCACATTGTATCTGCAGAATGTCCAATGTACAGTGTGCAATACAAAAACTCACCAAAGCTACTTGAACACTTTCTCCTATAAGATTCCCATACCCAAAAAACTGCTGAGGTTGGTCAGTTGAAATTTTCATGACTGAAGTTTCTTGGTTTTTATGAGACAAGGTTATCAACGCATGTGCACCAAACATGGGTGAATGGAGTTGACGTACAAATCAGCCATGGCATCACTCTTTGCATAAGAGACTCAAGAGGCTAACTGAAACACTGCTGTTCCTTGGTGACCTCTCCTACATGTAGTATGAGCATCTGGCATATATAGGCTTAATGTGGGACTGAGTGCAGTGCTGACCACAAAGGGATATAAGAGAGCTCATGACCCATATCCAGGGTCAGTAGAGTGTTGGACAGAACCATGTGTACCAGCAAGCATTGAGGCATTTCCAAGCTTGTACCCTTTACTGTATATTTGTAAATAGTTCTAAGAATCAAGAAAAACTTACATTTAACCTATGGTTGACTATGAAGACTTCTTCAGACATAAATGAACTGTTACCAACACCCTAAACATGTTGACAGCTTCTGGAAAACCCCCAAAACCCTGCAGAAAGACAGAGAAAAGCTAAAATGCTGGAAGACTGAGAAAAAAATCAGTAAATCAGTCTTCCTGAAAAGAAGATACAGAAGCAGAGGTGCAGAGGAAAAAAATCACCAGTACAAAGCTCCAAAGAAAGGCTTTTGGAAGCTGGAGGCAGAAATTTAAAATTCCTTACTGCAGTAGAAGACTCCATTGAATCTCCTGTAGCAAGTCCTGAGAAATCTTTCAATAATTCAGAGTCAGCAGTGCAGGTTGAAAAAAACCATCATTAAACCCAATCCCCATGTGCCTGAACACGTGGTAGCCGAGCTCAGTCTGAAACTGAAAAAATAATTAATTAAATAATCCAGGAGAATTGCTACTTCTACACTCTGCTGAGAGCAAGCAAAAGCCAGGATTTGATAAATTTGCGATTTTAAAGTAAAATGCTGAGCAAGAGAACTCTGCAGGCAGTCAATCCAGGCAGCCCTTGTTGAAATTCCTTTCTTCAAGCTGAGCATGATCATTATTGTAATGGGACCCACCCAAACCAGCAAGCATGGGAAATCCCTTTGTCTCCAAGTGAATGGTGACTGACCCCATCTTGAAATTCAGAAAGGTCTTAAAGCAGAAGCTACACTTTTAAAAATTAAACATTGGATAGAAATTTCATTCTTCCAAATCAGTTCAGACTCATCCAAGGCCCAGATCAATCACATAGTTGGAAACTTTGGTGGAAAAGATTCCCAAGACATAGAATCGCTTTAGGTTTAGATAAAAATGTTAGAAGCAGAGCAGGTTAACATACTGCTTTATTCGGTATGCATAGTTGCGGACAGCAGAGTAGTGGACAACGCACTTTCAGACATCATGCAAGCAAAGGAAGATCTAACCCTGCAAAAGGCAATCCTGAGCGTTAGGCAGTCAAAACTCTGTGAGCAGCACAGATCCATTTTAAGGGGCCAAAATAAACCACGATGCAGAGGCCAACTCAATCATTGAGCAACAAAGACACAGGGACACTCCAGGCCAGAGACATAATCGCTGAACTGGCCAGCTGAGTAACCATGCCAACGGTGTGGAGCAAAGCGCTGCCACAGGCAAGACCAATGTCCTACAATTTCAGCCCGATACTTTCAGTGCAACAGGACTGGACACTATGGCAAACTGTGCACTTCAAAACTCTGAAAGCACAGAAGGCCCAAAGGCCTCCACCAGGTTGAGATTGCAAGCTGGAAGATACACATCCATGCTTCTTGGGTGAGGTCAAAGATCTTGATTTATCATTTTTTAATGCAAACTTTTCAGTCAATAGCCATTTAACAAATTTTAAATTAGACACAGGAGTCAACGTAACAGTCCTGTCGGACAAAGAATGGAAGATAAAAGACCTCTTCCATTGAACAACAGACACACCACTCTCTGGGCCTGCAGGAATCCAACCTCTGGTCGTAGGCATGATTCTGGAACCACGAGGGTATGGCAGCAAACAAACTTTCAAACTGATGTACATCATCCATATCCAGCCTTTCTCTCCCATAAGCAGAGATGCCTGTGCAGCCCTGGATCTTCTCAAAAAAGCAGAAGCTGTCAAGAAAACCACTGATGTTAATCATACAGAACTGCAAGTTCTCGAGTACTCAAATGAAAAAGAGTATCCTGACTGGGCCTTCACCTCTGAACTGTCTTCTCTATTTGCCAAGTAGGTCTGTCCATTCTCATTACAAGTGCCTGAAAACCTTCAATATTGCCACCAGCCATCCACCCAGGAGGTAACCACAATGTCTCCAGTGGAGGATGTAAAAGAAAGTGATTAACACTCCGAAGAGCCTCAACCTCCGACTCTGGTGAAGGTACAGCAGGTCAACACTGCAACCGCCAAACTTATGTTGCAACTCCCAGCCGACATGCCAAAGACACAAAAGATGCTGGAACCCGGAACTGGCTACCTCCCCGTGCACCATCCAATTAAGGATGGTGAGTGGAACGGTGAATTAGGAGACCCATGAGAAGGCCTGCAGTTCTAGATGGCTGGCAGAGGGGTGCTGCTGAGACAGAAAGGGGAATGCAAGGGCACATCAAAATGGAGGTGCTCTCGAGTGGCTGCAGAATATTTAACCAAAAGAAGTCCCAGAGCTTGAGGGTCATCATTGTGGAGGGGGAGCCGCTGCACAACAATGATTTTGACCATGTTTTGGTCTTGCAGCTTCCTGAATGGGAGGCTGAGAGCAGATGGCCCTTTACCTCCTGTCTGAAGGCCTCCTCCAATTATTGCCAGGCCCCGGATTTAGCACAGGACCCAGTGAGATGCTGCAAAAGTTACATCGATGTGTGAAAATGCCCCCTAATTAGGGCCCTATTGACCTAATTCATTCCCTTCCTCCATGGAGCCGTTGATGATTCCCCTGGGAAACTCGTCCAGGGCTCCTGCAACCTCCCCAGCATTCCCCACCTCACCCCACCTTGTCACCTCCCAACCCACCTCCTTGTGGCCAAGGAATTTAGCACTAGGTATGCGGGCAGGGGTGAGTCAATGTTGTCAACGTGAAAATAGGTGGTCTTAGTGTAAAACAATGTATGATCAGCATGTTAGGCTTAGGTTAGATCAAGTGCACTGGGACAGGTGCTTTGAAATCAGCAAAATATAACTGTCAGTCTAATCAAACAGCACATATCTGTGTAAGGAGAGATTTTGAAATCCTTCCCTTAAAGCACCAGGATGGACTCTCTCCTGCCTCAGTTTATCTACTGCTGAAACCCTCATCCATGCCTTTGTTACCTCCAGACTTCACTGTTCCAATGCACTACTGGCCGGCCTCTCATCTTCCACTTTATATAAAATTAAGGCCATTCTAAACTCTGCTGCCTGTAACCTAACTCACACCCAATCCCATTCCCCATCACCGCTGTGCTTGCTGACCTACATTGACTTATGCTCAAGCAGTGCCTTGATTTTAAAATTCGCATCCTTGTTTTCAAATCCCTTCATGGTCTCACTACTCCCTATCTCTAATCTCCTCCAGCCCCACAACCCTCCAAGTATCTGAGCTCATCTAATTCTGGCCTCTTGCACATCCCTGATTTTAATCGCTCCGCCATTGGTGGCCACACCTTCAGTTGTTGAGGAATGTTTAAGAATTCCTTCCCCAGACTTCTCTCCCTCTCTACTTCACTTTCCTCCTTTAAGAGACTCGCTAAAAATCTACCTCTGACTAAAGTTTTGGTTGTCTGGTCTAATGTGGCTCGGTGTCAAATTTTGTTTTAAAATGCTCCTGCGAAATACCTTGGGACATTTCACTACAATAAAATTGTTCTGTAGGTAGAAGTTGTTGTTGGAGCTACTTACATGATTTGCAATGTTTACATGCGTTTTTACACACAAGATACTGTTTCTACTGCTTTCCCAGTTATTGCTCTATATATACACTGTTCAAACAGGTGGACTATTTGGTCGCATCAGTTTCCAAACCTGACAGGTTAGGTTAAGATAAAGATTATATTGTTTAAACGATCTTGCCCAGGGGGAATGAATTTTCCATCCTGGTGGTTTCAGTGGAAAGATATTTTAAATCCTTTCTTGCACACGTGTTTATTGTTGGATTAGTCTGGTATTTGCATTTCAATGTTCGTTGAAATACCACTATCACATCGGAAGAATTCTAACCCATGAATTCGAAGAACCTGTCAGAGTGTGACATTGGGGTATTATTCATTGTATCTTGCTGGACACTGGATGTAATAATATGGTGATAATGACAACTGCAACGTTTTACTGAAACAGAGAATGGAATTTTGGTTGAAGCAAGACATTCTGCTCAGTACATTAATTAGGCTGCACTTTAGCTAATCTAGTTTCAGCATGCCAGCATGTTCCTTACCACCAATATTAGGGTTTAGACTCTGTGGTTATGGTCTGGTTGGGCTAGGGTTAGGATAAGGTCATGTGGTGTTGCATTTTTAAAATGTCTTTATCCAGTAATTATTAAAACTTGATCTGATTTGATATGAACACGTTAATCAAAAGTAGCTCACTGAGGAATTTCAACCCCAAAATTGCTTCAGTAATTGAGGGTTGCATCGTAACAGCCTCTGACTGGATCACCAATTGGGTCTTAAGTGCAGAAGGCAATGATGGTAAACATGTTCAAAGTGTGGGAACTTGGCACTTTTTACCCACCTGCAATGGGGGGGTTTTGTGCCGTATCGTCCCACTTTCGGCGCATCTCACCTTAGTAATAATGCATTCCTGGAAAACATGCTGGATAGCAGGCGGGGCAGCCTCTGATTCACCCACTCCACTGTCACCTCAGCCTGTCAGTAAACCAGGCACCAAATTTAAAGGGTGTCCCTGCTCAGAGCTAGCACTCTCTAAGGGATCGGAAGCTGCTACAAAGTTACGGCTGGCAAAGGCAGGAAACATGCTGTCTCCAAATTTAGGGACATCTCGGGCACCAATCGGATGCAGTGGAGGCTCATCGTGAAGTTCAATACCCCTGCTCTGTGCAAAGACCAGCAAGCAAGGTCAACAATCCAGAATGGGAGGCGGTGGCAGTGGTGGTCAGTACCAATGCCCTGTAAAAGAGGACAGCAACCCAGCGCCGAAAAAGGATGAGTGATCTCCTCCGTTCCACTTCTCATCACTCTCAATTCACACACTCACAAACCCATCACACATCCACAGGGATCTCACTCACGGCCAGTTCAAGGATCATCACCATTCACTCTCTCATACACACCTTCATCTACCCAGTGGATCATGTCCTCACCTCAGCCATGGCACCACTCACCACCCACATATGCCAGGCAGCCTTCCGATCTGGCCCTGTAGGAGTCCTGCTTACACTCTCTCCATCTGTATTCATGCAGAACAAGCTGGCACACAACAAAAAGGGAGGTCACATCCGGTGGAGAAATGTCTGACATCAAGGCCCTCACGGACTTTGAAAACAGAGCAATCCAGCTGGCTGGCGACGATCTGGACCATTCCTGTGCTGATGGTGAGGTCAGCAATGCTCATACAAGTAAGGATCCAGCAGTGCAACATCCATCAGACAACCATGCTGTGAGTGATGTGTCCTGTTTCACAGGCCACTGCCATGCACTAATTATTTCTCCTTGCTTTCGCAGCCGATGGGGTCCACAACCCAGATCCTTGACTCAAGCCCTGAAGACAACTTGCAAGAAGAATCTGATGACACCCTCATTGAAGATTCATCAGAGCGCTCACCCACACCCTTCACCAGTGCAGAAACAATCACCTCAGTGGGACCTAGCTCCAGAGTAGCCTCGGGATCACAATCTGGTGAGCACATCACACTCTCTGATCCACAGCAGACGGAGGCAGGAATTTCTCAGGTTTCTAGCAGTCGGAGGCCAGCCAGAGGCCAGAATTTTGATGAGTCCGAGTCAGATGAGGAGCCTTTGGACTCGGTCATACCTCGGTTGTTGGAGCTGCAAAGGCAAATTCGGGAACTGTCAGAGGGATATCTGCTGTATTCCTCAAGTTGCAAGGCACGATGGAGGAGACAGTCCGACTTCAGCCTGAGGTGACAGTTTTGGCACACCATGCTGACTTTGCCCTATTTTACCATGCACTTCCAAGTATTTTGAATATTCTGAGTCACCTTATGGGGAACAGTCCTTGGAGCAGCAGCAGGTTTGTGGCTATCTGGCGGAGTTCCAGAGGCAAGACAAACTCATGCACTGTGAGTGGAGGAGTCCATGGTAATGATGAGCTAAACCTTGTTTCGGGAGCTTGGCCACATTAACTCCAACCAAGACAGAATGGCCAATATCACGGAGAGTCTAATGCAGCACCACTTGGAATGGATGCAAAAGCAGCATGACTCCCTGCAAATGGTATAAGGCTCACTCAGTAACCTGGAGCAGTCCGCTCAGAGTATAAGCATTGACATCCATGAATACACAAGGAACCGTGTTCCCTACAAGACATTCAAACTAGTGGAATGGACAACTGCTGCACCCCAGCAGCCAGCCCCACTAAACCCACCTGAAGGTCAAGCTAGGGCTATGGAGGTTAGTGAGGGAGGTGAAGGTACTGAGAGCATCTCAGCACCCTCATCTTCTACTGACTCCCCAGCCCCTCAGCTAGATCCCTCCTCTGCTCTAAGGTGTACTGCAGGAATTCACCAAGGCTCCTTAGACAACACCTTCAAAAACCACAACTAATACCATCTAGAAGGACATGGGCAGCAGATAGATGGGAACATTACCACCTGGAAGTTCCCCTCCAAGCCACTCACCATCCTGACTTGGAAATATATCGCTGTTCCTTCACTGTCGCAGGGTCAAAATCCTGGAACTCCCTTCCTAACAGCACTGTGGGTGTACCTACACCACGTGGACTGCAGCAGTTCAAGAAGGCCGCTCACCCCCACCTTCTCAAGGGCAACTAGGGATGGGCAATGAATGCTGGCCTAGACAGCGAAGCCCACATCCCATGAATGAATAAAAACAAAATTAAAGCAAAACACTGCGGATGCTGGAAATCTGAAATAAAAAGAGAAAATACTGGAAGAACTCAACAGGTCTGGCAGCATCTGTGGAGAGAAACAGAATTGACATTTCGAGTCTGTATGACTCTTCTTCAGAGCTCTGCTCTACTTGTGCCAATGACAACAGCTGACCTTGCAGAAATTTAGAGGTCATGGTCTGAGGTAGGCCCCCAACCTGTACGATGATGCCAACCACCACTCCTCAGTGCCAGACAGCATGAGAGTTGAGCTGCCGGCCTCCACCATCCCCGAGGCAACTACATAGCAGCATTCACAAGCACAGGGCTCCATATTAGCTCAATCGCTAACGGGTTCACCAACACTTTGTTAATTTCACAATTAAGCACATTGTAAATACATATCGCTATGACCAAGAGTGTTGTGGCCCATTTTTGTACAAATGAGATTGTTTATAGAATGAAAGTGATTCTTACCAATGGAACTGAAGACTGCATGCTGAAGTGCCTCTCATTAACACCATCAGGAGCCAGGGTGTGCACATGCATGTCCAGCAGTGGAAGGCTACTTCCATCTTCAGTCCTTCAGATGAGGTAGGAGTTCACAAAGGGTTGAGCTTTGAGATGCTCCCTGAACATTTCTTGTCCATCAATGATTGACTTTACAGGAGGATCAATATCAAATCCAGTTTATCAGGTGCCACTTCAACTAGGGATGCTGTGTCGAAGGCAGTCATCATACCTGATTGTTACATAGTGACTAAAGGGGATTTCCCACATGTTAAGGTGTCGTGTATGCTCCAGGGAATCATGCTTGTGTGGTTTCTCCACTACATTGGAAGCCTTTGTCTTCCAGGTGGTGGAGGCTGTGGGGTCACAGGGAGGTGAGGTGCATGTTGCAGAGGTCACACACATTCCTGACACTGGACACAGGTGGTGGATGTGGAAGCTGGTAGAAGGAGTGCTGAACACAAGTGTGGCATCACCCTGCACAGTGTACAATCACTGTAGTACTGTCGGCACAGGCAGTCATATCTGTAGGTCGGGGGTGTAAAGTTCTGCTTCCTACTGACACCTTTGGCATAGTGGGCATGGTTTGAGTAGGCAAAAAGAGGCCATCAATGAGCCAGAGAAAATGGCACCAACAGATGTGTGCAGGGTCCAGGTTGTGAAGGACTTCTCAAGGTGTATTTGTGCACCATGCTGAGGGCAAGTGTTATGATGGTTGTGGTTTCAACCATGTTGATGACACTGACTTTCAGTATGTGCTGTTGGTTTTCTCTCTTGTTGGTGATGTCCATTTCCCTGAGGAAATGTGGCATCCATGTGAAAAGTTTAATATGTGGAAGCTGCACACTAAGGATTGACTAATATACTTATGCCCTTTCATGAGCCTTAGAGAATCTGCTTTGAATTAAGAGGCTTCTGGTGATGACCCCCTCCTGTAAAGAATCAGCCAGGGCTACATCAACCCAGATCCCACTGCTACCCCCTTCCTCCTCCTCCGTGTCAGATCCATGAGCCTGGACAGGGGTCTCCTCCTCCTGCTTCTCATCTTCTTCATCATCCTCCTCAGATGCCTCTGGTTGTAGGCTCCTCTGCTGTGCCATTCTGTGGAGCATGCAGCACACAACGATAACTCTGGAGATCCTTGCAGGGGAATATTATGGTGATCCTCCAGAATGTTCAAGGCACCTGGAGCATATCTTCAAGATGCCAATAACCTACTCAGTTTTTTTTTAATTCATTCACAGGATGTGGGCTTCGCTGGCTGGACCAGCATTTATTGTCCATCCCTAGTTGCCCTTGAGAAGGTGGTGGTAAGCTGCCTTCTCAGTTGTGTTGCGAGCCAGCACATGGATGTTATTGTACTGACCTTTGGGCTCCATGTGCCGCTGCCTCAAGGAGGTCACCAGCCACCTTCTTAAGGAGTTGCCCACAAGCCAACCATGGACCTGTGTTGGGGTCTGAAAAAGCTGAGGCAAAAGCGAATTCCTCAGTGTGAAAGAATTATGGCAGCTTCCAGGGTACTGGGCACATCCGTGCAGGACACTTTAGTTTGGTCACGCACTGACTGCCCATTCAGGGAGTGGAGGGACTTCCTGATCATGAAGGTGTCAGATAGGTGACATGGTGCCCTTATGGTGATGTGGGTGCAGCCTATAGCTCCCTGTACTTGTTGTTTCTGCAAACTCCTGGTCCTGTGTGTCACAGCCTCCAGGGAGTCTATGTGCTCCTGCACTTGAGCAAAGAGGGTACCTGTAACTGCCTTGATGAACCTGTGCACAGCTGATTGTGAAATGCTGCAGAGGTCTATGGCTGACCCCTGGAACTAGTGGGCAGCTTTAAAAATTTAAAGGCGCTGTGACCTTACGTGCCATTGGCAGAACATGTGGACAGCAGACTATAGTGTCAGATCTTGTTGCTTGAGGTGATAGTGTTGGCACACCAACACACTGAGGTCAACATTGGTATGATGGCAGCCGCTATGCAGACACCAGTCCTGCACTGCAGCGGGGGTTGAACTCCATCGCTGATGCCATAGTTGGCCTCCAACAGTGTCAACACGAGAGGGGTACGGGGCAGTTCAATCTCATTCCAGCTACCCCTTCTTCTACCCTGGACATCCCTAGGGAGGAGGATCAGCAGGTGCCTACCTCGGGGTCATCCATCCAGGTTACTTCGGGAGTACCCGGCTCATCCAAATCCCCTCTTCCTGTGTACCCAGCAGCTCCATCTCCACAGGCCGAGGAGGGTGCCACTGCCACACAGCAGGACCCCGAAAGCCAGCCGGAGACCCCCAGTTCTCAGCCCTCCTGAGGACACATGCCAAGGTCATCACAGACAGGGCGTCACAGTCAGCAGGCTTCTTCCACCTCCGCTGTGGATGTTCGCAGAACATCAAGATGTAGCCACAGGGTTAAGAAGGTTAAGAAGATGTAGTTGCACAGCCTGGGCATGGGTGTTAGTCACTTGTACATAACGTTCACTATTGTAAATAAAGTCCCAAGACTGTCTCTCTGCCTATAGCTGCTTGATAAGTAGTGTTTGTGTCACTCAGTGTGAAACATTGGTTTCTGCACAAGGTAAAGGCAGGTGTGTCAGTCCAGGGCCTCTTCCCTGTGCTTTCTGCAGCCTTCAGACCAAACTGATGGTCCGGCCTCAAACTCCCTGGACATATTACTGATGCCTGCACCTTGATGGTGCTTGTCATTGCTGCAGAATGTCATGGGCAGGTGAGTCATTGGCATGTTAAAGTAATATACCTGCATGGTAGCCCCTCAGTTCTGATGTGAACAACCTGTTACTCCAGCTGTTGCTGCAATCAGGACTTTGCTGCTGTGTAGACACGTTTATCAAAATCCATCTGGTTTAAATATTGCAATGAAATGTGTCCATCAGTCTCTTTGTGTGCTCTCAGCACCTTTAAGGTGGGACTGGCCCCCATCTCTTCAACATCTGTGACCAGTGAAGCTGTGCTCCTGAAGGGCTCAGGTGCTGAAGGCAGACAAAGGATCAGGTGTATTTAAAGTTTCACGTCTGTGTATCCATGATGTGACCCTGATCACAGAGCACAAGCGAGCTGCCCTCAGCCAGATAGGAGTCAGGCATTCTCAGAGGCTATGTGAAGATCTATGGAGTTTCCTCACTGTATGTCCTCATCATCCTCTTGGAATCTAGCAACCACTAGGACCACCATTGCATCTTCATGATATCAGTCTGAGCACTTAGGGTATTTGTGCTGCCATCAGCCACACAGAAGTAAAACATTCACAGATGCAAGGTGAGGATATTATGACTGGCCTTACTGCATCTCATCCTCATCCTCCATGAATCTTGCGGCTTTGAGGCCTCCTGAGTTCCCCTGCCCCATCTGGCCAGATGACGGCCTCATTACCGGCATCCTCGCCTTTGAGGACCTCATCATCATCATCATCCCCTTCAATGTCCTCCTCATCAAAGGATATGTGCAGCTTCTCCACCTCCTCATCAGCCAAGTCCTCCCCACTTTGCAGCGCCAGGTTGTGCAGTGTGCAAAAAGCGATGATGATGCGTGACACTCTCTGGGGACTGTATTGCAGTGCTCCACTGGACCTGTCAAGGCACCGGAACCTCATTTCAAAAATGCATTTAGTTTGCTTCACCAAAGTTTGGTTCATGGCACGAGCCTCGTTGTACTGTTGTTCTGTTGCTGTCTGAGGCTGCCGCACGGGCATCGTCAACCACATCCACTGTGGGTAGTCCTTGTCCCTCCACGACGAAACCTGCAACCTCTGTGGACCCTGGGAGATGTCAGGGACCTGAGACATGTTAAGGATGTAGGAGTCATGGACATTCCCTGGGAATGGTGCGCAAACCTGTAGAATGTGTTTGTGGTGGTCGCACACCAGCTGCATATTCAGCGAGTGGAAACCCTTACGGTTGATATGGTTGACTGCTTGTTGTCACGTAGATTGAAGCACCACCTGAGTACAGCTGAAGGCACCCTGCACCTGTGGAAAACTTGAGATCTGCGCAAATCCCAGCGCTCTTGCTTCCTGGCTTTCCTGATCCTGGGTGAAATGCACAAAGTTCTGTGCCTTCGCAAACGACGGTGACTTCCCGGATACATTTGTGGGTGGAGGCTTGTGAGATCCTGCACAGGTCCCCTGTGGAGCCCTGGAAGAAGGCACTGGTGTAACAATTGAGCATCGCGGTCACTGTCATAGCCACTGGCAGTGGATGCCCTTCATGTCCCCGTGGTGCCAAATCCTGCAGCAGGTGGCACATATGATCGGCCAGTTCCCTGGACATGTGCAGTCTTCGGCGGCACTGGCTCTCAGTCATCTGCAGGAATGACAGGTGCTATCTACAGAATCTGGGTCTAGCAAGGCACTTACAAGCGATTGACCACTGTGGATCTTCATCTGTGTGCATAGCAGGCCCTCCCGCCCCTTCGTCGAGAGGGAGGTGCTCCTCCCTTTGTCGAGCCAGCTGCCTCCAGCCCTCTCTTCTTCTTCTTCTCTGCTCTCTGTAAGCAATGAGGCAAAGCCTTAAATCACCAGGCTCCATGATCCTGATGTTCTCCTTTCCAGGTTCAAAGAGAGAGAGACATGTGGGTTAGCAAGGATGTACTAAGAACCTTTCTTGGTTAAGTCTGAAGGCCCCTTAATGCATGCAGGTGAGAGCTGGCCACCACTTGGATGGCCAGTGTGTAGTGGTTTCGTTGGCTCTCCGAAACCCCAGCCATCTCCACTCCACTCCACTTGACCGATTGGTGGCAACTTCGGCCACTGGACCGCATGCTGTGCTCTCAGCTCAGGCACAGGCATTCTCCTAACCTGCACAGAAAGGCTGCGTTGTTAGCTTGAACCATAATGGATATTGGTCCACACCTTAATACTGTAGTACTGGAGTGCTGCTTTGGGCTGCATTAGAGTGCTTAAGTTGGAGTTTGTTGAGTGAGGGAGTTCGGTGCAGAGGTAAAGAAGCGATCCTTTCATTTTCTATCTTCCTCAGAAAGAAGAGCAGCATCCTTGGTGGGACTGGTGAGAATTTCTACTGCCCTTAATATTCCCTAGACTACAGGAAGTAAAAGTAAAGGGATTAGTTTAAGGGTAAATCATAGCAGAGCAGCTTGGCCAAGTGTAATGCTTCTCTTATGTGATGAGGGAAGTCAGGGACATTTCCAGTGTCCAGGGCAACCACATGTGTAGGAAGTGTCTCCAGCTGCAGCTACTGGAAAACAATGTTTTGGAGCTGGAGTTGTGGCTGGAGTCACTGTGGACCGTCTGCAAGGATGAGATCTTTGTGGATAGCACATACAGTGAGGTGGTCACACCTCAGGTAAACAGTGCACAGGCAGAAAGGGAATGTGTGACTGCCAGACAAAGAAAAAGCACTAGGCAGGTAGTGCAGGAGTCCCTTGGGTTCACCTCAATCTCAAAAAAAGATTTTCCATTTTGGAAACTGCTGGGGGAGATGGTTTCTCAGGGGAATAGCAAAAGCCAAGTCTGTGGCATCACGAGTGGCTCAGCTGCACAGGGGGACAGGGAGAATGAAGAGTGGGAAAGCAATAGCAATAGGGGATTCTACTGTAAGGGGAACAGATAGATGTTTCTATGGCAACAGATGTGACAACAGGATAATATGTTGCCTCCCCTGGTGCCAGAGCCAAGGATGTGACTGAGCAGCTGCAGGACATTCTGAAGTGGGAGGGTGAACAGTAGGAGGCTGTCGTCCATATTGGTGCCAATGACATAGGTAAAAACAGGGATAAGGTCCTGTAAGCAGAATACAGGGAGCTAGGAAATAAATTAAAAAGCAGGGCCTCAAAAGTAGTAATCTCAAGATTACTCCCAGTGCCACGTGCTAGCGAGATCAGGAATAGGAGAATAGACCAGATGAATGCGTGGCTGAAGAGATGGTGCAGGAGGGAGGGATTTAGATTCCTAAGGCATTGGGACTGATTCTGGGGAAAATGGACCTGTACAAGCTGGACAGGTTGCACCCCAGCAGGACCGGGAACAAAATCCTCACAGGGGTATTTGCTAGTACTGTGGGGGAGGGCTCAAACTAGACTGGCAAGGGGATGGGAACCTGAGCGGGGAGACACAAGAGAGGGAAACAAAGGTAGGAATGAAAGACAGAAAAGCAGAAAGCAAAATTGGAAGGCAGAGGAAACAAGGGCTAGCAGCAAATAGGGCCATAGTACAAAAATAATGTGTAAAAATGCTAAAAGGACAAGTCTAAAGGCATTGTATCTGAATTTACGGAACATGCGCAATAAGGTAAACAAGTTAACAGCACAAATAGATGTAAATGGGTACAATGCGATTATGATTATGGAGAAATAGCTGCAGGGTGACCAAGGCTGGGAACTGAAAATCCAAGGGTACTCGATATTTAGGAGGGACAGGCAAAAAGGAAAAGGAGGTGGCATGGCTTTGTTAGTTAAGGATGAAATCAGAGTGATAGTAAGAGGATAATGGCTCAGAAAATCTAGATGTGGAATCAGCCTGGGTGGAGCTAAGAAGCAAAAAGAGACAGAAAACATGAGTGGGAGTTGTCTATAGGCTTCCAAATAGTAGTGGTAAGATAGGGGATGGCATTAAACAGGAAATTAGAGATGCATGTAAAAAGGGTGCTACAATAATCATGGGTGACTTTAATCTACATATAGACTGGGCAAATTAGCAATAATACCGTGGCGGCTGAATTCCTGGAGTGTGTACGAGATGGTTTTTTAGTCCAGTATGTCAAGGAAACACCTAGGAAACAGGCTATCCTAGATTTGCTATTGTGCAATGAGAAGGGGTTAATTAACAATCGTGCTGTGTGGTGTCCTTTCGGGAACAGAGACTATAACATTAGAGAATTCTTCATTAGAATGGAAAATGAAGTAGTTCAATCCGAAACTTGGGTCCTAAATCTAAACAATGGAAATTATGAGGGTATGAGGTATGAGTTGGTTAAGATAGATTGGGGAACTTCATTAAAAGGCATGGCAGTGGGCAGGCAATGCCAAATATTTAAGGAATGAATGTATGCATTGTAACAGTTACACATTCCTTTCTGACACAAAAACACAACAGGAAAAGCAGCCCAATCATGGTTGACAGAAGAAATGAAGGATAATATTAGATCCAAAGAAGACTCATATAAAGTTGCTAGAAGTAGCACGCCCGAGGATTGGGAGGAGCTTAGAATTCAGCAAAGCAGGACTAAAGGATTGATTAAGAGGGGAAAAATAGAGTATGAAAGTAACCTTGCAGGGAACATAAAAGCTGACTGTGAAAGCTTCTATAAGTATGCAAAAAGAAAAAGATTATTGCAGACAAATGTAGGTTCCTTACAGTATAAAGTAGGAGAATTCATAATCGAAAACAAGGAAATGGCAAAGCATTTAAACAACTACTTTAGTTCTGTCTTCGTGGAGGAAGACACAAATAACTTCCCAGAAATACTATTGAACCAAGGGTCTAGTGAGAAGGAGGAATTGAAGGAAATTAGTATTACTAAAACAATAGTGCTGGAGGAATTAATGGGACTGAAAGCTGATAAATCCCCAGGGCCCGATAATCTACATCCCAGGGTACTAAAGGAGGTGGTCATGGAAATAATGGATGCATTGGTTGTCACCTTCCAAATTTCTGTAGATTCTGGATCAGCGCCGGCACATTGGAGGTTGGCAAATGTAACCCCGTTATTTAAAAAAGGAGGGAGGGAGAAAACCGTGAAATACAGGCCAGTTAGCCTAACATCAGTAGTAAGGAAATGCTAGAGTCTATTATAACAGATGTGATAACAGGACACTTTGAAAATATCAATGGGATTAGACAAGTCAACATGGATTAATGAAAAGGAAATCATGTTTGACAAATCTACTGGAGTGTTTTGAGGATGTAATTAGCAGAAAAGATAAGGGAGAACCAGTAGATATGGCGTATTTGGATTTTCAGAAAGCTTTTGATAAAGTCCAACATAAGAGACTAGTGTGTAAAGAATTGGTTAGCAGACAGGAAACAGAGAGCAGGAATAAATGGGTCTTTTTCAGAGTAGTAGGTGGTGACTAGTGGGTACTGCAGGGGTCAGTGCTTGAGCCCCAGCTATTCGCAATATATATCAATGATTTGGATGAGGGAACCAAATGTAATATTTCCAAGTTTGCAAACGACATGGCACTTGGTGGGAATGTGAGCAGTGAGGAGGCGATTTAGGTAGGTTAGCAAGCAGTTAAGAAGGCAAATGGCATGTTGGCCTCCATTGCGAGACGGTCTGAGTACAGGAGCAAGGATGTCTCACTGCAGCTGTACAGGGCCTTGGTGAGACAACACCTGGAGTATTGTGTGTAGTTTTGGTCTCCTTACCTAAGAAAGGATATACTTGCCATAGAGGGAGTGCAGCGAAGGTTTACCAGACTGATTCCTGGGATGGCAGGATTGTCGTGTGAGGAGAGATTGGGTCGATTAGGCTTGTATTCACTGGAGTTTAGAAAAATGAGAGGGGATCTCATTGAAACAGATAAAATTCTGACAGGGCTGGACAGACTGGATGCATGAATGATGGTTCCTCTGGCTGGGGGTTCTAGAACAAGGGGTCACAGCCTCAGGATACAGGGTAGGCCATTTAGGACTGAGATGAGGAGAAACTTCTTCACCCAGAGAGTGGTGAACCCATGGAATTCCCTATCACAGAAGGCTGTGGAGGCCAGGTCATTGAATATATTTAAGAAGGAAGTAGATAGATTTCTAGACTTCAAAGGTGTCAAGGGTTATGGGGAGAGAGCAGGAGTATGGCCTCGAGATAAAGGATTAGCCATGATCATGTTGAATGGCGGAGCAGGCTCGAAGAGCTGAATGACCTGCTTCTGCCCCTATTTTCTATGTTTCTAAAATATTGCAAGGAGCTGTGAGTGCCTCCACCAGCGACTGCACCGTGGCCACCTTTCAGAATGGGGTCATACAACTTGTCCAGTCAGCCAATTTCTCTGGTGCCGCCTAAAACGAACATTAACATGCAGTCTGCACCTGAGGGATGAAATGTTCTGGAGCATTTGGTGGCACTTTCATGCTTTTGCGTTGTTTGAGTGAGCAGAAAAGCTAGAGGCCCCGACTCCAAGCATGTCAATGGAGCTGCTGCTGAAGGAGCTGCTGTCTCAGCTACAGAAGGATGCTCACTTTTGACCAGTTTTTCCTATTGCATGGCTACTTCCCTCACTACCAACCTCCATTCCCCCCACCCCCAAACCCCCTCCAGCATGTGCTTGGGTATTTCCTTCACTCTGTGTTGCATTGCCCTCCCCACCTCCTTCCCCCCAAGCCTGACCCGCACTGCAGCCCTTTCCCCATCACCGCACTGAAAGCCACCCGGGATAAGTGACTTGCCTGTGCCCCCTGTGAATGTGCAGCACCTCTTCCTTGATGCCTTATGGGTGATGCTCACCAGCGCTGCGCTTATGTGCACCTACCTCCGTGTTCCCCCCGAAGTTCAGGTCGCCAGGTCGCATACTTGTGAAGGCAGTCGTGAAGCGTGCCATTCTGAAGTCACGCCAACCTGGGCAGTAAATGTGACATGGGGGGGGATGATTCTGGTGAGCAGGGTTTATAATTAGATGCTAACATATTAAAATGACGTTCCCGACAAGTGGCGGCAGGAAACGTGGACCGTCATTGACAGGTGCAGCGGACAATTGCAAACTGGTTACACAATGGCGTGGAACCAATTTTTGGCCTTCTTGCCACATTGTCTCTGCCCCACCCACCCCTGCCCAGTCCGCCATGATGACCAATGCCAATGAGGCCAGGAAATTCCACCCATAGTCTTTAAAGAGTGCAGGTCTCTTAATGAAATGCATGTTCATTGATATTGGCTTTTAGTCTGGTTGATGTTCCTTGTGCGGAGAGTGTCATTCCCGTGGCAGTTGCCTTGGTGACTGTTGTTCTATTGCAGTTGTTGGGATCATGTGGATCTCTGGGATTGATGGTAGTTCTGTACTCAGTGCAGCTGGTGAGATCCCTTCTTCCTGACTGCCCGATCGCGATGAAGGAGCAGCTTCACTCTTTGAGTATGTGTGCCAGTGGTTGTGCCTGTATATCTGCTTGATTTTTTTCAACTCCCACTTTGAGTTGCCAACTGTGGAATCATGGGTCATTCTTTCCTCCTGGCACCTTTGTGCTGCCCCTGAAATTTGTATGGTCAGATCTCGCACAGCTTGGTTCAGTGAAGATTTCAGTTTATCATGCGCTTTCAAAGGTATAGACTCAGCTGGAATCTTGCCCTTCAACTCTTGCAGTTCTGCTCTGATGTGGACATTTTCCTGTCGATTATTTATCTTTGGCTTGTGCATTTCTTTGTGGTGTCACAGTCAGCAAACATCTTTTGGCTTACTTGAATATTGTCTCCCTCTCTCTGGGGTCTCATTGTCTCCCTCCCTCTGGGGTCTCATTGTCTCCCTCCCTCTGGGGTCTCATTGTCTCCCTCTCTCTGGGGTCTTCTGTTGTCCTTTCTCTGTTGGCATGTTCAGGATTACCAGCCCAAGCCTGAGACTTGGTACAGCTGAAATGAATGGCTGTTGCGTCCCATTTATGATCTAGAACTTGAGATTTTCCTTCTTGCCATTGCATCGGGCTGTCAGACTAATTCATCCTCTTGGCATGAGTCTTTTCCATCATATAGCCTCAATCTTACTTTCGAGGGCTTCATTTTCAGATCACCATGTTGATCCACTTCACACAGGTCTGTGAAGGTATTTATGTTGCATGATGCACCAGTGTCTGTCTGACACTTCTTGTTCTTGATACTATCCCTCTGGGGTCATCATGGTAACTGTGACAAACCATTTGTCAGCCATGGACTTGACTGAACCAACCTCTTGTAATGTGTATAGTTCTTCATCAAACTTGTCTGCTGATATCTCTCCAGTGGCCATCTGTATTGGCTTATTTTGTTTTTTTCTGGTCAAGCACTTGTAGGTGAAATGATTCAGCATCTTACAGTTAAAACACGTTTTCCACATGCTGGGAAATCTTTCTTTTCCTGTGCATGCTGTCCTCCACAGTATTTGCATCCTACCCTTTGTCTGAAAACCTCAGCTCTTTCAGCCTGGAATGTCCCTCAACATAATGTATCTCCTGGTCTTTCTTTAGCGTCAGTTTCTCACCTTTCAGTACACTGGCTCTCACCGAGGGATCTCTCACACCTAAGACTAATCTATCTTTAATCAGATTATCTTTTAACTGTCCAAATTCACATAATTCTCTAACGTGCCAATCAATGGTCTCATTTTCACTCTGAACTCTCATATTGAATACATAGCGTTCATGTGTAACATTCACTTGGGGTTCAAAATGTGCATTCAAGGCTTTCAAAATCTATGTCATCTTTTTTCTTTGTTCATCTTTTAGATTTAGGGTGCTATGCAATTTATAACAGTCCCTGCCCAGTAGTGTTAGGAGTGTGGCTACACTTATCGGTTCAGGCTTGTTAATTAAGTCCATTTCAATCTCACAGTTTCCCCATTGTAAGTGGAAAAACTGCCAATTTTGCCATGTATCGCTGTCCAATGTTACTGAAAATTAACTGCAGCCATTTTTACTCAGTAATTTACTTACAGCATTTGCCTGCGTTTCATTCATCCTTTTTCTCTGCAGCCCATAATTGCACTTGCAGCCTGTGAGTGCTTTTCTTTTCTACTATTTCTCAGCAGATTTTTTTTGCAGATTTGTACTTTTCTTTCTGTCTTTCTGAGCTGTGTCTTACTTACAGCCTCTATCTGCTTTCCTTTGTTCTTTTGAGCAACTTTTTTTTGCAGTTTTGAACCTTTCCTGGGTTCTTATTGTCTTCTCTGCTCTTTTTGCAGCGTTCAAAAACCTATTTTTCTCCACTTCTGTACACCATGTTTCAAGTATAAGGACAGTAATCTTCATCGATGTCTAAGAGGCTTTATTGAACTGATCTTAAGAGCTCTGCCCCGAGAGGCAGAGTGCCTATTTGCAAAATCACATGACTATGGCAAGCCAGTTAGTCAGTATAGCATTGCATTTCCAAAACCAAAACACAGTCCACCAGAGTATGGTCGAGCCACAGTTTTGTATAGTTGAAACATGACTTCTACTGACTTGAATTCTGATCCTCTGGGTGTGAAGGCCAGCATTCTATTTGTTTTTTTCAATGATTCTCTGTACCTATCTGTAACATTTTCATGGTTTGTGTATGTGCCCCCCCCACCCCCCGAGCCTCACCAAGTGTCCATCGTTTCTGACTTTTCTCCATTTAACTAGTACCCTGTTCTTTCCATTTTAAATCCAAAGAGGATGACCTCAAAATTTGCCTACAAATTTGGATAAGTCACTCATCTCACTTCCTTAATTGCTTAGGACCAAGGAGACTCAAGAAATCTTCAGTTTGGTCTCAAACTGATTTAGACAGACTGCAACAGGCTGTGAAGTAGATGAATTATGTGGAAATGTGGACTGAAAGAAAAAGCGTGCATTTCATTTTGCATCTTCCATGTCTTCAGGGTGTCCTTTAGTGCTCTACAGCCAGTGAAATTATTTTGAAGTATAGCCCCTGATGTAATTTAGGGAAAAGCCAAAACA
Organism: Carcharodon carcharias; assembly: GCF_017639515.1. NCBI lineage: Eukaryota > Metazoa > Chordata > Chondrichthyes > Lamniformes > Lamnidae > Carcharodon > Carcharodon carcharias. Next base: position 84,996,328 of record NC_054481.1, read on the forward strand.
CACACAGCAAGCTCCCACAAATGATATTGAAATAAATGGTCAGGCGATCTGTTTTATGGTGCTGTTGGTTGAAAGAGGAATATTGACCAGGACATCAGGCGAACTCCCATGCTCCTCTTCAAAACGTGTCATGGGATCTTTTACGCCTACCTGAGAGGGCAGACAGAAGTTTTACATGATACCTTGTCTGAAGAACAGCACTCCAGTACTGTTCCTGAAGTGCCAAACCAGAATAATTACTCAAGTCTTGGTGTAGATCTTGAGCCTCAAATCTTCCGACTCAGAGATGCTTCTAATTCAGTCAGGCTGATGTCTCACAGTCAATATGATTACAGGCTTTGTTTTTAGTCTTTTGCTGCAGTAAAGGATCAAAATAAGCAGCTTCTGGCTTTGATTCCAATGATCAGGCAATCAGGGGACATAAATGCAGACTGATTACGCTCTGACCCTGTGGGATAAACAGGTCAGGCCCTCATCACTAATCTATCAGGCAACAAGATCAAATAGTTGGCATTGGTTTGGACTCTAGCTGTTGTGAAAGCGGATTCTTCATTTACTAGTTTCCTGTCAGTATCTGGGAATTTCATGAGGAATTGGAACCATTTTTCCAACCTCAAAGAACATCTGAGTGTTTTTCAAAATATCCTGCACTTCCCTTTATAAACAATTTATTGCGGACAAGATTTTTCAGCTTGTATTTAATTAGTATCAGATTGTGCCAGAATATATTCTGTATTTTTACTACAAAATGGGACAACAGTTAAAGAAAAGACAGAATGAAACAATGAGTTAGTTTTATGCCTTTCGAGAAGTGCCTCTTTTGAAACAGAGCGCTCAATTCAATCCATGACTACTAACCATTTTACTATTAAACTCCTACTGGCACATGTTTTGGAAAACAGATATTGGCCAGAACTTCCAATCTGGTTCCAAAAGTCTATTTCCGACCCATATTGGGCAAAAAGAGATCTACTCACCTTCCAACGGTTTTTTTGAACCTGTCTTCCAATGGAGGGTCCTTCCAAACTCTCGCAGTGCAGCAGTCCTCACAGAGAGCAGCAGACGGAGAGAATCATCATGGACTCCCCAGCCTCTTTCTATGGCACTAGCTGCTGCATTCCAGTAAGTAGAAAGTTTAAAGCTCCCAAAGCCACTTTGAGAAGCCACGGGGGGAGGGGGGGGTGGCGGTGGTGGTAAGTGTAAGTAGGCGAGGGGGTAAGCTGGCAAGTAAGTGGGTGAGGGGATAAAGTGGGTTGGGGGGATAGTCGGGACAGGGGTGGGCTGAAGGAGGCCATTTGGCCCATCATGTCTGTATCAGCTCTCTGAATGAGCAATTTATCTAGTGCCATTCTCTCACCTTCTCCCTATAACCCTGTGGATTGTTTCTCCTCAAATGATTATGTAATTCCCTCTTGAATGTCTTGATTGAACCTGCCTCTCCCACACTCAGACTGTGCCTTCCAGATCCTAACCACTCGCTGTGTGAAAAAGCTTTTCCTCATATTGCTTTTGCTTTATTTACCAATTACTTTAAATCTGTGCCCTTCATAATTGGAAGCAGTTTCTCCCTATCTACTCTGTTCAGACCCCTCATGATTTTGATTACCTTTATCAAATCTCCCCTCAGCCTTCTTTTCTTTAAGGAAAACAGTCCTAACTTCTCCAATCTATCTTCATAACTAAGGTTCCTCACCTCTGGAACCATTCTCATGAATCTTTTCTGCACTCTCTCCAATGCCTTTACATCCTTCCTAAAATGCAGTGTCCAGAACTGGTCACAATACTCCAGCTGAGGCCAAACTAGTGTCTTTTACAAATTCATCATAACCTCCTTGCTCTTGTACTCTATGCCCCTGTTAATAAAGCCTAAGATATGCTTTATTAACTGCTCTCTCAACCTGTCCTGCCGCCTTTAATGACCTATACATATATACACCCAGGTCCCTCTGCTCCAATAGACTTGTACCCCCTATTTTATACTGTCTCTCCATGTTCTTCCTACCAAAATGTATCACATCGCACTTCTCTGCATTGAACTTCATCTGCCATCTCTCTGCCCACTCCACTGACTTGTCTACATCCTTTTAAAGTTCTGTACTGTCCTCCTCATGGTTTATAATACTTCCAAGTTTTGTATCGTCTGCAAATGTTGAAATTGTTCCCTGTCCACCTAGATCTTTAATATATATCAGGAAAAGCAAAGATTCCACTACTGACACCTGGGGAACTCCACAACAAATCTTCCTCTAGTCCTCAGTTTGTTACTGAGAGAAGCAGATTGTAGCAATTGAGCCAATGAATTGCCTTAATGGGGACCATTTTAATCTTCAATTATCATGTGTAATTAACAATATTGAACTGTTGCTGCCCATTATGTACAGAATTTTAAGAATCAAAAAGGTTGCAAAGTACAGTTAGAGAGAGAGAGATGGCCAAGAACAGACATTGGAAACCTGGAAACAACTGAAGGAGAAATTGTGGGTAAAAACAGAAGAGCAATTAGAAAAATCTGATGGGTGGATACCGTTGGGATGTGGACTGAGGGAGGATTGAAGAAAATCAGAGAAAAAACAGAATGATGCCAACTCAGGCTATGGTGACAATGAACGAGCAATACCCAGTAGCTGAATTCCCCTTCCATTCATCATTCAAAGGTGACTGCACTAATAGTTGCTATCTCTCAACATCTTCCCTACTTCTCAGTCATGTCAGCATGGCTCTGTTTAATCAGCAGCTTGTGGGTTCAAGCCCCACTCCAGTTCTAGAGCACATAATCAAGTCTGACATTTCATTGCATTACTGAGGCGGAGCTGCATTTGAGACAAGAACTCAGATTTTCACTCCCAAGTCAAGTGCACAGGGCAAGGAAATTTCCTGACTTTCCAAACCCACCTTGGGAGGAACTGATGGTCTGATTTGCCCTGGTGGTCAAATTTTTGCTCTGGGGGGAGGGGGGGTGTGGGGTCAGATACAGGATGGAGTCAGGCCAGACAACCTCAGAAGCAGTAGAGACATGGAGCTGGGCCCCACGCGGGGAACACGTCTCGGACACAGTATAAAAGGAGAACCTGTAAGGGGTTCCTGCTGTGAGGTAGAAATGGGATGGAAGTGCTGCTGGTCCTGGGAGGGTCAGGTAAGCACTAACTGTGCTCATTGTCCAGCTGCTTAGTGACACTGGAAGATAAACCCATCATGGGCCTTACATCGGAAATCATAGAGTTTACTGCTGCCTATTCACCTTGTAATGAAGCAGCACATTTTACAATGTTAAGGCTGGAAACCTTCACAAGGGGATGGAGATGGCAGCATCTTATTCCCATCAGCTGCTCGCCATATTCTGTATTGACTCAGATTACCGTAATGCCTCAGGGGATGACTGATAGACACCGCATGCAAAACCCCTGCCCCTCCACCTCTCTCCACCCATCTCTCGGGGTGCAGCCATACAATGCAGCCTTGCCAGGAGCCTCCCAGCTGCACACTGTCATGGCAGAACAGTGTGGCTCAGAGGGAGCAGGCCAGCAGGGTAGTTTGTATTCAGGGGCACAACATGCCATCTGGGAATGGCAGCAACTGATGTCAGGCCAGCCTGCATTCATGCAGCCCCATTCCCACCCACCCCCACCACACACATCAGGCATTGCTCAGCCAGAGAACATAGCCCACATATGTAAGCAGACAAATGATCTATGTGAGACTAATCAAAGCCTTATGCGCCCATGTTTTATTTTTAATTGCCAGAATGCCACAAAAGAGGCCGAGTGGGGAAGGAGTGGGAGGGATGGTGTCCCATTTCAGTGACCAGGACTTCCAGATCTTGGTGGAAGAGGTACAGACACACCATTTCAGGAGATAGCCTCTGCCATGAGCACACCAGGGGGACCATGGAAGATCTTGGATATAGTTTAGGAAGAGGTTCCACAACCTGCTGCACTCCAGCAAGGTGAGTTATACGGCAGAAGCACACAGAGGTCCAAGTGATGGTTCACATCCGAATGCTGCACCTATGGTGAGAGACCTGGTGCATACCTGTCCAATAGCATGGAGGCTTGAATGGCTTCTGTAGGTGCACTCAGTAATGGGTAGAATTGTGAATGTCCACTGTGATGCACTGACACATTCAAAAATGTTGTCCCTGGCAGCACTTTTTAATAGGCTAATATCACTCTGTATGCAGTATCTGCAGGACAAGAGGGTTGTAGGCCTGCAGGTCAGCAGCCACTAATTTTGTATTTTTGCATTTTATTGCTGCTTTGCTCTTGATTTGAAACCTATAGGGAATATTTGAAGTTATTTTGTATTAAATCTTACTTGGTAGACATTGATTTTAACTGAGCTATGATTGTGCTTTGATTAATTAATCAATAGTGACCTGTTTTCCCAGACTTATTATTTTCCATACTGGCCATGCACAGCTGGTATTTAGACGACATCTTTGTTTTCCATTTTTCAAGCTGGAATACTAAAATAAGTTGTCTTTTGTTATCATTTCTCTGACTGCATTCAGTGACCCTTGAACTACAGGCCAAGGGCGATGACCACCTAGTATGGTCATCAGAAGATGAAGCTTGATTGACGGATGTAACACTTGAAGCATGACAGATGAGAAAAAACAATTAAAAGACATGAAAACAAATTGGATATTCTGAAGCCTGTATGGCATTGCCAGTGAGAATTGATAAGAACTGAGATTTGTGTTGGGAAAGGACTGTACCAGGACTCGGAAGGCTGGAACGGAGCCAGAAATTTGGCTCAAAGGGACGTTGCTTTGAGGACTCGCTGCTGCAGCCATAGTGGAATAGTCACCACTGAAGATGGGAGGAAGAGCCAGGAACAGAATGACTGACCGCAGTGCCCACCTGGAGGTTACTCAGTGACTTGGTAATGCATGTACCAAGGAGATGGTAACGTATGTACCAATTTAGGGTTCTGTCGTGGGACAGACTACTTTGGGGTTATCCATTTCAGGGAGCTATTGTAGAACAAACCAAAGTGGGGTTATTCTTTCTGCTTTAGAAAAATCTATCTTTCTTCTGATATATGTAAAGCGCTTTCTTCTTTCAATAAGATTACCTTTCTTTATTTTTACTTGTTTTTCTCTATTTTCTATATATTAATATATTTTCAATTACAAGTGTCATATTATTATTATTTTAATCATTATTCAATATCAATTAAATTGTTGTTTAATTGTTGTCATAGTCACTCACTGTGACGTCCAGAGTACGACTCTGAACCTAAATGAGACTCTGAAAAGCACTCTCAGGTCCCTCCCCACAGGGCCCACAATGCCAAGAGAGGGACAAGCTGGGAGTGGGTCTCTGAGGCTACAGGCGATTAGAAACGTTGAGAAGGCAGCCATGGAGATAGCCTGGGTGCCCACCTGACTGGCTGTCGGGGATGGAGAATCGCCCGTAGCAGGTGCTAAAGGTGGTGGTAGAGGCACTTTGGAACATGGTGCTAATGGTGGAGGTGATCCTGTAAATTCATAAGCAGAAGAGGATGTTGGTATGAGAGGGAGTGCAAAGGTCGATTTGCGTGATAACAGCACCACAATTATAGTTAAAGGCAATGGCGTGTAACAGATGTGCTCTCACAACCTGAAGGGCTACATCTCATTACAGACTTTTGTGTCTCACACAGGTCCTAGCACACTTGCTCACCGCCCCCCAGGCCACCTCATCCCTAGTGCGGCATGAGGTGGAAAAGATGTACGAGGAGGCAGCATCACATCTGATTAGCCCACACTCTGCCAACACAGGTACTAGCAGATTGGAGGAATGCAGTGTGCATGTAGAGTCAGTGGCACGTGGTGAAGGGCACTGCACCAGAATGCAGTAAGAAGTGTGTGAATCAGAGACATCAATGCACAGTCCCCCTCGGAGGAGGGAGGAAAGGCACAATGATGTTCCAGTAGGCAAGGAGGTCAGGCATCAGGAGTCTCCTTATGAGGAACAGTCCTTGGAGCAGCAGCAGGTGTGTAGCTATCTGGCAGAGTTCCACGAACTCATGCATTGTCAGTGGAGGAGTCCATGGTAATGATGAACTAAACCTTGTTTCGGGAGCTTGGCCACATTAACTTCAGCCAAGAGAGAATGGCCACTATCATGGAGAGTCCAATGCAGCACCACTTGGAATGGATGCAAGAGCAGCATGACTCCCTGCAAATGGTATAAGGCTCACTCAGTAACCTGGAGCAGTCCGTTCAGAGTATAAGCATTGACATCCATGGAATACACAAGGAACCGTGTTTCCTACAAGACATTCAAACTAGTGGAATGGACAACTGCTGCACCCCAGCAGCCAGCCCCACTAAACCCACCTGAAGGCCAAGCTAGGACTGTGGAGGTTAGTGAGGGAGGTGAAGGTACTGAGAGCATCTCAGCACCCTCATGTTCTACTGACACCTTAGCCCCCTTGCTAGATCCCTCCTCTGCTCTAAGGTGTACTGCAGGAATTCACCAAGGCTCCTTAGACAACACATTCCAAACCCACAACCACTACTACCTAGAAGGACATGGGCAGCAGATAGATGGGAACATTACCACCTGGAAGTTCCCCTCCAAGCCACTCACCATCCTGACTTGGAAATATATCACCGTTCCTTCACTGTTGCAGGGCCAAAATCCTGGAACTCCCTTCCTAACAGCACTGTGGGTGTACCCACACCACGTGGACTGCAGCAATTCAAGAAGGCAGCTCACCCCCACCTTCTCAAGGGCAGCTAGGGATGGGCAATGAATGCTGGCCTAGACAGCGAAGCCCACGTCCAATGAATGAATAAAAACAAAATTAAAGCAAAACACTGCAGATGGTGGAAATCTGAAATAAAAAGGGAAAATACTGGAAGAACTCAACAGGTCTGGCAGCATCTGTGGAGAAAAACAGAGTTGACATTTCGAGTCTGTATGACTCTTCTTCAGAGCTCTGCTCTACTTGTGCCAGTGACAACAGCTGCCCTTGCAGAAATTTGAGGTCATGGTCTGAGGTAGGCCCTCAACCTGTACGATGATGCCAATCACCACTCCTCAGTGCCAGACAGCATGAGAGTTGAGCTGCCGGCCTCCACCATCCCCGAGGCAACTACATAGCAGCATTCACAAGCACAGGGCTCCATATTAGCTCAATCACTAACGGGTTCACCAACACTTTGTTAATTTCACAATTAAGCACATTGTAAATACATATCACTATGACCAAGAGTGTTGTGGCCTGTTTTTGTACAAATGAGATTGTTTATAGAATGAAAGTGGTTCTTACCAATGGAACTGAAGACTGCATGCTGAAGTGCCTCTCATTAACACCATCAGGAGCCAGGGTGTGCACACGCATGTCCAGCAGTGGAAGGCTACTTCCATCTTCAAACCTTCAGATGAGGTAGGAGTTCACAAACGGTTGTGGTTTGAGATGCTCCCTGAACACTTCTTGTCCATCAATGATTGTCTTTACAGGAGGAACAATATCAAATCCAGTTTATCAGGTGCCACTTCAACTAGGGATGCTGTGTCGAAGGCAGTCATCATAACTGATTATTACACAGTGACTAAAGGGGATTTCCTACATGTTAAGATGTCGTGTATGCTCCAGGGAATCATGCTTGTGTGGTTTCTCCACTACATTGGAAGCCTTCGTCTTCCAGGTGGTGGAGGCCATGGGGTCACAGGGAGGTGAGGTGCATGTTGCAGAGGTCACACACATTCCTGACACTGGACACAGGTGGTGGATGTGGAAGCTGGTAGAAGGCGTGCTGAATACAGGTGTGGCATCACCCTGCACAGTGTACAGTCACTGTAGTACTGTCGGCACAGGCAGTCCTATCTGTAGGTCGGGGGTGTAAAGTTCCTCAGTGTGAAAGAATTATGGCAGCTTCTGGGGTACCGGGCACATCCGTGCAGGACACTTTAGTTTGGTCACACACTGACTGCCCATTCAGGGAGTGGAGGGCCTTCCTGATCATGAAGGTGTCAGATAGGTGACATGATGCCCTTATGGTGATGTCGGTGCAGCCTATAGCTCCCTGTACTTGTTGTTTCTGCAAACTCCTGGTCCTGTGTGTCACAGCCTCCAGGGAGTTTATGTGCTCCTGCACTTGAGCAAAGAGGGTACCTGCAACTGCCTTAATGAACCTGTGCACAGCTGATTGTGAAATGCTGCAGAGGTCTATGGCTGACCCCTGGAACTAGCGGGCAGCTTTAAAAATTTAAAGGTGCTGTGACCTTACGTGCAATTGGCAGGACATGTGGACAGCAGACTATAGTGCCAGATTTTGTTGCACTATGGGCCATATGGCAATGAACTATTCTTCTGCACTGGTTTCCTATCCTATCACTGTCAGCTGATGGCAAGTTTCTCCAGTGAAAAGCTTTCCCTGCCGCTAAATGGAACATTTTTTCACGTATTTTTATTGTAATGGCATGGGAAATGACAACGAGAGAGAAAGCGGAAGTGGCGCACAGTTTTGGTTATGACATTGGGAATGGCGTGCTGTTGACTAAGTCCCGACCGGAATCACGCACATGTTCACACATGCCTACTTGCCCTCCTCCATAACCTAGTCAAAACTGAGGTCAATTATAGCAACCTCACTGCCAAACCCACTAGCTGAACATGGGGAACATAGACCTCACCAAGCAAAGAGCTTGTTCTCCCACTGCCTTAATGGGGCAGCGAGACTGCCTTCTAAAATTACTTTTATAATAGTTCAGAAAATGATTGGGGTGCAATGAGCTAAGACAGTGTTGCATAGGCACTGATGCAGTAAAGCCCATATCTTAATGTCTGATAAGTTAATTAGTAGCCAAAGCAGTCAGTTCCACTCATAGATCTGTCCATTTAAGTTATCCACTGGAGAGTTTAAAGCGCTGGGGATACTCAGTATTTGATTTCTCCGCAGCTTTTTCTCCAGCACTGATTCTTTTACTTCAAAGAAGTCACTTATTTGTGTGATGCGACTCCTAATGAGTATGAGTTTCTCCCCAAGCATTGCTATTCACTCCAGACCATAATGACTGTTTTTTCGTTTGTTTTATCCAACTATAGCATAAGGCTTTGTGTTAAAACCTTAACTCCTCTAAAATCAATCCATTGTTATCATCAGCAACATCTCCTCAAAATGTTGGACAAAAGACACAAGCATCTACAATGTACTAATTCCACTCACCTTCAAAGCACTTCCCCTAAAATGTACCTGTTGACAACCTGATGATCCGTGTAAGGGAGGATTTGTTAAAGTGAAGCTGAGAAACAGGAAGCAATCTGCATTTTTCCAACCTTTAAACTATAGAGTTTAGAGTTTTAGGGTCTGATTTTAACTCTAAGTGAATAGGTTTTGAATTAATTAAAATTGGGCCTAATTAGTTTCCATGTAAGGATATTTTGAGTTAATTTCTGAAAAAATACATTCTGGCTTTCCGTGAGGCACAATAAGAGCACAAGTTTCAGGATCTAAAATTGTACCAAAAATAAATTCAAATGAGTGAATAATCACCATTAAAGGGGGTGGCTGTATATCCCTTCCATAAGAATATTGGTGGTGATAAGCCATTCGCACAGTAAACATGTGAATTAATTATCTACAGGATGGATTCCAGTTGGAACAAGTCAGCTATGGGAGGACCAGGAAGGATGATGCAGCCTAGAGCCTAAATCATCTACACATGACTACTCAAACCCAGGTACCACAGGTAAGGGTCAAAGTTAGAATGCACTGTACACTAACTGGAGCCCTTTGCAAAGTCCCAAAGAGACCAGTAACCAGATCCACAAGAACCTTGACCACGCCAATTATTACTAAATCCAGAAGAAAAATACTTGTATTTAAATAGCACCTTTCATCTCCTCAGGACCTTGCAAAGTGCTACACAGCCAACAAAAGTACTTCTTCAATACAATCATTGAGACAATGTAGGAAAATGTGGCAGCCAACTTATGCACAGTGGGATCCCACAAATGAAATGTGATGAGATGAATCACCAGTTAAACTGTTTTTGGTGAAGGGATGAATGTTGGTTAGGATAGCTCTCTGCTCTTTTTCAAATAGTGCTATGGGGTTGTTTTTATCTTCCCAAACAAATATTCCTTATGATTGGCGGGCAAGTGGCCTTTGCAATTTTTGGAAACTTCATGCATGGGCTGAATGAGGTTTCCATCAATTAAAAATAAAATAAAATTTTTAAAATTTCATTTATAACATGTCCCTACTCATGTGACTGAGCCACATGCAGGGACATGTTTTATAACATTCTTAACATCTTTATTTTTTATTTTGAAAACTGTTCATCTCCCTGAGGCAGCTCTGTAACTCAGGGAGATTTTCAAGCGCACACTCACCCTCCCCCTACCGCCCGCACAGGCAACACTCAGCGCTGCCGATCGCATTTCACGTTGGGCGGGCCTTAATTGGCTCACCAGCGTGAAATCGCGGTCTGGCTCTGATCGCGGGCAGTGGTCAGCTTCCTGACCACCCCCACCCACCCCCACCAAGCCCACCCGACAAGGGAAAAATCCTGCCCCATGACTTATCCAAAATGGCAGTGGGGCACCAAATCCGTAATTCCCACCCCCATATCCAGCATAAGCCATTTTTGTTGGGGCGGAGGGGAGTGGGTAACGGGGGTGGGACGGATTTCGCACATACACGTTTTGTGGTGGTGACTCTTTTAAAAGTGCAGCTGACTGCAAGCAGAAGTGATTTTTGCTCTTGGCATATCCAAAACCCGACTTGTGTGACTTACAACTTTGCGCACAAGCCGTAAATCTAGCAGAAGGTCTTTGCAGGGATCAGGAAACATTTTGGAGGTCACAAAAAGTTTCAATAAATGCCAACAGAAGGCCAACTATTCCAAACGCAGGTATGGCTGACACCAAGGGCACTGGGGAGAGGGGCCTGTGGCCTTGAAAGATGATATCTATTCCGTCCTCCTGACTCAGTCATCCAGGTGGGAGAAAGGGAGTGAGTCTGACAAGGGTATGAGAGTGCATCAAGCCAAATAAGCTGCAAAATGTTTGTGTCACCATTTCATATTCATGCCATTGAAGCACGTGAGTGGGGCAAGAGGGGACAAGGCCAGGAGTTGAATGCAGCACAGCATGTACCAGGAGGAGGAGGACAACCAGTTTTGACCACAAGTAAAGGGATTCCAACTCCAGAGCTCATATCCAGAGCAGCCTATAACAGGGCGTCCTGGTCAAACAGGGCAGCTGCATTACGGCCACAACTTTCCTGCCTGACTCCATTGCAATTAACATAAAGCTTGAGAGCACAAAATCGGCATGTGTTTTTTAAATTTAAATTTCACTTGTAAATATCTCATATTACATTGGTTTCACTTTATTCATGTGTGCATCATCGTTATTTGAGACTAGTTTCGTTAGAGAGTTAAATGTTCTGGCATGCCTCATGGTTGGCACACATTGATGATTAGGGGAGTAAGGGACATTTCCTTTATTGTGGAAGAAACAATGTTGGGTTTTTTCTTCACCCTTTATTGAATGTTTGTATTGGTGTCCAGTGTTGTACTCGCCACTTTGTGGGGACCTGGCTGAACTTGCAGGCTCAGCTGGCCCTGCCTTCGATACATTGCAAAGTACATTGCCCGAGGTCACTCTCAGAGGGGCTAATTGAGATATTGTAGATCAACTTAAAACCCCATAATGACTTTGCTAGCCAACACCCTGAGATGGACACACATGTGGAGAGTACGGACATCACCCATTAGGCCCTCATTTTCATTAACTGACTGTCCCCACCAACCCCCACCGCTGACCCCTGCTCACTGTTGCCAGTTCTGAGCCTCCGTGCAAACTGTCTTCTCCTGCTCCCCACCCTTGTGCTGTAGGGTTAAACAAGGAAAACTGCTGCCCACAGGCACAACTGCGCAAAGCCGGCAGGTGCACGCCATCTTGAAACGAACGTGATCCGGGTGCCACGAGATTTTCGTATCCCCCTAACTTTACCTTGAAGGTAGGGCATCATTTTTATAAGGTTTCACACTAATGAGCATTCATTTTACGAAAAAGTATTAAGAATCCGCCACAGGCCGGCATAATGCTCAAAATGTCACAAATATTTACCTCAACCGGTTCTCAAAATTTTCCACTCTGCCTAATGAAGTCCCTCATGTTTCTCACATTGTGGATTCCATAAAATCTCACCCCCCACCCCTCCCACCCCCACCCGGCCCCCGTCCTGCATGCACATGGATGTGTCTGCATGTGCCATTCAGTGAGGTCAAGTCTGTATTAACAATCAAATGACCTCAACGTTCACTGTTCAAACACAAATGAGGACATCAAGCACTTCTCTGAGGTACTGAAGAATTGTAAGTATACAATCAGAGAAAAGGAAGGAGAATAAACTACGCCATTTTATATATTTTTGGTTGAAGTGTCCCTCTGGGAGCGATGCCATATTTAAAGCAGTTTCAGACTGTGTGACTGCAATGGGAGTTTTGAGACGTTTCACTGCATTGACAATCTAATACTAACAAGGACTAATTAAATGATTTTATCTCTATTAGATTCTCATTTCACGGGCAATGGGGTGACCTCAGCAGCAGCTGCAGCTGTTTGATGCTGGGCTAACAGGAAGTCTCTTGCTGTGGGTTTAACCCTTACCAATCTCTGCCTTAACCAATCTGAGGCTCCTCAACCAGACGAAGGGGGAATTGTGCTTTGTGGAGGCAAGGGAAAGAAAAATCTGAAAATTTGATCAAAGCCATCAGCCATTCTAATCACTAAGATAAGAGCAAAACACTGTGGAAGCTGGAAATTATTTTGTGTGTGCTATTTTAAGCCATTTTAACCATTTACTTCCAGTTTCCAGTTGAAGGAAGGAGAGTATGAAATTAATAGCTGTAGCCAATTTCTAGTAAGCCTGCTCAGCTCGCGTTGGGTGACTTTCCCCTTCACAGTGCCTCCAAGTCAATGCAGCCGATCCCTGCTGTGATACAGCAGAGCATCCAGCTACTTTCAGGGAAATCGGTGACAGCAGCTAATATTAAACAGGGAACTGATATTAAAGGGTGGCATTTTCCCACGATGAAACTAAGTACGGTGGCGGGCAGTTTTGCCCACTGTCCGTAATGGTGGAAATTCGCACCCAATTTTGCGCTTGGAGTCTCATTAATTATGCAAAGATGCAGATCAGCCTGAACCACCCGGTTGATCCAGAGTTGATTCAGGCGGCTGCTGTCAGCTGGTGGGGTTGCAGGTCCGGGTCGGCCAACTGACATGCCTGAGCATAAAATAGCGCACGCTGGAGTCAGGCAAGCGTCTTGACGTCATCTTGCACTCACGTGATATTCGGTCGGTGGGCGCACGTGACAGCCAGCAGCATGCCCGCCGACAACTATGAGGCCTATTAAGGCCGTTAATGTATTAATTAAGAACGATTCTTCGCTGCCCGTCCAACCAGAAGGTTGACAGGCAGGCAAATTGTCCTGGCAGCCTTTGGAATTTTGAGGGAACCTCATCCATGGGCGGGATGAGACTTCTGAGATCAATTAAAAAAAGTAATAAATATTTTTGACAGAATTTTTATAATCTATATGTTCATATGAGGGAGTCTGATGTGTGGAGATTTTTCCTGCATTTCCAAATCCTTATTTCATGGTTTCAAATTCTTCAGCTCCCTGAGGCAGATCTTTGCCTTCAGGATGCTTTCTGTCAGCGCTGCCCTGGGCCCGCACCCCACCCTCCTCCCATCCCCGCCTGGACAGCGCTGAGCCTTTCAACCTGCGTTACACACTGGCTGGCTGTTAATTGGCCAGCCGGTGTGAATTGGCAGTCGGGGGCCAATTGTGGGTAATGAGCCATTACCCGGCAGCTCCCGGGACCACCCACCACACCTGCCTGATGACCTCAAAATTCAGCCCACAATCTCACTCTCTCCAGCCCACCAGAGATGTCTGGCAGCTGGAAGAGGAAAACCGAGAGCCTGAACAGGAAGGCAGGGCCCCGCTTCATACACCAGGCCATCCAGGCCTTAATCAGAGCAGTGCAGGCGCAAAGGCACATGTTCTATCCCAAGGGTGACTGCAGGAAGCACAGCAGCCTCACCTCTCCGGCCTGGGAGACCATCGCAGAGCAGGTCAGCGTGGCTGACACCCACGTTCAAAATGCCACCCAGTGCAGGAAGAGGATGAATGATCTCATCCGCTCCACCAGGGTAAGTCGGCCTTCAAAACCCTCCAATATCAAACTCTCATCATGGCATCATGCACTGAAACGGTGACTCTCTTCAGGGGTCTCACACAACCCTTAGTGGGGGACACATATCAACACTCATTCTCTCACCGAGACTCTCACATCATCACCAAGCCATCTATCATGTTGCTCACAGTCCATCCTCTGGCCCTCCTGAAGAGGGCTCACCACACACAGGGGGAGTTTTTCTTTTATTCGTTCAAGGGATGTGGGCTTCGCTGGCTGTGCCAGTATTTATTGCCCATCCCTAGTTGCCCTCGATGGTGGTGATGAGCTATCTTCTTGAACTGCTGCAGTCCATGTGGTGTAGGTACAGCCACAGTGCTATTAGGAAGGGAGTTCCACGATTTTGACCCAGCTACAGTGAAGGAACAGTGATATATTTTAGGGAGTTCCACGATTTTGACCCAGCTACAGTGAAGGAACAGTGATATATTTTCAAGTCAGGATGGTGAGTGACTTGGAGGGGAATTTCGAGGTGATGGTGTCCCCAGCTATCTGCTGCCCTTGTCCTTCTAGGCAGTAGTGGTTGTGGGTTTGGAAGGTGCTGTCTAAAGAGCCTTGGTGAATTTCTGCAGTGCATCTTGTAGATGGTACACACTGCTGCTATTGTGCATCGAAGGTGGAGGGAGTGAATGTTTGTGGATGTGGTGCCAATCAGGCAGATTGCTTTGTCCTGGATGGTGTCCAGTGTTGTGGGAGCTGCACTCATCCAGGCAAATGGGGAGTATTCCATCACATTCCTGACTTGTGCCTTGTAGATAGTGGACAGGATTTGGGGAATCAGGAGGTGAGTTACTCGTCGCACGATTCCTAGCCTCTGACCTGCTCTTGTAGCCACAGTATTTATATGGCTAGTCCAGTTCGGTTTCTGGTCAATGGATATCCCCTAGGATGTTGATAGTGGGCGATTCAGTGATGGTAATGCAATTGAGCATCAAGGGGCGATGGTTGGATCCTCTCTTGTTGGAGATGGCCATTCCCTGACACTTGTGTGGTGTGAATGTTACTTGCCACTTGTCAGCCCAAGCCTGGAATATCCAGGCCTTGCTGCATTTGGACATACACTGCCTCAATATCTGAGGAGTTGCGAATGGTGCTGAACATTGTGCAATCATCAGCGAACATCCCCACTTCTGACCTTATGATGGAAGGGTGGTCATTGATGAACCAGCTGAAGATGGTTAGGTCTAGGACACTACTCGGAGGAACTCCTGCAGTGATGCCCTGGAACCGAGATGAATGACCTCCAACGACAACCATCTTCCTTTGTGCTAGGTATGACTCCAACTAGTGGAGAGTTTTCCCCCTGATTCCCATTGACTCTAGTTTTGCTGGGGCTCCTTGTTGCCACAGTCAGTCAAATGCTATCTTGATGTCAAGGGGAGTCACTCTGACCTCACCTTGGGAGTTCAGCTCTTGTCCACGTTTGAGCCAAGGCTGTAATGGGATCAGGAGCTGAGTGTCCCTGGCAGAACCCAAACTGGGTATCAGTGAGCAGGTTATTGCTAATCAAGTGCCGCTTGATAGCACTGTTGATGATCCCTTCCACGACTTTACTGATGGTTGAGAGTGGACTAATGGGGCAATAATTGGCCGGGTTGGATTTGTCCTGCTTTTTGTGTGCAGGCCATACCAGGGCAATTTGCCACATAGCTGGGTAGATACCAGTATTGTAGCTGTACTGGAACAGCTTGGCTAGGAGTGTGGCAAGTTCCAGAGCACAAGTCTTCAGTACTATTGCTGGAATATTGTCAGGGCCATAGCCTTTGCAGTATCCAGTGCCTTCAGCTGTTTCTTGATATCACGTGGAGTGAATTGAATTGGCTGAAGACTGGCATCCGTGATGCTGGGGACCTTTGGAGGAGGCCGAGATGGATCATCCACTTAGCACTTCTGGCTGAAGTTTGTTGCAAATGCTTCAGCCTTATTTTTTGCACTGCTGTGCTGGGCACCCCCATCATTGAGGTTGGGGATATTTGTGGAACCTCCTCCTCCAGTGAGTTGTTTAATTGTCCACCACCATTCACAACTGGATGTGGCAGGACTGCGGAGCTTAGATCTGATCCTTTGGTTGTGGGATCACTTAGTCCTGTCTATCACTTGCTGCTTATATGATTTGGCGTGCAAGTAGTCCTGTTTTATAGCATTATTTATAGCTTTTTTACCAGGTTAACGCCTCATTTTTAGTTCTGCCTGGTGCTGCTCCTGTCATGTCCTCCTGCATTCTTCATTGAACCAGGGTTGATCCCCTGGCTTGATGGCAATGGCAGGGTGGGGTATATGCCGGGCCACGAGGTTACAGATTGTGTTCGAGTGCAATTCTGCTGCTGATCTCCCACAATGCCTCACGGATGCCCAGTCCTGAGTTGCTCAATCTTTTTGAAATCTATCCCATTTAGCATGGTGGTAGTGCCACACAACATGATGAAGCGTACCCTCAATTTGAAGATGGGACTTTGTCTCCACAATGACTGTGCAGTGGTCACTCCTACCAATACTGTCATGGACAGATACATCTGTGACAGGCAGTTTGGTGAGGATGAGGTCAACTATGTTTTTCCCTCTTGTTGGTTCTCTCACCTCCTGCTGCAGACCCAGCCTAGCAGTTACATCATTTAGGGCTTGCCCAGCTCGATCAGTAGTAGTGTTGCCGAGCCACTCTTGGTGATGGACATTGAAGTCCCCACTCAGAGTACACTCTGCACCCCTACCACCTCAATGCTTCCTCCAAGTGGTGTTCAACATGGAGGAGCACTGATTCATCAGCTGAGAGAGGGTGGTAAGTGGTAATCAGCAGGAGGTTTCCTTGCCCATGTTTGACCTGATGCCATGAAACTACATGGGGCCCGGAGTCAATGCTCTGAGGACTCCCAGTGCAGCTCCCTCCCGACTATGCCACTGTGCTGTCACCTCTGCTGGGTCAGTCCTGCCGGTGGGACAGGACATACCCAGGGCTCGTGATGGTGGTGTCTGGGACATTATCTGTAAGGTATGATTCCGTGAGACTGACTATGTCAGACTGTTGCTTGACTAGTCTGTGAGACAGCTGTCCCAAATTTTGGCACTAGCCCTCCAGATGTTAGATGTTAGTAAGGAGGGCTTAGCAGGGGCGACAGGGCTGAGACTGCCGTTGCCGTTTCCAGTGCCTAGGCCGATGCTGGGTGGTCCGTCTGGTTTCATTCCTTTATTTTTGTGTCTTTGCAGCAGTTTGTTATAACTGAGTGGCTTGCCCAGCCATTTCAGAGGGCAGTTAAGAGTCAACCACATTGCTGTGGGTCTGGAGTCACATGTAGGCCAGTCCAGGTAAGGACGGCAGATTTCCTTCCCTAGAGGGACATACGTGAACCAGATGTGTTTTTACAACAATCGACAATGGCTTCATGGTCAACAATGGACCTTTTTTTTTGCATGCATCTCACCCAACCTCTGCTCCATCCCTCCTCATCACATGTCTTTTTCCCTTCTTCACACAGGCCAAGCTGGAGCACAGCAGGCACAAGAGAGCGCAGACCCATGGAGGGAAGGCCAACATTATTGCCCTCACTGAGTTTGAGGAGGCTGCAGTCGAGCTGACTGGGGAGGACAGGGATTGTTCCTGTGGGGAAGGGGAGATTGGCCTCTCCCACCAACCCAGTACAGATCACAGCTTCATCACTTCATCAAATCCTGACATTCACAGTGAGTCACGTGCAGTCTTATCTAGCTCATGCTCATTAACTGAAACTCTGTTTTCTATTTTCTAGGCAAATCGAGGGCCCCAGCCTGTCCAGCACCAACAGTGCGAGTCCCCAAGCTGCATCTGAAGACGAATCTCTGGAAGAACTGTCACAGCGCTTACACACACCCTCCACCAGCTCAGACACACACGTCAGTGGGGCACAGCTACAGATTAGGCTCGGGTTCACCTTCTGGGGAACACCTCACTGACATGTCCCCGCAGCAGTTGGAGGCAGGGACAGCCCAGGTCTCGGTGAGCAGCTGAAGACCAGCCAACAATCAGTCCAAGGCAGATGTTGAGCCTCTGGAAGCAGTTGCCAAATCAATGCTGAAGATACATCGATAGGCGGCGGAAAAACAGTCATTCAGCAAAACTAGAGCGAATGATGGCGGAGTCTGTCTGCGTTCTGTCTGATGTTGTGGCTCTGACATAAGAGCGCCTCGTGGTCACCAAGGAGAACCTTGGAGTTCTTGGTGCAGCAGGTCTTGTCGGATTTGCACTCGGCCCTGCACTCCATGGCCACACACCCTGGTGGGCACCATCAGGATGTAGGCAACATGGGGATGAGGCACCTTGACCTCCCACCGGGTGCACCATCTCCTGCAGGAGTCAGGTTGGGGCCCTTGGGCACCCACAGGGAGAATAAGCATCAGCTGGACACCGCGGGGCCTGCTTTTAGGACACCCAAGGGTGTGCAGCCGCTCACAGCCCCCTTTGCCTGTGACCCCATCCACTCCAGCTTCTCAGGCTACTGAGGGTGCTTCTGCCCCTGAGCAGGTGACCATCATCAGGCCAGGGCCCTCCAGGTCTTGGGCCACCAGAGGACATCATCACAGACATCAGGGCGTAGTGATCAGCAGGCTGCTTCCACCTCTCCTGCGGACGTAGGGGCTGCACCCAGGAGTAGTGCTAGAGTTAGAACATTAAGAACAATTGATGTCACTTTTGGGTCACGGGTGTGCTAGACATGTAAATCAAATCATACTTTTGTTAATACATTTGATGGTTATGTAAATGTTCCTGTCAACTGAAGGCATCGCGATTTTGTACTTTGGAATCCTCATATTCCAATGTTTAGCCTCCCTCCCACTCAGTGATAGTATCCCGCCTTGAGATTCACATTCCTGTGTTGTCACCCTCAGTTGAACTAGACTCCGCACCCCTTGTGTGATGTCAGGGAGATATGTTTAAATCTTTATTGGAAATGTGTGATGTAAGTGTTTCTAACCCTTCTTCAAGGAACACCGTTGAGCGAGGGCAGCTCATCAGCATTGATAATCTAGCAGCATTTGTGTCTCCTCAGTGGTAGCGGCAGAAGGAAAGATACGCACAGGAGGAGAGCCTGATGAACGAGCTGCATGCCTCGTGGCGTACAGAAAGTGAAGATGACGGAGAAGGGAGTGACTGAGCTCCTGGCTGTGCAAAGGCAGGAGCAGCAACCTCTGGAAGAAGAGGTGGCTGGGGGTCCCGCACATACCGCCGAAGAGCCACAGCGAGCCGTCACTGGTTGGCACCTAGCGACACCCAAAGTCTATAGACGCTTCCTTTCTTTCTTGCAGATGACTGAGAACCAGTGTTGCCCAAGACTGAATGTTTTTGGAGAACTGGTGGGTCACACCTGCGAGTTCCTGCAGGATTTGGCACCACAGGGACATGGAGGGCATCCACTGCCAGTGGCTGTGAAAGTGACCGCAGCGCTCAATTTCTATGCCAGTGGCTCCTTTCAGGGCTCCACAGGGGACCTCTGTGTGATATCACAAGCCTCCACCCACAAATGGATCCATGAGGTCATGGATGCCATCTTTTGCGAGGGCACACAACTTTGTGCATGTTTTCCCAGGACCAGGAGAGCCAGGATGCAAAAGCAATTGGATTTGCACAGATCTTGGGTTTCCCACAGGTGCAGGGTGGCATTGACTGCACTCACATGGTGCTGAGCTCTCCGTAAGGGATTCCGTTTGCTGAATGTGCAGCTGGTGTGCGACCACCAGAAATGCATCCTGCAGATCTGCGCACAGTTTCCAGGGAGTGTCCATGACTCCTATATTCTCAGTCAGTGATAGATCCCTGACATATTCCAGGGTCCACAGAGATTGCAGGGATGGCTCCTCGGGGACAAGGGCTACCCACAGAGGCCATGGCTGATGACACCAGTGCGGCAGCCTCAGACTGCAGCAGAGCGACAGTATACCGAGGCTTATGCTGCAACTTGCAACTTGGTGGAGCAAACCATCGGGATGCTGAAGATGCGGTTCCAGAGCCTGGGCCGGTCTGGTTGGAGCCCTGCAATACAGTGCACAGAGGGTGTCACACATCATCGTCATCTGCTGAG
Organism: Carcharodon carcharias; assembly: GCF_017639515.1. Taxonomy (NCBI): domain Eukaryota; kingdom Metazoa; phylum Chordata; class Chondrichthyes; order Lamniformes; family Lamnidae; genus Carcharodon; species Carcharodon carcharias. Next base: position 85,016,586 of record NC_054481.1, read on the forward strand.
CCCTTTACAACCTGGTGCTGCAACGGCAAGAGGAGCTGGCTGAGGAGCAGATGGAGGAGCTGGAAGTCTCCTCCGATGAGGAGGACGCTGACAGAGATAAGTGTAAGGAGATCCTCAAAGATGGCAATGATGGGGGTGAGACCTTCACACTGGTCAGACGAGGCAGGCGTGCTCAGGAGGCCCTCATAGCTGCTGGATTTAAGGAGGATGATGACGATATGCAGTGAGGAGACTCCATAGATCCTCAAATTGCATCTGTGAACGTTTGACTCCAGTCTGGCTTGTGGCAGCGTGAATACCCTCTGTGAGAATGCTCCTGTCATGGAGACGCAATGGGGGTCCTAATAGTCACTTGATTGCAGGAGGATGATGACAACATGCAGTGAGGATACTCCATAGATCTTCACATTGCCTCTGAGTATGTCTGACTCCTGTCTGGCCGAGGGCAGCTCACTTGTGCTCTGTGATCAGTGTCATATCATAGAGACGCAGCCATGAAACTTTAGAAGTACCTGATCCTTTGTTCGCCTTCAGCACCTGACCCCTTCAGGAGCACAATGTCACTGGTCACAGATGCTAAAAAGTATACAGAGAGGATGAGAGAACTCTGTGGCGCCTGCCCACTACATTCTGGCAGCAATGACAAGCACCATCGAGGTGCAGGCATCAGTAATATGTTCAGGGAGTGTGAGGCTGGACCATCGCTGTGGTCTGAAGGCTGCACAAAGCACAGGAAAGAAGACTTGGACTGAGACACCTGCCTTTATCTTATGCAGAAATGTTTCACATCTGAGTGGCAAGAACACTGCTCATCAGAACAAGGAGCCACAGGCAGGGAGACGTTATTGGGAGTTTATTGACAATAGTGAACATCGTGTACAAGTGATTAACACCCGTGCCTTCCTAACCCTGCCACGACACCTTGGCGCTCCTCAGTCATCTACAGCTGAGGTGGAGGCAGCCTGCTGACTGTTACGCTCTGTCTGCAATGACCTTGACGGGCGTCCTCTGGAGGGTCGAGACCTGGAGGGCCCCAGCTTGCTTTTGGGGTCCTGCTGTGTGGCAGTGGCACCCTCCTCGACCTGTGGAGATAGAGCTGCTGAGGTCACAGGAAGAGGGGATTTGGAACGGCTGGACTCTCCCGGAGTCACCTGGACCCGTTGATCTCCTCCTCCCTGTGAGTCAGAGCCTCTGGCTGACTCCTTGAGGAGCAGGGGTAGCTTGAGTGAGATAGAGCTGCCCAGCACCCCTCTCGTGCACACACTGTTGGAGGCCAACTATGGCATCATCAATGGAGTTGAGTCCGCACAGCAGTGCAGAACTGATATCCTGGACCAAGGTCTCCATGGCGGCCTCCATCGTGCCCTGATGACTTTGGTGCATTGGCATGCCGGCACTATCACCTCAGGTGGATGGACTCCTCCATTGTGCCTTACAATCTGAGGAGTGCAACGGACATCCCCTCCTGATGTTCCCTAGCTTACCTTTGCATCTCCAGCAACTGTGACATGACTGAGTCCAGAGGCTCGTCATCTGCCTCAGACTCAGCAACGTTCTGGCCTCCAGCAGTCATCGAGTGCTGGCCACCTGGGAAGTCCCTGCCACCGCCTGCTGTGGATCAGACAGTGCGATGTGCTCACCAAATTGTGATCCCGGGGCTACTCTAAAGCTAGGTCCCACTGAGGTTTTTCTCTGCACTGGTGGAGGGTGTGGGTGAGCACTGTGATGGGACTTCAGGGACGGTGCCTCCAGATTCCTCTTCAGAGGTTTCTTCGGGACTTGATTGGAGGCCCTGGGTCATGGACTCTGTTGGATGTTTCCCAGATGTGCCTGTGAAAGCAAGGGGAGATAATTAGTACATGGCAGTGGCCTGTGAAACAGGACACATCACTCACAGCATGGTTGTCTGATGGATGTTGCATTGCTGGACCCTCACTTGGTAGAGCAGCACCGACCTCACCGTCAGCACAGGACCGGTCCAGATTCTCGCCGGCCAGCTGGATGGCTCTGTTTGCAAAGTCCATGAGGACCTTGATTTCAGGTATTCCTCCACCAGTCTGCAAACTCTCCCTTTTGTTGTGTGTCAGCTTGTCCCGCATGAATTGAGTTAGAGAGATTGTATGCATGATACCTGCTAGGCCAGATGATAAGTATGCCTGGCATGTGTAGGTGGTGAATGGTCCCATGGATGGGATAAGGACAGTGATGGTGAGTGTGAGAGAGTGAATGATGATGTCCCTTGAACTGGCAGTGAGTGAGGGCCCTGTGGATGTGTGATGGGTTTGTGAGTTGAGAGTGTGAGAAGAGTGACTTACCCCGGTGGAATGGATGAGATCATTCATCCTCTTGTGGCACTGGGTGGTTGTTCTCTTTTGAAGGGCATTGGTGCTGACCACCGCTGCCACCACCTCCAAGGCCTGGTTGGTGATGCCGCTGCCCAACCTGCAGCCACAGCTGGGTAGAGGACATCTCAGCAGGTCTCCAGGGCATCCAAAAGGGGTTCAGTGGCACGTCGCTAAGCCTGGGGCTGCAGGCTTTTTGCCTTTCATGGACACCTTCCTTGCAGCAGTTGTGGGCTGGAAGCACTGAGGGGCGTGCACGGCTGAACTATAAATATGGCGCCCAGAGTGATGAAGCGGCGAGGCAATGGCAATGACGAACTGCAATGGCAGCGAAAGACAGCCTGCCCGCCATGGGGACGGTGTGTTTGCCGTGAATGCATAATCAATAAGGCAGGTTTGGGACGACACGGTGTGAAAACTCAACATGGCAGCCGGTAGGTACAATGCCATTTTACCCACCCGCTACCGTGTTTAGTGCAAACCTGGAATGATAACCCCCATTATCAAAACTTGCTCATTTAATTGAAAAAAGGAGTTCCATAATTCACTGGTGTTGTTAAATATTAAATATGGTATGCTACAGCCACGTGACAATTGCCCTTCTCGAGGTACTGAAGAACATTCCACAAAATAAAAAGAGGCAACATTTCATCACACATGGAACAGTAAAAGTTACACCTAGAGGACTTTCAGCGTGAAGGGGAGGTGAGACTGAGGACATAAAGTTGATGGACAAGCAGACGTGCTCCAACACTTGCTTGTAGCTTCAGACCATGGGCAACAGCTCACTGAAGACTATTTGAGCTGTACAGTCTAAGCTCCCCTTCAACAAGAGTCATGTCCAACATCTCTCACTATGTCCCCCAAGTAAAGCACATCTGCCCAAAGATGAACATTCATACTGATGTCATCCAATATTGCAGTCACCGGTTTCCACAGGAAATCTCTGCACACTAAGATTTCAGAAAGATTTATTGTCTTACTGACTTTCATAAATATCCACACACTAACTAATATTCTGGTGTTAGTGCTCATGGCCAGGATTTTTGTTATGGTGGGCGGGCTGGGTGGGAGTGGACGGGGGGGCAGGCGCGGAGCCGATCACCACCCACGATCAGCTCTGCGCCGCCATTTTAAGGCTCACCCAGCATAATACGCGGCCAGTAACGCTCAGCACTATCTGTGCAGAGGGGGGGTGGGGAGAGGTGGGGTAAGCGCTCTTTCACATGCGTGCCAAAGAGCGCTTCAATCTCCCTGAGGCACGCCGACTGGAAAATTCTGCCCCATGTCTATTCCTAATTTCCATGAAGCGTTGTGGCAGTTCCTCAGTATCAGAGGTGGAGAGTTGTTGTGGCTCAGAAAAGGGCTTTTGATACTTGTGGTCAGCAACTCAAGGACTTAGACCTGAGAGGATCAGGTCACAGGCTCTTTGATATATTCTTGTTTTAAAATCTATCCCTGGCGTTGTCTGTGGTGATTACCTCCTGCATTATGGTTCCTTATGTACTGTACCTCCAGCTCCCCAGCCTTTCCGTCACTCTCACCTCTTTCCAAGTTTGCTCGCAGCCACATCCTCTGGCTCCTGAGGTAGATTCCAGCAAGTAAGGAGCACTATGTAAATGTAAACTGTTGTCCAACTATTTTTAACATTCCTGTCAGTAGCAACAGAACTGCAGAGCCTCCAGACTTTCGAAAAAATCAAGCTGCAGCTTTCACTTCTGTACAACGCTGTCAATCAAAATTTGAGCTGCTCACAGAAGGATTTCATACTTGGGAAAAAAACAATACAAAAAAACACCTCTTTCACCATCATTGCTCGGGTGACATAAACAAGACAAAAATCTCTTAAAACAAAAAACTGCAGATGCTGGAAATCCAAAACAAAAATAGAATTACCTGGAAAAACTCAGCATTTCTGGCAGCATCGGTGGAGAAGAAAAGATTTGACGTTTTGAGTCCTCATGACCCTTCAACAGAACTGGGTGAATCCAAGGAGAGGGGTGAATTATAAGCTGGTTTGAGGGGGGCGGTGGGGGGGGTTGCGGTGGTTGGGTGGGGGGAGAGAAGTGGAGGGGGGTGGTGTGGTTGTAGGGACAAGCAAGCAGTGATAGGAGCAGATAATCAAAAGATGTCACAGACAAAAGAACAAAAGAACACAGGCGTTGATGGTGGTGATATTATCTAAACGAATGTGCTAATTAAGAATAGATGGTAGGGCACTCAAGGTATAGCTCTAGTGGGGGTGGGGGGCATAAATGATTTAAAAATAATGGAAATAGGTGGGAAAAGAAAAATCTATATAAATTATTGGAAAAAACAAAAGGAAGGGAGAAGAAACAGAAAGGGGGTGGGGATGGAGGAGGGAGTTCAAGATCTAAAGTTGTTGAATTCAATATTCAGTCCGGAAGGCTGTAAAGTGCCTAGTCGGAAGATGAGGTGCTGTTGCTCCAGTTTGCGTTGGGCTTCACTGGAACAATGCAGCAAGCCAAGGACAGACATGTGGTCAAGAGAGCAGGGTAGAGTGTTAAAATGGCAAGCGACAGGGAGGTTTGGGTCATTCTTGCGGACAGACCGCAGGTGTTCTGCAAAGCGGTCGCCCAGTTGATGTTTGGTCTCTCCAATGTAGAGGAGACCGCATTGGGAGCAAAGAATGCAGTAGACTAAGTTGGGGGAAATGCAAGTGAAATGCTGCTTCACTTGAAAGGAGTGTTTGGGCCCTTGGACTGTGAGGAGAGAGGAAGTGAAGGAGCAGGTGTTGCATCTTTTGCGTGGGCATGGGATGGTGCTGTAGGTGGGGGTTGAGGAGTAGGGGTTGATGGAGGAATGGACCAGGGTGTCCCGGAGGGAACGATCCCTATGGAATGCCGCTGGGGGGGGTGAAGGGAAGATGGGTTTGGTGGTGGCATCATGCTGGAGTTGGCGGAAATGGCGGAGGATGAACCTTTGAATGCGGAGGCTGGTGGGGTGATAAGTTTCTGGGAGGGAGGAGCAGGCAGGAGGGTGGATGCGTGGGAGATGGGCTGGACACGGTTGAGGGCCCTGTCAACGACCGTGGGTGGAAAACCTCGGTTAAGGAAGAAGGAGGACTTTGCAGCTGACTTCAAAATCTATGGAGAATTTGAAAAACACCTCTTTCACCATCATTGCTCGGGTGACATAAACAAGACAAAAATCTCTTAAAACAAAAAACTGCAGATGCTGGAAATCCAAAACAAAATGGATTTTGTTTTTGAAGGTGGTATCATCAGAACGGATGCGACAGAGGTGAAGGAACTGAGAGAATGGGATGGAGTCCTTACAGAAAGCGGAGTGTGAGGAGCTGTAGTCGAGGTAGCTGTGGGAGTCGGTAGGCTTGTAATGGATATTGGTGGACAGATTATCACCAGAGATTGAGACAGAGAGTTTAAGGAAGGGAAGGGAAGTGTCAGAGATGGACCACGTGAAAATGATGGAGGGGTGGAGATTGGAAGCAAAATTAATAAATTTTTCCAAGTCCCGACGAGAGCATGAAGCAGCACCGAAGTAATCATCGATGTACCGGAGAAAGAGTTGTGGGAGGGGATCGGAGTAGGACTGGAACAAGGAATGTTCCACATACCCCATAAAGAGACAGGCATAGCTGGGGGCCATGCGGATACCCATAGCCACACCTTTTATTTGGAGGAAGTGAGAGGAGTTGAAGGAGAAATTCAAAAGGAGAAAGGCAAAAATCTGCTTGCTTTATTTCCACGTTCTAAGGATCGGTATTTGGTTGGTCTTTTTCTTAACGTTTATTTTTAACTCATTCTAAACTTGCTAAATAAATCTTCTCACATGTCTGGTGAGCTTCTTTTTGTATCTGTACAAGCAGTAAGGTATCCTCATTAGGTTATTCATTAATTCTCCATAGATTTTGAAGTCAGCTGCAAAGTCATTCAGACTGTCAGACATCGTCAATGATTCAAAATGTGACTTAGTTGGTTGCTAATATCAGTCATAAATTTCAAAAAGACTGCATCAATTAAACTTGGTAAGACTGTAATTTGCAGTAGGTGGAATGTGACAGGTTTGAAACATGAGGAGCAACAGATGATCTGGTCCGCCCCCTTCCTAGTGTGTATGGCTGGATTAGAAAGGTTCACGTGATTGAGTGTGATGCAGAGGAGGAAATGTTCAGATTTAATGCTGATTTATGCTGAGTTCACTGGGGCATGAGTAGGAGTACCTGGATTGTCTGTTATTGTGGGTTTATCTCGGGAATCACTGGCTCCTTACTCTCAAAGAGATCTTGTTCGAGGGAATGATCTTTTCTTCAAAAACACTTATTTACATGGTGACTACTTACAACCAAGACATAGCTGGAACTACTTTCCGAGATGCTTTATACTCATCTTTCAGTGAGTAACATCACTATGACATAGCCCCTTATGCACTTGCTCAGTAGCTATTATTAGAGTTAACCCTTTACAGATTGGGCCCCAATTCCTGGGCTCGGGAAAGGGGAAAAATCAGCTACGATACCTGCTCCTGTCACCAACATGTGAACCTAGCATGAAATATTGAGTGATGCAGAATTAGACCCGCTCACCCTGCTAGGCTTTCACAATCTAGACTCTCACATGAGGTCTGCTCATGTATGATATATACAGGTACTGGATAACTAGGATGGATTTGGATTCCTGTCACTTAAGGCATAGTTGGATTTGAATCAATCCAAACTGTCACAACGAACTTCAAAATACATAAAACCAAATTGCATTTGAAAACTACTAAAGCAGCAGTGTGCATAGATCAGATATCCCCCCTGTCATACATGAGGTATGATTATGGGGATTTAAAAAATAAACTGAAAAGGGTTTTTTATAAATTAATTAATGAGAAGAAGAATGAGATGTTCACAGCAGTCTACAGAAACAGGATCTTCTCAAAAAAGACAATCTAGTAAACTGAGCATTACTGAATTTCCAGCTTCGTAATTAAATCAAAGTCTTTGATTCCCTTGTTAACTGATCCAGTTTTAATTGCAGGCCCAGCTGGTTCCTGATATTTTATCAGGTGTTCTCTTTCCTTTCAGGACGACCCTGTTAATTGATTATTATGTAACTAAAGGAGTTAGCAGCTAATTAAAGAATTTTCATTTGTTCATGTAAATTATGACAATGTGTTCACAAGGGCTCGGATTTCCATCCTCATCATTCTGCAAGTCATTTCAAGAACAAATGTGTTCTTTAGCACATGCAAGTAATTACCCATGGAATACTTCACTCTGTCAAAAGACCAGAGGGAAAATGCTTTGACATCAAATCACAACTACATACACCTGTATCCTGGCAACAATCCCTTTAAGTAATAGGTATTTTATGCGTAAAGCCCCTTAGTCCTTTTCTCTGAAGGTTGTCACCACTATTATCTGTGAAACAAATCTAAGAAGGATCCGTGTTTTAAGATGTATGTGAAGGTGACATTGTAGTTTGCCAATGTCTGTCTCTTGAATGCTTCAGGGGTCCGATTATCAGCCCCTTTGCAGGGTGGAACAGGACAGTTATATCATCCAAGTGCAGCACCGAAGTGCCTCAATCCTGCCTCTGCCCATTGGAAACAGCCAGGAGACTCATTGGCTAATGTAACTCTAATTACTAATTCATCGATAAAAATCTCAATACAGTTTGAAGTACCACTGGGTGCATGGTGCACTCTGCCCATTGGCATTGGGTATTCAGCAGCATAATTAGTGGCCTCTAAAAGGAGCAGCTGAAGGTGAGTCAAAGAACTTGGTCAAAATTGCCCTCATCTTGAGCACTCCTTTGAGTTTTGAGCATCGTGTCTCAGGAATCTGTTAGATGTTCTATTGAAGGCAATTGGAAATTTGTCCAGTCAGTGGATTGATGCTAGCATAAAATGTCAGTTGGCTATGGATTTCTTTATAATTGAATTCAGGGATTAATATAGGCAAGATTTTATTCATTTAGTTATGACCAGAAAATTGCAGCAGCCTGTCTCTAATTTTTTAAATATTCATTTACAGGACATGGGTGTCACTGGCTAGGCCAGCACTTATTGCCCATCCCTAATTGCCCTTGAGAAGGTGGTAGTGAGCTGCCTTCTTGAACACCCACAGTGCTGTTAGAGAGGGAGTTCCAGGATGTTGACCCAGTGAAGGAACGGTGATATATTTCCAAGACAGGATAGTGAGTGGCTTGGAGGAGAACTTCCAGGTGGTGGTGTTCCAATGTATCTGCTGCTCTTGTCCTTCGAGATGATAGCATTGTGCTTTTGGAAGGTGCTGTCTAAGGAGCTTTGGAGAGTTTCTGCAGTGCATCTTGTAGATGGTATACACTGCTGCTACTATGCGTCGGTGGTGGAGCGAATGAATGTTTGTGGATGTGGGCTGCTTTGTCCTAGATGGTGTCAAGCTTCTTGAGTGTTGTGGGAGCTGCATTCATCCAGGCAAGTGGGGAGTATTCCATCACACTCCTGATAGATGGTTTTGGGAAGTCAGGAGATGAGCTACTCGCTGCAGGATTCCCAGCCTCTGACCTGATTAGAATAAAAACAATTTCAGAACATTTAAATATGTCAGTTACTACCAGTGCAGTTGACATTAACTAGTTTTCACATGTTTCCAGAATATTTTGACCTCGGGAGTAAAAACTGAGCCTCAATGGGTCCATTTGACTCCATCTGCATTCATTAGTCACCCTCCGTGACTAGCATTCTTATACGAGGCAGAATGCTGTGGGGTCAAGTCTCACACTCTAAAAACATAAGTACAGATTGTGGGCTGATACTTCAATGGTTTACAAAGTGACCATTGAATATGAATCTCATGGTTCTATGCCCTCCTGTGAGTAGACAAGCTGCAGGTACAGCAAGGGCCCCAGCAATATTTCACAACTTTCCAAAAATGCCTCCATAAATATCTTAATTAGTTTCCTGTTGCTGCAGGGCAGGTTGTCATCCCTGCCCTGAAGTAGCCTCCAGTAAAAGTGTGAGGAGGTGGGAATACATCAGGAACATGCATAGCACGATTTTTTCCCCCAGCACCGCCACCGACCCCACCCCCCCCACCAACCACCCCAACCCCCCAAACTTCCAAATCCTCCAAAAATGCTGAGAAAAGCCTTCTGATGTAACCAGGTCTCCCCTGGTTTTTGATGGGTTCTGCCTGAAAGAACCAATGTGGAAATTCGGGGCCAAGAGCTCCACGTTGGAGAAATCCATTGAACTCAATGCGGTCAATAATTCTCCTCACTCAACGAGTGAAGAAAGGTGGCGGCTGGAAAAATACCTAGCCAAGCTGGGCTGCAGACTCAGAACAAGAAGGTAAAACCACAGGAAGCTGTTGGGGCCCATGATGCCTGCACTTATCAGTCCTTTGCTCAAGTTGGAATGGTCCATGTTATTGTGTGTACCTGCACTGAAAGCCCTGTTCTGACAGTTTTATTAAAATAAAAATGTGATCCTAACAAGCTGAGTATAGTCAATTAAAAGTACAAGTATTTCCTCTGGTTGCTAAGTGACAATGTAACCATAGCCGATCAATTGCCTGGGTTTATTATTTCGAATAAAATTGTATATGTGTGCAGCATTTATAATGATGGTATGTGTAAACAGCAGAAATAAATCATCTCATGGAAGTTTTAAATTTGGGCTGCACTGACTATCTGTTCTCAGGATTTTCCAGCTGAGATACAACAACTTTTTCATAGATAGAATCATTCGGCCTATTGTCCCTGTGCTAGCTTGAAGAAAAAAAAATCATTAGTCCCACTGTAGTAATTGTAGCTTTAAAGAATGTAGTGACTGTGGCTTTAAGACTTATTGTGTTGTATAGTATCACATGGCAATGTGGATGAATCAGCTCCAAGTGCAGGGAACCTTAGAGTAGGGAGTACTTATTCCAGCCATGGAGCTTGATGGAAGAATGTAACTGCTGCTGCAGCCTGTAAATAAAGTTTGATGTTTCTAATGGGAAACCTGTCTGGAAAATCAAGTACATAACAAACTGGTGATGAGGATGGGATAAGGTCTGAGGTTGTCCCTCGCCCAGCAATTCTGAATATCTTGTTGAAACAGAAGAAAAGTAAAATATACTCACCAGGTATGCTGCAGAGTTCAAACAGAAGAAACAAAAGCACTGTTGTTTTACAGAATCACACAGTGCAGAAGAGGCCCTTTGGCCCATCAAGTCTGCACCGACAGGTGAGAAAAACCTGACCTACCTACCTAATCCCAGGACTTGACCCAAAGCCTTGAATGTTATGATGTGCCAAGTGCTCATCCAAGTACTTTTTAAAGGATGTGAGGCAACCCACACCCACCACCCTCCCAGGCAGTGCATTCCAGACCGTCACAACCCTCTGGGTAAAAAGGTTTTTCCTCACATCCCCCCTAAAGATCTGGCCCCGTCACCTTGAACTTGTGTCCCCTCGTGGCTGACCCTTCAACTAAGGGGAACAACTGCTCCCTAACCATCTTGTCCATGCCCCTCATAATCTTGTACATCTTGATCAGGTCGCCCCTCAGTCTTCTCTGCTCCAACGAAAACAACCCAAGTCTATCCAACCTCTCTTCATAACTTAAATGTTTCATCCCAGGCAACATCCTGGTGGATCTCCTCTGCACCCCCTCCAGTGCAATCACATCTTTCCTATAATGTGGCAACCAGAGCTGCACACACTACTCCTGCTGTGGCCTCACCAAGGTTCTATACAACTCAACATGACCTTCCTACTTTTGTAATCTATGCCACGATTGATAAAGGTAAGTGCCCCATATGCCTTTTTCACCATCCTACTAACATGCCACTCCACCTTCAGAGATCTATAGACATACACACCAATGTCCCTTTATTCCCCAGAACTTCCTAGTGTCATGCCATTCATCAAATACTTCCTTGTCAAATTACTCCTTCCAAAGTGTATCACCTCACACTTTTAAAGGTTAAATTCCATCTGCCACTGATCTGCCCATCTATATCTCGTCTATATCTTCCTGTAGCCAATACACTCAACCTCACTGTTAACCGCCTGGACAATCTTTGTGCCATCCACAAACTTACTAATCCTGCTCTCCACATAGTCATCTATGTTGTTTATATAAATGATGAATAATAGGGGATCCAGCACAGATCCCTGTGGTATACCACTGGACACTGGCTTCCGGTCACTAAAGCAGCCTTCTGTCATCATCCTCAGTCTCCTACAACTAAGCCAATTTTGAATCCACCTCATCAAATTACCTTGTATCCCATGTGCATTTGCCTTCTTTATAAGTCTCCCATGTGGAACCTTGTCAAAGGTTTTGCTGAAATACATATAAACTACATCAACTGCACTACCCTCATCTATACACCTGGTCACATCCTCAAAAAATTCAATCAAATTTGTTAGGCATGACCTCCCTCTGACAAAGCCATGCTGACTATCCCTGATTAAACCTTACTTCTCCAAGTGGAAATAGATTCTCTCCTTCAGAATTTTCTCCAATAATTTCCCTACCACTGACGTGAGACTCACTGGTCTGTAGTTCCCTGGCTTTTCTCTACAACCCTTCTTAAATAGCAGAACCACATTAACTTTTCTCCAGCCCTCTGGCACCTCCCCCATGGCCAGAGAAGAATTAAGAATTTGGGTCAGAGCCCCTGTGATCTCCTCCCTTGCCTCCCTCAGCAGTCTGGTACACAAATCATCTGGACCTGGAGATTTGTCCACTTTTAAGCCTACCAACACCTCTAATACCCTGTCACTCCCTATATCAATTTGCTCAAGAACCTCAGTCTCTCTCTCCCTGAGTTCTTCATCTTCATTCTCTTGGGTGAAGTCAGATGTGAAGTATTCGTGCAACACTCTACCGGTGTCCTCTGGCTCCACCCATAGATTGCCCCCTTGGTCCCTAATGGGCCCCACTCTTTCCCTGGTTATCCTTTTCCCATTGACATACTTATAGAATATCTTGGGATTCTCCCTACTTTTAGCTGCCAGAGCTTTCTCATTTCCCCTCTTTGCTCTACTAATTGCTTTCTTAACCTCCACCCTGCATTTTCTGTACTCCACTAATGCTTCTGCTGATTGCTTTCCTTGTACCTGCTAAAAGCCTCTCTTTTCCTTCTCATCGTATCCTGAATATCTCTGGTCATCCATGGTTCTTTGGGCTTGTTACTCCTTCCTATCACCCTAGAGGGAACATGTTGAGCCTGTACCCTCCCCATTTTCTTTTTGAACGCCCCCCCCCCCACCCCCCTGCTCTTCTGTAGATTTCCCCACAAGTAGCTGTTCCCAGTCTACCTTGGCCAGATCCTGCCTTATTTTACTAAAATCCACTCTCCCCCAGTCCAAAACATTTTTTTTTTGCAACTTGTCTTTTCCTTTGTCCATAATAAAGCTTAAATTGTACCATGTTGTGGCTGCTATCACTAAAATGCTCCCCCACCACCATGTCAGTCATCTGTCCGTCTTCATTCCCAGCATTTTAAGTTAGAGAAAAAAAAAACGGGCCCCAATCTAAATGGCTGAGAAATCTCCTGGAGCATTCCCGACATATAAAAGCAAACAGGGCCTGCAGAGACAAAGGTAAAAAGAAAAAAAGAATCTGTACTTAATTATAAAATAGGTGGCAGCCCCACAGGCTCAGCAGGTTAGAGAAGCTGCAACACAGCTACAAGTAAAGAAGGGTTTAAAGACAACATGCAGTGCACAGTTTAAAAAAAAAACTGCAGAGTTAAGAATAAAAAGAATGCTTGCTGCAGGGCTGATGGCTTGCAAGCTAAAAAATAATGGACAATCAGAGCAGGAAGCAGTGCTGCAGTTTTAAATTTAAAGGGGGAAAAAAGGCCCTGATTGGACCACGGGTCCCACGAATTGCGGGATGATCAACATCTAAAGATCCATCGGAGTTAGTTTAAAAAAAAAACCTGTGGAATTACCCAGAAAAGGGAAAAGAAATCGCTGCTGTGTTTTTTCGAACAGGAACGAAGTTTTACAAAGTTTAAAGAAAGTGCTGCCACATTTACCGGTGAGCCTGTCCAAACACAAAAAGCACAGGAAACTCAAACACAGCACAGAAAACCCAACAGCTGCAGAGACAGCCGGAGTAAAAAAAAAATGATGATTGCCCCTAAAACATCAATAAATTTAAAGAAACATGGCTATGGACAGAAAATTAGAAGAGACTCCAGAGAGAAGGCAGCTCTCAATGCATGTCCATTGGCAACAAGAGCCCCAGAGGGGACAACTCAGCAGGAGGCAACAAGATACCCCTGAGAGAGGGCAACACTGCCAAAGGGAACAAGATACCCCCAAGAGAGGGCAACTCTGCCAAAGGGAACAAGGGACCCCAGAGAGAGGGTAACTCTGCCAAGGGCAACAGGAGCCCCCAGTGGGAAGGCAACCAAAAAATAAACGGTTTAAAGATCAGTTGATTGTCCTTCAAGGTCAAATGCAAAAGGGGTGTGTAACCATTCAGCAACATGAAGAAATAAGGACTTGTCTTAAACAGTAGAATGGAAGCACAGCAGAAGAAACTTGAAGAGGGCTCAGCAGAAGCCCTGGTAATTGATAAGGGCTCACAGGATGTCCTGGAAGTCATATATAGCTGGGTACATCCAGGATACAAGAGTTTAGAGTAGCTCCAAGGCAGTGCCAGCTCAGTGAAGCACTCTGTCTGGCAAAGAGTTGAAGAATCAGTTGAATGAAGCTAAAGAGGTTTGAAAGGAAAAGTCGTAAAACTTTCCAAGATGCGAGTGGTTACCTGGTGTAATAGTTTCTATGACCAGGCCCTTGTTGTACCACGTGGAAGTGGAGGGCTGGATCGACTGCCCAAAAACATGAATCATTTGAGAAGAAGGGAGATACCCCAACAAAATAATGTTCCACCTGTAACCATTGTAGATTCTGTGGTCCTTGTTGAAACTGTTCAACCAAAGATAGACATACCAGATGTCTTTGTCGGAGTGGATAACACTGAACTGCCTGTGTCTAAGAGGTACCTGATGTTGCTGCAGTTCCAGATAATGCGGACCCTGTAAGAGGTTCAAAGGTTGTGGAGCTACGACGTTCCACCCAGATCAGGAAACCATCTGAGGGATTTAACTTATAATTTCATGACCCGTGCATATATTTGTAATGTCATGAAGGTAGATATTCTTGTAAATACAAGCTGTACAAAAAATTTAAATTGGGAGGAATGTTGTAATTGTAGTTTTAAGGAATATAGTGACTGTAGCTTTAAGACTCATTGTGTTGTATAGTGGGGAGTTCTTCTTCTAGTTGTGGAGCTTGATGGAAACATGTAACTGCTGCTGCAGCCTGTAAATAAAGTTCAATATTTATAATGAGAAACTTTTCTTTGGAAAATCAAGTCCACTTTGCTGCTTTTCCCCTATGGTCCTATAACATTTTCCTTTTTAAACATATATCCAATTCCCTTTCCCCAGTTATTACTGAATCTGCTTCAGCCACCCATTCAGGCTATGCATTCCAAATTATAACAACTTGCTACATAAAAACCTTTCTCCACACTTCTCCCCCTGGGGCGAACTTGAAGGGTGGACGCGCACAGGCACGCTTCCGATCGGCACCCCCAATCAGGGGTGTGGCGCCATTTTAAGTGGGCGGGCTAATTAAGGCCCACCAGTGTGATGTCCGCACAGAAGTGCTATGCGCTTCCTGTGCAGGTGGTGGGTTCCCAAAATCGAGAGTGTGCTCTTTCGCGAATGCGCACAAAAGAGCACACATCTCCCTGAGGCCAAGTGCAGCTCAGGGAGATCGGCTATAAATGTAACAAATCTAAAAATAGAAAAATAAAATTTCCCTAACATACCCCCTCATGTGACAGTGTCACATGAGTTGGGACATGTCCATAATTTTCACAAAAATTTTAATAAAAATTTTCAAAAAGCTGCATGAAACATTATCCCGCCTGTGGATGAGGTTTCATGCTTTTTCTAGTTCGCACCGGGGCTCCTGGCCTGCTTGCCAACCTTAAGGTTGGATGGGCAGGTCCTTTAATTAGTTAACTGACTCTCAACGGCCTCAGTCGGCCACTGACAGGTCGGCAGGCGCGCAGCTAATTTCGCTGTGACCCCACCTACCTGAAAATCTGAAAATATCTGAAAATTTAAATGGGGCGGGGTGACGTCGGGAGATCCCCTTCACTTATTCTGCTCTAAGAAAAACAACCACAGTTTCTCTAGCCTATCCATATAACTAAAATTCCTCACCTTGGTACAATTTTAAGAAATCACCCCTCCACCCTTTCCAAGACTTTGTCATCATTCCTAAAGTATGTTGCTTAGAATTGTCCATCATGCTCTACCTGAGCTCTAACCAGTAATTTTAAAAGGTTTAGCTCAACTTCCTTGCTTTTGTATCCTCTGCCCTTACTTATAAAGCTAATGATAGCATATGCTTTTTTACTAACACTCATTAAATTGTCTTGCCATCTTCATGACATGCAAACACCCTTGGTCTGCTTAGTCCTAAATCCCTTTTAAAAATATTTAGTTTGTATTGTTTCTCCTAAACTAATTTCCAAAATATATCATTTCACACTTCTCTACAATAAATTTTACCTGCCATTTGTCTTTACCAGTCTATGCGCTCTTGAAGTCTGTTACTATCTTAACTCTTTATTACATTTCCAAGTTGTGTATCGCTTGCAAATTTTAAAACTATGCCCTTTATGCCCAAGTCCAAGTCATGAATATACATCAAAAAGAGCAGTGACCCCCAACACTATCAATGGGTGATAGCTTTACACTCTTGCCTCCAATCTGAAAGAACAACTGTTCAACATTATTCTCTGCTTTCTGCCTCTTAGCCATTATGTATGTGTGCTGCACTCACCCTTTAAACTTATGGTCTTTAATTTTGCTAAAATGTCTATTATTCACAACATCACCTGCTCCACATTCATCAACTCTCTCCATTAAATTCATCAAAAAACTCAAATCAAGTTAGTCAGATATGTTTGGCTTTAAAAAATCTAAATTGGCTTTCACCTATTAGCCCAAGTTTTTTCCAAGTGACAATTAATTTGTCCTTTATTAACACCTCTAGAATTTTATCTAGCACCGGTATTAGGTTGACTAGCCTGGAGTTGGGTCTATCCTTCTCCCTGTTTGAACAGATTGTAACATTTGCATTCCTCCAGTCCTCTGGCATCACCCAATATCCAAGGAAAGTGGGAAGATTTTGGCCAGAGCCTTTGCTATTTCCACCCTTACTCCTCTTAGCAACCTCAGATGCAACCCAATTGCACCAGGTGACTTCTCCACTTTGAACAATGGCCAACCTTTTAAGTAAGTGCTTTTTTATTTTTATCCTACTCCTCTGCCTCACCTCCTTTACTGTAATACTCTAACACCCTCTTGTCTGGTAAAGACAGGTGCAAGATACCTCAGCCATACCCTCTGCTTCACAAAAAAATTACCTTTATGATGCTAATCGGCTACACCCTTCCTTTGACTCTCCTTTAATCCTTTTATGCTTATAACAGACTTTAATGCTACCTTTTAATTTTTACCTCAAGTCTTCTGTCTTGCATCCATTTGCCCCACTTACTTCCTTTTTCAATTCTCTTCTCTTGGCTTTCAAGATTCTGCTCGTGACTAATATCCCCTTCATTACATTTTCACCAATGTTACTTTGGCTAAAACACACAATAATTGCTTTTAAGACAGGTTGTATTTTCCAATTTAAAACATTGGATTGTAAGTCTAATAACCATAATAACATGACATGAAATTAGGACAGATGAGATTGTCTTGGTGAAGATCTGATCTTTAATATTCAACTGAAAGTACGAGTTAAATTAATCATAACATGAAAATACAGTCCCTCTTTTCATTTAGAAAATCTGCATAAGGGAAACATAGGAGTACAGTCTTTTGGTCTGATTCAAAAGCATCATGTGTGTAATACAGTGAACTGGTAATAATGGTAAATATGTAAAGTACTCATTCATGAAGCAAAATGGATATTATAATTGCTCCATTTATTATCTAACCGCTGAAGAATTACCAGTGTCGCTGACAGCAACTACAGGGTCACAGTAACAAGCACTTGTGTGGAGTGTGTTCATAGAATTTTAAAGAAAATTTGCTTGTTTTCAATGGTAGCTTGCACCCTGTCTATAACGTTGCCTTTTGGATTTTGTTGTAGTGAGAATCTGTTCTGTATATGGTTTCTTTATCACAAGGGGGGAGATAAACAGTGGACCACCCATTTAACACCCAGATCCATCCATTTTACACTCGGATCTGTCCATTTATCACCCAAACCCACCCAATTAACACTCATGCCTCCTAAAATATAAGCCGGTCTGAAAGCCACAAATGTAGCGAAGACCAGTGAGCACACACTACCAGGGGTGGAACACACACTGCCACACAAGCGAAAGCAGGGTGAACCTTGAAATGTGCTGTCCTGTGTTTTACCTCTAAAACATTTCAACGCTGTGTCTGTTGGGTGCTGGGAATGAAGCAACATTAAAATAAGTGGCACTTTAATATATTTACAGTTAATAGGGATGACCTGCTGTGAAGTCACACCTTTGGTCATTGCCTATGCACCATAAGTTGGGGCCTGCTGCCTTAAACATTGTGTGTATCAGAGTTGGTAGCACATCTTGAAGTTAGGGTGAGGGGTTACTATAATCAGCTTGTAACATCTTTTATTCATATTTGGGTGTGGGCGTTGCTGGCAAGGACAGCATTATTGCCCTCCTCTCTTTTCCTTGAGAAAGTGTATTGGGCCATCTACATCAGCCTTCAATTGGATACAGATGGTGAGTGAACTCAAAAATCATAGAATCTTACAGCACAAATGGAGGCCATATCACATTGACTCCACTCCAAGAGCTTCAGTTTGTGGTGATTTAGTCCCCACAACTTCCGACAACTCTTAAATTTACCTCCTGCAATTCCAGCCAAGTCTTAGCTGGGAGAGATCACTGATAACTGTGTATCATCTCCGTCCTCAAACCTTGGTGTCAATACTAAAACCCAACTTTGACCACGAGGCAAGCTTGTCACAATTACATTCATTTCCCCATAGTCACCCTGTCACGTTGGGAATGTCGAAGATCTTGAAAAACCGGTGAATCAGAAGCTAGGTTTCATTTTTTTTATTATTTATTACACAGAGTACTTCTATTAAACTGTCAGATCTTTCAGATGAAAGATCCCAGGGTAGTTGCTATTTTGACTTCAAATATTATCTTTCATGTTTCTGAAGGGCCACAATGTCAAAATTTTTACTTTCTTTGTCATCTGAAGCATCTCTCCCAAATAAGCTGAGGGAGGGGGAAGGTGAGGGGCAGTGGGATGCAGGATATATTCCCATTGATATAAGCCATGAGTGAGCAACAAAGTTGTGACTGAGTTTTATTATCATTCTGCAGCAACCTCGGTAGCAAAGCTTGTTGGTTCCTGCTCTGCAATACTGAAATTAACACCTTCTTGTACATCATTTCCATTGTTAAACTTGAACTACAGAAAGCTGTCAGCCTAACAATATTCCTGTGTGATAGTCAGCAATTATTTCTTTTAGCTCCTGTAAAAGTGAAAACTATCCCTGAGTTTGCTTCCATTTATTTGCCAATACTACTCAGGCTGCTCCCAATATCTCCAGACTATCCCCATTCTCCTCCAAACTGTCGCCAAACATCCTTTTGGGCAAAAGAACCAAAGGTGACATGAGGAAAACTTTGATATAACCTGGAATGCACTGACTCGAACGGTGGTGGAGGCAGATTCAATTGTTACTTTCAAAGGGAAATTAGGTAAGTATTTGAAGGGAGATAAAATTGTAAGGCTACAGGATAAGGATGGTTAGTGGGCCTAACTAAATTGCTCTAGCAGAGAGCCAGCACAGACACAGTGGGCCAAATGACCTCTTTCTGTGCTGTAATCATTGTGTGTTTCTATCTCCAAGCTGTTCTCAATCTTGTCTAGACTGGCCCCGTAGCCCTTTAAATTTTCTTTTTCAGGTATTTATCCAATTCCCTTTTGAAAGTTACTATTGAATATGCTTGCATTGCCCTTTCAGCTGTATTTCAGGTCACAAGTCACTGTGCAAAGAAAGCTCTCCTCATCTCTCCTTTGGGCCCTTTTACTAATTATCTTCAATCTGTCTCCTCTGGTTATTGATTCCAATGCCAGTAGAAACACTTAATACGCTCTTCATAATTTTGAACACCTGTTGAACCTTCCCCTAACCTTCACTGCTGTAAGGAGAATAATCTCAGTTCTCTAATCTCTGCTTATCCACAGTATCATTCTAGTAAATCTTCTCTGCACCCTGTCCAATGCCTCAACATCCTTCCTAATGTGTGGACACAATACTCCAGCCAAGACAAAACCAATGATTAAGAAAGGTTTAATTGAACTGTTTATATAGCCATGGATCCCATGTGCTTTTTTGACAGCCTTCTTAATTTGTGCTGCAACCTTCAAAGATTTCTTCATGGACCCCCTTTAAAATTTACATTGCTTCTAACTCATCCTCACAAATTGCATCAGTGCACACTTCTCTGCATTAAATACCATCACCATGTGTCTTCCCATTTCACCAGTCTGTCAATGTCCTCCTGAAGTCTTATACTATTCTCCTGAATGTTTACTACATTGCTGAGTTTTGTGTCATTCTATTATAGGTTCAACACAACAGTAAAAGATTGCCATCAGGGAAATAAAGCCTATTTAATTAATTATCATATAATGACCTTGAATAAGACTGCACATTCTGAGTTACTCTGAGCAACTGCAGAGTTCTTTCAATTGTTTGCAACACCCTTAACTCCTGTTCTTAATTATTCTTCTTCTCCAGGTAACATCCTCAATTATTCAAGAGTCGTTAAATCATGGGCAGAATTTTCATGTTGGCGTGTGGGGCCCGCCCCACACACCGATGGTCGTTTTATGTTGAGCGAACATCCCAACGTCACCGTAGGCCATCGAGATATTTCGTTGGGCTGGCGCGTGATGATCTCTGATGTGCCATTAATTAACAGGCCATTCAAGGCCCTTGAGTCAGTAATTGACGACAATTTTTCAGCACCCGTGCGATCTTCAGGTTGTCACACGGGCGCAACAGGCAGGCGGGTAGGCCACATTTGTACAGACCTCATCCACGGGCGGGAAAAGAGGGGTGAGTGAGGTTGCAAGTATTATTTGTCAGATATTTAATGCTTACAGTCACTGATACTTGCCTGTGTGATCAAGAATACTTAAAAACTCTTCTCAGCTGCTTGGACAGGAGTAACAGGCTTCAGGTCAGGACTCTGGAGTCAAAATCATTTCTGGGGCCTTGCTGGTTTCAGGAAGCCTTCCCTTAGCCTGGGAATGGAAGCTGTGCTTTCCATTGGAGGCACCTCCTCTGAGGAGGAAGGGAGGGTCAGAATGGGGAGGAGGCGAGGAGTCCACATTCAGCCTCCAGGGGAGCTATCTTTGGGAGGAGAGGCGCAGGCACAAGGGGTGCAGGGCCAACAGCAAGTCCAAGGTGGAAGGGGCCACAGAAGGTACCACTATCCTGCTGCCGGGAGTACAGGCGGTGATGCAGCTACCTCAATATGTCTGAGGTGCAATGCCAAAGAAGACTCCACCTCTCAAGAGAGACAGTTACCTCCATCTGTCAGATGATAGACCCTGAGACCTGTGCCAACTGTGTGGGTGGACATCCCATGCCAGTGGTCCTAAAGGCCACAGCTGCCCTCAACTTCTATGCCTCCGGCTCTTTCCAGGTAGGTGATCTTTGCAGAGTCTCCCAGTCAGCTGTCCACGTTTGTGTCAAGCAGGTTACAGACGCTCTATTCAGGCGTGCATTGACTTTCATCCACTACCACTGGGACGAGGCCAGCCAGACAGGGCAAGCCAGAGGCTTCGCGGCCATTGCTGGCTTCCCCCGCATCCAGGGTGCAATAGACTGTACACATGTGGCCATCAAGGCACCAGCAGGTGAGCCCAGTGCCCTCGTCAACAGGAAGGGATTCCACTCCATGAACATGCAGATAGTGTGTGATCACAGGATGCAGATTCTACAAGCCTGTGCATGGTTCCCAAGCAGCTCCCACAACACCTACATCCTCAGACATTCCCAGGTGCCAAGGCTCTTCAGTGCTCCAGTCTGGCTGGATGGATGGCTGCTGGGTGACAAGGTCTATCCCCTCAGAAGGTGGCTCATGATGCCTCTCCATCATCCAAGAACAGAGGCTGAGCAGCGGTACAATAGGAGCCACGGCACCACAAGGGCTGTGGTGGAGAGAACCATTGGTCTTCTCAAGATGCGCTCCTGATGCCTGGACTGCTCAGGGGATGCAGTCCAGTTCCCCCCAGATCGTGTGTCGCTGATCGTGGTAGCATGCTGCACTCTCCACAATCTGGCGCTGGAAAGGGGGGACGCAGTGGAGGAAGACGATGTGGACGCAGTTGCTCCGGCTGCACACGATGAGTCCAGTAGTGAGTCCGAGGATGAGCAGGCACAGGAGAACACTTAGGGGGAGACGCTGACCCAGGCATACTCCAGGGAGTCAGGGACACCGGGGAGACTTTGATCCAAAGAACCTTCAGCTAGCCCACCAAATTAGAACAACCATCACATGCCAGGGCTGCAGGCTCCACACTCAATACCTGAGAGCAACATCTGCCTGGTTAGGAACATTAACAATGTGCCTTTTCAATAAAGCTCAATGACAAACAACTCACTCATAACATCATGGGCTCCCGTCCACCTGCAGAAGTACAGAATCACCTTGAGCCATGTTCTCATATGAAGCATTTAATGAAGTAACAAAATAAAGCAGAAAAGAAACTGAATGCAAAGATGTTCAGCATCACACCAACTTTTCATTAATGAATAGTGGGGCAACACAAAAGCACCAATGAGAAAACCGTGGTGTGCCTCAGCTGCCTTAAGTTTACGTATCTGGCTGCTATGTCTAGGCGCTGTCCCCTTGCTGGCACTGGCATCTGAGACAGCCTGCTCACTCTGCTGTCCTGTTGGCCTCGATGACCTTGGCGGACTTCCCCTGGCCCGAAGAGCCTTTGATGGCCCTGCCTGGGAGGGAGCGGCCAGTTCCACAGATGGCATCTCCCCAATCGCCGCAGCCTCATCTAATTCCATGGTCACTGGCAGAGGGACGGAGGAGCTGCTGCCCTCATCTGGAGCACCCTGAGAGGAGCCCGCAGAGGCGACAGGCAGATCCTGTGCCGACGTGAGGTCGCTTCGGACCTCCCTGCTCACCATGGGTGGAAAGGCACCGAGCTGGGAAATTTGGTGCTCAAACCATCTCCCACACTGGCACTGACCAACAGAGGTCAATGCCGCTCTGTGGGTTTTCAGGTCCAAGCGCAAACCCAGGAGGCCATGATTGTTCTCCTGGAGGAGGCGCTCCATGAGAGTTGCCACTCTCTCCATGGAGGAGGCAGTGCGCTCGGCCATGAGGGTCATTGCATCGGTGATGCTCCACGTGAACTCCTCCAGCACGGGCACCATGCCACGCATTGCCTCATGTATCTCCGCCAAATCCTCCTGCACACCCTGCTGGACTTCCAGCATCTGCTGCCTCACGGACGATTCCAGAGGCACATCATCAGCCACCGACCGAGCACGTGCCTGGTCCCCTGCAGTCCTCTGTCTGCCAGTGCCCAGGGCACTCTCTGTCTCCGCCCGCACCTCAAGTGAGTGTGAAGTGCCCTCACCGCTGTGCCCCGGGACACTAACCGACGATTTGATTCCCACCAAGGTGCTAATATCTGTGCTGGTGCCTGCCTGGCAGAGACGGTGTGACTCTGGTGCTTCTAATTGTTCTGGACCCTCAGATGTTGGAGGTGGCCCCTCTGCCTCCTCCTCCTGGCTCTGCTCCGGTGATGCTGAAAGGAAGAACAAGGACATTTGATTAGTTCAAGTGGAGACAATGTCAATGTGCATGCCTGGCCCCCAGATCATTATGCGCTCATCCTTCCACAATCAATGGTCAACCCACGTTGGAAGCTTCAATCACTGAACATTCACCAGTGGGATGGCTGCTGGGAGACACATAGTGATCTCAGTGCTCGACAATCACCTGTAGCACCCCAGCCTCACCGTCACCAGTGGACCTGGGCACATGGCGCGTCTCCAGCTCCATCACCTCCTGCTCGTATCTGGTGTTTATGGCCAACTCGGCCTGTCCCCTGCCAGTCTGCAGCTGCTCAGCGGTGTTGTGCGCAGTCTTCTCCTGAAAAGGAGAGAGGAGCATTGATTAGTCCACCCTGTACCTGGATACCCATCGCATCCCTGCCACCTCCGCCTGAGTGGGGCATTGCAGGGCTCCAGTGATCCGCTGCCCTGCAGCTGCCACACACTCACACCAAGAAGCCAGGGCTGACCCCCCCTTGCCCAGATGCTACTCCATCACATTTGCCACCCACAAGGTTTCACCTTGCAAATCAAAGACGCACAAGCACGTGGAACGCCAAGGACAGCAGATGGATGGGCTCCCCACCACCTGGAAGCTCCCCTCCCAGCAGGTCAGCAGCCTGACTTTGACATTTTTTGGTGGTTCCAGCACTCTGCCGAGGTGCAGTTCTTTGAGGTAGCCCCTAAAACATAGTACTGTGGATGTCAGTCTTCCACATGCTGCAGGTGCAGAACCCAGCTTAGCACAACCCTCTCAGGGTGAACTAGGCATGGGCAATATCTGCTGGCCCACCCATTGAGGGAAACCTGCTGTGAATGTTTCAATGCAGTAACTGCACTCAGAGTTGGGGGCTGGGGGGGTGGGGGGCGGTGCCAGGGAGGAAAGACCACCTACTGGGTTAAGTGACCTGTGCCAACATGGTGCTCACCTTTTCCGAGTGCAAGAGGTTGTTAAAACGCTTGCGGCACTGAACCCAGGTACGTCACAGCACATTGTGGGAGCTGGCTATCTCTGCCACCTCCTCCCAAGACACATTTGGTCAGATAGAGGCGTCCTCCTCCTCCCGTCCCTGGGAACGAGGGTCTCCCACTATGCTGCCACCTCCTTGAGGAGGGCAGCAAGGCACTCGTTGGAAAAGTGAGGGGCACAGAACCCTGCTGACCTACCCTCCTGCCTGGTCTGCTCACCAGCAGCGCTCTGGGGAGCCTTTCTGCTGGCCGTGGTTCACAGCCTTTGCAAGGCTGCCTGAGTGCTATTTAAACAGGCCGCTGGGTTGCCATTGGACTCGGGGGTCATCGCTGCCACCCGCCCACTCCCACTGCCCTCGAGCCGTGTTTCATGCTTGGCGGCCCACGGAAATTGGCACAGACCCAATTGCAGGCGGTGAGCGACTCCACGCCTGCCCATTCCCGGTCCCGACCGGCCTGCCCAATCGGGAGAAACTTCTCCCCCATGGGTTATTCTGTGCACTCACTATGGGGTGGGGTGAGGAGGCAGGCCCCATGTCTACGTCAGCTGGAATGAGGATCGAACCCTGCACTGTCAGTGTTATTCTGAACCCTGCCTGCGAAACTGAGCCCCTTCTGAATCATTAACTAACCCATAATGGAAAGTACAGATATGTGGAAATCAGTTGAGAACTTGCCTTTGAGATTAAACGATCCACACATGTAACAGAATAATAGGCTGGGATTTTCCACTGCAGCCTGCCGGGAATGGGAAATATCGCAAGAGCAAAAAAATTGGTTTCATGTGGGCAGGAAAGCAGGCTGGGATCATCTGCTCCTGACCTCAATGGTGGCACGTGTTCCACCGTGGCATGTAGGGCACATAATTTTAATATATTTGAATATCATGCACATTCACTATGGTGGCTGCTCACCAGAATCATCACCCTCCACCCCCACACATGCATTGGATCAATAGGCCTTGTCAGTGTCCAATTAGACAGATGTTTAAGTGACATACATCTGGCGAGTTTCACTTCACTGATGACTTTAAGGTTTGTTCACCAGCCTGGCATTGTGGCACTTCAGACTCACAAAACCATTGTCAATTGTCATAAAAACCCATCTGGTTCACTAATGTCCCTTTAGGGAAGGAAACCTGCCATCCTTACTTGGTTTGGCCTACACGTGACTCCAGACCCACAAGAATGTGGGTGACTCTTAAATGCAATAAATGTTGGACTAACCAGCGATACGCACATTCCATGAATGAATAAAAAAAATCACGCTTCATCGATAATAAGGACCGCACTTCAGCTTCACCTACACCCTCATTCCTATCCCATTGCTCCCCTCAGCATTGTCTGAAGCTACCCGATGTGCTTGCACAGCATGCTCATTGACCGCTAGACATCACCATTTGATTTCATCATCACTGACCTTGACGAATGTTTAGATGAAGGGACGCTGCGCAGAATGTGTGATGCTGCGCTGCATCCCTATATTATGACGAGAGCCTTGTGGCTGCAATAGAGCCTACTGCAAGGCAAGAAATGCTCAGGTTGGTAGGGTTGAGCGCCAGACCAATAATCTAGCTGTGAGCAGCAGAACTCTGGCACATCCAGGTGGCAAGGTGCTCCTACTTATTGATAAGCTTAGTAGATGTACAGCCCAAGAGTTGGCAATGAGCGAGGCAGACAGGAGGGCACACGAGCTCCAAGTAAGAGATCATAGCATGAAAACCCTGCTGCATGACAGAGAGTACATGGAGCTCCAGGATATATGACCCTTCGCCATGCATTAGCACATCTCTCCTTGGACATGACACCTTCACCTTTCAATAATGCAGATGAGTCAGGTGAACACCTCAGCCTCAATCTTAACACAGCCAAGAATGAACATGACATAACCCAGAAAAGTATGAGAATGAGGTACCTTCTACAAGGTTGAGGTACATTAAGGTTGAGGTATCACTGATGTCGGAATGATCTGAGAGCGGACACACACTGTGATGATACGGAAGCAGACAACATAAACCAAAGGACTGTGTTAGTGACATCTGCAATAAGTGGTGGGAGGGACCATAGTATTACATCTGATTCACAGCAACACAGATTATCATAAAGAGATCATGTGTTGCAATCCATAGGGTGCAGCTGACATCCCTTCCTGACACGACAATGCACTTGCAGTATCATTGTCTGAAGGACAAGCAGGTGCAGGGTCCTTACTTGGTTGTGCACGCTGACCTCACTATCACCACATGAACGGTCCCGGTCTTCTCTGGCCAGCTCAGGAACAAGCTCCTCATGGGAGTGAGGGCCTTAATTTCTGCCACTCCACCCTGGCCTGGGACCTCACCCTCCCTATTTTGTGTGAATTTGTCCTGCATGAAGACAAATGGAGAAAGTGTGAGCAGAACACAAGCCAAGCCATAAGGGTGCTTGCCTTGTGCGGGTGGCGAGCAGAGCCGTGCACAGGATGAAGATGTGAGCAGCACAGGATGGGAGACTAGGTGGAGTGTGAAGGTGTGTGTGACAGAGTGAGTGTTGACCTACCTTAAACTGGCAATGTGTGAGATCTCTGTGGAGTATCATCCTGCGAATGCCTGATGGGCTTGTGAATGTCTGAGTTGAGGGTAATGAAATGGTTGCCTTACCCTGGCGGAATGGATGAAATCATTTTTCCTCTTTCTGCACTGGATGTCTGACTTTTTCTGTGTGGCATTAGTGTTGACTGGCGGTGCCACCGCCTCCCAAGCCAGAGCGGTGAGATTGGTGGAACTCCTCCAATCATGACGGGGTAGAGGATATCCCAGTGGACCTTGGCACCATCCAAGCAGGTGGCCCAGCGAGGCATCACTAAATTTTGGAGCAGCTTGTTTCTTCTCTTTGGGAGCCATGATTTCTGTGGAGCAGTCCTGGGCCACAGACATGGTCTGTACATGTTCAGTAATACTCTCTAACTTTCATATTCTATGTCCCTACATAGAACGCCAAGGATTCTGTTTACTATTAGGTGTCAACCTGGGTTCATGGTGCCACTCTCACCTCAGTCATTAGGTAGTTGTCTCATAAGGTACTCCAGCACTTGAACACATAATCCTGGTTGACACTTCAATGGTGCCTTCTCAGGTGAATGCAACCAAAAACATGGCATTCTTTGAAGAGCAGAGGAATTCTTCTGGTATCCTGATGATTATTCATCCTTGAGTCAACATTTTTAAACTGGATTACCTGGTCATTTTTCTCAATGCATTTTTTTAGATCTTGCATTCAACATTTTTTCTTTCATTCATGGGATGTGGGTGTTGCTGGTAAAATCAGCATTTGTTGCCCACCCCTAACTGCCCCTGAGAGCAATTAAGAGTCAGCCATTTTGCTGTGAACCTGAAGTCACATGTAGGCCAGACCAGGTAAGGAAGGCAGATTTCCTTCCCTAAAGGACATTAGTGAATCAGGTGGGTTTTTATGACAATTGATGATAATTTCATGGTTACCATTAGTGAGACGAACTTTCGATCCCAGATTTTTTATTAATTGAATTTAAATTCCACCAGCTGCTGTGATGAGATTTGAGTCAATGTCCCAAGAGCATTGGCCTGGGCCCCTGGATTACTAGTCCAGTAATGTTACCACAACACCCCCACCATTCCCACTTGGTTAGCATGTTTCTCCTGTTACAACAGTGACTATATTTCAAAAATATAAATGGAATTTCTTTCTTCATATGCCTTTCCTCCATCACCTTAAATAAGATGTACACCTGCAAACCAAAGACTTTCTGTTCTTCCATTCACCAAGATCTTCCTGTTATAAGACCAGATTTTGCAGTGGGTGTCAGGACCCCAATGTCAGGCTTAATTGGGGGCCAGAAGCCCACACTGTCATTCATCTGTGATTTTCCCTGAATTGGCCAATTAATGGCCAGAGGGCAAGCTTACTACCTAGCTCCTGAAGCTGAAGGGACCCCTATTCCGCCTCTGGGAAAATAGTCCAGAGCTGGGATGGAACTGAGGAAGCACAAAATTCCACACCTGCCTGCCTCCATTCTCGAACCCATTGGAGACTAAAAATCCAGCT
Source organism: Carcharodon carcharias (assembly GCF_017639515.1). NCBI lineage: Eukaryota > Metazoa > Chordata > Chondrichthyes > Lamniformes > Lamnidae > Carcharodon > Carcharodon carcharias. The sequence goes on from NC_054481.1 coordinate 85,044,834, forward strand.
CTTTCCACCTGTCTTAACCTATTGAATATAGTAAGAGTCCTGTTGTAGATAAATAATTGGAAATGAATCCACACAGACACACACAAATGCACACACACACATGCAGGCACGCACAAACTCTCTCTCTCTCACACACACACGCACACACAGTCTCTCTCTTTCACACACAAACACACAGGCGCACTCTCTTTCACACATACTCTCTCTTTCACACACAAATACACATATACACATATGTACACATACACACACAAACACGCACATACATGCACATATCCACATGCAGACACCCTATACATGAATCAATAAGGATGAAATTGGCCTTCAGAAGTGGTACAAAATAGGTGGAGACTAATTTCACCCCCACTGACTAGACTAAGCACTTGGGATTTGATTTGAAGTCTGAATCATATAATCTGTGTATAAAACTGCCTGACAAGTCTTCAATTGAACTGCCTGTAACTCAGTGACTGTGGTGAAGAACTCCCATCATTGTGACGACTGCCTCCAACATAGTTGAGTGCACAAGGGAACTGTATGTTTTCCAAGCTCACCATAGCTTATGTCAGAGGTCTCCAGATCTGCGAATCACTCACAGTCCTCTCGAACTCCTATCACATCTTCTGTGGCGATCTGCCAGTTTGAGTAGCAGAGGCTTTACCCTTAATCCTTGCACAGACCTGATTACATGTGTCCTGGGGATTACCTGTCCATTTGGCATATCCCATATTGTGAGCTAGCAACAGGAACGACACTTTGAAGCAGCTGGATTTACAGAGGAAAAGTGCCATTGTTTCTGAACTAAAAACACAGTGATCTCTCTAAGCAAGCTGAGGTACATCAGGGCATTTCAGTGAAAGCTCTTTGGTCCCTTTCAGTTTGTCTCTTACTGTCCCAGAACATGTCATGAGATGTATCACAGTGCAAGTGGAGCCCCTGTGGATCTCAAACAAATATGACAAATAGTTCAAGATTACAAGTCAGGAGTGGATTTAAAGCTTGTCTGGCCAAATGACTTCAGCCACAAGGCAGCATGGAACAAATGGGAAATGGAACAATATTTCCCTTTCACAATAATACACAGCCTTCCATTGCTGACCATAAGAACAGAATGGCAGAATGATGATAAATGTAATGTGGGAAGGCGGTGTCATAATGGTATTGTCACTGGACTAGTATTTTTGAAATCAATAAAAATCTGTAATTAAAAGTCTGATGATAACCACAAAACCATTGCTGATTGTTGTAAAAATCTTCCTTTAGGGAAGGAAATCTGTCATCCTTACCTGGTCTGGCCTGCATGTGATTTCAGACATGCAACAATGTGGTTGACTCTTAAATACCCTCTGAACAAGGGCAGTTAGGGATGGAATAAATGCTGGCCTGGCCAGCGACACCACACCCCGTGAATGAATAAAAAAAATGTGACTGCAGGCATGATCTCTTCAGGTTGTTACAGATGGGGAGAGATAGTGGGATAACTTTTCCCCTTTCTTCTCACCTCTTGGTCATCTGCAACAAGCTGTGTTTCAGAGGAAGTGTTTAAAACTTTTTAAGTGTTGTGATATTTCAGTAAGAAACATGAAGCGGGCTTTCGGGTCAGTTTAAATCAAAAGAAATGATAATGCTTATTCAAACAACACCCCAAAAGATAAGCACAGCAAAATACACTCGCTCCAGACACACCCAGGCACATGCTTTGTCTCGAGATTCTATCTTGTGTGTGTGTATGTGTGCATGAGGGAGTGAGTGTTTTTCATTGCATTTACATTTTGAGTGTTATGTGAATAAACACTATCCTTTCTTCCGATTTAGCAGAAATACAAGAAGGTAATCACGTGCTCAAATTTCAGTCCTTTAAAAGTACATGTTAGGCCGGTCTGGATGGATCCTCCATCATGCTTCTTGAATTGGAGTTAGAAGCCTCTGGATATCCTGGTGAAGTCGCAGCCAAATTTGTAGAGGCAAAGCTTTACGAGTGAAAATGAATTTCCCCCATCTCTCAATGCCCTGGTAGGCAGGTTATTTAGCAGGGTTCTGTTCTTCTTGCTGAAAGATGGTCTCTCTTGTCCTGTTGGTTTGCAGGCTGCCTGATCAGGCTGGTTCTTGAAGAAAAAGAATTTCTGATCTGAAGTTGGTTTTGGTCATATGACCTCCATTATCAATACCTTGATTGACTACATAACTGATTCGAGGTTAGAAGCCACAGCTACACAATGGCATTTTAATGGTGGCTGTTCACACCTTCTTGCGATGAATTGATTTCTCTGCACCTTTCTGCCTTAAGGGTTGAGTTCGCAGACCCTGCGTCTGGGAGGGCTATTGATTTTGAGTTTTGGTAAATATCCAATAAAAGAGATGTAAACTCAAACTCCTTTGTGCAGAAATCACAGAAGGTTCCTAACCTTTGGCAGTCATTTCGGACAGCATTTAAATCACTTTTTAAAGTCAATTTCAAAAGTTTGCATTGACTGAAATGTATAATTTGAAAGTTAGGAATATGATATCCTTGCAGGCGTGACATGACCATTACAAGATACCAAATCATACACGATCATTAGTCCTGTTTTGAACCCAACCCGCTCATGCTGCAGGCATAGGGTGGTTCAGGCCAGTCTTCCGCAGCTGATAGCGTCTAGCTTGAGCTGAATTGACATGCTTGCAATCAGCCTAGTCAAGCAATTGTGTCCACTCAAGAAGCTCTAATTCCTTGCAGTGCCAATGATTGCTCCTCTACTCTTAACCCCTTGTGCACACACTTCATGCTGGAATGAGTGCTATGGTCTGCAGAACCATTCGGGACCTGGGCAAGCCTGAGGATCCCCTTGGGAAAGGTGGCCATCGAACACCGAGGTTGGGATGCGCTCCTAGTCCCTTGTATTATGTTTACGTTGACAATGAAAAGTCGCCCTCATGATCCAAGCAAACCACGAAGCCTTGGAGTCCAGGTTAGGAAAATGCCTGTACCTGAGTTGAGAGCTCAGGATGCAGTTGACTGGCCATCTTCTGGTGTGGGGTGGTGCTGGGTTTGGGAATGATGAGCCACCATGTGCAGTGAACACTGGCATTCATGTGGTGGCCTGGGCTCTCCAGTATGTGTTAAGGGGCTTTGCGAGGCTTGACCAAGAGTAGTCCTTAGGAGGCAATTGCTGACCCTTATGTCTCTCTCTTTGATACTGCAGTGAGGAGACCATTAGGAACAGGAAGTTTGGTGATCTCGCTGTCTGCCTCATTGCTTATAGGAAGGGAAGAGGAAGGAGAAGAATGTGATGGAGGTGTCTGGCTTACCAAAGGGAGGAGCAGAACCCTGAAGACCAAGGGGCAGCACGGCCTCCTCCACATGCAGAGGATGAACCCACAAAGCCATTGTTCGTAGGTTCATCGCTAGATCCAGGGTCTAAAGACGGTGCATGTGCTACGCGCAGATGAGTGGGAACCAGTGTCGCCGACACCTGCACATGTCAAGGGAACTGGTCATGCACATATGCCACCTTCTGCAGGATTTAACAGCAAAGGGACTCAGGGTGTATCCACTGCCAGTAACAGTTGAAGTTACCGCCACATTCAATTTCTACCGCAGTGGCACCTCCCAGGGCTCCACTAGGTTCTTTGCGGGATCTAACAAACCTCCATCCACAAATGTATCCAGTAGGCCACAGATGCCCTTTTAGCTGGGGCTAAAAGCACATGCCTTTCCTAACTTCGACAGAGATCAGGCAAACGAGGGAGCAAGAGCGCTAAGATCTGCTCAGATTTCCGGATTCCCACAGGTGCAGGGGGCCATCGACTGCACCCACGTGGATCTTAAATCTCCCTGGCAACAAATAGTTCAATATGTGAACCGTAAAGGCTTCCACTCTCTCAATGTTCAGCTGGTCTGCGACCATAACAAACAGATCATGCAGGTGTGTGCACGATACCCCAGAAGTATCCATGACTTATACATCATCAGCAGGTTTCAGGTCCTTGAAATCTTCCAGGGGCCACACAGGATGCAGGGTTGGCTCACTGGGGACAAGGGTTACCCACAAAGGACTTGGCTGATGATGCCTGCACAGCAGCCTCAGACTCCTGGTGAGAGAAGGTACAATGAGGCTCATGCTGCAACCAGGAGTTGCGTTGAGCACACCACTGGCATCCTGAAAATAAGGTTCCGGTGCCTGGCCAGATCTGGTGGAGCCCTGCAATATACTCTCCAGAGAGTGTCGCACATCATAGGGATTGTTGCATGCTACACATCCTGGTGATGTAATGGGGGGAGGACCTGGACGATGAGGAGATGCAAAAGCTGAACATCTCCTCTGGTCAGGAGGAAGTTGAAAGGGATGAGAGTGATGAGGTCCTCAAAAGTGAGGGTGTAGTCAATGAGGCCATTCCACTGGTCAGATGAGGCAAGTGTACTTGTGAGGCCCTCATTGTCACAAGATTTTTTAAAAATTCATTCATGGGATGTGAGCTTAGCTGGCTGGTCCAGCATTTATTGCTCATCCCTAATTGCCCTTGGGAAGGTGGTGGTGAGCTGCCTTTTTGAACCGCTGCAGTTCGTGTGGTGTAGGTACGCTCACAGTGCTGTTAGGGAGGGAGTTCCAGGAGGATGATGACGAGATGCAGTGAGGATACTCCTGAGATCTTCACGTTGCCTCTGGGAACATCTGACACCTGTCTGGCTGAGGGCAGCGCACAGACGATCTGTGAAGAGGCTCATATTATCAAGATGCTGCTGAGAATCAGCGGCCACATGGACTTTAATAGCACTTGATCCTTTGGCAGGCTTCATCACCAGTTCCCTTCAACATCACACCTATCAGGAATGCTGACGAGATGGGGTCAGCCCTGGCTCTAAGGTGCTGACAGCACAGAGAGAACACCATGGAACTCAGTGACACTTGGGTACGAGATTCTTGCAGCAAACACAAGCCACATGGAGGTACACGCATCACTAATTTGGAGAGTGATTTTGATGAGATGGACCATCACTGTGCTCAAAACGTTACACTCTGCACAGGGGACAGGCTCTGGACTGTGACACCAGCCTTTATTTTGTGCAGGAAGCAAGGTTTCACATCTGATTGCCATGAACAGTGTGAACATAACAAGGAACCATAGACAGTTGGAGACATTCTTGGGAGTGTATTTATAATAGTCAAGATTAAGTACATATGATTAACACAGAGCACACGTTATGCAGCTAATTCTTCTTGACGTTTTTAATTCTGCTGCTATGTCTTGATGCTTCCCTGACATCTGCAGTGGAGGTGGAGACAGTCTGTTGTGATGACGTTGGCAGGCATCCTCTGGAGGGCTGAGACCTGGAGGGCCCCGGCCTGCTTTCAGATTCTTACAAAGAAGCATAGAAACTAGGAGCAGGAGTAGGCTATTCGGCCCTTCGAGCCTGCTCCACCATTCATTATGATCATGGCTGATTATCCAACTCAATAGCCTGCTCCCGCTTTCTCCCCATAACCTTTGATCCCTTTCACCCCAAGAGCTATACCTAACTCCTTCTTGAAAACATACAATGTTTTGGCTTCAACTACTTTCTGTGGGAGCGAATTCCACAGGCTCACCACTCTCTGGGTGAAGAAATTTCTCCTCATCTCAGTCCTAAATGGTCTAAACCGTAACCTTAGACTGTGAACCCTGGTTCTGGACTCCCCCACTATCATGAACATTCTTCCTGCATCTACCATGTCCAGTCCTGTTAGAATTTAAGAGGTTTCTATGAGATCCCCCCTCATTCTTCTGAACTCCAGCGAATATAATCCTAACCGACTCAATCTCTCCTCATATGTCAGTCCCGCCATCCCAGGAATCAGCCTGGTAAACCTTTGCTGCACTCCCTCTATAGCAAGTACATCCTTCTTCAGATAAAGAGACCAAAACTGCACACAATGTTCAAGGTGTGGTCTCACCAAGGCCCTGTATAATTGTAGCAAGACATCCCTCCTCTCGAATCCTCTGGCTAGGAAGGCCAACAAACCACTTGCCTTCTTTACCGTTTGCTGCACCTGCATGCTTACCTTCAGCGACTGGTGTTAAGGATACCCCGGTCTCGTTGCACATTCCCCTCTCTCAATTTATAGCCATTCAGATAATAATCTGTTTTTGCTGCCTAAGTGGATAACCTCACATTTATCCACATTATACTGCATCTGCCATGCATTTGCCCACTCATTCAGCTTGTCCAAATCACACTGAAGCATCTCTGCATCCTCCTCACAGCTCACCCTCCCACCCAGCTTTGTCTTGCTGTGTGGCAGTGGCACCTTCCTTGGCCTGTGGAGCTGGAGCTGCTGGGTTACAGGAAGAGGGGATTCGGATGAGCCGGACACTCCTGGAGTCACCTGGGTGGATGTCCCCGGAGTGTGCACCTGCTGATCCTCCTCCCTTTGGGTGCCTGAGGGCCCCAGGTTGACTCCATGAGAGGATGGGACAGCTGAAGTGAGCTTGAAATGTCCTAACTCACTCTTAAGTTAACACGATGGATGCCGGCAAATGCCTCAGCGATGGAGTGCAGCTCCTGCGGCAGTGCAGGACCAATGTCCTGGACCAAGGTCACCGTGGTGGCAGCCATCCTACCAGTATTTACCTTGGTGTGTTGGCATGCCGGCGCTATCACCTCAGACTGAGGGTGAACGGACTCCTCCATCGTGCCTTGCAATCTGAGGAGTGCAGCAGACATCCCTTCCTGATGTTCCCGAGTTTGCCTTTGCAGCTCCAGCAACAGTGACACGACCAAGTCCAGAAGCTGATGTGACTCAGACTCAGCAGATTTCCGGCCTCCAGCAGTCTTCTGAATGCCGGACACTTGTAAGTCCCTGCCTTCGCCTGCTGTGGATCAGAAATTGCGATGTGCTCACCAGATTGTGACCCCGAGGCTATTCTAGAATTAGGACCCACGGAGCTGTGTGTCTCTCTACTGGTGAAGGGTATGCGTGAGCACTGTGATGGGCCTTCAATGAGGGTGGCATCAGATTTCTCTTCTGAGGTATCTTTGGGTCTTGTGTCGAGGACCTGGTTGTGGACCCCTCAGCTATTTCCCAGATACGCCTGCAGAAGCAAGGAGAGATAATTAGTGCATGGCAGGGGACTGTGAACAGGAGAACTGACTCATAGAATGGTTGTCTGGTGAAAGTTGCACTGCTGGATCCTCACTTGGTTGAGCACCATCGACATCACCGTCTGCACAGGAACAGTTCAGATCATCACTGGCCAGCTGGATGGCTCTGTTTAGAAAGTCTGTGCAAACCTTGATTTCAAGCATTCCTCCACCAGCCTGTGACTTCTCCCTGTTGTTGTGTGCCAGCTTGTCCTGCTTGAATAGAGATAGAGAGACTGCTTATGCGGGACCCATACCAGGCCAGATGATAAGTATGCCTGCCCTCTGTGGGTGGTGAGTGGTCCCATGGATGGGATGGGGACAATGAAGATGAGTGTGAGAGAGTGAACGGTGAAACCCCTTGAACTGACAGTGAGTGAGAGCTCTGTGGATGTGTGATGGGTTTGTGAGTGTGTGAGATGAGAGTGATGAGAAGAGTGACTTACCCTGGCAGAACGGAGATCATTCATCCTCTTTCAGCACTGGCTGGCTGTCCTCTTTTGCAGGGCATTGGTGCTGACCACCGCTGCCACCACCTCCCTTGCTGGATTAGTGGCCTTGCTGGTCTTCGCCCAGAGATGAATTAAATGCAGTTGTAGAGTGAATGAAGCCTTGGATCAAACCCTATCAGATCTTTTGCAAACAAGGGAAGGTTTAACTCTCACAAAGGCAGTGCAAATAGTGTGACAGACCAAGCTTAGGAAGCTAAACAGAGCGGCTGTTCATTGGGAAAGTGAAGTCCCTTGGAGAAAAGTGCAAGTACAATGAAGCAAAACCTAACAAAATCTGGAAAACTTACCAACCGCCATATTGAGATATTCTTAATGTGACCATAAGACCATAAAACATAGGAGCAGAAGAAGGCAATTCGGCCCATCAATCTGCTCCACCATTCAATGAGATCATGGCTGATCTGATGATCCTCAATTCCACTTTCCTGCCATTTCCCCATAAGCCTTAATTTCCTTACTGATTAAAAATCTGCCTATCTCACCCTTGAATATACTCAATGACCCAGCCTCTACAGCTCTCTGTGGTTAAGAATTCCACAGATTCACTACCCTCTGAGAGAAGAAATTCTTTCTCATCTCTGCCTTAAATGGGCGAGCCCTTACTCTAAGATTATGCCCTCTGGTCCTAGACTCTCCCACAAGGGGAAACAACCTCTCAGCATCTACCCTGTCAAGACCCCTAAGCATCTTATATGTTTCAGTAAAGTTGTCTCTCATTCTTCTAAACTCCAATGAGTACAGGCCCAACCTACTCAACCTCTCCTCATAAGAAAATCCCTCCACACCCAGGATCAACCTAGTGAACCTTCTCTGGACTGGCTCCAATCTTAGTTTATCAATCCTTAGATAAGGGGACCAAAACTGTTCACGGTATTCTAGTGTCTAACTAGTGTCTTGTATAGTTTTAGAAAGAATTCCCTATTTTTATACTCATTCCCTTTGAAATATAGGAATTGCCTTACCTATTACCTGCTGAACTTACATGTTATTTGGCATGTTTATGGTGTGTTTATGAAGCTTTTAGCTTCATGCACTAAGACTCCCAAATCCCTCTGTGCTGTAGATTCTGCTATCTTTCTCCATTTAAATAATATTCAGCTCCTCTATTCTTCCTGCCAAAATGCATAACCTCACATTTTCCCACATTATATTCCATCTGCCAAGTTTTTGCCCACTCACTTAACCTGTCTATGTGCCTCTGTAGACTCTTTGTGTTATCCTCACCACTTGCCTTCCCATCTATTTTTGTGTCATCTGTAAACTTGCCAATAGTACATTCACTTCCCTCAGCTAAGTCATTAATATGTATTGTAAATAATTGTGGCCCCAGCACTGGCCCCTGTGGCACTCCGCTAGTTACATGTTGCCATCCTGAAAATACCCCCTTATCCCAACTCTGTCTTCTATTAGTTAACCAATCCTCTATCCATACTAATATACTAACCCCCAACACCATGGGCTCATATCTTATTAAATAGCCTTACGTTACTTGCTGTACCTTATTGAACGCCTTTTGGAAAGTGCTGGGAAAGCTCTACAAAAGTGGGAAGAATGCCCAGCAGGGGGTGCTGAGTGCCACAACTGTGGGAAGTTAAGACATTATAAAATAGTCTGCAGATCCAAAGTTCATAAAGCTCATGGGAAGAAAGAGATAACAACAAAATCAAGTAATATCCAAGAGTGGAAGAGCCACAGAATAAACAAATAACCCTCTTCGGGGAAGTTGAGAAAACAGGAAGTAATTATTGGACTATTAAGTTAGAAGTTGATAGTCACCCCACGGAATTCAAGCTAGAACTGGAATAAGTGTTTCAGCATAATATGATGAAGTAAAATGCCTTAAAAATATTACGTTATAGCCATCCTCCAAACCGTGGCAAGGTCCAGGATGGACTCTACTGAAAGTAATAGGGCAATACTTGGCAAGGTTAAGATATAAGGATAAAGAAATTGTGGAACCTTTGTTTGTGTTACTGAGCTGAAAAGCATGTTTGCAGTTGAGGCTCATTTACAAGGTTGATGAAATTGCTGATGAGGTCTAGTGAGGTATTCAGAAAGGAATTTCCATAGCTATTTTTGGGCTTAGGAAAGCTGAAAACAGAATATCACATAACCCTAAGGGTGGATGCCAAGCCTACAAGTCTCTTTACAGAAAGGATGGTCCCTCATTCACTCTTAAACAAAGTCAAGAGTGAGATTGAACACATCTTAGAACAAGGGGTCATCTCTCCAGTCACCATAATGACAAAATGATGTTCTGGAATGGTCATAGTACCAAAGTCTAACGGTGCAATTAGAATCTGTAAGGAATGAATCAATTAAATAATCTGTAGAGTATGAGATCCACCCAATGGCATCAGTGGATGAAAGTCTTATCAAATTAGCAAAAAGCACCTTCTTCACAAAAATGGATCCTAACCATGGCTTTTCGCAGCTGCCTCTGGACAAAGAATCTAGATGGTTAACTATTACCATTTGGAACTGCTTCTGTACCTGACACATTCCAAAGAACGATGTCTCAGACCCTGGGAGGCATGGGAGGAGTAATGTGCCATATGGATAACATTCTTGTACATGGTCTATTGAGGGATGAACATGACCATCGAGTGACAGCTGTCCTCAAATTCCTACAAGAAGCAGGTTTGATATTAAATGACAAATGTGAATTTGCATAGCCTATGATAAAGTTCTAAGGTCAGATTGTGCAAGCTCTGGGAATGGCTGTTATGAATAACAGCCTATGGCAGCATTCTTATTGTGACAGGCAAACCCTAAAGAAACCCCACCTAGACCCTGAACCCAAGACAAAACATGACTGATTGCCAGTTTAAAATGAACTTCCCTGTTATATGACAGCGTAAGAATCCAGGCAAATGCATGCATCAAATTGTCTTGCTAATTAACAGGAACTAACTCAAATACTGTAGCTGACTGTACACTTCTTTCATTTCATTGTTAAGCTGAACCTCAACTTTTATGTAGTTATTTAACACACTCTGGATCAAAGCAGATAAAAGGTGAGTTGGAAAATTGTGACTTGAGCCTTCATTGATCAAATGTTTTATTGGCCCAAAATGTGCAGAAGAAGTCAACTAGTGAAACTAAAAGCAAACTTCAGCAGTAGTCCAGTAAAGTGTGAGAGCAGACAAATTGCTGTGTGGGAATAGGGAGATAAAGAACTCCTGGAGGACAAAGGAATCTTGAATCTTAAACATCACACCTGGGTGTCAAGGTTACCATGTTTTCACTGCTTGGTATTGGAAGCCAAGATCCTGACAATTTGATGTAGCTTGAGTGGGCAAATTTGGTTCAATGATAGCTTTTATAATTAATTAGTTCAAATGTCAACAAGGCAATTATTGGGTTAAATCAGTCTGAATAAACTTTGCTATGTAAAAAAATATATGAAAGGATACCCCAAACATAGAGATTTGTAGAAGTTTTTCATTGACTGATGCCATGGTACCTAGGGCAGACCAAGGTATATTTACATGGAAAATGTTCTTCTACCCAGACTGTAATGGTACTTGTGTTGCACTTTGTTACAGCTCAGATATTAGCATGTGCCAGGTCTTACCAACACTGAGTAAAATATAATCACCATCACCAATAAGGATTATCTCTGCAAAGCATTTTCAAGTTTGGGAAAAGGGGTTAAAGGATTAATTGACTCCCCATACCCTGGTTTTTGAACACCAGGTTGCTAGATACAGAGCCTGAGACAGAAGTTGCCTATTCTTTGGCCGGGATTTTCCGCGGGATATTCAGCGGTCCAGCCAAAAGTCCATTGAAAATCCCACCCTTTATTTATTCCATTGAAATCATGATCACTGCATCACATGGCAACCAATGGGCTTGTATAGGCCAGCATAAATATCAGAGATAGAGCAGGGAGAATGGGGAGGAAACAACTGAAAAATGAGGTTAGATGACTGGTGCCAGGTGATATTAATCCAACGTGTGTCAACATGGAATCAAACCCAGCTTACAAGCCCTTGGGCTGCGATTGGTGGCCTTCACCCAAAATGAGTTTGAGTTCTGCTGGACATCTCCATGCACTTCCCAATGGCTTCAGCGAGAAGCCAGTTTTCATTTTCATATCACAGACTGAGCAGCTCACAGTCTTCGACATGCTCGCAGATTGGAGAGGGATGGCAATCCATAGATCTATGTGTGAAAAGTTAACAGTAAAATGTCATGGGGAAAAGGAGAGGAGGGGAAGGGGCAGGGTTGCATGCATGAGGTGATCCTTGGAAGGTTGAGCATTACAGGGGGGTCAACTTTTGTGCTGCTCCTGATCCCATAAATATCAATTTAAAATCAAAAAATTACACATATTTGAATGGCCTGCAATGGTTTCCTTAAAAATCTCTAGTTAGGCCACTCAGCTCTTGGCACCAGTAAATAGACTGTGCATGGTGCATGCTCTGCCTATCGGTACTTAAATTGTAAATGAGCTCCTGCAACCAAAACTCCACTGTCTGTGACTTAACTCTCAGCAAGTCTCGTTCCTCTATCACTTCTGTGCTTGTTGAACTACATTGGCTCCTGGTCAAGCAACAGCTTGATTTTAATATTCTCATCATTGTTTTCAAATCCCTCCATGACAGCCACCAATTCCTCCATGTCTGAAACCTTCACCATCCAACAACATTCCGAGATATCTGCACTCATTTAATTCTTGCATCTTCTTGCACCCCCAATTTTAATTGCTCTGCCATTGGTGGTTGTGCCATCAGTTGCTAGGCCCCAGGCTCTGGAATACCCTCCCTACACCTCCCCCTCTCTACCTCATTCCACTCCTTAAAGACAATCCTTAAAACTTAGAATAAGCATCTGGTCATCTAACCTAATATCTCTTACGTGACTTGGTGTCATACTGTTTTTTAATGCTCTTGTGAAGCATTTAGGATGCTTTATCACATTAAAGGCACTATAGAAATATAAGTTATTGTTGTACAATTAACAAAGGCCATGATTTTCATAGGCAGTTATGTTCCTCAATAACCAGGTTGGCCTTGGGTGGCCATGGGGCTTGTAAACCTTTCCACCCTATTCCATGCTGGCAGTTTTAAATTGTATCCCCACTGTCATGCCCAAGTAAAGGCATGTCATATTCATAACTTTGCATATGGAGTGAGCTCATTTGGAAGCTTCTGGAACTGTTTTTGATTAATTCAAAATGGACATCATGAACTGTTAAGATGGCAATCAAAGGGAATGCTTATTCAACACGGACTACCAGAAAGCTACCAGAGAGTTCCGAATTGAATAACCAAGGTTGGGGGCCTCACCTGGAATGGACACACCTGAACAAATGTTATCTGTGGAATTCACACCTGCCATTGTTCAAAATGTATTCAAAACACAGGCTCAATGGATTCCTAGACTCTATGACTTGGATTTTCGCCATGGCGAAAATTCTAAGTCGTGCCCGAACACGCCATGTTCATGGGCCAGGAGTGGAGTCAAGCCAGGTTTCGTGCATGTACAGTTTAAAGAGGCAGTTGGTTATTTAAATCACCAGCTGTCTCCACTGAAGTGGAATGTTGGTAGGCCAGAAGTGTGAAACCCTAAGTATGGGGATTAGAAGGGGTAAGAGGAGGCCTGAATTTGGTGGATTCATTTGGATAAGCTTTGGAGAGGTAAAGTACCCCCTTGGATATGGTCCTAGGACACCTTTGTCAGAGGTAAGACACCCTTTGGAATTATTAAAAGTGAACATGATTTTGCACTTTGTATGCACAAACTCATTGGAACTGTCCAGCTGTCAAAAAACAGTCAAAGCTGTCAAGGAATTGTCAAAGGATACTAGGTGAGTTGGCATTGAGGGAATAAGTTGAAAGGGTGGAGAGGGTAGTGGATGGGGTGAATGGGTTGGCAGGAGTTGGCAGTCAGTTGGCATATGGACCATGGGGATGTGTGGCTATGGGAAATGAGTAGAGGGGCATGGGTTGGCATAGGACTATGAGGGGCCATGGGGTTGGGTAAAGGACCATGCATTGGTGGAGTGGGTATGAGAGACCATGGGTGTGTGGATTGGGGGGCTTCTGAGATGTGGTACAATCCCAGCTGATGTTAATACTGGAATAAGTCAGATCCCAGAGTTAAACCCGGCTTGACAGATACTAATGTTTTTTAGAAACCGTGGGGGAAATTAATGAAGAAATTCATAGGAGTCTGCTGATGAACAATGAATAAAATATCTATTAAAACAAGAAAAAATGAATTATATAACACCAGACAAGAAAGTTCGAAAGATCTCAATTCAAGCACAAGAAGATGATTCAATTACCCAGTATTCCTTTACCCAGCAATATCTTCACAGGCACTTAAACCAGCGAAGAGTACATAGGAATATAGAAACATAGGAACAGGAGAAGGCCATTTGGCCCATCAAGCCTGCTCCACCATTCAGTTAGATCATGGCTGATCATCTACCTCAATGCCACTTTCTCACACAATCTCCATGTCTCTTGATGTTATTGGTCTCCAGGAATCTATTAATTTTTGTCTTGAACATGCTGAATGATTAACCTTCCAAAGATTCACCACCCTCTGAGTGAAGAAACTCCTCCTCATCTCAATCTTAAGTGGCCTAACCCTTATCCTGAGATTATGTCCCCTGTTTTAGACTCACCAGCCAGAGGAAACCTCTTATCTACATCCATCCTGTCATGCCTTGTAAGAGTTTTGGAATTTTCAATGAGGTCACCCCTCATTCTTCGAAACTCTAGGGAATACAGACTCAATCTCCTCAATCTCTCCTCATAAAACAATCCTGCTATTCCAGGGATTAATCCAGTGAACCTCTGTTGCACTCCCTCCATGGCAAGTATGCCCTTCCTGAGATAAGGGAACCAAAACTGTACACAATACTCCAGGTGAGGTCTCACCAAAGCTCTATATAACTGCAGCAAGACATCCTTATTCATGCATTCAAATCCCCTCATGAGGCCAACATGCCATTTGCCTCCCTAACTGCCTGCTGCACCTGCATGCTAACTTCTAGTGACTCATGAAAAAGGGCACCCAAGTCCCTTTGGACACCCGCACTTCCCAATGTCTCACCATTTAAGAAATTTTCTGCCTCCTGTTTTTTCTACAAAAGTGAATAACTTCACACTTATTTGCATTATTTTCCTTCTGCCATGTTCTAGCCCATTCACTTAGCCTGTCCAAGTCCTCTTGAAGCCTCCTGGCATTCTCCTCACAACTCACATTCCCACCCCGTTTGGAGTCATCAGCAAGTTATCACTAGCTCGACACAGACTTCCTGCTTGAGCCTGGCACATGTGCAAATGGTTTTCTTCTAGTAAATTCTTGATACCTCTCACCCGCCTTGTATCTCTCCCCGAAACACCCAAGAAGAACCACACTTAAACCTCACTCTTTCAGCAGCAACATCACTGAGCTGATTATGTTACTGAGTCTGATAACGGACTATTCAGTTAACTCCTGTCCCATTAACCTTGTCATTTTCCTCTCAGGGAGCTGAGAAACTCTGGGTGGAACTTTCCATGCCTGTTGGCGTCGGGTGTGTTCCGTGGGGCGAGTGGACAATATGGCGAGAAGGCCAGAAATCAGTTTCATGACGTTGTGAAACCAATTTATGATTGTCCGCTCGATCGTCCGAAGGGAGGGATATCTGTATTATCTATTCTGCTTGTTACCTCCCCAAAGAATTCCAATAAATTTGTCAGGCATGATTTCCCCTTCATGAAGCCATGCTGACTCTGCTTGGTTATATTATGCATATCTGAATGCTCTGCTATTACATCCTTTATAATAGATCCTCGCATTTTCCCAATGACAGATGTTAAGCTAACTAGCCTGTAGTTACCAGTTTTTTGTCTCCCTTCCTTTTTGAATAAGGGTTAACATCAGCAGTGTTCCAATCCTCTGGGACTTTTCCAGAATCTAAGGATTCTTGGAAGATTACCATCAGTCCATCCATTATCTCTGCAGCTATTTCTATTAATGTCCTAGGATGCAACCCATCAGGTCCAAGTGACTTATCGGCTTTTAGCTAGTTTCCCTAGTACTTTTTACCCTAGTGATAGTTATTGTATTTATTTCCTCACCCCATTTTGCCCCTTGATTATTTAGTAGTTTTGGAATGATATTAGTATCTTCTACTGTGAAGGCTGATGCAAAGTATTTATTCAACTTCTCTGCCATTTCCTGGTTCCCCATTATTATTTCCTCATCCTCTTTCTGTAAGGGGCCTTTTTTGAATTTGGCCTTTCTCTTCCTTTTTATATATTTAAAGAAGCTGTTACTGTCTGTTTTTATATTACTTGCTAGTTTATCCTCAAAGTTTATTTTCTCTAATTTTTTTGGTCATCCTCTGCTGGTTGTTAAAACATTCTCAATCCTCTGTCTTACCACTAATCTTTGCCATATTATATGTTTTTTTCTTTCACTTTAATACTATCCCTGGGTGCCTTGGTTAACCATGGTTGGTTTATCCCTTTCCTACAATCCTTCTTCCTCACTGGGATATACCTTTGTTGAGAGCCATGAACTATTTTCTTAAACGTCTACCATTATTCTTCAACTGTCATTTTTGCTAAACTCCTTTCTCACTCTACTCCAGCCAACTCTGCCCTCATTCCTTTGTAATTACCCTTAGGTAAGAATAGCATAGTTGTTCCCAAACTAAGTTTCTCACTCAAACTAAATGCTAAATTCCACCATGTTATGGTCACTGTTTCCTAGGGGATCTTTTACTCTGAGATCATTTAATAAACCTGCCTCATTACACATTATCAGATCCAAAATAGCTGATCCCTGGTTGGGTCCACAACATATTGTTCTAGGAAACAGTCCTGAATACACTCTATGAATTCTTACTAATGGCTACCTCTGCCAATTTGATTTTCCCAATCGACATGAAGATTAAAGTCACCCATGATTAATGTACCGCCTTTTTTACGTACCCTCATTATCTCCTGATTTATTCTCTGTCCTACAGCATAGCTACTGTTAGGGGGCCTATACACTACTCCCCACCAGTGCCTGGTTCCCTTTGTTATTTCTTACCTCCACCCATATGGATTCCACATCTTCCAATCCAAAATCATTTCTTGCCATTGTACTTATTCCATCTCATACTAACAAACCTAACCCACCACTATTTCCTTCCCATCTGTCCTTTTGAAAAGCGATATACCCCTGAATATTTAGTTCCCAGCTTTGATCTCCTTGTAACCATGTCTCCGTAATGGCTATCAGATGGAAAGGGGGAGGACTCCCATGTAGAGAGCCCCCCACTGTGGACCTCGATCGCTGGATGGCAACAAGGCATGTCGGGATATGTCTGGACAGTGGGCAAGGGTAAGGAGGTGAAGGGTGTGCAGCAGCAGCCCATACAGGAAACCACTCCATGCCATGCTAAAGAGCAAGGAGGCCATTTCCCCGAGGTTGCTCAGGTTGCGAGGGTCTGGCTCCTGAGAGAGGGCTTGGGGCTTGGGGCCAATGTGACATTCCGTCCTTGGCCGGGGTTCACTCAGACAGAAGTCCACCATGTACCTGCGCCTCCTCAAGACACAGCATGGTGTCGGGGCTGAGTACGACGACTCTAAAGTCATGGATGGCATTGGCCGCAAGCCAGACATCCACCAACAGGCGATGCGCCAGCTCCTGGGGAAGCAGCCAGCCCACTCCTCTGCTACCCAGCATGTCCCCAATCCTGGTCACCCCGGCAGCCACAGCCATCCTCTCCACCAGCCACTGAAAATGGCGGAGGGGCGGATACCTGAGCAGTGGCTCTCTGACAATAGCTGCTACTCCTGACAGTGGAGAGCTGTGTCGTGAGGCGACCATGTTCCAGACTTTGATCAGGTCCTGATTAAAGATGGGCAACGCCTGCAAAGAGACATGAAGGCCCCTCAGGTCTATAAACAAGGGCTGCACGTCATAATTCAGGCCATGCAACTAGCGGGAGAAATACATCGCCAGGGCACACCACCTCAGAATAAGGTCTATGTAAAGGTATCGCTGCAGGGCCAGTGGGCAGAAAGTCGCCAGCTGGGTGCATAGACACACCAGCACCTGACCATCCTCCCTAAGCAGGAGACTCAGACCTCAGCAGCGACCCGGTGCAGTGTTTTGTCCCTGAAAAGATCGGTGAGCATTCTCTGGATCTTTGTGACATACTCTGGGGGAGGGATTCAAAGTGACTAGCTGGTACCACAACATGGCAGCAATCAGCTGGTTTATGACCACCACTCGACCCCAGTAGAACAGCACTCGGAGCAGCCCTGTCCAGTGCTGCAGGTGAGTGGTGAGTTTGGCCTCCATCTCTGGCCAGTTCGCTGGCTGGGATTCCTCAACAGGGCAGAGGTGAACCCCCAGGTAGAGGAGACTGGTCCTGCTCCAGGTGAAAGGCCTGAGCTCCTCAGGTAGGGGATCCATCTGCCACTGACCGACCAGGTGTCCAGAACATTTACCGCAGTTGATCCTCACAGAGGACGCGGCAGAGTGGACCTCTTGGCACTCATGCATATTCCGCAGGTCAGCTAGATCAGTGAACATGAGGAGCACGTCATCGGCATAAGCCGAGAGGACCACCCCAATGCCCGACCCACGCAGAACCAATCTCAACAATCTCCTCCACAAGAGGCGCAGGAAAGGCTCCACACAGATAGGATACAATTAGCCAGACAGGGGGCAGCCCTGATACACTCCCCTCTCAAAGTGAAGGGGCGCCATCAGGGACCCATTAACCTTCACTAGATACTCTGCGGCAGTGTACAGATGTCAGATCTGGGCAATGAAATGTGTCTCAAACCCAAATGCCGAATAAATATTTGCGTTCCAGCCTGTTGAATGCCTTCTCCTGGTCTTTACTAATGAAGAGATGTTTCGCACCTGCCTAACTCTGATCAGCCCAAATTTAGGGGGGAGGGTGGAGAGAAGTCAAGAGGCCCAGAAGGCAAGATATGATGGCCATAATCATGAAAGAAATTTCATGATGGGAGACACAGTTCTCGTGAAGAACTTTGGAGTTGGGCCCAATTGGCTACTGGGCGAAGTGAGTGTCATGACAGGGCCTCTCTCCTATAATGTGTTGGTGAACAGCCAAATAATAAGATGATATCTGGATCATCTCTAGAGAATAGAGACAACCCCACAAGAAGGAATGCCGTCATCATCTGCTTTTGAGTCTGTACTGCATATGGAAAAAATGTCACACAATTTGGAAGTACCGGTGGGACCTGTTGGATACGAGAGGTTTGATAACATAAACTTGGCTACTTCCACTGAAGAGCCTGGTGGACAGTTGACCCTTGACCCCTGGCTCAGAAAAGCGAGCCGAGGTCGTTGAGCTACATACTCGACACATCCGAGGAAGCCTCCAGAGATTTGACTTGTAAATGGTTATTCATGTAGATAATTGGGATGTTGTGATGCTTGAGAATTGTACTTTCATGGAAAGGGTGGGGGGGTGATGTGGTAAAGAGGAGCACTACGGACCTTTACGAGAATGTAGTTGGTTAACCACGTGACTGTATTGGCTAATCGCTACACAGCACGGGCTTCTAAGGTAACTGTAAGTCTAGAGCTGGATGTGATTGAAGGAATACATATGGTGTTAGTGCTCTGTTCTTAGTTCCAACAAAACACCAGTGTTTGTTCAGTTAATCGATCCCTCTGCCTATATTATTTCAAGCACCAATGAATGTGTTAATATCAAGGGCACAGCTAGGTTTGCCAGACAAAGCGAACCAGATAATCAAAAATGTATAACAGGGCTCCACAGGTGTTCTCTGTGGGATATCACAAGTCTCCCCCAACAAATGCACCCATGAGGCCACAGAGGCCATCTTCACGAGGGCACACAGTTTTGTGCATTTTGCCTGGGGTCAGGAGAGCCAGGATGCAAGAGCAATTGGATTTTTCCAGATCGCAGGGGCAGGATACCATTGGCTGCATTCACATGACACTCAGATAACCAGTGCAACAAGTGCTCAATTTTGTGAACCACAAGATATTCCACTGGCTGAATGTTCAGTTGGTGTGTGACTATCACAAATGCATCCTGCAGGTCTGCCGCACAGTTTCCAGGGAGTGTGCATGGCTCCTACATTCTCTGTTGGTCACAGATCCCTGATGTCTTCCAGGATCCACAGAGGCTGCAAGGCTGACTCCTCGGGCACAAGGGCTACTCACGGAGGACATGGCTGATGACACCCGTACGGATGCCTCAGACTGCAGCAGAACGACGGTATAACAAGCCCATGCTGCAACTCACAACTTGGTGGAGCAAACCATCAGGATGCTGAAGATGAGGTTTCGATGCCTGGACCGGTCTGGTGGAGCCCTGCAATACAGTCCACAGAGGGTGTCACACATCGTCATCACCTGCTGTGCCCTTTACAACCTGGCATTGCAGTAGGGAGAGGGGTTCGCTGAGAAGGGGATGCAGGAGTTGGAGGTCTCTTGTGATGAGGAAGACATTGATGGTGAGCGGGTCCTTGAAAGTGAAAATGATGGCTATGAGGCCCTCACACTGGCCAGATGAGGCAGGTGCGCTCGGGAGGCCCTCATAGCAGCTAGATTTGTGGAGGATGATGATGACATGCAGTGAGGATATTTCATAGATCTTCACATAGCCTCTGAGAATGTCTGACTCCTGTTTGGCCGAGGGCAGCTCATTTGTGCTCTGTGATCAGCGTCATATCATAGAGACACAACCATGAAACTTTAAAAGCATCCGATCCTTTGTCTTCAGCACCTGACCCTTCAGGAGCACAGCATCACTGGTCACAGATGCTGAAGTGATGGGGGCCAGCCCTATCTTAAAGGTGCTAGAGCACACAGAGAGAATGATGGAACTCTGTGACACCTGCCCATGACATTCTGGCAGCAATGACCAGCACCATCGAGGTGCAGGCATCAGTAATGTGTCCAGGGAGTGTGAGGCTGGACCATCACTTTGGTCTGAAGGTTACACAAAGCACAGGGAAGAGGCCCTGGACTGAGACACCTGTCTTTATTTTGTGCAGAAAAGTTTCACATTTGAGTGACACGAACACTGCTCACCAGAACAAGGAGGCATAGGCAGGGAGATATTCTTGGGAGTTCATTGACAATAGTGAACATTATGTACAAGTGACTGACACCCATGCCCAAGCTATGTGATTACATCTTCTTAACGTCCTTAACCCTGCAGCTATGTCTTGGTGCTCCCGGACATCCACAGTGGAGGTGGAGGCAGCCTGCTGACTGCTATGCCCTGTCTGTGATGACCTTGGCGGGCATCTTCCAGAGGGCCGAGACTTGGAGAGCCCCGGCCTCCTTTCGGGGTCCTGCTGTGTGGCAGTGGCATCCTCCTTGGTCTGTGGAGCTGGAGCTGCTGAGATCACAGGAAGAGAGGATTCGGATGGGCCCGGGGGGTACATCTGCTGATCCTCATCCCTATGGGTGCCCAAGGCCCCCTGACTGACTGCTTGAGGAGAAGGGGTAGCTGGAGTGAGATTAGGCTGCTTGCATGCCTCTCACATACACACTGTTGGAGGCCAACTATGGCTTCAGCAATAGAGTTCAGCCCATGCAGCAGTGCAGGAATGACGTCCTGGACCAAGGTTTCCATGGCAGCCGCCATCCTACCAGTGTTGACCTTGGTGCATTAGCATGCCAGCGAAATTACCTCAGCCTGACGGTGGACAGACTCTTCCATCGTGCCTTGCAATCTGAGGAGTGCAGCGTGCAATGCTTCCTGATGTTCCTGAGCTTGCCTTTGCAGCTCCAGCAACTGTGACATGACCGAGTCCAGAGGCTCATATTCTGACTGGGACTCAGAAAATTTCTGGCTTCCAGCAATGCTCCGAGTGCTGGGGACCTGGGAAGTCTCTGCCACCACCTGTTGTGGGTCAGACAGTGATGTGCTCACCAGATTGTCCTGAGGCTGTTCTAAAGCTAGGCACCACCAAGGTGTGTATGTGTGCACTGGTGGAGGGTATGGGTGAGTGCTGTGATGGGACTTCAGGGTGGGGGGTGCCTTCAGATTCCTCTTCAGAGGTTTGATTGGAGGCCCTGGGTCATGGTATCTGTCAGTTGTTTGGCAGATGTGCCTGCAAAAGCAAGGAGAGATAATTAGTGCATGGCAATGGCCTGTGAAACAGGACACATCACTCACAGCATGATTGTCTGATGGATGTTGCACTGCTGGACCCTCACTTGGTAGAGCAGCACCGACCTCACCATCACCCCAGAACCGTTCAGATCCTCACCAGCCAGCTGGATGGCTGTTTTCAAAGTTCATGAGGAGCTTGATTTCAGGCATTCCTCCATCGGTCTGCGACCTCTCCCTGTTGTTGTGTGCCAGTTTGTCCTGCATGAATCAAGATAGAGAAAGTGTAAGCAGGACTCCTGCCAGGCCAGATGATAAGTATGGCTGGCATGTGTGGGTGGTGAGTGGTTCCAGGGATGGGATGAGGACAATGAAGGTGAGTGCGAGAGAGTGAATGGTAATGTCCTTTGAACTGGCAGTGAGTGAGGGCCCTGTGGATGTGTGATGGGTTTGTGAGTGTGTGAGTTGAGAGTGATGAGAAGAGTGATTTACCCCGGTGCAACGGAGGAGATCATTCATCCTCTTGTGGCACTGGGTGGCCTCTTTTGCAGGGCATTGGCGCTGACCACTGCTGCCACCGCCTCCCAAGCCAGATTGGTGATGTTGTTGCCCATCCTGTAGTCAGAGCAGGGCTGGAGGACATCACGGCGAGCCTCCACTGCGTCCAAAAGGTGCTCGAGAGACATGTCATTGAACCTGGGAGCTGCAGTCTTTTTGCCTTTTGGGGCCATGTGTCCTGTGCAGTTTTTGTGGGCTGGAAGCACTGAGAGGTGTGAGCACAACTGTGCTTTAAATATGGCACTGGCATGATGAAGCAGCATTCGCCCGCTAGGCCATGGAAACGGTGTGTTTCCCGGGAATGCATAATTAATGAAACGGGTTTGGGACGATACGACGTGAAAAGCCACCATCGCAGCTGGTGGGTAAACATTGTTTTACCCACCTGCTACCACATACTGCAAATCTGGGAAGATTCTGCCCCATGTCTCTAAATTGCTTTCATATCATACCATTTATTTTAGTTTGTGCTATCAATTCAATCTTCTTGTTACAAATGCTGAGTGCTTTCAGTTAATTCTGCTTTTTTTTACTCTTTTCCCCTACTCTGACCCTATTTGTTGATGCACTCTAATGTTTGTATGCTCTATTTCTTCCTGTCACTCTCTGGTTATCATTCTATCTACCCTGCACTATCATTTGTCCTTTATTGTTAACTTTCTTAATCTTCCCTCACATGATCCTTCCCTCACCCCACACCCCCATCCTCACAACTCCGCCACTGCCCCCTCCCTGCCACTATTTAATTTAAAGTCCCCTCCAAAGCCCTCGTTATATGATTTCTCAGAACATTGGCCCCAGTGTGGTTTCAATGAAGACTTTTCTAACAGTACAGCTTCTTTTTTCCCCTAGTATTGGTGCCAGTGCCCCATCAATTGAAACACATGTCTTTCATGCCAGTCTTTGAGACATGCATTCAACTCTCTGATCTTATTTACCCTACGCTAATTTGCTTGTGGCTCAGACAGTAATCCAGTGATCATTACCTTTGTGGTTCTGCTTTTTAACTTATCCCTTAGTTGCTCATGCTTTCTCAACATAAACTCTTTCTTAGTCCTAATCCTTAGTCATTGGTAACCGCATGGACCATGACAACTGGATCCTTCCCCTCCCACTCCAAGTTGCTCTCCAGCCCTACGGAGATGTCTTTAACCCTGGCACTGGGCAGGCAACACAGCCTTCAGGCTCCTGCTCTTGACTGCAGAAAACAGAATCATGGAATCACAGAATTGTTACTGCACAGAAGGAGGCCATTTGACCCATCATGTCTGCATTGGCTCTCTGGGTGAGCAATTCACCCAGTGCCATTTCCCCACCTTCTCCCCATTACCCTGCACATTGTCCCTGTTCTGATAACCAATTCCCTCTGGAATGCCCTGACTGAACCTGCCTCAGCCACAGTCTCAAACAGTGAATTCCAGATCCTAACCATTCATTGTGTGAAAAAAATTCTCTATGTGTTTCCATTGCTCCTTTTAAAAGAGGTGACTGCCTCTCAGAACAAAGTGTCCTGGTGATTTTCCCCCTCTCTGATGCATCATAGTGTCCGAAACTTGGACTTCAGCTCATCAACTCTGAGCTGAAAGTTTCTCTGTTTTTTTGCAGCTTCGCTGTAGTTTAGCTTTGAAGAATGTGTCAGCCTGCTGAGAAAAGATAGTGTTGGATCCTGGTCACCAGTTTGTTGGGACTTATGGATCCAGGAGGCACGCTTGTTTTCAGATGGCTGAATTGGCACCATAAGCAGAGTTGATCAGCAGACAGTTCTAAGGTGGAACACATTCTGTTTATTTACAAAGATACTCAGCAGCTACACTTGTGTGCTTTCAACTCAAACCCTGTCTCTCTACAACTGACTCTAATGACAGATTACTGAGGTACCTACACTACTCTTCTAGTGATACTAAGATCATGTGATCTTCCTTTATAACATTCTTCTTAAAGGTATAATACACTTCAGGTTATCACAAAAAGAGGTTCTGGTCTAAGTGATACTGAACTAATGTTGCTGTAGCACAGGGATTAGGGAAAACAGATTTATTGGTTAGACTTTCGAAGGAGCTAACAAGAGTCAATGAATACCATATGGTGCTGGGTTCCAGTGTCTGTTAACAAATGGACTTTAAATTAGAAAGTACACAATACAGATCTGTTGTTTCAGAGGTTCATTGCCAAAATAATAAGTAGTATTTTTGCACAGTAACTTACATGGTTGTGAATCAGCTTTGGAAGCACAAGGTTTGGGTAACTGGAGAGCCAGGTCCCAAGATTCAATCCAGTCGGAAGGTTGTGCACAAGAACAGCAGGGCAGCTGAGAAAGCAGAGGTGTATGTGTTTCACCCGTTCCCGGCACCCACCATGTCCAATGTCCCAAACCTTCAAAGAGCTTAATTCAGACATTTGTGGGGATACTGAGGGAGAAAATCCATCAAACGGTAAATGAACATGCTCCCCTGAGAGATGGCATGCTCTCTCTGTGACCTGCTCTCCTCAAATTAGATTGTGGTGGGAAATTAACTGACAGGATCAGATATCAGATGGTACAAGAAGCCAATGTGTTTCAAAGAATTAACTGCTAATGACAACAACTGAATATTGAATAATATATATTACGGTACAGTGTTTATTGCTATAGTTCCTGCCATCTGCCCAGCTGGTTCACCATCTGTTATGTTTGATGCCTAAAAGACTCAGGATAAGAGAGAAAATAAAATGTAGCATAAATACACACGGGAGACCTTATACTTCTTTACAAGTGCCAGCTTAATATCAGCTCCAATGTGGCAGTGAATTCCACAGTCTCAGGGCTCTCTTTGTAAATAAATTACTCCTTAATTCGATATTCGAGCCATTAGTCACTATCCTATATTCATTTCTTTGTTTTGCACTCAGTCACAAATTGAAATTGTTTTTCCAATTCACCCTATCAAAACCCCCCTTCATAATATTAAAGACCTCTTAGTCTTCTCTTTTCTAGAGAAGAGAGCCCCAGTCTATTCCTTCTTTTTGAATAGTTGTTTCCTTTCACTCTTGTAAACCTTTTCTGGATTTTCTTTAGTGCTTTAATATCCTTACTGTAGTATGGAAAGCAGAACTGTGTGTACTGATACTCAGAAGTGAAGGTCCCAGACAGGAGTGCAAAGTGAATGATAGCCATTCAGGAGCCTGTTTATAACCAGCCTGGTGTCCTCTCCCACTGAAATCCATGGGAAAAATTGAGTTAATACCACCAAAGAGTAATTTCAAACCCCCCACCTGCCACAAATGTTGTCTAACCATGCTTACCTCCTGACTTTTGAGTTATATTCCTCTAGAAAGGAAGTCCATGTCCAAATGCAGCAAGACCTGGGCAATATCCAGGCTTAGGCTGATAAGTGGCAAGTAACATTCGCGTCACACAAGTGTCAGGCAATGACCATCTCCAACAAAAGAGAACCCAACCATCGCCCCATGATGTTCATTGCAATTACCATCACCGAATCACCAATATCAACATCCTGGGGGTTACCATTGACCAGAAACCGAACTGGACTAGCCATATAAATACTGTGGCTACATGAACAGGTCAGAGGCAAGGGATCGTGCGATGAGTAACTCCCTAAGACTGTCCACCATCTACAATGCACAAGTTAGGAGTGTGATGGAATAGTCTTCACTTGCCTGGATGAGTGCAACTCCCACAACACTGAAGAAGGGGGACACCATCTAGTACAAAGCAACCTACTTGATTGGCACCACATCCACAAACATTCACTCCCTCCACCACTGATGCACAATAGCAGCAGTGTGTACCATCGACAAGATGCACTGCAGAAACTCACCAAGGCTCCTTAGATAGCACCTTCCAAACCCATGACCACTACCACCTCGAAGGACAAGAGCAGCAGACATATGGGAACACCACCACATGGAAGTTCCCCTCCAAGTAACTCACCATCCTAACTTGTAAATATATCGCAGCTCCTTCACAGTCGCTGGGTCAAAATCCTGGAACTCCATTCCTAACAACACTGTGGGTGCACCTACACCACATGGACTGCAGTGGTTCAAGAAGGCAGCTCACTACCACCTTCTCAAGGGCAACTAGGGATGGGCAATAAATGCTGGCCCAGCCAGCGAAGCCCACACCCTGTGAATGATTTTTTAAAAAATGAACAGCATTAAGAATGTAAGAAATTAAGAAATAGGTGTGGGAATAGACAAAATGGCCCCTTGAACCTATTCAGTCACTCAGTACAATCACGATAGATTCCCTGCTTGAACTCCACTTTCCCAAAAGTGAAAAATCCAAATATCAAAAGTCTGTCTATCCCATCCTTGAATATACTCCACGATGGCCCATCCACAACTCTCTGGGGTAGAGAATTCCAATGATTTACAATCCCCTTGGTGACAACCTTTGCTCTCACACTTCCTGACCTTGCATCGCTGCATTAAGCGCATTATTTCCTACATTAGAACAGAGACTACATTTCAAAAAGTACTTAATTGGATGTAAAGTGCATCGGGACATCTTGAGGTTATGAATGCTGCTATATAAGTGCAAGGTTTGTTTTAAGAGCACCTTGGAATGATTTACTAAATTAAAGACTTGTTGTTTATGTTTATGAGTTTCAAAGAATGAAAGGTGATCCCACTGAAACTTATTAAATTCTTACAGGGTGTGACAGGTTAGATGTGAATAGGATGTTTCCCGTGGCTGGTGAGGCTAGAGCCAGGGGACACAGTCTCAGGATAAGGGGCAGACCATTTAGGGTTGAAATGAGGAGGAATTTTTTCACTCAGAGGATGGTGAATCTTTGGTATTTTCTCTCCCAGAGGGCTGTGGAGGGTCAATTATTGAGCACGTTCAGTATAGAAATCAGTAGGTTTCTGGATACTAATTACATCAAGGGATATGGGGATAATGTATGACAGTGGCTTTGGGGTAGAGGATCAGTCATGATCTAATTGAATGGCGGAACAGGCTCAATAGGATGAATATCCTACTCCTGTTTTTATTTTCCTACAAATCTATATTGCCAAATCTCTTTGCTCCTCTATGCCATTTTATTTCTAAAGAATAGCTGAGAAAGAGGCCTCATTCCAACTCCATGTTAAAGTAGTGGGCTGCTGCAGGCTGCCATGAGCTGCTCCTCTACAGATCTCCATCCCTTTTCCTCTTGGAGTCTCCTAAGAACCTCCACTGATGTGTGAGACAACCAATCTTGCAGCTGGCTCTGGGTTTACGATGGGCGTCCCCAACTTGCCAGTAATAAGCAAATGAGGCTGGCACACTGCAGCAGCACACACCCCAATTCAGACATGACCCATATTCCATTCTTCCAATCTCTGCATCATTTCTGTATATTGTGAGTAAGTTTGTCCCAATACTGATTCCTGCATGACACCATTTGACATTTTCTGTTACTTTGAGAAATCTGCAATCTTTTATATTGAAAGTCCATGCAGGTAGTTTATTTTGCCAGGATTAGGTAGAGTGAGGTTGTTGTCAGTCTTGGTTCATTGGGCAACACTTTCATCTCTGAGGCAGCTTTTACTGGATCCATCTTCTGCAGGGGCTCTCTCTGAGTGAAGAGGCAATAATGGCCTCAATGATAACAGCAATTTCACCTTGCTATCAGGGGTGTCCTGAGAACTTTTCTCATGATCTCCTTAAGCTACACAAAGGAGATGATGGCATTTTGGATAATAGAACAAAACTGCTAGGCTAACCTCAACTGTCTAGCACAGGTACGATGGGTCAAGTGTCCTCCTCCTGTGCTGTAAGATTGTGTGATTCAAATATCACCAAGCGTTAAATTGAAGAGAGGCTGCTTAACATTTAATCCATCTTCAGGGGCCTGAGGATGTGTTCTCTAGTCTGTTGTGGGATTGAGGTTTCAGAGAGCAACTCTTGGCTCCATGCCACTGAATATTGGACAACAGTTAATCAATCCATTATCTTTGTTCAGTTTTATTTAATCACAGGGAGGAACTGCTTCAATCCTTTGCTTCCTTTGTCTGCAGCCCTCTGCTGCACTGGCCATGGGTTGTGTTCTCAGGCACATTACTGTAGCAATTAACATTGTCTGGTCAGCGTGACATTATTGCTGCAGCAAAGTTGAGCTAACCATTTTGGGAATGCTGCATGCTGATGTGTGATAACAAGCCGAGGATAATTGTCAAGTTATTGAGAGAGAAGTTTGTTGCCAGTACTCGAGCAATGAGCATGGCATTCCTGCACTTTACCATCTTCAACGAGTAGGAAGTAATTTGCCAGTTTGCCCCACATTGATGACTGGCTGATCCAATTTGCTTCTCGTTCGATTTGATGAGAGAAAATTTCTGTGAAAGGTTAAATTTTCTCAGGAATAGAATTTGAGCAGAATTTATTTGGGAAGTTACTGATATATAAGTGTTGCAGGAGAATCTTTTGGGAGAATTTTATAGTTATTACCAGACCTGACATACCAAGGGCCATATGACTTTAAGAGCCAGAAAGTCCTGGTCAATATTTATCCCTCAACAAAAACATATAAGGGCCAAATTTTCCGCTGCTGACATGGGTTTGCTCAGCACTGGGAGGACCAAACAGGAGGTGTGTGGGGCCACAATTTTATATTTACCAGGCCATTCCCACTGCTCACTGGTTCCTCCAGGTCAAGGAACATGGCAGATTGCAAACTGACATGCACTTGAAGTGACATTGGTTTTGCCATTTAAATGCCTGCTCCAAATACATTTTTCCCTAAGGTTGCTATTTTCCTCCAGGTAGGTGGGTTCCTTAAGCTTGTGTGAACCATGCCAGCTAACTCATTTTGTGAATCATGGGGGAAGCCCACTGTGGAGTTGGAAACTTTTGAGAGGTGAGCTTAAAGGTTCTTGTCAACTACAACTGTTATAATTAGATACCGTTTGAAAAGTCAAATATATCGTTAATACAATTATTTACCATGGGGCTCTGTCCTTAAAAGATACGTGACCATTGACCAGCACTGTGTAAGTGTTCAGTTGCATTAGAGTACTTTCTCCATCACAGAAATTGCCCATCTGCATTCAACAGTATGAAGAATCTGATATTAATTTATGTTGTGGATCTTTTTGTTTGATTTTAATATTGATTTAATGTCCAGGCATCTATTGAGCCTGTGAAGCACTCTTCCAGTATCCACTAGGTACAGACCAATGAGCTATATGATAACATTGTGAAGTCTTTGAAATGCCCATGAAACTGTCAAAATGAGCAAACAGGCATTCAAAATCCCCTTGAAAAAAATCACCCTTCTTACAAATTTATAAAACCATGCAGCAAACAACTAATCATACTCCCATTGAAAAACTCTTTAAGCTCCTAATCTTGTCCAAATAAACAAACATGCATTAAAAAAAACAATTCAAAGCAAGAAATGCTTATTACAAGCTCTTTTTGTGTCTACCCTGAGTGCACAGGATAGGCTATGCTTGGTAGATAGTGGAAAAATCTGCATATGTGTACTTTGACCCACAAGGACCAGGAATATAACCTCTTATCATTCCCATTCAGGCAACTTCAATTAGTTTCAATTAAGAATAACAATAAAAGCAATAAACTATACTTACATAGTGTCTTTAACATAATGAACCATCCTAAGGTATTTCAAAGGAGCATTATAAAACATCCTGGGGGTTACCTTTGACCAGAAACTGAACTGGACTAGCAATATAAACACTGTGGCTACAAGAGCAGGTCAGAGGCTAGGAATCCTGTGGCAAGTAACTCACCTCATGACTCCCCAAAGCCTGTCCACCGTCTACAAGGCACAAGTCAGGAGTGTGATGGAGTACTCTCCACTTATCTGGATGAGTGCAGCTCCAACAACTTTCAAGATACTTGACACCAACCAGGACAAAGCAGCCTGCTTTATTGATACCGCATCCACAAATATTCACTCCCTCCACCACTGACGCACAGTAGCAGCAGTGTGTACCATCGACCAAATGCACTGCAGGAACTCACCAAGGCTTCTGAGACAGCACCTTCCAAACCCATGACCGCTACCATCTAGAAGGACCAAGGGCAGCAGACACATCAGAACACCACCACCTGGAAGTCCCCCTCCAAGTCACTCACCATCCTGACTTGGAACTATATCACCATTCCCTCACTGTTGCTGGGTCAAAATCATGAAATTTTCTTCTTAACAGCACTGTGGGTGTACCTACACCACAGGGACTGCAGTGGTTCAAGAAGGCAGCTCACCACCACCTTCTCAAGGGCAATTAGGGATGGGCAATAAATGTTGGACCAGCCAGCGAAGCTTGCATCCCAGGAGTGAATTTTTAAAAATGACTTTGAGCCACATAAAGAAATATTAGGTCAGATAACCAAAAATTTAGTCAAAGAGATAATTCTAAAGGAGTGTCTTAACGGAAGAAAGTGAGGTGGAGAGGTGCAGAGGTGTAAAGAGCGTGGGGCCTAGGCAAGTGAAGACACGACCATCAAAGGTGGAGCAATTAAAATTGAGGATGCATGGGAGAATCAGAATTAGAGGAGTGCAGATATCTTGATGGTTGTGAGGCTGGAGGAGATTACAATAGGCTGAGCTGGGGCATGGGGAGAGGGGGAGATTTTAACATAAGGATAACAAGGAAAACAGGAGTATCTTGAATATATTGAGGCTGGGTAAAGAGCCAGTGGGGCTGAAATTCATCATTTAGTGAATGTAAATCAGCAGCTCATTTTACACTCCATCTTGAGCTGCAGATTGCCTATTCTGCACTGAGGGTCAAAATGATGTTCAAAGCCCCCCTCCCTCCCCCCCACCCTACCTCTGTCTGCACCCCTTCCCCTGCCATGCCATGCTGGTATCGGAAAAATGAAGCTGCCCTTCATTGCTCAGGGACGCAACAGCAGTGTACAGATACAACCATATAACTGGTATCACCATGTGCAGTCTTCTGGAACAGTCCGTATTGTCAATTGGCTGCTAGCACCTGGGATATTGGATGGTGACAGGTCACTACCATCTGGAAAGGAGTGGTGAGAAAGGGAGAAAACTGTGAAAAAAAGATCTATTTTGAAATGACTATAACCCTGAGCATTACTGCTGCCATTTTCATTGCCCCGCCTGTAGCCTGAATCGACTTTATACACGAACCTGTGGTGACAGTGCACTTTTATTCTGCAGGAGAAGCTACAATTTAGGTGACAGAGAATTACAATATTAAATAAATACCTGGCTCAGCCTATCCTGTTCTTATTTCAATATCCCCATAAGACATCTTTGTATATCTACATCCCCCATGTGGGGAACAGTGCACCTGGGCCTCCGATGCAGTCTGTTGCTATGGAAATCCTTTGACGTATGTGGCAAGGAGTTCAGCATTCTGTGGAAAATCACCATCACTATTTGCAAATATTTGTTTTTGCTTGTGGTCAAGGAAAATTGCTGCTTGGATCTGAAACAGGGCTTGAGGGAATTAATCTTTAATCAGCTGAGCCTGATTGCTGATTGGATGCTCTAAGCAAACAGACTCTCCCTCCCTCCCTATACTGAAAAACCTTTAAAGCTTTCAAAATATCCCCAATTATATATTGCATGATCCCTTCAAAATTCTCTTCCTGTAATTTTCTAATACCAAAAGTGAGAAGGTGCAATTAAAGAATGGTGATTAATTCATGATATGCTTGAGATAAACAACTTACCAAAAGCTTCATAATCTTCATCTGGTTTAAACTATTTTTGCAAATGTATTCCTGCAGAACTGGTAATGATTTGAACTGAGCAGTATATTCTCAGGATGTGCTGATAGATAACAACCAATTAAAGCTCACACAGCTAGGCAACATCTTTTGTTCAAGTGCACGATTCTGAGCAAAGTAAAGTTTCACACTTTCCTCAGATCCTTGCAATGCTCAATTGTTAGACCTTGCCCCATGCTGGGAGATGTATGGGGTGGCTGGCAACCCCCTACAGCTCAGTTGACAGAAATTTTGGGCCACCTGCCTCTCCAGAAGCGGTCCTCATGAAAACCCCAGAAGCAAATCTGCTCCTCATCAACTATTACATTTACCACTTTAGTGGCAGACACTGGCCAGACCACATCCACATCTAGAAAATCTGAGCAGGGCAGGCCTGATGCCAATTTCCTGGGGGGTGCTGAGAACAGGATTTAAGGCTCATATCAGGTTGTGCAAGGGGCCTAATGGCTGTTTTAGGTGGTCACTCCTGATGCCTGCAACTGACTTGATCCGATTTTGGGACAAACATTTGTCAAGGGTCCAAGAGGCACAGGATGCTGCTCTTCGAAATTGAGCCTTTTGTACCCATCTGTAACAATTACATTGAGGTCCATTTTCTACCCCTTTAGTTCAGGGGTCAGGGCTGAAGCCATTCTGTCCAATTTCAATGACAATCAGTTTCAGAAATCACCCATTTTTCCTCGGCATCAATGTTAGCAACATCACGTCATCAAATTGCCAGCTGGGCAACAAAATGAAAGTTGCCCCATAGTAACAGACCTGGTCCAGCAGGTCTGAGTCAGAAAGTCATTTGTTCAAGCCTCAGTACGAATACTTTAGTGTTACACCGTTTGTGGTTCTGTCTTTCAGATGTTACGCTGAAGGCCCCTCTGTCCAAGACAGTATAATGGATACAACAGCACAATTCAAAGATAAGCTGGGGAATTATTTTGTCAACATTTATCCTTCAACCACCACCTCCAAAAACATATCGATGTTTGTTTGTGGGACATTGCTCCACACAATTTGGCTGCTGCATTTGTTGGGACATCCTTAAAATGTGAAATGTGTGATATTAAGGGAAGCTTGTCTTCCTTATTGTTTCCCAGAACAAGTGAAGAGATGTTCAGTAAGTCTGAAGTAACAGAAAATCTAATGAGAGACGATCTGGTCCGATCAGGCACTTTACAGCCTTCTGGACTTAACATTGAGTTCAACAACTTCAGATCATAAACTCTCTCCTCCATCCTCACCTCCTTTTTGATTGTCTTTTTTGAAATATTTGTTTTTTAATTTTTATATATGTTTTCCCCACCTATTTCTATTATTATTATTTTTAAAATGCATTTCCATTCATTATTTTGTGCCTAGCTTTTAGTCTATTTCGATCTTTTCTCCCAAACCATCCCCAAACCCACTCAGGCCATCTGTCCCTTGCTGATTCTGCTTTCTACTCTTAATGTCACCATTAGCACCTCCTTTATCCAGTTATCACTGCCATCAACACCCCTTCGACCTTTTGTTTATGACATCTTTGGCAATGTCTCCTTTGCCTCCACCTATCACTGGCCCTCTATCCAGCTTCACCTGTCCCACCCCCCTTATACAGTTTATATTTCACCACATTTTTACTTCTCTTTAGTTCTGAAGAAGAGTCATATGGACTCAAAACATTAACTCTGTCTTTCTCTCCACAGGTGCTGTCAGACCTGCTGAGTTTTTCCAGCAATTTTTGCTTTTGTTTCAGATTTCCAGCAACTGCAGTATTTTGCTTTTATTTATATTGCTAGTCCAGTTCAGTTGATAGTGGGGGATTCAGCGATGGTAATGCCATTGAATGTCAATGGGTGATGGTTAGATTCTCTCTTCATTCTAACCATTACAGACAATGAAGTAATTTTTGAAGTCGGATCACTGATGTAATGTAGGAAATGCAGCAGTCAATTTGTCCCCAGCAAGGTCCCACAAACAATAACGCAACAATAATGCAATAATAACGACCAGATAATCTGTTTTTGTCACGTTGGTTGAAGGATAACTGTTAGCCAGGACACTGAAGAGAACTCCCCTGCTCGTCGTTGAAATAGTGCCTTAAAATCTTTTATGTCCAATTTAGAGCGCAGATGGGGCTTTGGTTTAAAATCTCACCATGTGGCACCTCTCACAGTACAGGGTTCCCTCAATACTGCACTGGAGACTGTCAGTCCTAGATCTCTCAAGAGGGACTTGACCCTACAATATTCTGATTCAGGATGTGCCATGGCTGACCCCTGGGTATCTAGAGGAACCATGAAACTGGAAAGGGTTAATTTACCAAATATAAAAATAAAAACAAAGGAATGGAATGGAAATGCTGAGCAGAAAAACATGGCGTCTGTTTCTCACCTGGATCACAGCTGAGTGGAATCAGCACAAACACATTGTGGCAGAACATTAGGGTTTAACTGACATGTAATAGTGTTGTTGCACTAAGAACAGCCAGGAGTTTGTGTCCATCTGAAACTCATAACATGGCCTTGCCATAGGCTTGTAAAATATGTAACACTGCCTCAAGTTAATTATCTGTGAGAAAATAACTTCCTGATATGT
Source organism: Carcharodon carcharias (assembly GCF_017639515.1). Taxonomy (NCBI): domain Eukaryota; kingdom Metazoa; phylum Chordata; class Chondrichthyes; order Lamniformes; family Lamnidae; genus Carcharodon; species Carcharodon carcharias. Next base: position 85,079,372 of record NC_054481.1, read on the forward strand.
TTAGAAGATTCAACGTCACAGCAGAGAAATGGTTAATGTTCAATGCTGCTAATAATATGTTATTTAAGAGGCAAGTGATTGAAGAATTAGCAACAATTCCATTTTAGGAGGGAAGTGGGTTGTAATGAGCAATATATTGCAGCAGGGTTGTACTCAGACTGTAATTATAGCTGTTTATCAGTCTACTTTACATTTCACTTGTCACTTGACCTTCCAAAGCTGCTGTAGAGAATACCACAGAGGAAGAAATCTATTCCTTTCTGAAAAATTACTCCATATCACTAATGTTGCGATTCAACTGTAACTGCATTCTTTTCATTGAACTGTGCCTTAATATCTCACACCATGAAGATAAGAATCTTAATAGATGTTAAAATGCTTCCAACTCTTAGTAAGGCTGGTAGAACTATTTTGTAAGTCGCAAGCCACATACAAACATAGAGGCACATTTGAAAGTTGTTGAGTTAGTAGACTGGTGTGCACATCATATAGGCATCAAAAAGCATCTCCAAGGAAGAGCAGGCGGATTTCCCAGTGCCCAATTTCACTCATACATGGATAAAAACAAAATAATGTGGATGCTGGAAATCTGAAACAAAAACAGAAAATGCTGGAAAAACACAGCAGGTCCAGCAGCATCTGTGGAGAGAAAAAGAGTTAACATTTCCAGTCCGTATGACTCTTCTTCAGAACTCTTCATCCTGAGCCATTTTCTTGGCACTTTTTGTTAGTCATGATTTGCCATTGCCTTGCACTATCAGGGCTAGGGCAAGGTGTTGGATCTACTTCAGCCAGAATGGGAATTGTGTTGTTGGTATGAATCTGAACCACATGCTAGCCATCTAAGCTAACCAGCCCCTCAGTGTGCAACTAGAGCTTGTTTAAGTTTTGCATTTTTGTATTAAATACCTCTACATACAACACCATGAATGCTGCTTGCTTTTGGGTGTCAGCATAAGCTGAACGGTGGTACTCTTGTCTCAGAGTCAGAACATCTTGAGTTCAAGCCCCACTCCAGACACTTGAGCACACAATCCGGTGTAGCACTGATGGAGTGCTCCATTGTTGGAGGTCTGAGGTGGAGGTGCATTATGATGCATGAATGGACACAGTTTTTTTTGGAGGAAATCCAATTTTCCACCGCATCCCCAACCCCGAGCCATTACATCGAAAAATAGAAACATAGAAAATAGGTCATTCGGCCCTTTGAGCCTGCTCCAGCATTCAATATGTTCATAAAAACAAAAAACTGCGGATGCTGGAAATCCAAAACAAAAACAGAAATACCTGGAAAAACTCAACAGGTCTGGCAGCATCGGCGGAGAAGGGCAAAGTTAACATTTCAAGTCCTCATGACCCTTCAATAGAACTAAATAGAAATAGGAAAGGGGTGAAATATTAGCAGGTTTAAGGGGTGGGGGGGAGGGGATGAAGGTGGGGGGGGTTGTTGAGACAAGCAAGCAGTGATAGGAGGAGATAACCAAAAGATGTCACAGATAAAAGAACAAAGAGGCGTTGAAGGTGGTGATATTATCTAAACGAATGTGCTAATTAAGATTGGAGAGCAGGACAAGCAAGGTAGCTCTAGTTGGGGTGGGGTGAAATAAACCATGGGTGGAATACATTTAAAAATAATGGAAATGGGTGGGAAAAGAAAAAGAAAAATCTATATAAATTATTGGACAAAACAAAAGTTGGGGGGGAAGAAACAGAAAGCGGGTGGGGATGGAGGAGGGAGTTCAAGATCTAAAGTTGTTGAACTCAATATTCAGTCTGGAAGGCTGTAAAGTGCCTAGTCAGAAGATGAGGTGCTGTTCCTCCAGTTTGCATTGAGCTTCACTGGAACAATGCAACAAGCCAAGGACAGACATGTGGGCAAGAGAGCAGGGGAGTGTTGAAATGGCAAGCGACAGGGAGGTCTGGGTAATGCTTGCGGACAGAAGGTGTTCTGCAAAGTGGTCACCCAGTCTACATTTGGTCTCTTCAATGTAGGGGAAACCGCATTGGGAGCAATGAATGCAGTAGACTAAGTTGGGGGAAATGCAAGTGAAATGCTGCTTCACTTGAAAGGAGTGTTTGGGCCATTGGACGGTGAGGAGAGAGGAAGTGAAGGCGCAGGTGTTGCATATTTTGCATTTGCATGGGGAGGTGCCGTGGGTGGGGGTTGAGGAGTAGGGGGTGATGGAGGAGTGGACCAGGGTGTAACAGAGGGAATGATCCCTATGGAATGCCGCCAGGGGGTGTGAAGGGTAGATGTGTTTGGTGGTGGCATCATGCTGGAGTTGGCGGAAATGGCGGAGGATGATCCTTTGAATGCGGAGGCTGGTGGGGTGATAAGTAAGGACAAGGGGGACCCTATCATGTTTCTGGGAGGGAGGAGAAGCTGTGAGGGTGGATGCGCGGGAGATGGGCCGGACATGGTTGAGGGCTCTGTCAACGACCGTGGGTGGAAAACCTCGGTTAAGGAAGAAGGAGGACATGTCAGAGGAACTGTGTTTGAAGGTAGCATCATCAGAACAGATGCGACGGGTGCGAAGGAACTGAGAGAATGGGATGGAGTCCTTAGAGGAAGCGGGGTGTGAGGAGCTGTTGTCGAGGTAGCTGTGGGAGTTGGTAGGCTTGTAATGGATATTGGTGGACAGTCTATCACCAGAAATTGAGACAGAGGTCAAGGAAGGGAAGGGAAGTGTCAGAGATGGACCATGTGAAAATGATGGAGGGGTGGAAATTGGAAGCAAAATTAATACATTTTTCCAAGTCCCGACGAGAGCATGAAGCAGCACCGAGGTAATCATTGATATACCGGAGAAAGAATTGTGGGAGGGGGCCACAAGCTCTGGAACAAGGAATGTTCCATATACTCCATAAAGAGACAGGCATAGCTGGGGCCCATGCGGATACCCATAGCCACAACTTTTATTTGGGGGAAGTGAGAGGAGTTAAAGGAGAAATTGTTCAGAGTGAGAACAAGTTCAGCCGGTGGAAGAGAGTAGTGGTGGATGGGGATTGTTCGGGCCTCTGTTCGAGGAAGAAGCTAAGGGCCCTCAGACCATCCTGGTGGGGGATGGAGGTGTAGAGGGATTGGACGTCCATGATGAAGAGGAGGCAATTGGGGCCAGGGAACTGGAAATTGTTGATGTAACCTATGGTGTCAGAGGAATCACGGATGTAGGTGGGAACGGACTGGACAACGGGAGAGAGAAGGGAGTCAAGATATCGAGAAATGAGTTCCGTGGGGCGGGAACAGGCTGACACGATCGGTCTGCCGGGACAGTTCTGCTTGTGGATTTTGGGTAGGATGTAGAAGCGGGCTGTCCGAGGTTGGGCGACTATCAGGTTGGAAGCTGTGAAAGGAAAATCTCCAGAGGAGATGAGGTCAGTGACAGTCCTGGAAACAATGGCTTGATGTTCAGTGGTGGGGTCATGATCCAGGGAGATGTAGGAGGAAGTGTCTGTGAGTTGACGCTCAGCCTCCGCGAGGTAGAGGTCAATGTGCCAGTGTTCCTCCTAATTCTCCCTGGTCCACTCCTCCATCAACCCCTACTCCTCAACCCCCACCTACGGCACCTCCCCATGCAAACGCAAAATATGCAACTCCTGCCCCTTCACTTCCTCTCTCCTCACCGTCCAAGGGCTCAAACATTCCTTTCAAGTGAAAAAGCATTTCACTTGCATTTCCCCCAACTTAGTCTACTGCATTCGTTGCTCCCAACGCGGTTTCCTCTACATTGGAGAGACCAAATGCAGACTGGGTGACCGCTTTGCAGAATACCTTTGGTCTGTCCACAAGCATGACCCAGACCTCCCTATCGCTTGCCATTTTAACACTCCCCCTGCTCTCTTGCCCACATGTCTGTCCTTGGCTTCCTGCCTTGTTTCAGTGAAGCTCAATGCAAACTGGAGGAACAGCACCTCATCTTCTGACTAGGCACTTTACAGCCTTCCAGACTGAATATTGAGTTCAACAACTTTAGACCTTGAACTCCCTCCTCCATCCCCACCCCCTTTCTGTTTCTTCCCCCTTCCTTTTGTTTTTTCCAATAATTTATATAGATTTTTCTTTTTCTTTTCCCACCTATTTCCATTATTTTTAAATGTATTCCACCCATGGTTTATTTCACCCCATCCCCACTAGAGCTACCTTGCTTGTCCTGCTCTCCAATCTTAATTAGCAGGTTCTTTTAGATAATATCACCACCTTCAACACCTCTTTGTTCTTTTATCTGTGACATCTTTTGGTTATCTCCTCCTATCACTGCTTGCTTGTCTCAACAACCCCCCCACCTTCTTCCCCTCTCACCCCCCAACACTACCCCCTCTGAACTCCCCCCTCTCCCCTTAAACCAGCTGATATTTCATCCCTTTCCTATTTTTACTTAGTTCTGTTGAAGGGTTATGAGGACTCGAAACATCAACTTTGCTCTTCTCCACTGATGCTGCCAGACCTGTTGAGTTTTTCCAGGTATTTCTGTTTTTGTTTTCAACATGATCATGGCTGATCCTCTATTTCAACGCCTTACTCCCATGTTCTCCCCACATCTCTTGATGCCTTTAGAGTCCAGAAAGCTATTCATTTCCTTCATAAATATATTCAGTGACTTGGCCTCCACAGCATTCTGTGGTAGAGAATCCCATAGGTTCATCACCCTCTGAGTGAAGAAGTTTCTCCTCACCTCAGGCAAGTGTATCCTTTCCACTTGATTTTTTTTTTGCGGGTCGGGAATGCCTAGTGTAAAAATTGCACACCTTCCCCCATTGAAGTCGAGCTCCCCATTTTAAATTGGTAATGAAAATCCAATTCCTCCAGCACACCATTTTTGTCTGGTGGTGCAGAGTTTTGGAACCCCATTAAAAGCACATCAAGTTTGACATTTTATAAAGAAATGTCTGCTGAAGAATCTAGGACATTGTGGAAGGTAAGTGAAAAATGTTTTCACACTTTCAAATGTCACTATTAGGCACTGTATTGTAATGCAGATGTTTTTTCATGGAATGATTCATCATTGCTATCTGTCTTTTAAAGATAAGTTGACTTTTACATTGACTCGCCTTGTGCATTTATTCCCATGCATTACAGTGCGTTTCCAATGGAGAAAGCACAATAATACAGTGAAAATATTGCACGTTGTCTAGTCAACCTGTGCTATCATAATTTCTGCTGTGATTTAAATGGCTGTGGCTGATTAGAAAAATACCTGGGCCGGGATTTTCTGGCCCCTTCATGGCATGCCATGGGAGAGTCGGTGGCCTAGCCAAAAGTCCATTGACTTTTGGTGGGACCAGACAATACCAGTGGGGTTGGAAAATCCTGCCCTGGTTTTGAAAAAAAATTTAACCATCTGCCCTTAGATTCTGGTTTTGACACTTGAAAAATTCTAACCATCTGCTCCCTTACATTGATTGACAGCCAACTCTGTTTTGAATTTGAAATTATCACTTTCTATTCTTTCCTCTTGAGAGGCTAGCCTATTGTTTGGATAGCTGTGGCCATTTTCAATGCTTGGCTGAGTCTCAAGTACTAATTGGTTTCAGCATAGTAGGTGTTCCATTCATGTGAGAATAAGTGACAGTTTCAAGAAGTTGCAGTATCAGATTGTGCCTTTGATGTGGTTTCAGGTTTGTTGACACAATGGGATTACAAGTATTACAAGGTTTTTCACATGGCAAAATGCATTTTCTCTGAGTGTCAATGTTATAGTGGCTTTTATTGGATGGTGTGAGGTTTATCTTTTCACAATGAATGTAAAATAATTCCCATTGAAACTGCATGGCATCTGGGGACAGTACATAGAACATACTGGGTGAGTGAGTGGCTATGCATGATACATGGGAGGCACAGAGGTAGCATGGGATGGCATGGGTGATCTGAGGAGGTGTGGAGGATAAGCGGATGCATTGAAGTGGTGTGGTGTTAGTGTCAGTAAATGGGATACATTTTATAGGGCTGATGTAAATATTTATGCACTTATTGTTCCCATAATAGTCAGTGGCACACAGATTTTGCTCGATTTCTAAGGCAGAATTTAATTTGGATGACGGGAGTCTTAGCCACTAGCTGGAGAACAGGGGAGAGCCTTGTATCTCCTTCTTTGGGGAAGGTCTGTGGAATTAATTGAAATTGCCAATAGCATGCCACCCCCAGGATCAAGGACACCAGAGGCGGAAAGTGAGCAGGACCAATCAGAGGCTGGCAGTCTCCTTTGCAGGCAGTACCAGCAGGAGAGGTGGTAGCTGCCAACAATGCCCCCATCAGGTGCCCAGGGTCAGTGAGGGAGCCAGGTCACAGATGAATGAGAGCGAGATAGGCGTTACAGGATGAGGGATGTGGGAGTGGGAGGAGGAGGAGGCAACAAAAGGGGGATCGATCTCACATTCCCACCCCTCCCCACTCCTTGATCCTGGGTCCCTTGACCAGGAGCTGAGTGCCTGACAATGAGAAAGTCCTTGAGAAGCCCAAAACTCAACATGCTAGGGTTTGCTTTTTGGGTTCCTAGCATAACGGTTGTCCCACCCTTCTCTCGTGTTATACCATCATAAGCTCAATGTGGCCCTTAAGTGGGTATTAATTTCCCACTTAGGGCCTCAGTTGGCAGCGGGGCAGGAAGGCCAGCCAACTATCTTACTCAACCGGAATTAAGCGGGCAGAGGAGGGAAGTCAGCAGGGTTCCCAACTGATACTCTCCCACCCAATTAAATGTCCCCCACCTCCAAACTCATCTTCAAACTCAACCCACAAGAAGGCATTAAATTACTCCCTTAGCCTGAATCAGTTGTGTCCTACAACTAGTGGATGACTCTGATTTAAATATTTAAAAAAGGATCCAGCTTATTTTGAGTCCTTCTCAAAAATTGAGTCCCATGATGGATGGCCAGCAGGCAGATTTTTTAAAAAATATTTGCCTGCCGAATCCACATTGACAACATGGATGAAATGCTAATGAGATAAGAATTGGTCTCTGTCTCTCAGCGAATGGTTTGACCTGGGTGCCGATGATGTCATCCAGACTGCCAATGAACACTGCACCGACATGCACTTTTAGTATGATTGGATGGCTGTGATGTATTAGTGATGTCCTGCTTCCTGGGGAGGACTTGTAGTTGTATTGGCCCAGAATCAAAATAGGGCACACTGTCCTAGTTACCAATCCGGCTAAGGTCAGGTAAATTGCTGTTGACTGGCAATCTGATCTGGTTGTGGTATCCCTTTAAGGGGTGAATCTAAAAGTGCTATGCATCACCGGACAGGCTGTGATGTATATAATCGTGTAATCGTCAGTCCTAGAGTCCAGACATGTTAACTAACCTCCAAGATATTGTCTATAGTTCAAATAAAAGAACCCAAGTTGTCAATTCTCTTCATGTGGTTGGTGTGTTTCTGTAGTGTAGAAAACACAACATGGAGCCAATGGTGGTGTTTTATGATTTGAGTTGAAGATTTTGCAGGACCTGCAGCACTAAACACTTCCAGATGCAACAGAATTCCAGTGTGTGGAAGTCTGAAGACCGAAAAATTACATCTGCAGAACTTACAGCAGAGTGGAAGTCCCTGTGTGAGCGATTCTGCAACAATATAGGCATCCAGTGCACAGCAGGTCAACATGGTCAGGACATCTCACCTTGCTCCGATAGGCAGGCGTCAGGCCCTGGTGAAACATCTGCAAGTGAGAGGAGAGTAAATCTGAGTCCAACCACTGCAATAGCTCACAGAGGAACAACTGTTAGGTGAACCAACTCACCAACTCTGTGAGATGCAGCCGGACAGAGCTACATTGCCACGAACAATGGCTTCTGCGGGCCACCAGATCAGGAGTACCTGGTGTGGGGGAGCTGTTGTGGGGGGGTGGGGGGTGGGGGGGGCGGGGGGCGGCGGGATGGTGACGGTGTGGGTAGAGTGTGACCAAACATCCACAACACAGCAAGGCAAAAGAGTCTGTTGGGCAGAAGCTTCCAACAACTTTAAAAAGACTGAAAAAGACCTTTATCACCATCAGGGCATGTTTGCATCAAACATCACTTCATGGGCAGGGCCTAACAAAAGAATGGGACAACAGCAACAGCGCCATCAATCCTAAGTCTAACAACAGAGAGTGTTTCTAAGGAACTGTAAGAAGTTAAGCACTGAAGAGCGAGCCTGAATATTTGTTCCTACTACAGGTTTCATTGAAACTCCTGCGAATTCTGACAGGTTGACTGCAAACTTTCCATCTTCGAATTGGGAGATGGCAGACCTCCTTACTGAGTTCAGTTTCAGGCAGCAGATGGAACTATGCTCTCTGAACCAGACAAATAAGTCATCAATGTTAAAATAGTCATAGTGAACAAAGACCTCCACAGGCTGAACACATTAAGGCTGTCAGAAAACAGCCTCAAAGACCCAATAAAAATATGGTCTACAGCAGAAGACCTGTTAAGAGTTGAACTTTATTTCCACATACATCGTCTTGAAATTATGTCTTTTACACAGCAACCCAAAGAGTTGATAGTCCTTCATCAATGGTTTCTTGAGCTGATTCTCCTGCCAGGAAAATGGGACTTTTTTTTTCATAAGTTCCTGGAGAGACGAGGCCTTCTGTGAAAAACTTGGTATGCATGGGGAAAGAAAATTGAATAAACCTATGTAATGTTGAAGGTCACTTTATCTTGCTGATTGGGCATTGCGCTAATGTTCTCCAGCTTGCTAAGATCAGAGATAAGAGGTAAGATTGTGATTTCTCCAAAGCAGAATGGCTGATAGAATCTACAGTAACTTGATGGGGCAGCAGGTTGGGTGGAGAAAAGGCTAAACTTTATTTCGGAGATATGTAGAGCTGCTTACACTCTAGATATGATTTCTCTGTCGGAAGCCCCATCCACAGGATTACCCATGCAATTAGCTTATTGGTTGAAGCCCCCATAATCGCATTACATGATGAATGTTTGACAGGAGGGAGGGACAATACATCTAGTTACGACAGAGTCATTGAGCTCATACATCTTCTACCCATATTGAAGCATATCAAAAGGATCCTTTGGATCAACCCAAAGATTACAGCTTGGAAGCATAGCTAAAAAGAGTAGACAGAATTTACAAGCTTTGTAAAGGAACTATATCCACTACTGGAATGGTAACTAATTGAAACAAACCTGTTAAACATTCAGCTGGGGCAGTCTCATACATGGACCCAGAAATTGTCCAGCTTTCCAACACATATGGCACCAGAGGGCACTGGAAGCACCAAAGAAGTCAAAGCCAGAACAGATGGCTCAACACCTTGACAGGACAGAGCTGAATGCAAAACAAATACAGCATTCCAGAAAAGTGATGGAATTTACCAAATATCACGAAGAGCAAAACCACAAAATGACCAGCCAGAGTGCAATGTTGGATGATGAAGGTGCCCAGAACATTAGCACACACTGAGCAGGCATTTCATACAGTCTACATCACTGAATGCATTGACACCATGGTACCAGCCAAAGCCTTTGCCACATTGCATGTTCACAGAAGCCTGGGAAACATATGCTGTAGACAAAAATTGATACGGGGTGAATGCTAAACACTCTTCCACTTTACATACTGAAAAACATGTACCCAAAGAAGTGGGAAGCAATGGCTCAACCATGCACTGCCAAACTCGCAGCCTACAATGGCTCAGAAATTCTGTCCCTGTGATCTATCACACTTAAATGTCGCCACAATATAGAATGTCATCCCATACATTCTATAATGTGAACACCACAAACCCAGTGATTGCAACCCTACCAGTGTGCAGAGACCTGACCTTGGTTATCATTCATAGTATTGACCAGACAATGGGAAAGCCAGCAGACCACAAGAATGAGCCTATCACCTCTGTAGTTGACCTAACATCAATCCACCCGGACAGATTTGACAGGATTGGGAGCTTCAAAGGTAATGCAGTATTGCATTTTTTTGCAGACATGATCCGTTCCATCAATCTCTGTGTAAGTGTCATATCCGTATCTAGAGTAGGCTGAAAGTAGAACTGGACAACATAGAAAGAGATGGCATGATTTATAATGTGCAGCACCACACCGATTGGTATAGCTCCATCACATGTATTGTGAAAAAAGATGCGAATCTGAATATGACACTGAAACAAGGCCCACATCAATTCGCCACACTTGAGGAATTAAATCCCAAGTTTGCAAATGCCCAATTTTTCCCCAAATTTGACACAAAAATTGGCTACTGGTCGCTATATTTGCAAAAGATCACTTATTTGCTAACGATATTCTGTACTTCATTCGGGATGTACTTTTTCCAACATTAACCACTCAGACTTTCCATAATCCAAGATCTTTTCCAACAACATGAACCGTATCACATGTGAAATTCCAGGATGCATCTGAATAGCAGGTAACATTGCTGTTGTTGGCCAAACAAAATAGGAGCATGACTGAAATTTGTATCTCCTCCTGGAAGCAGCATGTTAAGAGGGGCTTGTGTTCGATAGCCAAAAATGCAACATTAATGTGCTACAGATCAATTTTTTCGGGTCAATATATTCAGACATTGGCATCCATCCGATCTTAGCAAGTTGGAGAACATTAGCTCAATGCCCAACCAGCAAGATAAAGTGATCTTCAACGTTACTTAGGTTTATTCAATTTTCTTTCCTCATGCATACCAAGTTTGCACAGAAGGCCTCGCCTCTCCAGGAACTTTTGAAAAAAGAAGTCCCATTTATCTGGCAGGAGGATCAGCTCAAGAAGTCATTGGCTGAAGGACCATCAACTCTTCAATTCTACAACTTAGCAGAGGAAACTACACTAGAGGTTTATGCATCAACAAAAGGCCTTGGAGTGTGCATCCTACAAAACGGAAGCCTATCTCTTTTTTTCCAAGAGCCTATCAACAGCTCAAGCCAACTGTTCAAATATTGAATGGGAATCATTAGCCTTGGTTTCTGGAATCCAATGTTTCCACATGCATCTACCGCTCGATATGACCTGACATAAATTATTTGCAGCGCTTATTCAAGTTACTGCATTTACTCATCAAAATACAGGGCTACAACTGTAACATATGCTACTAACCAGGTAGTTCCATGGTCACATCTGATGGTTTAGGTTGTTTACCCAACCTGTCCAAAACTGCAGATTTTTCCTTGGATCTGCAAGTAGATCTCATCGATACTGGAATATTAAGACATCTTACATATTGACCTGATGAGTTTCAGGCAATATAAATGCCAGCAACTGTAACAGGATACATCCACTAATCCCATATTGCAACAATTATGGAGGACCATGATTGGAGGGTGTCCAGAGTCCTTCCAGGATGTTCCAGAGGTTCTAAAACCATGTTGGCCTTATAGAGGTGAGCATGGGATATCCCAAGGTGTTATCTTCAAGGGCAAGCAAGTCCTTATTCCAGAATCCCTTAGACCTGCCATCCTGCAGCAGTTGCACCAAGCACACATGGGGGTAGCTCGAAACAGCAGGCTGGTCAGAGAAACAGTATACTGGCCAGGGATGAATCAAGGCACCAAAATAACCATAAGGGAATGTGAGGCATGGAAGCCCACATGCCCAGTCACTGCAAAGAGCCATTATTGCTTCACAAAGTGCCCACACATCCATGAACGAGAATTGCAACCAATCTCCTCAGCATTTGTGGAGATGATTTCTTGGTTATGACCAACTATTTATTGAAATTTGCCATTATCCATCAGCTGCAGAACACAACCAGTTCCGCTATTATAGACACACTGAGTTCAATCCTTGGTTTATTGGAGCATGGCAAGAAGTTGTTTTGGACAACGGATCCCAATATGCTGGAAAGCCATTCAAAGCGATGTGAAAAGTGGGGAGCTGACCACACTACCCCATCAGCATATCATCCCAGGTCCAATAGCATGGCGGAATGTATGGTATGTACCGTAAAGTCCATAATTATAAAATGTTGGCGAACTAAACAAGATTTGCATGTTACAATGGCACATCTTCGAGCAACATGGCACAGAATGCAACCATTCCTTCCACAACAGAATGATTGTTCAGCAGACAAGTGCAAATAACCTTTCCCAGTCATTTGTCAATACTTCCAGGAATACATGGTGGGTTCATTGAAATATGGGGCAAGATCGAGGGCGCACATGACTGGCATGCAGGCAAAGAATTACCCAACTTAAAAATGGACAAAAGATGTGAATACAACACCCTAGTGATGGAACATGGAATCCAGCAGAAATCATTTGCATCTGTCCAGAACCATATCAAGGATGAACATCCAACAGCAGGAACCGAAGCCAAATCAAGGGAGTACAAAAGCAAGAACCACAAAGTAATCCCATTGCAAGTAGGACGTGACCTAAGACACGATCAAGCACCACTCTCCTACAGACAATCAGAATTGTGAAAACACATAGTGATCTCAACCAACTGCTGTGCATCACCAGACAGGATGGAACGTATAATTAAAACAAAAAATGCTGGAAAAACTGAATTAATGTTTCAGAACATATGACTCTTCTTCAGAGTTCTGAAGAAGGGTCATACGAGCTCGAAATTTTAACTCTGTTTCTCTCTCTACAGATGCTGCCAGACCCGCTGAGTTTTTCCAGTATTTTCTGTTTTTTTTTGTTTTTAATTCAGGTTTCCAGCATTCACACTACTTTGCATTCACCAGGAGGTGATGTATATACTTATGTAATCATCAAGCAGATGATAGGAACAGTCCTAAAGACCAGGCATGTTAATTAACCTCCCAGGTATTGCTGCATATAGATTCAACTCTTCAGATAAAAGAATCCACCAAACTGAGTTACCTCTTCATGTGGTTGTTGTTTGTGTAAGGCAGAAAACACAACAGAGATGGCCTTGCTGCTTTAGTGCTGCACTAGTGGTGCCTATGCTCATGAGACCATTGGGACCATCATTTAGTTTTAATAAATTAGTTTTATTATTGGATTTGCAGCAATTTTTTTTTATTTAAAAGTAGAACAAAATGAAGTCCTTACAATCCAGGATTAAGAAGTTTAGCTTGTAACTAATTAAGCAGAGAAGCCTAAATGGTTTATAACTGTCTGCTGACTCGTTGAATCGACTGTTGCGATATAATCATGCACATCCACAAATTTATATATTAAATATTGAGGATTTTGGTGGGGCATTTTCACAATATTTCCAGCTATGCTGTAGGAATGTAGCTCTCAAAGGGTTAATTCACACTATAATTATTTCATTAGGAAATGTATCTAGGGGTCTTTCCAATTAATTCATATATTTCAAATTCGTTTCATGAGCTGGTATTTGTAAAATATGCATGACTCTTTTTTAACAAGACCCTGGATCGTATAATGATCTTCCCACTTTCATGGATTTTCGATATTTTTTTTTCCAGAAGGCAAAATGACAGCTTAACAGAAGGTAAGAGATTAAAACCAGCAAATTTAAATTATACATGAAGGCTGTCATGATTCCAACATCGATGTGAGAATACATCTTCATTAGAAGCTCTGCTTGCAGAATACTGGAGTACAGTCACGCTCCTGTTCATTTTACCCTGTTTCTGGGCTTGTAGCACTTACAAAGCGGTTTAACTGGAAGTTGACACTTGATAAGATTATTTGTTTTTTTTTTAACTTTTCTCCCCTCCTGTCATTAACTGACTTTTACTAGAGAATGGTCCTATAATTGCTACTAATCTTCCAGTGACACGTCCAAGTAATTGTCCTTCAGTTATGAGCCCAAGGACAAAGTGTCAACTGGACACCACCAAAGGCCGCTCATGAAGGGGATTGTTTAACAGCAACAATTAACATCTATATAGCACCTTCATCATGGTAAAATGCCCCACGGGGCTCCACATCAAACAAAATCTGACAATGAGTCACACAAGGTGATGTTAGGACAGATGACCAAAAGCTTGGTCAAAGGGCTAGGTTTCAGGAGCTTTTTAAAGGAGGACAGGGATGCAGAAGGAACTAAAGAGGGAATTTCAAAGCTTAGGCTCTGGCAGCCGAAGGTTTTCCACCAACAATGGAATGATTAAATTTGAACATATGCAAGAAGCCAGAATTGGAGGAATGCAGAGACCTTGGAGGGTTATAGGGCTGAAGGAGTTCACAGAAATAGGAAGGGTCGAGGCCTTATGGGATTTAAACAGAAGAGTGAGATAAAATTGACACATGGTCATATCAGGGATCCAACGTAAGTCCATGGGTAGAGGGGTGATGGGAGAAAGGCACAAATCAGGAGCAGTGGAGGGATTGAGAGGAGTCGTGGTGAGGCATACATGGGTCTCGGCAATGTACATGTGGGACCTGCTGTGATTTTGGATGCTAATGTGTCACCAAGGGGAACATAGTATAACTTAGGAGGAGGGCAAGGATAGATCCTTAGGGACTCCAAGGGTAACGGTGTGGAAGCAGGAAGGGAAGCCATTGCAACACGTTCTGTGGCAACTTTTTGAATAAATGGGTTTGGCTACATGTAGTGTCAGCTTGGTTCCATGGTAGAGCTATCACTTTGTATCGCCATTCCATCACTGTCGCTGGGTCAAAATCCCAGAAATCTCTTCCTAACAGCACTGTGGGTGTACCTACACCACATGAACTGCAGCGGTTCAAGGCGGCAGCTCATCACCACCTTCTGAAGGGCAATAAATGTTAGCCTAATCAGCAATGCCCACATCCCATGAACGAATAAACAAAAAAGGGCTGTGGTTTCAAGCTCATTCCTGTGGAAAATATGCTAAGTCCAATTTCACTGAAACTATCTTGTGACAATAGAAATCATTTAACATCCATTAAGGTAGAAATTGAACCATTTAATGAATGCAACAAGAGCTAATTTCAGGAAGCAATGGCCTGAAAGATGCCTAACCTGATGGGCTTGGGTAATTTTCAAGCACCCTGTTCGCCCAAAACAAGTGCTAGCTTCTTACATATGTAAATGAGGGGGCTAATGCTCATTTTAGGTTTTAGATAGTATTTGGAGGAGGCTGTGAGTCTGTTCCATTCAGGAAACTTCCGGGTTGGGGTGATATGGGTGGTGGTGGGCGGGGGGGTGGGGGTGGGGTGGGGGGCGCGGTTGGGAATGCAGGATAGGAAAAGTAGGGGCTGGACAAAAGTAATGTTTTAACAAGATTCAAAATTAAACGTACATTTTGTTGTCAGCCTCTGTGAGGCCTGCCCTGTTCATTGGGAAGGAATTTTACCCAAATAACCGGCCCTTTATTAACATATTTACGAATGCTAATGCTTGTTTTAAGCATCTACCCGGGTTGGCTAAAAGATGATCTCTCTCAATTCAGCTATTGGAGCCTGTGCAGATTGAGTGCAAGCTGTCGCACTGCCAAATTTATGCACTTTGTACCCAGTTTGAATTTTACAAAAAGTTAAAAGAAATAAAATGAAAGTCTTGTGTCTCACCATATCTCAGGGACATTTCAAAGCTCTTCACTTGCAATGAGGTGCAATTACAGTAATGATAGGAATGAGAAGCAAAATTAGGTAGAGTATTTTCACTGAAACATTGGTAATTGGAGAATAAATTATCAACAGTGAATCAAACCATGTTACTGAGTTCAAGGGACAATTTGATGCATTTCTGGAGACACAGTTGACTCGGGGACATGTTGGGATTGAATTTTGAAAAAGTTTGTTTGTAACAGGGCTACAGTATGCTATGTGGTTATGTTCCTGGATTAATTGTCCAGAGAATGTGGGATTAGATCCTTCCGCAGCAAGTTTGAGAAGTTGAATGCAGCCTAAAGATAAACTGAAAACAACAAGTTGGTCTCAGTAAAAATTTCCATGAAGCTGTTGGATTGTCATAAAAACCTAACTGATTGACTAATAACCTTTTGAAAAGGAAAACTGTTGTCCTTATCTGGTCTGGACCTATGTGTGACTCCAGTCCCACATAGAGGTGGTTGACTCTTAAGCCCTAGGAAATGGTCTATAAGCCATTCAGGTGTATCAAGTTGTTCCAAAAGATAATGTAATTCAATAATTCAAGAAGAAGACCCAACACCTCTTTCTCAGAAATAGGCAATTGAGGGATGGTTGATAAATGCCAACCTTGCCAGCACATCCCAAGAATGAATAAAAGCTAATAAACTGTGATGATTTGGATGAGAGTGTGAAGTGTGCAACATCATACCAGCTACTGTCACCCAGCTTTCCTGATTGTAAATTCCATCGATTTCCATGTATGGCTAATCTGCATTGCCCAAAGTCAAAATTGCCAAAATTGTGGCTCTTTCTAATGCAAATAAGCTGCTCATATTATTTTGAGCCTTCCAAGTTATCACATTTGTCAATTTGACAAGTTCTTCGTTATTTTACCACTGACGGGTCCAACTTGATGAGTTTCTATAATGATGTCCGCAGATTAGTATAGGCTCATCCCCTATCTCCTGGGCCCCAGTGGTTAGTGAGGAATCTTTCTAAATTCCTTCCAATGAAACTAAAAGTGCTGTTAAATATTTTCTTCATTTTCTCATTGGGGTTACAGTTCTTCAGCTTTTATTATTTCACTGAAAAGTACACTGACTATTTTATAGTCCATAATCATTGCAATTTTCCCTGTAGGGCATTCAGGAATGAGATTAACAAATCAATTCTGGGCCTTTCTTCCCATTTTTAGGACTTCCTACTATTCATCAGGGGCCAGTTTTAATAATGCGGTCTTTATGCTAATTGTGCAATGCCGTATTATGCAGCAAACTCTCATAGAAAAAGATTAATAAAACAATTAAATCATGCACTTTAAGCGCAAAATTTTACTTTAATTATGTTTCCAGTGGTGCTTCCAAACATTGCACAATTTTAATGATGAAACATAAACTCTGGTAAGTATTAGATGAGAATGTAGCTAGTGTCTCATTGTGACATACATTTAAAGAACAAAAGGCAGTCCTGGTAAGACGGCCAGTTGTGTTGCTGATTGGATATCAGGGGATTTCACTAGCTTTCTTTGATAAATGATGAAATCATCATTCTTTTATCTGGGGGATACAGAGAATAATAGATTTCAAACTGGGATGAATGATTGTGGTTTTTCTTTTTCTTTATTATCTTTTCTTTCCTCTCTTGATGTTGGTGAGATTCCGAGGTTTATCTGAAGTCTTCCTTTAAAGATTTGAGGGAAGGAGGCAGTCCTGAAGGCGCATATGAATAAGGGGAAACAGGACTCGAGGGGCTAGTCAAACCTAAACCAAAATTCTCCGTTTTATTTTCTCAAGAAGGAGATTGAGGGAAAGGAGAGCAACCAAACCAATGGCAGTTTGTTTTTCCAAGGTAGATTGTTCAACAACAGTTGGGTGATGATGATCTGGGAAACTGATGAGAGCTGATTGTGTTTAAGGGAAATGGGAGCTGGGTTTTAATTGCCTGTGAACTGCAAATTCATTTGAAATATGTGTTAGCAGGAATGTCTGACAGGCAAGGCAGAAATTCCAGTCAGAAGCTTTTTTTTAAGCAAAGTGGCAGCTTGGAGAATCAAAGATCACAACATGCACGCACAATCACAGCATTTACACGTTCATTTTTAATAATTTATTTCCTCTTCCTCCTTTTTAGTCTTCACTTAACATTCACCATTCCTTGACTGTCACAGCAATCTGGATTCTTCTGCCAGCTTTCAGCTTATATTCCTGGAATACATTGTCCTTACTGTCTATCAAGGAGTGTCAAGTGAGTTCAGTGGCACCAGTCTTTTGTGGTATAAGAACATAAGGAATGGGAGCAGGAGTAGACCATTTGGCACTTCCAACCTGCTCTGCCATTCAATAAGTTCATGACTGATTTGTTTGTGAATATATTCAATGACTCAGACATCATTGCTCTCTGTAGAAGAGAATTCTAAGGACTAATGACCCTCTGAGAGAAAGAAAAAATTATCTTCACCTCAACCTTAAATTTTTTTAAACTGTGCCCCCAGTTTTAGGTCCCACGTCCCCAGAGGGGAAATATCCCCTCAGCATCTAGCTTGTCAAACCCCCTCAGAATCTTTAATGATTCAATAAGATCACCTCTCATTCTTCTAAATTCCACTGAGTACAGGCTCAACCTGCTCAACTTTCCTTCATGGGACAGCATTTCATCTCAGGAATCAACCTAGTTAACCTTCTCTGAAACACTTCTAGTGTAAGTGCATCTCCCCTTAAGTAAGGAAACAAAAGCTGCACACAGTTCTCCAGGTGTGGCCTCACCAATGCCCTGAACAGTTGTAACAAGACTTCCCTACTTTTATATTCCATCCTCCTTATAATAAAAGTCAACACTCCATTTGCCTTCCTAGTTACTTGCCATACTTGTATGATGGCTTTAAATGATGCATATACAAGGACACCCAGATCCTTCTCAACCGTAACATTCTGCAGTCTCTCTCCATTTAAGTAATATTCTACTTTTATTCTTCCTGCCAAAGTGGACAACCTTACATTTTCCCACATTATACTCCATCTGCCAATTTTTGCCCACTCACTTAAGCCCACATCCCTTAGGAGAATGTTGTTGTTTCTGAGGCAAGCGACTGTTCAACCCATGTTAAACATTCCATCTTTAGTAAGAAGCAGGTTTCCCATGTTCTGTACCTGCATACACCTCAGGAATGACACTCATAGATCTCATCCATGTATCTATTGGTGCTTCATTAACCAGTATATCTTCAGTACCATGTTCAGAGCCTCACTCCAAGCTTACTCTTCAATCGGAGGTACTGTCAACTTGTAAGATAGATGACTTGAAGGGCTGAGTGGGCTAGACTGGTCCTTCTGTTTCAATGGTGATGATTTGTGCTGATCTTCCTGTGCCTCTCTACACCACTGGGCTTTTATTGCTCTGTGAATAAACTGGTAATAAATACATAATGGTCTAGAAATCCAATGACACAAAAGCATTTGATGAAGTGGGTGATATGTGCATGAGCTCAATTCTGAGCCAGAGTGTGCTACCCAACATATGCATCAAAAGAAACATCCAAAGCCAATACCTGAAAAAGGGGCTTTGCTCTTTTCAGGTATAAATAAGAGGCCTAACACCTGTTTTATTCCTCCTTTATCAAGCTGGTTTGAACTGAAGATAGTTGGTACAGTGCTGGCTGTGACCAAGAGAACCAAGTCTACATGTTGTCTCACTGGTGGTGTTTAAAGGGTCTGCTACAGACCACCACCCAAAAGGGAAGACCTTTAAACTTACTCACCTGAACGTGAAACCTAGAGGTACAGGAGCTCACTTCTTGACCCATATTAAAACCACAGACCACTGTAGGCCACAGCTTGCTCCTATTCCTGATTGGTCTCTCAACCACGTCTTGATCACTTTCTCTCTCCTCTTACAAGACTGATCTGAGGGTCACTCCCAATGACAGAGCTGCCTGGAGAGATCCAGCAGTTATCTGCAGCTGATTGACCTGATGGAAATGAGGACTGATATCAGGTGATCCTGAGGCCCGGTTATTCTGGCGCAGGGATAATTCCCTGTCACCAGTTTGTGTCAATTGCTAGGTCTGTGAAAGACAAATACACATCTATTTTTTGAGTTTATTGTTGCCATATATCCTACTGTTTGCTTATTCACAGCCAGTATATGTATGGCATCTTGTGAAAACCACCGAATATAATTTATAGAATATAGTTTGTATCCATAAGTCTGCACATCCCTCCAATACTCAGTGTGCGAGGCCCTTCCAGACTTTGGCCCAATGACCTGTGGCCATTGTCTGACTTTGTAGCTGCTCACCTTTGCATGTTCAGTGGAAGGGAGGTTAGTCTGCCAGTCTTTGAGATTCCAGGCTGCCTTCATGGCCTGAAATCCCTTGTGTGGACCACTTGATCAGCATCTGGAGGCCTGTGTGCTCATTGCTCTCAGCCTACTGACCACCCAGCCGACACTCACTTCTGACTGACCCAGAGATATGAGAAGTGTTTGAAGACTCAGGGCCATGTTGTTCTGACTGTGGTAGTCTTGACACCTTCTGCCAACTGGAGGAGATCGAGAGCTACGAAGGGCATCCCTACTCGGAAGCGAGAAATGCTGATTCCGGATGATGAATATCAGCTCATAGTGCTGTTTGTTGTCATACCTCAGTGGTTCCAGGATCATACCAATGACCGGGAGTCGGACCCCCTGTGCTCCATACAGTGGAGTGTCCATCATTTGAATCCAGAGGCCTTGGAGCTATGCTTCCTCGTCTGACAGGATTGTCACACTTTTACCTGAATCTATTTTAGAATTTGTTAGATGACCATTTACCAGGACGTCAGCATTTCAGAACAAAGAGCCACAATCTCTGATGTCACCAAGAAGCATGTCTGTATGTCTTCAGGGTTTTTGATCTTGACCTCGTGGATGACCTTTGGGCTTTCTGTGTGGTGCTGGGGTTTTGACTTACGCAGTTTACCAGAGTGTCAGTTTCAGTGGAAGCATTGGGCAGTGCTCAGATGACACTGATCTCTCCTGTGAGGGCACATCACACCGCAGGGCTGGCATGGGCACTGTGCTGGGCAGTTCAGGAATTACTTTCCGTGACTTGGATGGTTCCTGCTTCTCTGTGACTGATATGGGTTTCTTCCCCGTGTTGAATTCTCCTCCTGTAGGATTTTCCTGTGTTATTCACGTGGCTCAGACAGTATAACCAGCTGGATTGCCTTGTCCAGGGTTAGATCAGCTTTAGCTTGTAGGATGTCAGAGAGTGAATCATCTGCAACACCCACCATGATTCTGTTTCGGGTGAGCTCAGGCTTTAAATTGCTATATTCACACCTCCCTGCCAGCCTGTAGAGATCATTTATGAAGGAATCGACAAGCTCCCCAGACTCTCTTATTAAACTTGAGTCTCTCCAGTATATTACTGGATCTCAGGTTGAAATAAATTTCAAAGCATTTTAAAACATCATAAAATTTCATCGATAGCTCATGGTGCAATGCTGTCGACTGCAAATGGTCCAATTGAGTAAAGAAGTGTATTGACTTGTTCTGCCTCTGATTTTTTATTTAAGTCCGTAGCAATACTATTTTAAAAATCTTATCCCCCAAAGACTCCAATTCTGTGACTGCTTTGGGCCATGGGAGCTGGAAGGGCGGAATTATGGTCCATTTTGAAGATTTTCAGATGTGTGTGTACAGCTTTAGGAGATTGCAGTCTTCCAAGATGGCATCGCCATTCACTGCCGAATAATGGATCTTCCCATGCTTGCTGGCTTTTGGCGGGCTTTCCAAAATTGCGGTGGTGGGCTTCTGCCCAAAGAAGGAGTGGCAATGGCTGTTTGGGTTGGATGGCTTCCGACTTAATTTAATCAGCAGTATAGCATTATGAGTTGTGGCATGCAGAAAAGAATCACAGGCTTGCTGTTTAGGAAATCAGACAGTTGTGAAGTACTGTAAGTAGACAACATTGTTTATTTATTATTTTCTTTGCCGAACTCGGGAGCCACATGTTGAGACTCAGAGTCAGTGATTGGGATTAGTAACAGGTTTCTTTCAAATGATGCTTCTGACTGCATGAATGAAAAGGGGTTTCTCAGGACTGGCTGGCCTGGAATTTAAAATATTTTATCTCACTTTTGCAGGCTGTGATCTCTGCTTGCTGAAGCTAGACTTCAAAGGGAAATTCAATGGAGTCTTATGCTGGAGTAAAACTTATACCTTTTTGCTTCGAGGCTCTTCTCTCTCTGGAGCTTTTTCTTTATGGTGAATGTTCTCTGCATCTGCAGCTTCAGTTGGGAGTTTGTTTCAGTTCAGAATCTGTTGAAGGTGTCCTTTTTCTTAGTTTTGCTACATTCTTGTGAGGTTAAGTGTTATTGATCTAGACGCTGCCACCATGGAGAATTCTGCTTGGGACACCATGAAGCAGGCTTCATAGTCTTAAGTGAATTCACAGTAAGTCTTTATTAGCAGCTCATAAGTGTGTACTATTTACAGTCGAGGGTGCAGATATGGAGTTGACTCCATCCTAGGTCTTTACACATTTCTGTCCATCTTGAGACTGACCTGGCTCTTGGTCATGTGCTTTCCTACATCACTGAGTGGGTGGTACTGTACTGCATCCCACATTAACCCTGTATGCACAAGCAGAATTACCTGGAAAAACTCAGCAGGTCTGGCAGCATCGGCGGAGAAGAAGAGTTGACGTTTCGAGTCCTCATGACCCTTCGACAGAACTTGCGTTCGAGTCCAAGAAAGAGTTGAAATATAAGCTGGTTTAAGGTGTGTGTGTGGGGGGCGGAGAGATAGAGAGACAAAGAGGTGGAGGGTGGGGGGGTGTGGTTGTAGGGACAAACAAGCAGTGATAGAAGCAGATCATCAAAAGATGTCAACGACAATAGTACAATAGAACACATAGGTGTTAAAATTAAAGTTGGTGATATTATCTAAACGAATGTGCTAATTAAGAATGGATGGTAGGGCACTCAAGGTATAGCTCTAGTGGGGTTTTTTTTTATATAATGGAAATAGGTGGGAAAAGGAAAATCTTTATAATTTATTGGAAAAAAAAGGGGAAGGGGGAAACAGAAAGGGGGTGGGGATGGGGGAGGGAGCTTACGACCTAAAGTTGTTGAATTCAATATTCAGTCCGGAAGGCTGTAAAGTCCCTAGTCGGAAGATGAGGTGTTGTTCCTCCAGTTTGCGTTGGGCTTCACTGGAACAATGCAGCAAGCCAAGGACAGACATGTGGGCAAGAGAGCAGGGTGGAGTGTTGAAATGGCAAGCGACAGGGAGGTTTGGGTCATTCTTGCGGACAGACCGCAGGTGTTCTGCAAAGCGGTCGCCCAGTTTACGTTTGGTCTCTCCAATGTAGAGGAGACCGCATTGGGAGCAACGAATGCAGTAGACTAAGTTGGGGGAAATGCAAGTGAAATGCTGCTTCACTTGAAAGGAGTGTTTGGGTCCTTGGACAGTGAGGAGAGAGGAAGTGAAGGGGCAGGTGTTGCATCTTTTGCGTGGGCATGGGGTGGTGCCATAGGAGGGGGTTGAGGAGTAGGGGGTGATGGAGGAGTGGACCAGGGTGTCCCGGAGGGAGCGATCCCTATGGAATGCTGATAAGGGGGGTGAAGGGAAGATGTGTTTGGTGGTGGCATCATGCTGGAGTTGGCGGAAATGGCGGAGGATGATCCTTTGAATGCGGAGGCTGGTGGGGTGATAAGTGAGGACAAGTGGGACCCTATCATGTTTCTGGGAGGGAGGAGAAGGCGTGAGGGCGGATGCGCGGGAGATGGGCCGGACACGGTTGAGAGCCCTGTCAATGACCGTGGGTGGAAAACCTCGGTTAAGGAAGAAGGAGGACATGTCAGAGGAACTGTTTTTGAATGTAGCATCATCGGAACAGATGCGACGGAGGCGAAGGAACTGAGAGAATGGGATGGAGTCCTTAGAGGAAGCGGGGTGTGAGGAGCTGTTGTCGAGATAGCTGTGGGAGTCGGTGGGTTTGTAATGGATATTGGTGGACAGTCTATCACCAGAGATTGAGACAGAGAGGTCAAGGAAGGGAAGGGAAGTGTCAGAGATGGACCACGTGAAAATGATGGAGGGGTGGAGATTGGAAGCAAAATTAATAAATTTTTCCAAGTCCTGACGAGAGCATGAAGCGGCACCGAAGTAATCATCGATGTACCGGAGAAAGAGTTGTGGAAGGGGGCCGGAGTAGGACTGCAACAAGGAATGTTCCACATACCCCATAAAGATTTATCCTTCGGCTCATCCGACGCCTCAACAAGAAACTTTTTCTCTTTCTCTCAAGTGCTAAGGAACGCAAGCTGCAACAACTCATCGACACCAACACCCATCTAGGACCCTCCACCCCTGCCTGTTCCTCTGTCCCCACCCTTTCTTCCAATCCCAACCCCAGCCGTGTATTCACTATACCCCCTGACCTTCCCCTCTCCGATGCTGAACGTTCAGTGCTCAGCAAAGGACTTAGTTTCATACCCTTACTCCCTCACCTCAATGAATTTCGGGCTCGGCATGATACTGAACCCTTCTTCCGCCGTCTTCGTCTCCGGGCTCACTTCTTTGGGCAGGAGTCCTCTCCCAGTTCAACGGATCCTTTTACCCATCTCCAATATTCTCCCTCCACCTGGACCCCTCCCTCTGGATTCTTACCTTCTCTCGATCTTTTCATTGAGAACTGTCGGCGCGACAATAGTCGTCTCAATTTCTCTGCTCCTCTCACCCATTCTAACCTGTCTCTCTCTGAACTTACTGCACTCCATTCTCTCAGGTCCAACCCTGACATTGTCATCAAACCCGCTGACAAGGGTGGTGCTGTTGTTGTCTGGCGCACTGACCTCTACGTCGCGGAGGCTGAGCGTCAACTCGCAGACACTTCCTCCTACCTCTCCCTGGACCATGACCCCACCACTGAACATCAAGCCATTGTTTCCAGGACTGTCACTGACCTCATATCCTCTGGGGATCTCCCTCCCACAGCTTCCAACCTGATAGTCGCCCAACCTCGGACGGCCCGCTTCTATCTCCTACCCAAAATCCACAAACAGAACTGCCCCGGTAGACCGATCGTCTCAGCTTGCTCCTGCCCCACAGAACTCATTTCTTGTTATCTTGACTCCCTTCTCTCTCCCCTTGTCCAGTCCCTTCCCACCTACATCCGTGATTCCTCTGACACCTTACGTCACATCAACAATTTCCAGTTCCCTGGCCCCAACCGCTTGCTCTTCACCATGGACGTCCAATCACTCTACACCTTCATCCCCCACCAGGATGGTCTGAGGGCCCTTAGCTTCTTCCTCGAACAGAGGCCCGAACAATCCACATCCACCACTACTCTCCTCCGTCTGGCTGAACTTGTTCTCACACTGAACAATTTCTCCTTCAACTCCTCTCACTTCCTCCAAATAAAAGGTGTGGCTATGGGTACCCGCATGGGCCCCAGCTATGCCTGTCTCTTTATGGGGTATGTGGAACATTCCTTGTTGCAGTCCTACTCCGGCCCCCTTCCACAACTCTTTCTCCGGTACATCGATGATTACTTCGGTGCCGCTTCATGCTCTCGTCAGGACTTGGAAAAATTTATTAATTTTGCTTCCAATCTCCACCCCTCCATCATTTTCACGTGGTCCATCTCTGACACTTCCCTTCCCTTCCTTGACCTCTCTGTCTCAATCTCTGGTGATAGACTGTCCACCAATATCCATTACAAACCCACCGACTCCCACAGCTATCTCGACTACAGCTCCTCACACCCCGCTTCCTCTAAGGACTCCATCCCATTCTCTCAGTTCCTTCGCCTCCGTCGCATCTGTTCCGATGATGCTACATTCAAAAACAGTTCCTCTGACATGTCCTCCTTCTTCCTTAACCGAGGTTTTCCACCCACGGTCATTGACAGGGCTCTCAACCGTGTCCGGCCCATCTCCCGCGCATCCGCCCTCACGCCTTCTCCTCCCTCCCAGAAACATGATAGGGTCCCACTTGTCCTCACTTATCACCCCACCAGCCTCCGCATTCAAAGGATCATCCTCCGCCATTTCCGCCAACTCCAGCATGATGCCACCACCAAACACATCTTCCCTTCACCCCCCTTATCAGCATTCCGTAGGGATCGCTCCCTCCGGGACACCCTGGTCCACTCCTCCATCACCCCCTACTCCTCAACCCCCTCCTATGGCACCACCCCATGCCCACGCAAAAGATGCAACACCTGCCCCTTCACTTCCTCTCTCCTCACTGTCCAAGGACCCAAACACTCCTTTCAAGTGAAGCAGCATTTCACTTGCATTTCCCCCAACTTAGTCTACTGCATTCGTTGCTCCCAATGCGGTCTCCTCTACATTGGAGAGACCAAACGTAAACTGGGCGACCGCTTTGCAGAACACCTGCGGTCTGTCCGCAAGAATGACCCAAACCTCCCTGTCGCTTGCCATTTCAACACTCCACCCTGCTCTCTTGCCCACATGTCTGTCCTTGGCTTGCTGCATTGTTCCAGTGAAGCCCAACGCAAACTGGAGGAACAACACCTCATCTTCCGACTAGGGACTTTACAGCCTTCCGGACTGAATATTGAATTCAACAACTTTAGGTCGTAAGCTCCCTCCCCCATCCCCACCCCCTTTCTGTTTCCCCCTTCCCCTTTTTTTTCCAATAAATTATAAAGATTTTCCTTTTCCCACCTATTTCCATTATATAAAAAAAAAACCCCACTAGAGCTATACCTTGAGTGCCCTACCATCCATTCTTAATTAGCACATTCGTTTAGATAATATCACCAACTTTAATTTTAACACCTATGTGTTCTATTGTACTATTGTCGTTGACATCTTTTGATGATCTGCTTCTATCACTGCTTGTTTGTCCCTACAACCACACCCCCCCACCCTCCACCTCTTTGTCTCTCTATCTCTCCGCCCTCCACACACACACCTTAAACCAGCTTACATTTCAACTCTTTCTTGGACTCGAACGCAAGTTCTGTCGAAGGGTCATGAGGACTCGAAACGTCAACTCTTTTCTTCTCCGCAGATGCTGCCAGACCTGCTGAGTTTTTTCAGGTAATTCTGTTTTTGTTTTGGATTTCCAGCATCCGCAGTTTTTTTGTTTTTATCCCTGTATGCACCAGCCCTCACTAATATGCCCCTCAGCACTTTCATAGCCGTCTAATGACGAGTCAACTTTCCCACTGATTCATGTAGGGAAACGCATTTGCATGTATTGACATATCATGAATGTCCATAAAACACACAGCTCACCGGAGTAATGTTCTCCTTCCTAATTACAGGCCACACCAGCTTGAAATTAGATGGGTCTGATTCATGGCCAGATGTAGGTGTGCAACTGCCAATCTTAATTTCACATATGGCTTCGAGGAGAGTATAACATTGAAAGCCGACCTGAAGTAGCACTGCTCTGACATGTCAACATTGCCAATGCTTCACCTGCAGGCAAGCCTGGTGGGGAGGCACAGACAGGACTGTTTACACTGGGTGCTGCGGGTTCACAGGCAGGACTGTACACACTAGGTGCTGTGGGGTACAGACAGGACTGTTCACACTAGGTGCTGCAGGTTCACAAGCAGGACTGTTCACACTGGGTGCTGCGGGGCACAGACAGGACTGTTCACACTAGGTGCTGCGGGTACAGGCAGGACTGTTCACACTGGGTGCTGCGGGGCACAGACAGGACTGTTCACACTGGGTGCTGCTGGGCACTGACCAGAATGATCACACTGGGTGCTGCGGGGCACAGACGGGACTGTTCACATTGGGTGCTGCATGGCACAAACAGGACTGTTCACACTGAGAGCTGCGGGTTCTCAAACAGGGCAGTTCACACTGGGTGCTGCGGGGTACAGACAGGACTGTTCACACTGGGTGCTATGGGGCAGAGACAGGATTGTTCGCATTAGGTGCTGCTGAGCACAGACAGGGCTGTTCACACTGGGTGCTGTGGGGCAGAGACAGAACTGTTCGCAATGGGTGCTGTTGAGCACAGACAGGACTGTTCAGGCTGGGTGCTGAGTGGCACAGACAGAACTGATCATACTGGGTGTGGTGGGGCACAGGCATGGCTGTTCACACTGGGTGCTAAGGGGCACAGACAGGCTTGTTCACTCTTGGTTCTGCGGGGCAAAGGCAGGACTGTTCACACTGAGAGCTGCGGGTTCTTAAACAGGACTGTTGACTCTTGGTGCTGCTGAGCACAGACAGGACTGTTCACACTGGGTGCTGCTAAGCACAGATTGGAATGTTCAGACGGGTGCTGTGTATCACAGGCAGGACTGTTCACACAGGGTGCTGTGTATCACAGGCAGGACTGTTCACACAGGGTGCTGTGAATCACCGGCAGGACTGTTCACACGGGCAGCTGCGGGGCACAGACAGGACTGTTCACTCTTGGTTCTGCAAGGCACAGGCAGGACTGTTAACACTGGTTGCTGTGGAACACAGATAGGACTATTCACACTGAGTGCGGTGGAGTACAGACAGGAATATTCAGAATGTGTGTGGTGGAGCACAGACATGAATGTTCATACTGGGTGCGGTGTATCACAGGCAGGACTGTTCACACTGGGTGCGGTGGAGCACAGACAGGACTGTTCACACTGGGTGCTGCGGGACACAGTCAGGACTGTTCACACTGGGTGCTGCTGAGCATAGACAGGGCTGTTCACACTGGGTTTTGCGGGTTCACAGACATGACTGTTCACACTGTACTCTGTGAGGCACAGGCAGGAATGTTCACACTGGGTGCAGCAGGGCACAGGCAGGACTGTTCACACTGGATGCTGCAGGGCACAGGCAGTACTGTTCACACAGGGCGCTGTTGGGCACAGGCAGGACTGTTCACACTGGGTGCTGTGTGGCACAGGCACGTGTGTTCACACTGGGTGCCATGGGGCACAGGCAGGACTGTTCACACTGTGCTCCACGGAGCACAGACAGGTCTGTTCACACTGGCTGCTGCGGGGCACAGACAGGACTATTCACACTGAGTGCGGTGGAGTACAGACAGGAATATTCAGAATGTGTGCGGTTGAGCACAGACAGGGCTGTTCACACTGGGTGCTATGGATCACAGGCAGGACTGTTCACACTGGGTGCTGTGGGGCATAGGCAGGACTGGTCAGAGTGGGTGCTGCAGGGCACGGACAGGACTGTTCACACTGGGTGCTGCTGAGCATAGACAGGGCTGTTCACACTGGGTTTTGCGGGTTCACAGACATGACTGTTCACACTGTGCGCTGTGAGGCACAGGCAGGACTGTTCACACTGGGTGCTGCGGGACACAGTCAGGACTGTTCACACTGGGTGCTGCGGGGCACAGAGAGGACTGTTCACACTGGGTGCTGCAGGGCACGGACAGGACTGTTCACACTGGGTGCTGCTGAGCATAGACAGGGCTGTTCACACTGGGTTTTGCGGGTTCACAGACATGACTGTTCACACTGTACTCTGTGAGGCACAGGCAGGAATGTTCACACTGGGTGCAGCAGGGCACAGGCAGGACTGTTCACACTGGATGCTGCAGGGCACAGGCAGGACTGTTCACACAGGGCGCTGTTGGGCACAGGCAGGACTGTTCACACTGGGTGCTGTGTGGCACAGGCACGTGTGTTCACACTGGGTGCCATGGGGCACAGGCAGGACTGTTCACACTGTGCTCCACGGAGCACAGACAGGTCTGTTCACACTGGCTGCTGCGGGGCACAGACAGGACTATTCACACTGAGTGCGGTGGAGTACAGACAGGAATATTCAGAATGTGTGCGGTTGAGCACAGACAGGGCTGTTCACACTGGGTGCTATGGATCACAGGCAGGACTGTTCACACTGGGTGCTGTGGGGCATAGGCAGGACTGGTCAGAGTGGGTGCTGCAGGGCACGGACAGGACTGTTCACACTGGGTGCTGCTGAGCATAGACAGGGCTGTTCACACTGGGTTTTGCGGGTTCACAGACATGACTGTTCACACTGTGCGCTGTGAGGCACAGGCAGGACTGTTCACACTGGGTGCTGCGGGACACAGTCAGGACTGTTCACACTGGGTGCTGCGGGGCACAGAGAGGACTGTTCACACTGGGTGCTGCAGGGCACGGACAGGACTGTTCACACTGGGTGCTGCTGAGCATAGACAGGGCTGTTCACACTGGGTTTTGCGGGTTCACAGACATGACTGTTCACACTGTACTCTGTGAGGCACAGGCAGGAATGTTCACACTGGGTGCAGCAGGGCACAGGCAGGACTGTTCACACTGGATGCTGCAGGGCACAGGCAGGACTGTTCACACAGGGCGCTGTTGGGCACAGGCAGGACTGTTCACACTGGGTGCTGTGTGGCACAGGCACGTGTGTTCACACTGGGTGCCATGGGGCACAGGCAGGACTGTTCACACTGTGCTCCACGGAGCACAGACAGGTCTGTTCACACTGGCTGCTGCGGGGCACAGACAGGACTATTCACACTGAGTGCGGTGGAGTACAGACAGGAATATTCAGAATGTGTGCGGTTGAGCACAGACAGGGCTGTTCACACTGGGTGCTATGGATCACAGGCAGGACTGTTCACACTGGGTGCTGTGGGGCATAGGCAGGACTGGTCAGAGTGGGTGCTGCAGGGCACGGACAGGTCTGTTCACACTGGGTGCTGCTGAGCATAGACAGGGCTGTTCACACTGGGTTTTGCGGGTTCACAGACATGACTGTTCACACTGTGCGCTGTGAGGCACAGGCAGGACTGTTCACACTAGGCGCTGCGGGCAAAGACAGCGATATTCACAATTAGTGCTGTGGGGCACAGACAGTTCATAATTGGTGCTGTGGGGTACAGTCAGGACTGTTCTCTTTGGGTGCTGTCGGGCAAAGGCAGGACTGTTCACACTGAGAGCTGCACGTTCTCAAACAGGACTATTCACACTTGGTGCTGCTGAGCACAGACAGGACTATTCACATTGGGTGCTGCTAAGCACTGATAGGAATGTTCAGACGGGTGCTGTGTATCACAGGCAGGACTGTTCACACAGGGTGCTGTGTATCACCGGCAGGACTGTTCACACGGGCAGCTGCGGGG
This sequence comes from Carcharodon carcharias, assembly GCF_017639515.1. Classification (NCBI taxonomy): domain Eukaryota; kingdom Metazoa; phylum Chordata; class Chondrichthyes; order Lamniformes; family Lamnidae; genus Carcharodon; species Carcharodon carcharias. The sequence goes on from NC_054481.1 coordinate 85,109,848, forward strand.
GCACAGACAGGACTGTTCACTCTTGCTTCTGCAAGGCACAGGCAGGACTGTTCACACTGGGTGCTGTGGGACACAGAGAGGATTGTTCACACTGGGTGCAGCGTATCACAGGCAGGACTGTTCACACTGGCTGCTGTGGGGCACAGACAGGACTATTCACATTGAGTACGGTGGAGTACAGACAGGAATATTCAGAATGTGTGTGGTGGAGCACAGACCTGATTGTTCATACTGGGTGCAGTGTATCACAGGCAGGACTGTTCATACTGGGTGCGGTGGAGCACAGACAGGACTGTTCATATTGGGTGCTGCTGTACACAGGCAGGATTGTACACGCTGGGTGCTGCGGACACAAGCAGGACTGTTCACACTGTGTGCAGCAGGGCACAGTCAAGACTGTTCACACTGGGTGCTGCGGGGCACAGACAGGACTGTTTACACTGGGTGCTGTGGGGCAAGGACAAGACTGTTCACTCTGGGTGCTGTAGGGCACAGACAGGACTGTTCACACTGCGTGCTGTGGAACACAGTCAGGATTGTTCACACTGCGTGCTATGGGGCAGAGACAGGCCCTTTCGCACTGGGGGCTGCTGAGCACAGACAGGACTGTGCACACTGGGTGCTGTGTGGCACACACCGGACTGTTCACACGGGGTGCTGCGGGTTCACAGACAGGGCTGTTGACACTGGGTGCTGCGGGTGACAGCCAGGAGTGTTCACACTGGGTGCTGCGGTGCACAGACAGGACTGTTCACAATGGGTGCTGCGGGGCACAGACAGGTCTGTGCTCACTGGGTGCTCTGGGGCACAGACCAGAATGATCACACAGGGTGCTGCAGGGCCCAGACAGGACATTTCACACTAGAGGCTGCAGGGCACAGACAGGGCTGTTCACACTGGGTGCTGCGGGGCACAGACAGGTCTGTTCTAAGTGGGTGCTGCAGGGCACAGACAGGAATGATCACACTGGATGCTGCAGAGCACAGGCAGGACTGTTCACACTGAGCGCTGCGAGGCACAGACAGGACAGTTCACATTGGGTGCTGCGGGGCACAGACAGGACTGTTCACACTGGGTGCTGCGGGAGCACAGACAGGACAGTTCACACTGGGTGCTGCGGGGCACAAACAAGACTGTTCACACATGGAGCTGTGGGGCACAGACAGGACTGTTCACATTGGGTGCTGTGGGATACAGACAAGACTGTTCACACTGGGTGCTGTGGGGCACAGACAGGACTGTTCACACTGTGTGCAGCAGAGCACAGTCAGGACTGTTCACACATGGAGCTGTGGGGCACAGACAGGACTGTTCACATTGGGTGCTGTGGGATACAGACAGGACTGTTCACACTGGGTGCTGTGGGGCACAGTCAGGACTGTTCACACTGGGTGCTGCGGGGCACAGGCATGTGTGTTCACACGGGGTGCCGTGGGGCACAGGCAGGACTGTTCACACTGAGCTCCACAGAGCACAGACAGGACAGTTCACACTCGGTGTTGTTGGGCAGAGAAAGGTCTTTTCACACTGGTTACGGCAGCGCACAGACAGAACTGATCACAGTGGGTGATGCGGGTTCACAGACAGGGCTGTTCACTCTGGGTGCTATGGATCACAGGCAGGACTGTTCACACTGGGTGCTGTGGGGCACAGGCAGGACTGGTCAGAGTGGGTGCTGTGGGGCACAGACAGGACTGTTCACACTGTGTGCAGCAGAGCACAGTCAGGACTGTTCACACTGTGTGCAGCAGAGCACAGTCAGGACTGTTCACACTGGGTGCTGCGGGGCACAGTCAGGACTGTTCACACTGGGTGCTGCGGGACACAGGCATGTGTGTTCACACGGGGTGCCGTGGGGCACAGGCAGGACTGTTCACACTGAGCTCCACAGAGCACAGACAGGACTGTTCACACTCGGTGTTGTTGGGCAGAGAAAGGTCTTTTCACACTGGTTACGGCAGCGCACAGACAGAACTGATCACAGTGGGTGATGCGGGTTCACAGACAGGGCTGTTCACTCTGGGTGCTATGGATCACAGGCAGGACTGTTCACACTGGGTGCTGTGGGGCACAGGCAGGACTGGTCAGAGTGGGTGCTGTGGGGCACAGACAGGACTGTTCACATTGGGTGCTGCAGGGCACAGACAGTACTGTTGACACTGGGTCCTGCGGGTTCTCAAACAGGAGAGTTCACACTGGGTGCTGCGTGGTAAAGACAGGATTATTCACACTGTGTGCGGTGGAGCACAGACATGTTTGTTCATACTGGGTGCGGTGTATCACAGGCAGGACTGTTCACACTGGTTGCGGTGGAGCACATACAGGACTGTTCATACTGGGTGCTACTGGACACAGGCAGGACTGTACACGATGGGTGCTGCAGAGCACAAGCAGGACGGTTCACACTGTGTGCAGCAGGGCACTGGCAGGACTGTTCACACTGGGTGCTGCGGGGCACAGTCAGGACTGTTCACAGTGGGTGCTGTAGGGCACAGACAGGACTGTTCACACTGGGTGTTGTGGGGCACAGTCAGGACTGTTCACACTGGGTGCTGCGGGGCACAGTCAGGACTGTTCACACTGGGTGCTGCGGGGCATGGGCAGGTCTGTTCACACTGGGTGCTGCGGGGCATGGGCAGGTCTGTTCACACTGGGTTCCACTGAGCACAGACAGGACTGTTCATACTGGGTGCGGTGTTGCACTAACAGGACTGTTCATAGTGGTTGCAGTGGATCAAATGCAGGACTGTTCACACTGGGTGCAATGGAGCACAGACAGGACTGTTCATACTGGGTGCTGCCGGGCATAGGCAGGACAGTGCACACTGGGTGTTGCAGGGCACAGACAGGACTGTTTACACTGGGTGCTGCGGGGCAAGGACAAGACTGTTCACACTGGGTGCTGCGTGGCACAGACAGGACTATTCACAATGAGTGCGGTGGAGTACAGACAGGAATATTCAGAATGTGTGCGGTGGAGCACAGACATGATTGTTCATACTGGGTGCGGTGTATCACAGGCAGAACTGTTCACACTGGGTGCGGTGGAGCACAGACAGGACTGTTCATACTGGCTGCTGTTGGACACAGAGAGGACTGTACACGCTGGGTGCTGCAGAGCACAAGCAGGACTGTTCACACTGTGTGCAGCACGGCACAGGCAGGAATGTAAACACTGGGTGCTGCGGGGCAAAGACTGCGATGTTCACAATTAGTGCTGTGGGGTACAGTCAGGACTGTTCGTACTGGGTGCCGCGGTGCACTAACAGGACTGTTCATTGTGGTTGCAGTGGATCAAATGCAGGACTGTTCACACAGGGTGCAATGGAGCACAGACGGGAATGTTCACACTGAGAGCTGCCGGTTCACAGACAGGACAGTTCTCAGTGGGTGCTGCGGGGCACAGACAGGACTGTGCACACTGGGTGCTGCAGGTTCTCAAACAGGACTGTTCACTCTGCATGTTGTGGGGCACAGACAGGACTGTTCACTCTGGGTGCTGTGGGGCACAGAGAGGACTGTTCATACTTGGTGCGGTGTATCATAGGCAGGTCTGTTCACACTGGGTGCGGTGGACCCCAGACAGGACTGTTCATACTGGGTGCTGCTTGGCACAGGCAGGACTGTACATGCTGGGTGCTGTGGAGCACAAGCAGGACTGTTCACACTGTGTGCAGCAGGGCACAGGCAGGACTGTTCACATTGGGTGCTGCAGGGCACAGTCCGGACTGTTCACACTGAGTGCTGCGGGGCACAGGCAGGATTGTTCACACTGGGTGCTGTGGGGCACAGGCAGGACTGTTCACACTGGGTGCTGCGGGGCACAGGCAGGATTGTTCACACTGGGTGCTGCGGGGCACAGGCAGGATTGTTCACACTGGGTGCTGTGGGGCACAGGCTGGATTGTTCACACTGGGTGCCGTGGGGCACAGGCAGGAGTGTTCACACTGGGTGTTGTTGGGCAGAGAAAAGTCTGTTCATACTGGGTGCGGCTGAGCACAGACAGGACTGTTCACACTGGGTGCTGCGGGGCACAGGCAGGAATGTTCACACTGGGTGCTGCGGGGCACAGAAAAGACTGTTCATTCTGGGTGCTGCTGAGCCTAGACAGGACTGTTCACACTGGGTGCTGCGGGGCACAGGCAGGACTGTTCACACTGGGTGCTGCGGGGCAAAGGCAGTATTGTTCACACTGGGTGCTGTGGAGCACAGGCACGTCTGTTCACACGGAGCCGTGGGGCACAGGCAGGGCTGTGCACACTGGGTGTTGTTGAGCAGAGAAAAGTCTGTTCATACTGGGTGCGGCTGAGAACAGACAGTACTGTTCACACTGGGTGCTGCGGGTTCACAGACAGGACTGTTCTCGTTGGGTGCTGCGGGTCACAGACAGGACTGTTCACACTGGGTGCTGTGGGGCACAGGCAGGACTGTTCACACTGGGTGCTGTGGGGCACAGACTGGACTGTTCACTCGTGGTTCAGCGCGGCACAGGCAGCACTGTTTACACTGCATACTGTGGGGCACAGACAGGATTGTTCACTCTTGGTTCTGCAAGGCACAGACAGGACTGTTCACACAGGGTGCTGCGGGGCACAGACAGGACTGTTCACACTGGGTGCGGTGGAGCACAGAGAGGACTGTTCATACTGGGTGCTGCTGGACACAGGCAGGATTGTACACGCTGGGTGCTGCAGAGCACAAGCAGGACTGTTCACACTGTGTGCAGCAGGGCACTGGCAGGACTGTTCACACTGGGTGCTGCGGGACACAGTCAGGACTGATCACACTGGATGCTGCGGGGCATAGACAAGACTGTTCGCTCTGGGTGCTGCTGAGCCTAGACAGGACTGTTCACACTGGGTTTTGCGGGTTCACAGACATGTCTGTTCACAGTGTGCGCTGTGGGGCACAGGCAGGAATGTTCACACTGGGTGCTCTTGGGCACAGGCAGATTGTTCACACTGGGTGTTGTTGGGCAGAGAAAAGTCTGTTCATACTGGGTGTGGCTGTAGAAACAGGACTGTTCACACTGGGTGCTGTGGGTTCACAGGCAGGGCTGTTCACACTGGGTGCTATGGACCACAGGCAGGACTGTTCACACACTGGGTGCTGCGGGGCAAAGGCAGGACTGGTCAGAGTCGGGGCTGTGGGTCACAGGCAGGACTGTTCACACTGGGTGCTGCGGGGCACAGGCAGGACTGTTGACACTGGGTGCTGCAGGTTCTCAAACAGGAGAGTTCACACTGGATGCTGCGAAGCAAAGAGAGGACTGTTCACACTGGGTGCTGCGGGGCAAAGACAGCGATGTTCACAATTAGTGCTGTTGGGCACAGACAGGCCAGTTCATACATGGTGCTGCGGTTTCAGTCAGGACTGTTCTCGTTGGGTGCTGTGGGTCACAGACAGGACTGTTCACAGTGGGTGCTGTGGGGCACAGGCCGGACTGTTCACACTGGGTGCTGTGGGGCACAGACAGGACTGTTCACTCTTGGTACAGCGCAGCACAGACAGGTCAGTTCACACTGGGTGCTGCGGGGCACAGACAGGACTATTCACACTGAGTGCGGTGGAGTACAGACAGGAATATTCAGAATGTGTGTGGTGGAGCACAGACATGAATGTTCATACTGGGTGCGGTGTATCACAGGCAGGACTGTTCACACTGGGTGCGGTGGAGCACAGAGAGGACTGTTCATACTGGTTGCTGCTGGACACAGGCAGGACTGTACACGCTGGGTGCTGCAGAGCACAAGCACGACTGTTCACACTGTGTGCAGCACAGCACAACCAGGACTGTTCACATTGGGTGCTGCGGGGCACAGTCTGGACTGTTCACACTGGGTGCGGCGGGGCCCAGACAGAACTGTTCACACTGGGTGCTACAGGGCACGGACAGGACTGTTCACACTGGGTGCTGCTGAGCATTGGCAGGGCTGTTCACAGTGTGTTTTGAGGGTTCACAGACATGACTGTTCTCACTGGGTGCTGTGGGGCACAGACAGGACTGTTCACTCTTCGTTCTGCAAGGCACAGACAGGACTGTTCACACAGGGTGCTGCGGGGCACAGACAGGACTATTCACACTGGATGCTGCTAAGCTCAAAAAGGAATGTTCACACTGGGTGCTGTGTATCACAGACATGACTGTCCATACTGGATGCTGTGTATCACAGGCCGGAGTGTTCACAGTGGCTGCTGCGAGGCACAGACAGTTCTATTCACACTGAGTGTGGTGGAGTACAGACAGGAATATTCAGAATGGGTGCAGTGGAGCACAGACATGAATGTTTATACTGGGTGTGGTGTATCGCAGGCAGGACCGTTCACACTGTGTGCTGCTGGGCACAGACATGACTGTTCATACTGGGCACAGGCAGGACTGTACACGCTGGGTGCTGTGGAGCACAAGCAGGACTGTTCACACTGTGTGCAGCAGGACACAGGCAGGACTGTTCACACTGGGTGCTGCAGGGCACGGACAGGACTGTTCACACTGGGTGTTGCTGAGCTTAGACAGGGCTGTTCACAGTGGGTTTTGTGGGTTCACAGACAGGACTGTTCACACTGGGTGTTGTTGGGTAGAGAAAAGTCTGTTCATACTGGGTGCGGCTGAGAACAGACAGTACTGTTCACACTGGGTGCTGCGGTTTCACAGACAGGCCTGTTCACACTGGGTGCTATGGATCACAGGCAGGACTGTTCACACTTGGTGCTGCGGGGCAAAGACAGCGATGATCACAATTAGTGCTTTTGGGCACAGACAGGCCAGTCCATACTTGGTGCTGCAGGTTCAGTCAGGACTGTTCTCGTTGTGTGCTGCGGGTCACAGACAGGACTGTTCACACTGGGTGCTGTGGGGCACAGGCAGGACTGTTCACACTGGGTGCTGTGGGGCACAGACAGGACTGTTCACTCTTGGTTCAGCGTGGCACAGGCAGCACTGTTTACACTGCATGCTGTGGGGCACAGACAGGATTGTTCACTCTTGGTTCTGCAAGGCACAGACAGGACTGTTCACACAGGGTGCTGCGGGGCACAGACAGGACTATTCACAATGAGTGCGGTGGAGTACAGACAGGAATATTCAGAATGTGTGCGGTGGAGCACAGATATGATTGTTCATACCAGGTGTGGTGTATCACAGGCAGGACTGTTCATACTGGGTGCTGCTGGACACAGGCAGGACTGTACACGCTGGGTGCTGCAGAGCACAAGCAGGACTGTTCACATTGTGTGCAGCAGGGCACTGGCAGGACTGTTCACACTGGGTGCTGCGGGACACAGTCAGGACTGTTCACACTGGATGCTGCGGGGGCATAGACAAGACTGTTCACTCTGGGTGCTGCTGAGCCTAGACAGGACAGTTCACACTGGGTTTTGCGGGTTCACAGACATGTCTGTTCACACTGTGCCCTGTGGGGCACAGGCAGATTGTTCACATTGGGTGTTGTTGGGCAGAGAAAAGTTTGTTCATACTGGGTGCGGCTGTAGAGACAGGACTGTTCACACTGGGTGCTGCGGGTTCACAGACAGGGCTGTTCACACTGGGTGCTATGGATCACAGGCAGGACTGTTCACACTTGGTGCTGCGGGGCACAGGCAGGACTGTTGACACTGGGTGCTGCGGGTTCTCAAACAGGAGAGTCACACTGGTTGCTGCAAAGCAAAGAGAGGACTGTTCACACTGGGTGCTGCGGGGCAAAGACAGCGATGTTCACAATTAGTGGTGTTGGGCACAGACGGGCCAGTTCATACTTGGTGCTGCGGGTTCAGTCAGGACTGTTCTCGTTGGGTGCTGTGGGTCACAGACAGGACTGTTCACACTTGGTTCAGCGCGGCACAGGCAACACTGTTTACACTTCATGCTGTGGGGCACAGACAGGACTGTTCACTCTTCGTTCTGCAAGGCACAGACAGGACTGTTCACACAGGGTGCTGCGGGGCACAGACAGGACTATTCACACTGAGCGCGGTGGAGTACAGACAGGAATATTCAGAATGTGTGCGGTGGAGCACAGACATGATTGTTCATACCGGGTGCGGTGTATCACAGGCAGGACTGTTCCTACTAGGTGCTGCTGGACACAGGCAGGACTGTACACGTTGGGTGCTGCAGAGCAGAAGCAGGACTGTTCACACTTGGTTCAGCGCAGCACAGGCAGCACTGTTTACACTTCATGCTGTGGGGCACAGACAGGACTGTTCAATCTTCGTTCTGCAAGGCACAGACAGGTCTGTTCACACTGGGTGCTGCGGGTTCTCAAACAGGACTGTTCACACTGGATGCTGTGTATCACAGGCCGGAGTGTTCACACTGGCTGCTGCGAGGCACAGACAGTTCTATTCACACTGAGTGTGGTGGAGTACAGACAGGAATATTCAGAATGGGTGCGGTGGTGCACAGACATGAATGTTCATACTGGGTGTGGTGTATCGCAGGCAGGACCGTTCACACTGTGTGCTGCTGGGCACAGACATGACTGTTCATACTGGGCACAGGCAGGACTGTACACGCTGGGGGCTGTGGAGCACAAGCAGGACTGTTCACACTGTGTGCTGCAGGGCACGGACAGGACTGTTCACACTGGGTGTTGCTGAGCTTAGACAGGGCTGTTCACAGTGGGTTTTGTGGGTTCACAGACAGGACTGTTCACACTGGGTGTTGTTGGGCAGAGAAAAGTCTGTTCATACTGGGTGCGGCTGAGAACAGACAGTACTGTTCACACTGGGTGCTGCGGTTTCACAGACAGGCCTGTTCACACTGGGTGCTATGGATCACAGGCAGGACTGTTCACACTTGGTGCTGCGGGGCAAAGACAGCGATGATCACAATTAGTGCTTTTGGGCACAGACAGGCCAGTTCATACTTGGTGCTGCAGGTTCAGTCAGGACTGTTCTCGTTGTGTGCTGCGGGTCACAGACAGGACTGTTCACACTGGATGCTGCTAAGCTCAAAAAGGAATGTTCACACTGGGTGCTGTGCATCACAGACATGACTGTTCATACTGGATGCTGTGTATCACAGGCCGGAGTGTTCACACTGGCTGCTGCGAGGCACAGACAGTTCTATTCACACTGAGTGTGGTGGAGTACAGACAGGAATATTCAGAATTGGTGCGGTGGTGCACAGACATGAATGTTCATACTGGGTGTGGTGTATCGCAGGCAGGACCGTTCACACTGTGTGCTGCTGGGCACAGACATGACTGTTCATACTGGGCACAGGCAGGACTGTACACGCTGGGGGCTGTGGAGCACAAGCAGGACTGTTCACACTGTGTGCAGCAGGACACAGGCAGGACTGTTCACACTGGGTGCTGCAGGGCACGGACAGGACTGTTCACACTGGGTGTTGCTGAGCTTAGACAGGGCTGTTCACAGTGGGTTTTGTGGGTTCACAGACAGGACTGTTCACACTGGGTGTTGTTGGGCAGAGAAAAGTCTGTTCATACTGGGTGCGGCTGAGAACAGACAGTACTGTTCACACTGGGTGCTGCGGTTTCACAGACAGGCCTGTTCACACTGGGTGCTATGGATCACAGGCAGGACTGTTCACACTTGGTGCTGCGGGGCAAAGACAGCGATGATCACAATTAGTGCTTTTGGGCACAGACAGGCCAGTTCATACTTGGTGCTGCAGGTTCAGTCAGGACTGTTCTCGTTGTGTGCTGCGGGTCACAGACAGGACTGTTCACACTGGGTGCTGTGGGGCACAGGCATGACTGTTCACACTGGGTGCTGTGGGGCACAGACAGGACTGTTCACTCTTGGTTCAGCGTGGCACAGGCAGCACTGTTTACACTGCATGCTGTGGGGCACAGACAGGATTGTTTACTCTTGGTTCTGCAAGGCACAGACAGGACTGTTCACACAGGGTGCTGCGGGGCACAGACAGGACTATTCACAATGAGTGCGGTGGAGTACAGACAGGAATATTCAGAATGTGTGCGGTGGAGCACAGATATGATTGTTCATACCGGGTGTGGTGTATCACAGGCAGGACTGTTCATACTGGGTGCTGCTGGACACAGGCAGGACTGTACACGCTGGGTGCTGCAGAGCACAAGCAGGACTGTTCACATTGTGTGCAGCAAGGCACTGGCAGGACTGTTCACACTGGGTGCTGCGGGACACAGTCAGGACTGTTCACACTGGATGCTGCGGGGCATAGACAAGACTGTTCACTCTGGGTGCTGCTGAGCCTAGACAGGACAGTTCACACTGGGTATTGCGGGTTCACAGACATGTCTGTTCACACTGTGCCCTGTGGGGCACAGGCAGATTGTTCACACTGGGTGTTGTTGGGCAAAGAAAAGTTTGTTCATACTGGGTGCGGCTGTAGAGACAGGACTGTTCACACTGGGTGCTGCGGGGCAAAGACAGCGATGATCACAATTAGTGCTTTTGGGCACAGACAGGCCAGTTCATACTTGGTGCTGCAGGTTCAGTCAGGACTGTTCTCGTTGGGTGCTGCGGGTCACAGACAGGACTGTTCACACTGGGTGCTGTGGGGCACAGGCAGGACTGTTCACACTGGGTGCTGTGGGGCACAGACAGGACTGTTCACTCTTGGTTCAGCGTGGCACAGGCAGCACTGTTTACACTGCATGCTGTGGGGCACAGACAGGATTGTTCACTCTTGGTTCTGCAAGGCACAGACAGGACTGTTCACACAGGGTGCTGCGGGGCACAGACAGGACTATTCACAATGAGTGCGGTGGAGTACAGACAGGAATATTCAGAATGTGTGCGGTGGAGCACAGATATGATTGTTCATACCGGGTGTGGTGTATCACAGGCAGGACTGTTCATACTGGGTGCTGCTGGACACAGGCAGGACTGTACACGCTGGGTGCTGCAGAGCACAAGCAGGACTGTTCACATTGTGTGCAGCAGGGCACTGGCAGGACTGTTCACACTGGATGCTGCGGGACACAGTCAGGACTGTTCACACTGGATGCTGCGGGGCATAGACAAGACTGTTCACTCTGGGTGCTGCTGAGCCTAGACAGGACAGTTCACACTGGGTATTGCGGGTTCACAGACATGTCTGTTCACACTGTGCCCTGTGGGGCACAGGCAGATTGTTCACACTGGGTGTTGTTGGGCAGAGAAAAGTTTGTTCATACTGGGTGCGGCTGTAGAGACAGGACTGTTCACACTGGGTGCTGCGGGTTCACAGACAGGGCTGTTCACACTGGGTGCTATGGATCACAGGCAGGACTGTTCACACTTGGTGCTGCGGGGCACAGGCAGGACTGTTGACACTGGGTGCTGCGGGTTCTCAAACAGGAGAGTCACACTGGTTGCTGCAAAGCAAAGAGAGGACTGTTCACACTGGGTGCTGCGGGGCAAAGACAGCGATGTTCACAATTAGTGGTGTTGGGCACAGACGGGCCAGTTCATACTTGGTGCTGCGGGTTCAGTCAGGACTGTTCTCGTTGGGTGCTGTGGGTCACAGACAGGACTGTTCACACTTGGTTCAGCGCGGCACAGGCAACACTGTTTACACTTCATGCTGTGGGGCACAGACAGGACTGTTCACTCTTCGTTCTGCAAGGCACAGACAGGTCTGTTCACACTGGGTGCTGCAGGGCACAGACAGGACTATTCACACTGAGTGCGGTGGAGTACAGACAGGAATATTCAGAATGTGTGCGGTGGAGCACAGACATGAATGTTCATACTGGGTGCGGTGTATCACATGCAGGACTGTTCACACTGGGTGCGGTGGAGTACAGACAGGACTGTTCATACTGGGTGCTGCTGGACACAGGCAGGACTGTACACGCTGGGTGCTGCAGAGCACAAGCAGGACTGTTCACACTGTGTGCAGCACGGCACAACCAGGACTGTTCACATTGGGTGCTGCGGGGCACAGTCTGGACTGTTCACACTGGGTGCTGTGGGGCCCAGACAGGACTGTTCACACTGGGTGCTGCAGGGCATGGACAGGACTGTTCACACTGGGTGCTGCTGAGCATAGGCAGGGCTGTTCACAGTGTGTTTTGAGGGTTCACAGACATGACTGTTCTCACTGGGTGTTGCGGGGCACAGGCATGACTGTTCACACTGAGAGCTGCGTGTTCTCAAACAGGACTGTTCACACTGGATGCTGCTAAGCTCAAAAAGGAATGTTCACACTGGGTGCTGTGCATCACAGACATGATTGTTCATACTGGATGCTGTGTATCACAGGCCGGACTGTTCACACTGGCTGCTGTGAAACACAGACAGTTCTATTCACACTGAGTGTGTTGGAGTACAGACAGGAATATTCAGAATGGGTGCGGTGGAGCACAGACATAAATGTTCATAGTGGGTGCGGTGTATCGCAAGCAGGACTGTTCATACTGGGTGCTGTGGGGCACAGACAGGACTGTTCACTCTTGGTTCAGCGTGGCACAGGCAGCACTGTTTACACTGCATGCTGTGGGGCACAGACAGGACTGTTCACTCTTGGTTCTGCAAGGCACAGACAGGACTGTTCACACAGGGTGCTGCGGGGCACAGACAGGACTATTCAAACCGATTGCGGTGGAGTACAGACAGGAATATTCAGAATGTGTGCGGTGGAGCACAGACATGATTGTTCATACCGGGTGCGGTGTATCACAGGCAGGACTGTTCATACTGGGTGCTGCTGGACACAGGCAGGACTGTACATGCTGGGGGCTGCAGAGCACAAGCAGGACTGTTCACATTGTGTGCAGCAGGGCACTGGCAGGACTGTTCACACTGGGTGCTGCAGGACACAGACAGGACTGTTCACATTGGATGCTGCGGGACACAGACAGGACTGTTCACTCTGGGTGCTGCTGAGCCTAGACAGGACAGTTCACACTGGGTTTTGCGGGTTCACAGACATGTCTGTTCACACTGTGCCCTGTGGGGCACAGGCAGGAATGTTCACACTGGGTGCTGTGGGGCACAGGCAGATTGTTCACATTGGGTGTTGTTGGGCAGAGAAAAGTCTGTTCATACTGGGTGCGGCTGTAGAGACAGGACTGTTCACACTGGGTGCTGCGGGTTCACAGACAGCGCTGTTCACACTGGGTGCTATGGATCACAGGCAGGACTGTTCACACTGGGTGCTGCGGGGCACAGGCAGGACTGTTGACACTGGGTGCTGTGGGTTCTCAAACAGGAGAGTTCACACTGGTTGCTGCGAAGCAAAGAGAGGACTGTTCACACTGGGTGCTGCGGGGCAAAGACAGCGATGTTCACAATTAGTGGTGTTGGGCACAGACAGGCCAGTTCATACTTGGTGCTGCAGGTTCAGTCAGGAATGTTCTCGTTGGGTGCTGTGCATCACAGACATGACTGTTCATACTGGATGCAATGTATCACAGGCCGGACTGTGCACACTGGCTGCTGTGAGGCACAGACAGTTCTATTCACACTGAGTGTGGTGGAGTACAGACAGGAATATTCAGAATGGGTGCGGTGGAGCTCAGACATAAATGTTCATACTCGGTGCTGTGGGGCACAGACAGGACTGTTCACTCTTGGTTCAGCGCGGCACAGGCAGCACTGTTTACACTGCATGCTGTGGGGCACAGACAGGATTGTTCTCTCTTCGTTGTGCAATGCAAAGACAGGACTGTTCACACAGGGTGCAGCGGGGCACAGACAGGACTATTCACACTGACTGCGGTGGAGTACAGAAAGGAATATTCAGAATGTGTGCGGTGGAGCACAGACATGATTGTTCATACCGGGTGCGGTGTATCACAGGCAGGACTGTTCACACTGGGTGCTGCTGGACACAGGCAGGACTGTACATGCTGGGTGCTGCAGAGCACAAGCAGGACTGTTCACATTGTGTGCAGCAGGGCACTGGCAGGACTGTTCACACTGGGTGCTGCGGGACACAGTCAGGACTGTTCACACTGGATGCTGCGGGGCATAGACAAGACTATTCACTCTGCGTGCTGCTGAGCCTAGACAGGACTGTTCACACTGGGTGCTGTTGGGCAGAGAAAAGTCTGTTCATACTGGGTGCGGCTGTAGAGACAGGACTGTTCACACTTGGTGCTGCGGGGCACAGGCAGGACTGTTGACACTGGGTGCTGCGGGTTCTCAAACAGGAGAGTTCACACTGGTTGCTGCGAAGTAAAGAGAGGACTGTTCTCACTGGGTGCTGCGGGGCAAAGACAGCGATGTTCACAATTAGTGGTGTTGGGCACAGACAGGCCAGTTCATACTTGGTGCTGTGGGTTCAGTCAGGACTGTTCTCGTTGGGTGCTGTGGGTCACAGACAGGACTGTTCACACTGGCTGCTGTGGGGCACAGGCAGGACTGTTCACACTGGCTGCTGTGGGGCACAAACAGGACTGTTCACTGTTGGTACAGAGCGACACAGGCAGCACTGTTTACACTGCATGCTGTGGGGCACAGACAGGACTGTTCACTCTTCGTTCTGCAAGGCACAGACAGGTCTATTCACACTGGGTGCTGCGGGGCAAAGACAGGACTATTCACACTGAGTGCGGTGGAGTACAGACAGGAATATTCAGAATGTGTGCGGTGGAGCACAGACATGAATGTTCATACTGGGTGCGGTGTATCACAGGCAGGACTGTTCACACTGGGTGCGGTGGAGCACAGACAGGACTGTTCATACTGGGTGCTGCTGGACACAGGCAGGACTGTACACGCTGGGTGCTGCAGAGCAAAAGCAGGACTGTTCACACTGTGTGCAGCAAGGCACAACCAGGACTGTTCACATTGGGTGCTGCGGGGCACAGTCTGGATTGTTCACACTGGGTGCTGCGGGGCCCAGACAGGACTGTTCACACTGGGTGCTACAGGGCACGGACAGGACTGTTCACACTGGGTGCTGCTGAGCATAGGCAGGGCAGTTCACAGTGTGTTTTGAGGGTTCACAGACATGACTGTTCTCACTGGGTGTTGCGGGGCACAGGCATGACTGTTCACACTGAGAGCTGCGGGTTCTCAAACAGGACTGTTCACACTGGATGCTGCTAAGCTCAAAAAGGAATGTTCACACTGGGTGCTGTGCATCACAGACATGACTGTTCATACTGGATGCTGTGTATCACAGGCCGGAGTGTTCACACTGGCTGCTGCGAGGCACAGACAGTTCTATTCACACTGAGTGTGGTGGAGTACAGACAGGAATATTCAGAATGGGTGCGGTGGAGCACAGACATGAATGTTCATACTGGGTGTGGTGTATCGCAGACAGGACTGTTCATACTGGGTGCTGCTGGGCACAGGCAGGACTGTACACGCTGGGTGCTGTGGAGCACAAGCAGGACTGTTCACACTGTGTGCAGCAGGACAAAGGCAGGACTGTTCACATTGTGTGCTGCAGGGCACGGACAGGACTGTTCACACTGGGTGCTGCTGAGCTTAGACAGGGCTGTTCACACTGGGTTTTGCAGGTTCACAGACAGGATTGTTCACAGAGGGTGCTATGGATCAAAAGCAGGACTGTTCACACTTGGTGCTGCAGGGCAAAGACAGCAATGTTCACAATTAGTGCTGTTGGGCACAGACAGGCCAGTTCATACTTGGTGCTGCAGGTTCAGTCAGGACTGTTCTTGTTGGGTGCTGTGGGTCACAGACAGGACTGTTCACATTGGGTGCTGTGGGGCACAGGCAGGACTGTTCACACTGGGTGCTGTGGGGCACAGACTGGACTGTTCACTCTTGGTTCAGCACGGCACAGGAAGCACTGTTTACACTGCATGCTGTGGGGCACAGACAGGATTGTTCACTCTTGGTTCTGCAAGGCACAGACAGGACTGTTCACACAGGGTGCTGCGGGGCACAGACAGGACTATTCACAATGAGTGCGGTGGAGTACAGACAGGAATATTCAGAATGTGTGCGGTGGAGCACAAACATGATTATTCATACCGGGTGCGGTGTATCACAGGCTGGACTGTTCCTACTGGGTGCTGCTGGACACAGGCAGGACTGTACACACTGGGTGCTGCAGAGCACAAGTAGTACTGTTCACATTGTGTGCAGCAGGGCACTGGCAGGACTGTTCACACTGGGTGCTGCTGAGCTTAGACAGGGCTGTTCACACTGGGTTTTGCGGGTTCACAGACAGGACTGTTCACAGAGGGTGTTGTTGGGCAGAGAAAAGTCTGTTCATACTGGGTGCGGCTGAGAACAGACAGTACTGTTCACACTGGGTGCTATGGATCAAAGGCAGGACTGTTCACACTTGGTGCTGCGGGGCAAAGACAGCAATGTTCACAATTAGTGCTGTTGGGCACAGACAGGCCAGTTCATACTTGGTGCTGCAGGTTCAGTCAGGACTGTTCTTGTTGGGTGCTGTGGGTCACAGACAGGACTGTTCACACTGGGTGCTGTGGGGCACAGGCAGGACTATTCACAATGGGTGCTGTGGGGCACAGACTGGACTGTTCACTCTTGGTTCAGCGCGGCACAGGAAGCACTGTTTACACTGCATGCTGTGGGGCACAGACAGGATTGTTCACTCTTGGTTCTGCAAGGCACAGACAGGACTGTTCACACAGGGTGCTGCGGTGCACAGACAGGACTATTCACAATGAGTGCGGTGGAGTACAGACAGGAATATTCAGAATGTGTGCGGTGGAGCACAGACATGATTATTCATACCGGGTGCGGTGTATCACAGGCTGGACTGTTCCTACTGGGTGCTGCTGGACACAGGCAGGACAGTACACACTGGGTGCTGCAGAGCCCAAGTAGTACTGTTCACATTGTGTGCAGCAGGGCACTGGCAGGACTGTTCACACTGGGTGCTGCGGGACACAGTCAGGACTGTTCACACTGAATGCTGCGGGGCATAGACAAGACTGTTCACTCTGGGTGCTGCTGAGCCTAGACAGGACAGTTCACACTGGGTTTTGCGGGTTCACAGACATGTCTGTTCACACTGTGCGCTGTGGGGCACAGGCAGATTGTTCACACTGGGTGTTGTTGGGCAGAGAAAAGTCTGTTCATACTTGGTGCGGCTGTAGAGACAGGACTGTTCACACTGGGTGCTGCGGGTTCACAGACAGGGCTGTTCACACTGGGTGCTATGGATCACAGGCAGGACTGTTCACACTGGGTGCTGCGGGGCACAGGCAGGACTGGTCAGAGTGGGGGCTGTGGGGCACAGGCAGGACTGTTCACACTGGGTGCTGCGGGTTCACAAACAGGAGAGTTCACATTGGATGCTGCGAAGCAAAGAGAGGACTGTTCACGCTGGGTGCTGCGGGTTCACAGACAGGCCAGTTCATACATGGTGCTGCGGTTTCAGTCAGGACTGTTCTCGTTGGGTGCTGTGGGTCACAGACAGGACTGTTCACATTGGGTGCTGTGGGGCACAGGCAGGACTGTTCACACTGGGTGCTGTGGGGCACAGACAGGACTGTTCACTCTTGGTACAGCGCGGCACAGGCAGCACTGTTTACACTGCATGCTGTGGGGCACAGACAGGACTGTTCACTCTTCGTTCTGCAAGGCACAGACAGGTCTGTTCACACTGGATGCTGCAGGGCACAGACAGGACTATTCACACTGAGTGCGGTGGAGTACAGACAGGAATATTCAGAATGTGTGTGGTGGAGCACAGACATGAATGTTCATACTGGGTGCGGTGTATCACAGGCATGACTGTTCATACTGTGAGCTGCGGGTTCTCAAACAGGACTGTTCACACTGGATGCTGCTAAGCTCAAAAAGGAATGTTCACACTGGGTGCTGTGCATCACAGACATGACCGTTCATACTGGATTCACAGGCCGGACTGTTCACACTGGCTGCTGCGATGCGCAGATAGTTCTATTCACACTGAGTGTGGTGGAGTACAGACAGGAATATTCAGAATGGGTGCGGTGGAGCACAGACATGAATGTTCATACTGGGTGTGGTGTATCGCAGGCAGGACTGTTCACACTGTGTGCTGCTGGGCATAGACAGGACTATTCATACTGGGTGCTGCTGGGCACAAGCAGGACTGTACACGCTGGGTGCTGTGGAGCACAAGCAGGACTGTTCACACTGTGTGCAGCAGGACACAGGCAGGACTGTTCACACTGGGTGCTGCAGGGCACGGACAGAACTGTTCACACTGGGTGCTGCTGAGCTTAGACAGGGCTGTTCACACTGGGTTTTGCGGGTTCTCAGACAGGTCTGTTCACACTGGGTGTTGTTGGGCAGAGAAAAGTCTGTTCATACTGGGTGCAGCTGAGAACAGACAGTACTGTTCACACTGGGTGCTGCGGTTTCACAGACAGGCCTGTTCACACTGGGTGCTATGGATCACAGGCAGCACTGTTCACACTTGGTGCTGCGGGGCAAAGACAGCGATGTTCACAATTAGTGGTGTTGGGCACAGACAGGCCAGTTCATACTTGGTGCTGCAGGTTCAGTCAGGACTGTTCTCGTTGGGTGCTGCGGGTCACAGACAGGACTGTTCACACTGGGTGCTGTGGGGCACAGGCAGGACTGTTCATACTGGGTGCTGTGGGGCACAGACAGGACTGTTCACTCTTGGTTCAGCGCGGCACAGGCAGCACTGTTTACACTGCATGCTGTGGGGCACAGACAGGATTGTTCACTCTTGGTTCTGCAAGGCACAGACAGGACTGTTCACACAGGGTGCTGCGGGGCACAGACAGGACTATTCACACTGAGTGCGGTGGAGTACAGACAGGAATATTCAGAAAGGGTGCGGTGGAGCACAGACATGATTGTTCATACCGGGTGTGGTGTATCACAGGCAGGACTGTTCATATTGGGTGCTGCTGGACACAGGCAGGACTGTACACGCTGGGTGCTGCAGAGCACAAGCAGGACTGTTCACATTGTGTGCAGCAGGGCACTGGCAGGACTGTTCACACTGGGTGCTGCGGGACACAGTCAGGACTGTTCACACTGGATGCTGCGGGGCATAGACAAGACTGTTCACTCTGGGTGCTGCTGAGCCTAGACAGGACAGTTCACACTGAGTTTTGGGGGTTCACAGACATGTCTGTTCACACTGTGCGCTGTGGGGCACAGGCAGGAATGTTCACTCTGGGTGCTGTGGGGCACAGGCAGATTGTTCATACTGGGTGTTGTTGGGCAGAGAAAAGTCTGTTCATACTGGGTGAGGCTGTAGAGACAGGACTGTTCACACTGGGTGCTGCGGGTTCACAGACAGCGCTGTTCACACTGGGTGCCATGGATCACAGGCAGGACTGTTCACACTGGGTGCTGCGGGGCACAGGCAGGACTGTTGACACTGGGTGCTGCGGGTTCTCAAACAGGAGAGTTCACACTGGTTGCTGCGAAAAAAAAAGAGAGGACTGTTCACACTGGGTGCTGCGGGGCAAAGACAGCGATGTTCACAATTAGTGGTGTTGGGCACAGACAGGCCAGTTCATACTTGGTGCTGTGGGTTCAGTCAGGACTGTTCTCGTTGGGTGCTGTGGGTCACAGACAGAACTGTTCACACTGGCTGCTGCAGAGCACAAGCAGGACTGTTCACACTGTGTGCAGCACGGCACAACCAGGACTGTTCACATTGGGTGCTGCAGGGCACGGACAGGACTGTTCACACTGGGTGCTGCTGAGCATAGGCAGGTCTGTTCACAGTGTGTTTTGAGGGTTCACAGACATGACAGTTCTCACTGGGTGTTGCGGGGCACAGGCATGACTGTTCACACTGAGTGCTGCGGATTCTCAAACAGGACTGTTCACACTGGATGCTGCTGAGCTCAAAAAGGAATGTTCACACTGGGTGCTGTGCATCACAGACATGACTGTTCATACTGGATGCTGTGTATCACAGGCCGGACTGTTCACACTGGCTGCTGGGAGGCACAGACAGTTCTATTCACACTGAGTGTGGTGGAGTACAGACAGGAATATTCAGAATGGGTGCGGTGGAGCACAGACATAAATGTTCATACTGGGTGTGGTGTATCGCAGGCAGGACTGTTCACACTGGGTGCTGTGGAGCACAGACAGGACTGTTCACTCTTGGTTCAGCGTGGCACAGGCAGCACTGTTTACACTGCATGCTGTGGGGCACAGACAGGATTGTTTACTCTTGGTTCTGCAAGGCACAGACAGGACTGTTCACACAGGGTGCTGCGGGGCACAGACAGGACTATTCACAATGAGTGCGGTGGAGTACAGACAGGAATATTCAGAATGTGTGCGGTGGAGCACAGATATGATTGTTCATACCGGGTGTGGTGTATCACAGGCAGGACTGTTCATACTGGGTGCTGCTGGACACAGGCAGGACTGTACACGCTGGGTGCTGCAGAGCACAAGCAGGACAGTTCACATTGTGTGCAGCAGGGCACTGGCAGGACTGTTCACACTGGGTGCTGCAGGACACAGACAGGACTGTTCACACTGGATGCTGCGGGGCATAGACAAGACTGTTCACTCTGGGTGCTGCTGAGCCTAGACAGGACAGTTCACACTGGATTTTGCGGGTTCACAGACATGTCTGTTCACACTCTGCGCTGTGGGGCACAGGCAGGAATGTTCACACTGGGTGCTGTGGGGCACAGTCATATAGTTCACACTTGGTGGTGTTGGGCAGAGAAATGTCTGTTCATACTGGGTGCGGCTATAGAGACAGGACTGTTCACACTGCGAGCTGCGTGACACAGACAGGACTGTTCACACTGAGAGCTGCGGGTTCAGACACAGGACAGTTCACATTGGGTGCCGCGGGGCTCAGACAGGACTGTTCACTCTGGGTGCTGAGGGGCACAGACAGGCCGGTTCACACTGGGTGCTGTGGGTAAAGACGGGACTGGTCAAACTGAGTGCTGCATGACACAGACAGGACTGTTCACACTGAGAGCTGCAGGTTCACAGACAGGACTGTTCACACTTGGTGCTGCTGAGCACAGACAGGACTGTTCACACTGGTTGCGGTGGTGCACTAACAGGACTATTCATAGTGGTTGCAGTGGATCAAATGCAGGACTGTTCACACTGGGTGCAATGGTGCACAGACAGGACTGTTCATACTGGGTGCTGCCGGGCATAGGCAGGACAGTGCACACTGGGTGCTGCGGGGCACAGACAGGACTGTTTACACTGGGTGCTGTGGGGCACAGACAGGACTGTTCACACTGAGAGCTGCGGGTTCACGGACAGGACAGTTCACACTGCTGCTGCGGGCCACAGACAGGACAGTTCACATTGGGTGCTATGGGATACAGACAGGACTGTTCACACTCGGTGCTATGGGGCAGAGACAGGATTGTTCAAATTGGGTGCTGCTGATCACAGACAAGGTTGTTCACACTGGCTGCTGTGGGGCAAAGACAACGTGTCTTGTTCGCAACGGGTGCTGCTGAGCACAGACAGGACAGTTCAGGCTTGGTGCTGAGGGGCACAGACAGGACTGATCATACTGGGTGCTATGGGGCACAGGCATGGCTGTTCACACTGGGTGCTGCTGAGCACAGACCGGGCTGTTCACTTTGGGTGCTGCTAAGCTCAGAAAGGAATGTTCACACTGGGTACAGCTAAGCACAGATAGGAATGTTCAGACAGAGTGCTGTGTATCACAGGCAGCACTGTTCACACTGACTGCTGTGTGGCACAGACAGGACTGTTCACTCTTGGTTCTGCAAGGCACAGACAGGACTCTTCACATTCGGTGCAGTGTATCACAGGCAGGACTGTTCCCACTGGCTGCTGCGGGGCACAGACAGGACTATTCACACTGAGTGCGGTGGAGTACAGACTAGAATGTTCAGAATGTACGCGGTGGAGCACAGACAGGACTGTTCATACTGGGTGCGGTGTATCACAGGCAGGATTGGTCACACTGGGTGCTGCGAGGCAAAGAAAGGACTGTTCACATTGGGTGCTGTGGGGCACAGTCAGGAATGTTCACACTGGGTGCTGCGGGGCACAGACAGGACTGTTCACATTAGGTGCTGCATGGCACAGACAGGACTGTTCACACTGAGAGCTGTGGGTTCTAAAACAGGACAGTTCACATGGTACTGCGGGGCACAGACAGGATTGTTCACACTGCGTGCTGCGTGACACAGACAGGACTATTCACAATGAGAGCTGCGGATTCACAGACAGGACAGTTCACACTGGGTGCTGTAGGGCACAGACAGGACTGTTCACACTGGGTGCTGCATGACACAGACAGGACTGTTCACAATGAGAGCTGCGGATTCACAGACAGGACAGTTCACACTGGCTACTGCGGGGCACAGACAGGACTGTTCACTCTTGGTTCTGCTCGGCACAGACAAGACTGTTCATAGTGGGTGCTGTGGGGCACAGAGAGGACTGTTCGCACTGGGTGCTGCTAAGCTCAGAAAGGAATGTTCACACTGGGGACAACTAAGCACTGATAGGAATGTTCACACTGGGTGCTGTGTATCACAGGCAGGACTGTTCACAATGGCTGCTGCGGGGCATGGACAGGAATATTCATACTGAGTAAGGTGGAGTACAGACAGGACTGTTCACAATGGGTGCGGAGGAGCACAGACAGGACTGTTCATACTGGGTGCGGTGGATCACAGACAGGACTGTACATATTGGGTGTGGTGGATCACAGCCAGGACTGTTCACATGGATTGTGGTGGAACACAGACAGGACTGTTCATACTGGGTGCTGCCGGACACAGGCAGGACTGTGCACACTGGGTGCTGTGTGGCACAGTCAGGACTGTTCACACTGGGTGCTGCGGGGCACAGACCAGACTGTTCACCATGGGTGCTGCGGGGCACAGACAGGTCTGTGCTCACTGGGTGTTCTGGGGCACAGACCGGAATGATCACACTGGGTGCTGCAGGGCACAGACAGGACATTTCACACTAGAGGATGCGGGGCACAGACAGGACTGTTCACACTGGGTGCTGTGGGGCACAGACAGGAGAGTTCACACTGGGTGCTGCCGGGCACAGACAGCGTTGTTCACAATGTGTGCTGTGGGGCACAGACTGGACTGTTCATACTTGGTGCTGCGGAGTACAGTCCGCAATGTTCACACTGGGTGCTGCGGGTCACAGACAGGACTATTCACACTGGCTGCTGTGGGGAACAGGCAGGACTGTTCACACTGGACGCTGCGGGGCACAGGCAGGTTTGTTCACATTAGGTGCTGCAGGTTCAAAGGCAGGACTGTACACACTGGGTGCTGCAAGGCACAGGCAGGACTGTTCACACTGGGTGCTGTGGGGCACAGGCCGGACAGTTAACGCTGGGTGCTGTGGGGAACAGGTAGGACTGTTCACGCTGGGTGCGATGGTTCACAGGCAGGACTGTTCACACTGGGTGCTGCGGGGCACAGGCAGGACTGGTCACAGTGGGTGCTGTGGGGCACAGACAGGACTGTTCACACTGGGTGCTGAGTGACACAGACAGGACTGTTCACACTGAGAGCTGCGGGTTCACAGACAGGACTGTTCACACTGGGTGCTGCTAAGCTCAGAAAGGAATGTTCACACTGGGGACAACTAAGCACTGATAGGAATGTTCAGACTGGGTGCTGTGTATCACAGGCAAGACTGTTCACACTGGCTACTGCAGGGCACAGACAGGACTGTTCACTCTTGGTTCTGCTCGGCACAGACAAGACTGTTCATAGTGGGTGCTGTGGGGCACAGAGAGGACTGTTCGCACTGGGTGCTGCTAAGCTCAGAAAGGAATGTTCACACTGGTGACAACTAAGCACTGATAGGAATGTTCACACTGGGTGCTGTATATCACAGGCAGGACTGTTCACACTGGGTGCTGTGTATCACAGGCAGGACTGTTCACAGTGGCTGCTGCG
Source organism: Carcharodon carcharias (assembly GCF_017639515.1). Lineage (NCBI taxonomy): Eukaryota > Metazoa > Chordata > Chondrichthyes > Lamniformes > Lamnidae > Carcharodon > Carcharodon carcharias. Next base: position 85,133,625 of record NC_054481.1, read on the forward strand.
GGGCACGGACAGGAATATTCATACTGAGTAAGGTGGAGTACAGACAGGACTGTTCACAATGGGTGTGGAGGAGCACAGGCAGGACTTTTCATACTGGGTGCGGTGGATCACAGCCAGGACTGTTCACACGGATTGTGGTGGAACACAGACAGCACTGTTCATACTGGGTGCTGCCGGGCACAGGCAGGGCTGTGCACACTGGGTGCTGTGTGGCACAGTCAGAACTGTTCACACTGGGTGCTGCGGGAAACAGACAAGACTGTTCACACTGGGTGCTGCTGAGCACAGAAAGGACTGTTGACACTTTGTGCTGTTGGGCAGAGGCAGAACTGTTCACACTGCGTACTGCTGAGCACAAACAGGACAATTCAGGCGGGTTGCTGAGGGGCACAGACAAGACTGATAATACTGGGTGTGGTGGGGCACAGGCATGGCTGTTCACACTGGGTGCTATCTGGCACAGACAGGACTGTACACTCTTGGTTCTGCGGGGCTTTGGCAGGACTGTTCACACTGGGTGCTGCTAGGCTCAGAAAGGAATGTTCACACTGGGTACAACTAAGCACATATAGGAATGTTCACACTGTGCTGTGTATCACAGGTAGGACTGTTAACATTGGCTACTGCGGGGCACAGACAGGACTGTACACTCTTGGTTCTGCGGGGCACAGACAGGACTGATCACAATGCATGCTGTGGGGCACAGGCAGGACTGTTCACAGTGGGTGCAGTGGGGCACAGAGAGGCCTGTTTACACTGGGTGCTGTGTATCACAGGCAGGATTGTTCACACTGGCTGCTGCAGGGCACGGGCAGGACTATTCATACTGAGTGAGGTTGGGTACAGACAGAACTGTTCACAATGGGTGCTGTGGAGCACAGGCAGGACTGTTCACACTGGGTGCTGTGGAGCACAGGCAGGACTGTTCATACTGGGTGCTGCCAGGCACAGGCAGGACTGTGCACACTGGGTGCTGTGTGGCAGTCAGGACTGTTCAAATTGTGTGCTGCGGGGCACAGACCGGACTGTTCACACTGAGTGCAGTGGAGTACAGACTGGAATGTTCAGTATGTGTGCGGTGGAGCACAGACAGGACTGTTCATACTGGGTGCAGTGTATCACAGGCAGGATTGGTCACACTGGGTGCTGCGAGGCAAAGAAAGGACTGTTCACACTGGGTGCTGTGGGGCACAGTCAGGACTGTTCACACTGGGTGCTGCGGGGCACAGACAGGACTGTTCACATTAGGTGCTGCATGGCACAGACAGGACTGTTCGCACTGAGAGCTGTGGGTTCTAAAATGGGACAGTTCACACGGTGCTGCGGGGCACAGACAGGAGTGTTCACACTGCGTGCTGCGTGACACAGACAGGACTATTCACAATGAGAGCTGCGGATTCACAGACAGGACAGTTCACACTGGGTGCTGTGGGGCACAGACAGGACTGTTCACACTGGGTACTGTGTGACACAGACAGGACTGTTCACAATGAGAGCTGCGGGTTCACAAACAGGACTGTTCACACTTGGCGCTGCTGAACACTGACAGGACTGTTCACACTGGGTGCTGCTAAGCTCAGAAAGGAATGTTCACACTGGGGACAACTAAGCACTGATAGGAATGTTCAGACTGGGTGCTGTGTATCACAGGCAAGACTGTTCACACTGGCTACTGCGGGGCACAGACAGGACTGTTCACTCTTGGTTCTGCTCGGCACAGACAAGACTGTTCATAGTGGGTGCTGTGGGGCACAGAGAGGACTGTTTCACACTGGGTGCTGTGAGGAACAGACAGGACTGTTCACACTGGGTGCTGCTGAGCATAGACAGGACTGTTCGCATTTGGTGCTGAGGGTTCACAGACATGACTGTTCACACTGTGCGCTGTGAGTCACAGACAGGAATGTTCAAACTTGGTGCTGCGGCGCACAGGCAGGACAGTTCACACTGGGTGCTGCGGGTCACAGTCAGGACTGTTCACAGTGGGTGTTGCGCTACACACACAGGACTGTTCACACTGGGTGCTGCGTGTTCACAGACCGGAATGTTCTCACTTGGTGCTGCAGGGCACAGAAGGGACTTTTCACACTGGGTGCTGCGGGGCACAGTCAGGACTGTTAACAGTGGGTGCTGTAGGGCACAGGCAGCACTGTTCACAGTGGGTGCTGTGGGGCACAGAGAGGTGTGTTCGCACTGGGTGCTGTGTTTCAGAGGCAGGACTGTTCAAACTGGGTGCGGTGGGGCACAGGCCGGACAGTTCACATTGGGTGCTGTGGGGAACAGACAGGACTGTTCACACTTGGTGCTGCTGAGCATAGACAGGACTTTTCATATTTGGTGCTGAGGGTTCACAGACATGACTGTTCACATTGTGAGCTGTGGGGCACAGGCAGGAATGTTCAAACTTGGTTCTGCGGGGCACAGGCCGGAATGTTCACACTGGGTGCTGCAGGGCACAGTCAGGACTGTTCACAGTGGGTGCTGCACAGCACACACTGGACTGTTCACACTGGGTGCTGCGTGTTCATAGACAGGAATATTCTCACTTGGTGCTGCGGGACACAGAAGGGACTGTTCACACTGGGTGATGCGGGGCACAGTCAGTACTGTTCACAGTGGGTGCTGTAGGGCACAGGCAGGAATGTTCACACTGGGTGCTGCAGGGCACAGGCAGCACTGTTCATACTGGGTGCTGCAGGGCACAGGCAGGACTGTTCACATTGGGTGCTGTAGGGCACAGGCAGGAATGTTCAAACTGGGTGCTGCGGGGCACAGACAGGGCTGTTTACACTAGCTACTGCGGGGCACAGACAGGACTGTTCATACCGGGTGCTGTGGGACACAGAGAGGAGTGTTCGCACTGGGTGCTGTGTTTCAGAGGCAGGACTGTTCACACTGGGTTCCGTGTATCACAGGCAGGACCGTTCACACTGGGTGCGGTGGAGCACAGACAGGACTATTCATACTGGTTGTGCCAGGCACAGACAGGACTGTTCACACTGGGTGCTGTATGGCACAGTCAAGACTGTTCACACTGGATACTGCGGGGCAAAGACATGACTGTCCACACTGTGAGCTGTGGGGCACAGGCAGTAATGTTCACACAGGGTGCTGCGGGGCACAGGCAGGACTGTTCACACTGGGTGCTGTGGGGCACAGACAGGTCTTTTCAAACTGGGTGCTGTGGGATACAGACAGGACTGTTCACACTGGGTGCTATGGGGCAGAGACAGGGTTGTTCGCATTGTGTGCTTCTGAGCACAGACTGGGCTGTTCGCACTGGGTGCTGGCACTTGACTGTACAGTTCCCTGGCCCCAACCGCTTCCTCTTCACCATCGACGTCCAATCCCTCTACACCTCCATCCCCCACCAGGATGGTCTGAGGGCCCTTAGCTTCTTCCTCGAACAGAGGCCCGCACAATCCCCATCCACCATTACTCTCCTCTGTCTGGCTGAACTTGTTCTCACGCTGAACAATTTCTCCTTCAACTCCTCTCACTTCTTCCAAATAAAAGGTGTGGCTATGGGTACCTGCATGGGCCCCAACTATGCCTGTCTCTATATGGGGTATGTGGAACATTCCTTGTTGCAGTCCTACTCCGACCCCCTTCCACAACTCTTTCTCAGGTACATCGATGATTACTTCGGTGCCGCTTCATGCTCTCATCGGGACTTGGAAAAATGTATTAATTTTGCTTCCAATCTCTACCCCTCCATCATTTTCACATGGTCCATCTCTGACACTTCCCTTCCCTTCCTTGACCTCTCTGTCTCAATCTCTGGTGATAGACTGTCCTCCAATATCCATTACAAACCCACTGACTCCCACAGCTACCTCTACTACAGCTCCTCACACCCCGCTTCCTGTAAGGACTCCATCCCATTCTCTCAGTTCCTTCGCCTCCGTCGCATCTGTTCCGATGATGCTACCTTCAAAAAGAGTTCCTCTGACATGTCCTCCTTCTTCCTTAACCGAGGTTTTCCACCCACGGTCGTTGACAGAGCCCTCAACCGTGTCCGGCCCATCTCCCGCGCATCCGCCCTCACGCCTTCTCCTCCCTCCCAGAAACATGATAGGGTCCCCCTTGTCCTCACTTATCACCCCACCAGCCTCCACATTCAAAGGATCATCCTCCGCCATTTCCACCAACTCCAGCATGATGCCACCACCAAACACATCTTCCCTTCACCCCCCCTATCGGCATTCCGTAGGGATCGCTCCCTCCGGGACACCCTGGTCCACTCCTCCATCACCCCCTACACCTCAACCCCCTCCTATGGCACCACCCCATGCCCACGCAAAAGATGCAACACCTGCCCCTTCACTTCCTCTCTCCTCACCGTCCAAGGACCCAAACATTCCTTTCAAGTGAAGCAGCATTTCACTTGCATTTCCCCCAACTTAGTCTACTGCATTCGTTGCTCCCAATGTGGTCTCCTCTACATTGGAGAGACCAAACGTAAACTGGGCGACCGCTTTGCAGAACACCTGCGGTCTGTCCACAAGAATGACCCAAACCTCCTTGTCGCTTGCCATTTTAACACTCCACCCTGCTCTCTTGCCCACATGTCTGTCCTTGGCTTGCTGCATTGTTCCAGTGAAGCCCAAACTGGAGGAACAACACCTCATCTTCCGACTAGGCACTTTACAGCCTTCCGGACTGAATATTGAATTCAACAACTTTAGGTCATGAGCCCCCTCCCCCATCCCTACCCCCTTTCTGTTTCCCCCTTCCTTTTTTTTCCAATAAATTATATCGATTTTTCTTTTCCCACCTATTTCCATTATTTTTAAATATTTTAAAATGTTTTATGCTCTCCCCACCCCCACTAGAGCTATACCTTGAGTGCCCTACCATCCATTCTTAATTAGCAAATTCGTTTAGATAATATCACCAACTTTAACACCTATGTGTTCTTTTGTTCTATTGTTGTTGACATCTTTTGATGATCTGCTTCTATCACTGCTTGTTTGTCCCTACAACCACACCCCCCCACCCTCCACCTCTCTCTCTCTCTCTCTCTCTCTCCGCCCCCCCACACACACACCATAAACCAGCTTATATTTCAACTCTTTCTTGGACTCGAACTCAAGTTCTGTCGAAGGGTCATGAGGACTCGAAACGTCAACTCTTTTCTTCTCCGCCGATGCTGCCAGACCTGCTGAGGTTTTCCAGGTAATTCTGTTTTTGTTCACTCTTGGTTCTGCGCGGCACAGACAGCACTGTTTACATTGCATGCTGTGGGGCACAGACAGGACTGTTCACTCTTGGTTCTGCAAGGCACAGGCAGGACTGTTCACACTGGGTGCTGTGTATCACAGGCAGGACTGTTCACGCTGGGTGCAGTGTATCACAGGCAGGACTGTTCACACTGGCTGCTGCGGGGCACAGACAGGACTATTCATAGTGAGTTGGCGGAGTACAGACAGGAATGTTCATACTGGGTGCGGTGCATCACAAGCAGGATTGTTCACGCTGGGTGCTGCGAGGCAAAGACAGGACTGTTCACACTGGGTGCTGCGGGGCAAAGACAGGACTGTTCACATTGGGTGCTGTATGGCACAGACAAGACTGTTCACACTGAGACCTGCGGGTTCACAGACAGGACAGTTCACATGGTACTGAGGGGCACTGACAGGACTGTTCACACTTGGCGCTGCTGAACACTGACAGGACTGTTCACACTGGGTGCTGCTAAGCTCAGAAAAGAATGTCGACACTGGGGACAACTAAGCACTGATAGGAATGTTCAGACTGGGTGCTGTGTATCACAGGCAGGACTGTTCACACTGGCTACTGCGGGGCACAGACAGGACTGTTCACTCTTGGTTCTGCAGGGCACAGACAAGACTGTTCACAATGCATGCTGTGGGGCACAGACAGGACTGTTCGCACTAGGTGCTGTGTATCACAGACAGGACTGTTCACACTGGGTTCTTTATATAACAGGCAGGACTGTTCACACTGGCTGCTGCGGGGCACGGACAGGACTATTCACACTAAGGTGGAGCACAGATAGGACTGTTCATACTGGGTGCGGCGGATCACAGGCAGGACTGTTCACACGGGGTGCGGTGGAGCACAGACAGGACTGTTCATACTGGGTGCTGCCGGGCAAAGGCGGGACTGTGCACGCTGGGTGCTGTGTGGCACAGTCGGGACTGTTCACACTGGGTGCTGCGGGGCACAGACCGGACTGTTCACACTGGGTACTGCAGGGCACAGGCATGGCTGTTCACACTGGGTGCTATGGGGCACAGACAGGACTGTTCACTCGTGGTTCTGCGGGGCATTGGCAGGACTGTTCACACTGCATGCTGCTGAGCACAGACAGGACTGTTCACACTTGGTGCTGCTCAGCACAGACAGGACTGTGCACAATGGGTGCTGCTAAGCTCAGAAAGGATTGTTCACACTGGGGACAACAAAGAACTGATAGGAATGTTCAGACTTGGTGCTGTGTATCACAGGCAGGACTGTTCACACTGGCTACAGCGGGGCACAGATAGGACTGTTCACTCTTGGTTCTGCAGGGCACAGACAAGACTGTTCACAATGCATTCTGTGGAGCACAGACAAGACAGTTTACTCTTGGATCTGCGGGGCACAGGCAGGACTATTCATACCGGGTGCGGTGGAACACAGACAGGACTGTTCATACTGGGTGCGGTGGAACACAGACAGGACTGTTCATACTGGGTGCGGTGGAACACAGACTGGATTGTACATACTGGGTGCGGTGGATCACAGCCAGGACTGTTCACAGTGGGTGCGGTGGAGCACAGGCAGGACTGTTCGTACTGGGTGCTGCCAGGCACAGGCAGGACTGTGCACACTGGGTGCTGTGTGGCACAGTCAGGACTGTTCAAATTGGGTGCTGCGGGGCACAGACCGGACTGTTCACACTGGATGCTGCACGTCATGGACAGGATTGTTCACATTGGGAGCTGCGGGGCACAGACAGGTCTGTTCTCTTTGGGTGCTGCGGAGCACAGACAGGACTGTTCACGCTGGGTGCTGCTGATTCTCAAACAGGAGAGATCACACTCAGTGCTGCGATGCAAAGTCAGGACAGTTCACATTGGGTGCTGCGGGGCACAGACAGGACTGTTCGTACTTGGTGCTGTGGGGCACAGGCAGGACTGTTGACACTAGGCGCTGTGGGGCACAGGCAGGTTTGTTCACATTAGGTGCTGCAGGTTCAAAGGCAGGACTGTACATACTGAATGCTGCAGGGCACAGGCATGACCGTTTACATTGGGCGCTGTGGGGCACAGGCCGGACAGTTCACACTGGGTGCTGTGGGGAACAGACAGGAAAGTTCACGCTGGGTGCTGTGTTTCACAGGCAGGACTGTTCACACTGGGTACTGCGGGACACAGGCATGGCTGTTCACACTGGGTGCTGCTGAGCACAGAAAGGACTGTTCACACTGGGTGCTGTTGGGCAGAGACAGAACTGTTCACACTGGGTACTGCTGAGCACAAACAGGACAATTCAGACTGGGTGCTGAGGGGCACAGACAGGACAGATCATACTGGGTGTGGTGGGGCACAGGCATGGCTGTTCACACTGGGTGCTATCTGGCACAGACAGGACTGTTCACTCTTGGTTCTGCGGGGCATTGGCAGGACTGTTCACACTGGGTGCTGCTGAGCACAGACAGGACTGTTCACACTTGGTGCTGCTGAGCACAAACAGGACTGTTCACACTGGGTGCTGCTAAGCTCAGAAAGGAATGTTCACACTGGGTACAACTAAACACAGATAGGAATGTTCACACTGTGTGCTGTGTATCACAGGTAGGACTGTTAACACTGGCTACTGCGGGGCAGAGACAGGACTGTTCACTCTTGGTTCTGCGGGGCACAGACAGGACTGTTCACAATGCATGCTGTGGGGCACAGGCAGGACTGTTCACACTGGGTGCTGTGTATCACAGGCAGGACTGTTCACACTGGCTGCTGCGGGGCACAGGCAGGACTATTCATACTGAGTGAGGTTGGGTACAGACAGGACTGTTCACAATGGGTGCTGTGGAGCACAGGCAGGACTGTGCACACTGGGTGCTGTGTGGCACAGTCAGGACTGTTCAAATTGGGTGCTGCGGGGCACAGACAGGACTGTTCACACTGGAGGCTGTGGGGCATGGTCAGGACTGTTCACATTGGGAGCTGAGGGACACATACAGGACTGTTCACACTGGGTGCTGCGGATTCTCAAACAGGAGAGATAACACTGGGTGCTGCGATGCAAAGACAGGACAGTTCACACTGGGTGCTGCGGGGCACAGACAGCGCTGTTCACAATGTGTGCTGTGGGGCACAGACAGGACTGTTCATTCTTGGTGCTGCAGGGTACAGTCCGCAATGTTCACACTGGGTGCTGCGGGTCACAGACAGGACTGTTTACACTGGCTGCTGCGGGGCACAGGGAGCTCTGTTCACATTAGGTGCTGCAGGTTCAATGTCAGGACGGTACACACTGGGTGCTGCAGGGCACAGGCAGGACTGTTTACACTGGCTGCTGTGGGGCACAGGCCGGACAATTCACGCTGGGTGCTGCGGGGCACAGTAGGGACTGTTCACAGTGGGTGCTGTAGGGCACAGGCAGGACTGTTCACACTGGATGCTGCAGGGCACAGGCAGGACTGTTTACACTGGCTGCTGTGGGGCACAGGCCGGACAATTCACGCTGGGTGCTGTGGGGCACAGTAGGGACTGTTCACACTGGGTGCTGCTGAGCATAAACAGGACTGTTCACATTTGGTGCTGAGGGTTCACAGACATGATTGTTCACACTGTGCGCTGGGGGGCACAGGCAGGAATGTTCAAACTTGGTGCTGCGGGGCACAGGCAGGAATCTTCACGCTGGGTGCTGCGGGGCACAGTCAGGACTGTTCACAGTGGATGCGGCGCAGCACACACTGGACTGTTCACACTGGGTGCTGCGTGGTCACAGACAGGAATATTCTCACTTGATTCTGCGGGGCACAGAAGGGACTGTTCACACTGGGTGCTGCGGGGCACAGTCAGTACTGTTCACAGTGGGTGCTGTAGGGCACAGGCAGGACTGTTCACACTGGGTGCTGCGGGTCACAGGCAGGACTGTTCATACTGGGTGCGGTGGGGCACAGGCCGGACTGTTTACACTAGCTACTGCGGGGCACAGACAGGACTGTTCACACCGGGTACTGTGGGCCACAGCGAGGAGTGTTCACACTGGGTGCTGTGTTTCACAGGCAGGACTGTTCACACTGGGTGCTGTGTATCACAGGCAGGACTATTCACACTGAATGCGGTGGAGCACAGACAGGACTATTCATACTGGGTGCTGCCGGTAACAGCCAATACTGTGCACACTGGGTGCTGTGTGGCACAGTCAAGACTGTTCACACTGGTTGATGTGGGGCACAGACAGGACTGTTCACACTGGGTGCTGTGTGGCACAGTCAAGACTGTTCACTCTGGATACTGCGGGGCACAGACATGACTGTTCACATTGTGCGCTGTGGGGCACAGGCAGTAATGTTCACACTGGGTGCTGCGGGGCACAGGCAGGACTGTTCACACTGGATGCTGTGGGGCACAGGCAGGACTTTTCACACTGGATGCTGTGGGGCACAGGCAGGACTTTTCACACTGGATGCTACGGGGCATAGACAGGATTGTTCACATTGGCTGCTGCTGATCACAGACAGAGTTGTTCACATCGGGTGCTGTGGGGCAGAGACAGAACTGTTCGCAACGGGTGCTGCTGAGCACAGACAGGACTGTTCAGGCTTGGTGCTGAGGGGCACAGACAGGACTGATCATACTGAGTGTGGTGGGGCACAAGCATGGCTGTTCACACTGGGTGCTATGGGTCTCCGACAGGACTGTTCACTTTTGGTTGTGCGGGGCACTGGCAGGACTGTTCACACTTGGTTCTGCGGGGCACAGGCAGGACTGTTCATACTGGGTGCTGCCGGGCACAGAAAGGACTGTTCGTTCTGGGTGCTGTGTATCACAGACAGGACTGTTCACCCTGGGTGCTGTGTATAACAGACAGGGCTGTTCACCCTGGCTGCTGCGGGGCACGGACAGGACTATTCACACTGAGTAAGGTCGAGTACAGACAAGACTGTTCACAATGGGTGCGGTGGAGCACAGGCAGGACTGTTCACATGGGGTGCGGTGGAGCACAGACAGGACTGTTCATACTGGGTGCTGCGGGGCACAGACAGGACTGTTCACACTGGGTGCTGTGGGGCAAAGACAGGACTGTTCACACTGGGTACTGCAGAGCAAAGGCATGGCTGCTCACACTGGGTACTATTGGGCACAGACGACTGTTCACTCTTGTTTCTGCAGGGCACAGGCAGGACTGTTCACACCGGGTGCTGCTGAGCACAGACAGGACTGATCATACTGGGTGTGGAGGGGCACAGGCATGGCTGTGCACACTGGGTGCTATGGGGCACACACAGGACTGTTCACTCTTGGTTCTGCAGGGCATTGGCAGGACTGTTCACACTGCATGCTGCTGAGCACAGACAGGACTGTTCACACTGGGTGCGGCTAAGATCAGAAAGGAATGTTCACACTGGGGACAACTAAACACTGATAGGAATGTTAAGACTGGGTGCTGTGTATCACAGACAGGACTGTTCACACTGGCTACTGCGGGGCACAGATAGGACTGTTCACTCTTGGTTCTGCAGGCCACAGACAAGACTGTTCACAATGCATGCTGTGGAGCACAGACAAGACTGTTCACTCTTGGATCTGCGGGGCACAGACAGGAATGTTCATACTGGGTGCAGTGGATCACAGGCAGGACTGTTCACACTGGGTGCTGTGGATAACAGACAGGACTGTTCATAATTGGTGCTGCCGGGCACAGGCAGGACTGTGCACACTGGGTGCTGTGTGGCACAGTCAGGACTGTTCACACTGGGTGCTGCGGGGCATGAACAGGACTGTACAAACTGGGTGCTGCGGGGCACAGACTGATCTGTGCTCACTGGGTGCTCTGGGGCACAGACCGGAATGATCACTCTGGGTGCTGTGGGGCACAGAAAGGACATTTCACACTGGAGGCTGCGGGGCACAGACAGGACTGTTCACAATGGGTACTGCGGGGCACAGACCGGTCTGTGATCGCTGGGTTCTGTGGGGCGCAGAAAAGAATGATCACACTGGGTGCTGAGGGGCACAGACAGGACAGTTCATGCTGGATACTGTGGGGCAAAGACATGATTATTCTCACTGGGTGCTGCGGGTTCACAGATAGGGCTGCTCACACTTGGTGCTATGGATCACAGGCAGGACTGTTCACGCTGTGTGCTGCGGGGCACAGGCAGGACTGGTCACAGTGGGTGCTGCGGGGCACAGACAGGACTGTTCACACTGGGAACTGCGGAGCACAGGCATGGCTGTTCACACTGGGTGCTATGGGGCACAGACAGGACTGTTCACTCTTGGTTCTGCGGGGCACAGGCAGTACTGTTCATACTGGGTGCTGCTGGGCACAGAAAGGACTGTTCGTACTGGTTGCTTTGTATCACAGACAGGCCTGTTCACCCTTGGTGCTGTGTATAACAGACAGGACTGTTCACACTGGCTGCTGCGGGGCACGGACTGGACTATTCACACTGAGTAAGGTGGAGTAGACAGGACTGTTCACAATGGGTGCGGTGGAGCACAGACAGGACTGTTCATATTGGGACGGTGGATCACAGGCAGGACTGTTCACACGGGGTGCGGTGGAGCACAGACAGGACTGTTCATACTGGGTGCTGCGGGGCAAAGACAGGACTGTTCACACTGGGTACTGCGGGGCAAAGACAGGACTGTTCACACTGGGTACTGCGGGGCACAGGCATGGCTACACACACTGGGTGCTATGGGGCACAGACGACTGTTCACTCTTGGTTCTGCAGGGCACAGTCAGGACTGTTCACACCGGGTGCTTTGGGGCACAGATCGGACTGTTCACTCTTGTTTCTGCAGGGCACAGACAGGACTGTTCACACTGCGTGCTGTTGGGCAGAGACAGAACTGCTCACACCGGGTGCTGCTGAGCACAGAAAGGACTATTCAGGCGGGGTGCTGAGGGGCATAGACAGAACTGATCATACTGGGTGTGGAGGGGCACAGGCATGGCTGTTCACACTGGGTGCTATGGGGCACACACAGGACTGTTCACTCTTGGTTCTGCGGGGCATTGGCAGGACTGTTCACAATGCATGCTGCGGAGCACAGACAGGACTGTTCACTCTTGGATCTGCGGGGCACAGACAGGAATGTTCATACTGGGTTTGGTGTATCACAGGCAGGACTGTTTACATTGGGTGTTGTGTATAACAGGCCGGACTGTTCACATTGGCTGCTGCGGGGCATGGACAGGACTATTCACACTGAGTAAGGTGGTGTACGGACAGGACTGTTCACAATGGGTGCGGTGGAGCACAGACAGAACTGTTCACACTGGGTGCTGTGGAACACAGACAGGACTGTTCATGCTGGGTGCTGCCGGGCACAGGCATGACTGTGCACACTGGGAGCTGTGTGGCACAGTCAGGACTGTTCACACTGGGTGCTGCGGGGCACAGGCATGGCTGTTCACTCTTGTTTCTGCGGGGCACAGGCTTGACTGTTCACACTGGGTGCTGCGGGGCACAGACAGGACTGTTCACAATGGGTGCTGTGGGGCACAGACCGGTCTGTTCTCACTGGGTGCTGCGGGGCACAGACAGGAATGATCACACTGGGTTCTGTGGGGCACAGACAGGAATGTTCACACTGGGTGCTATGGATAACAGGCAGGACTGTTTATACTGGGTGCTGCGGGGCACTGGCAGGACTGGTCACAGTGGGTGCTGCGGGCCACAGACAGGACTGTTCACACTGGCTACAGCGGGGCACAGACAGGACTGTTCACTCTTGGTTCTGCAGGCCACAGACAAGACTGTTCACAATGCATGCTGTGGAGCACAGACAGGACTGTTCACTCTTGGATCTGCGGGGCACAGACAGGACAGTTCATACTGGGTGCGGTGTATCACAGGCAGGACTGTTCACATTGGGTGCTGTGTATAACAGGCCGGACTGTGAACACTGGCTGCTGCGGGGCACGGTCAGGACTATTCACACTGAGTAAGGTGTAGCACAGACAAGACTGTTCATACTGGGTGCGGTGGATCACAGGCAGGACTGTTCACACTGGGTGCTGTGTATAACAGACAGGACTGTTCATAATGGGTGCTGCCGGGCACAGGCAGGACTGTGCACACTGGGTGCTGTGTGGCACAGTCAGGACTGTTCACACTGGGTGCTGCGGGGCATGGACAAGACTGTTCACAACCGGTGCTGCGGGGCATAGACTTATCTGTGCTCACTGGGTGCTCTGGGGCACAGACCGGAATGATCACTCTGGGTGCTGTAGGGCACAGAAAGGACATTTCACACTAGAGGCTGTGGGGCACAGACAGGACTGTTCACAATGGGTGCTGCGGGGCACAGACCGGTCTGTTATCGCTGGGTTCTGTGGAGCGCAGAAAAGAATGATCACACTGGGTGCTGTGGGGCACAGACAGGACGGTTCACACTGGATACTGTGGGGCAAAGACATAATTATTCTCACTGGGTGCTGCGGGTTCACAGACAGGGCTGCTCACACTTGGTGCTATGGATCACAGGCAGGACTGTTCACACTGTGTGCTGCGGGGCACAGGCAGGACTGGTCACAGTGGGTGCTGCGGGGCACAGACAGGACTGTTCATACTGGGTGCGGTGGATCACAGGCAGGACTGTTCACGCGGGGTACGGTGGAGCACAGACAGGACTGTTCACACTGGGTACTGCGGGGCACAGGCATGGCTGTTCACACTGGGTGCTATGGGGCACAGACAGGACTGTTCACTCTTGTTTCAGCGGGGCACGGGCAGGACTGTTCACACTGGGTGCTGCTGAGCACAGACAGGACTGTCCACACTGGGTGCTGTTGGGCAGAGACAGAACTGTTCACACTGGGAGCTGCTGAGCACAGACAGGACTATTCAGGCTGGGTGCTGAGGGGCACAGACTGCACTGATCATACTGGGTGGGGTGAGGCACAGGCATGGCTGTTCACACTGGGTGCTATGGTTCACAAACAGGACTGTTCACTCTTGGTTCTGTGGGGCATTGGCAGGACTGTTAACTCTGGGTGCTGCTGAGCACAGACAGGACTATTCAGGCTGGGTGCTGAGGAGCACAGACAGGACTGATCATACTGGGTGGGGTGAGGCACAGGCATGGCTGTTCACACTGGGTGCTATGGGGCACAAACAGGACTGTTCACTCTTGGTTCTGTGGGGCATTGGCAGGACTGTTAACTCTGGGTGCTGCTGACCACAGACAGGAAATTTCATACTTGGTGCTGCTGAGCACAGACAGGACTGTTCAATTTGGGTGCTGCTAAGCTCAGAAAAGAATGTTCACATTGGGTACAACTAAGCAGAGATAGGAATGTTCACACTGTGTGCTGTGTATCACAGGCAAAACTGTTCACACTGGCTACTGCGGGGCACAGACAGGACTGGTCGCACTGGGTGCTGTGTATCACAGACAGTGCTGTTCACAGTGGGTGCTTTGTATAACAGGCAGGACTGTTCACACTGGCTGCTGCGGGGCACGGACAGGACTATTCACACTGAGTAAGGTGGAGCACAGACAGGACTGTTCATACTGGGTGCGGTGGATCACAGGCAGGACTGTTCACATGGAGTGCATTGGTGCACGGACAGGACTGTTCATACTGGGTGCAGCCGGGCACAGGCAGGACTGTGCACACTGGGTGCTGTCTGGCATAGTCAGGACTGATCACACTGGGTGCTGCGGGGCACAGACCGGACTGTTCACACTAGGTGCTGCATGGCACAGACAGGACTGTTCACACTGTGTGTTTTGTATCACAGTCAGGACTCTTCACACTGGGTGCTTTGTATAACAGACAGGACTGTTCACACTGGCTGCTGCGGAGCACGGACAGAACTATTCACACTGAGTAAGGTAGAGTAAAGACAGGACTGTTCACAGTGGGTGCGGTGGAGCACAGACAGGAGTGTTCATACTGGGTACGGTCGATCACAGGCAGGACTGTTCACACGGGGTGCGGTGGAGTACAAAGAGGACTGTTCACACTGGGTGCTGCCGGGCACCGACCGGTCTGTTCATACTGGGTGCTGCGGGGCACAGACAGGAGTGTTCACACTTGGTACTGCGGGGCAAAGGCATGGCTGCTCACACTGGGTGCTATGGGGCACAGATGACTGTTCACTCTTGGTTCTGCAGGGCACAGGCAGGACTGTTCACACTGGGTGCTGCTGAGCACAGACAGGACTGTTCATACTGGGTGCTGCCGGGCAAAGTCAGGACTGTTCACACTGGGTGCTGCGGGGCAAAGACAGGACTGTTCACACTGGGTACTGCAGAGCAAAGGCATGGCTGCACACACTGGGTGCTATGGGTCACAGACGACTGTTCGCTCTTGGTTCTGCAGGGCACAGTCAGGACTGTTCACACCGGGTGCTTTGGGGCACAGACCGGACTGTTCACACTGGGGGCTGCGGGGCATGGACAGGACTGTACACACTGGGTGCTGCGGGGCACAGACAAGACTGTTCACAATGGGTGCTACGGGGCACAGACAGTCTGTGTTCACTGGGTGCTCTGGGGCACATACTGGAATGATCACTCTGGGTGCTGTAGGGCACAGGCAGGACTGTTCACACTGTGTGCTGTTGGGCAGAGACAGAACTGTTCACACTGGGTGCTGCTGAGCACAGACATGACTATTCAGGCTGGGTGCTGAGGGGCACAGACAGGACTGATCATACTGGGTGTGGTGGGGCACAGGCATGGCTGTTCACACTGGGTACTATGGGGCACACACAGGACTGTTCACTCTTGGTTCGGCATGGCATTGCCAGGACTGTTAAACTCTGGGTGCTGCTGAGCGCAGACAGGACTGTTCACATTTGGTGCTGCTGAGCACAGACAGGACTGTTCACATTGGGTGCTGCTAAGCTCAGAAAGGAATGTTCACATTGGGTACAACTAAGCAGAGATAGGAATGTTCACACTGTGTGCTGTGTATCACAGGCAAAACTGTTCACACTGGCTATTGCGGGGCACAGACAGGACTGTTCACTCTTTTTTCTGCAGGGCACAGAGAGGACTGTTCGCACTGGGTGCTTTGTATAACAGTCAGGACTGTTCACACTGGCTGCTGCATGGTACGGACAGGACTATTCACACTGAGTAAGGTGGAGCACAGTCAGGACGGTTCACACTGGGTGCATTGGTACACAGACAGGACTGCTCATACTGGGTGCTGCCGGGCACAGACAGGACTGTGCACACTGGGTGCTGTGTGGCACAGTCAGGACTGTTCACACTGGGTGCTGCGGGGCACAGATTGGACTGTTCACACTGGGTGCTGCCGGGCACAAACAGGACTGTTCACACTGGATACTCCGGGGCAAAGGCATGCCTGTTCAAACTGGGTGCTATGGAGCACAGACAGGACTGTTCACTCTTGGTTCTGTGGGGCACAGGCAGGACTGTTCACACTGGGTGCTGCTGAGCACAGATGGGACTGTTCACACTTTGTGCTGCGGGACATGGACAGGACTGTTCACACTGAGTGCTGCGGGGCACAGACAGGTCTGTTCTTTCTGGGTGCTGTGGGGCACAGACCGGAATGATCACACTGGGTGCTGTGGGGCACAGATAGGTCTGTTCTCACTGGGTGCTGTGGGGCACAGACAGGAATGATCACACTGGGTGCTGTGGGGCACAGACAGGACTGGTCACAGTGGGTGCTGCGGGGCACAGGCATGGCTGTTCACACTGGGTGCTGCTGAGCACAGAGAGGACTGTTCACACTGGGTGCGGCTAAGCTCAGACAGCAATGTTCACACTGGGGACAATTAAGCACTGAAAGGAATGTTCACACTGGGTGCTGTGTATCACAGGCAGGACTGTTCACAATGGCTACTGGGGGCACAGACAAGACTGTTCAAAATGCCTGCTGTGGAGCACAGACTGTAGTGTTCACTCTTGGTTCTGCGGGACACAGACAGGACTGTTCGCACTGGGTGCTTTGTATCAGACAGGACTGTTCACACTGGGTGCTTTGTATAACAGACAGGACTGTTCACATTGGCTGCTGCGGGGCACGGACAGAACTATTCATACTGAGTAAGGTGGAGTAAAGACAGGACTGTTCACAGTGGGTGCGGTGGAGCACAGACTGGACTGTTCATACTGGGTACGGTGGATCACAGGCAGGACTGTTCACACGGGGTGCTTGGAGTACAGACAGGACTGTTCATACTGGGTGCTGCCGGGCACAGTCAGGACTGTTCACACTGGGTGCTGCAGGGCACAGACCGGTCTGTTCATACTGGGTGCTGCGGGGCACAGACAGGACTGTTCACGCTGGGTACTACAGGGCAAAGGCATGGCTGCTCACACTGGATGCTATGGGGCACAGATGACTGTTCACTCTTGATTCGGCAGGGCACAAGCAGGACTGTTCACACTGGGTGCTGCTGAGCACAGACAGGACTGTTCACACTGCATTCTGTTGGGCAGAGACAGAACTGTTCACACTGGGTGCTTCTGAGCACAGACTGGACTATTCAGGTGGGGTGCTGTGGGGCATAGACATGACTGTTCACTCTTGGTTCTGCACGGCACAGACAGGGCTGTTCACATTGGATGCTGCTAAGCTCAGAAAGGAATGTTCACACTTGGTGCTGCTGAGCACAGACAGGACTGTTCACACTGGGTGCGACTAAGCTTAGAAAGGAATGTTCACACAGGGGACAACTAAGCACTGATAGGAATGTTCAGACTGGGTGCTGTGTATCACAGGCAGGACTGTTCACACTGGCTACTGCGGGGCACAGACAGGACTGTTCACCCATGGTTCTGCAGGGCACAGAAAAGACTGTTCACAATGCATGCTGTGGAGCACAGACAGGACAGTTTACTCTTGGATCTGCGGGGCACAGGCTGGACTGTTCACACTTGGTGCTGCTGAGCACAGACAGGACTGTTCACACTGGGTGCGGCTAAGCTCAGAAAGGAATGTTCACACAGGGGATAACTAAGCACTGATAGGAATGTTCAGACTGGGTGCTGTGTATCACAGGCAGGACTGTTCACACTGGCTACTGCGGGGCACAGATAGGACTGTTCACTCTTGGATCTGCGGGGCACAGGCAGTACTGGTCACAATGGGTGCGGTGGAGCACAGACAGGACGGTTCATACTGGGTGCTGCCGGGCACAGGCAGGACTGTGCACACTGTGTGCTGTGTGGTACAGTCAGGATTGTTCACACTGGGTGCTGCGGGGCACAGACTGGAATGATCACACTGGGTGCTGTGGGGCACAGACAGGACTGTTCACACTGGATACTGTGGGGCAAAGACAGGATTGTTCTCACTGGGTGCTGCGGGTTCACAGACAGGGCTGTTCACACTTGGTGCTATGGATCACAAGCAGGACTGTTCACATTGTGTACTGTGAGGCACAGGCAGGACTGGTCACAGTGGGTGCTGCGGGGCACAGGCAGGACTGTTCATACCTGTGCTGTGGAGCACAGACAGGACTATTCAGGCTGGCTGCTGAGGGGCACAGACAGGACTGATCATACTGGGTGTGGTGGGCCACAGGCATGGCTTTCACACTGGGTGCTATGGGGCACACACAGGACTGTTCTCTCTTGGTTCTGCGGGGCATTGGCAGGACTGTTCACACTGCATGCTACTGAGCACAGACAGGACTTTTCATATTTGGTGCTGCTGAGCACAGACAGGACTATTCAGGCTGGCTGCTGAGGGGCACAGACAGGACTGATCATACTGGGTGTGGTGGGCCACAGGCATGGCTTTCACACTGGGTGCTATGGGGCACACACAGGACTGTTCTCTCTTGGTTCTGCGGGGCATTGGCAGGACTGTTCACACTGCATGCTACTGAGCACAGACAGGACTTTTCATATTTGGTGCTGCTGAGCACAGACAGGACTGTTCATATTGGGTGCTTGCAAGCTCAGAAAGGAATGTTCACATTGGGTACAACTAAGCAGAGATAGGAATGTTCAGACTGTGTGCTGTGTATCACAGGCAAGACTGTTCACACTGGCTACTGCAGGGCACTGACAGGACTGTTCACACTGGGTGCTGTGTATCACAGACAGGACTGTTCACAGTTGGTGCTTTGTATAACAGGCAGGACTGTTCACACTGGCTGCTGCAGGGCACGGACAGCACTATTCACACTGAGTAAGGTGGAGCACAGACAGGACTGTTCATACTGGGTGCGGTGGATCACAGGCAGGACTGTTCACATGGGGTGCATTGGTGCACAGACAGGACTGTTTGTACTGGGTGCAGCCGGGCACTGTCAGGACTGTGCACACTGGGTGCTGCGGGGCACAGACAGGACTGTTCACACTGGGTGCTGCGGGGCACAGACAGGACTGTTCACACTGGGTGCTGCGGGGCACAGACAGGACTGTTCACACTGGATATTCCGGGGCACAGGCATGGCTGTTCCAACTGGGTGCTATGGGCCACAGACAGGACTGTTGACTCTTGGTTCTGTGGGGTACAGGCAGGACTGTTCACACTGGGTGCTGCTGAGCACAGATTGGACTGTTCACTCTGTGTGCTGCGGGACATGGACAGGAATGTTCACAACGGGTGCTGCGGTGCACAGACAGGTCTGTGCTCACTGGGTGCTCTGGGGCAAAGACTGGAATTATCACACTGGGTGCTGCAGGGCACAGACAGGACATTTCACACTAGAGGCTGCGGGTCACAGACAGGACTGTTCACACTGAGTGCTGCGGGGCACAGATAGATCTGTTCTCACTGGGTGCTGCGGGGCACAGACCGGAATGATCACACTGGGTGCTGTTGGGCACAGACAGGACTGGTCACAGTGGATGCTGCGGGGCACAGGCATGGCTGTTCATACTGGGTGCTGCTGAGCACAGAGAGGACTGTTGACACTGGGTGCTGTTGGGCAGAGACAGAACTATTCACAGTGGGTACTGCTGAGCATAGACAGGACAATTCAGGCTGGGTGCTGAGGGGCACAGACAGGACTGATCATACTGGGTGTGGTGGGTCACAGGCATGGCTGTTCACACTGGATGCTATCTCGCACAGACAAGACTGTTCACTGTTAGTTCTGCGTGGCATTGGCAGGACTGTTCACACTTGGTGCTGCTGAGCACAGACAGGACTGTTCACATTGGGTGTTGCTAAGCTCAGAAAGGAATGTTCACACTGGGGACAACTAAGCACTGATAGGAATGTTCAGACTGGGTGCTGTGTATCACAGGCAGGACTGTTCACACTGGCTACTGCGGGGCACAGATAGGACTGTTCACTCTTGGTACTGCAGGGCACAGACAAGACTGTTCAAAGTGCCTGCTGTGGAGCACAGACAGGACAGTTTACTCTTGGTTCTGCGAGGCACAGGCAGGACTGTTTATACTGGGTGCTGCCGGGCACAGACAGGACTGTTCGCACTGGGTGCTTTGTATCACAGACAGGACTGTTCACCCTGGGTGCTGTGTATAACAGACAGGACTGTTCACACTGGCTGCTGCGGGGCACAGACAGAACTATTCACACTGAGTAAGGTGGAGCACAGACAGGACTGTTCATACTGGGTATGGTGGATCACAGGTAGGACTGTTCACACGGGGTGCAGTGGACTACAGACAGGACTGTTCATATTGGGTGCTGCCGGGCACAGTCAGGTCTGTTCATACTGGGTGCTGCGGGGCACAGACCGGTCTGTTCATACTGTGTGCTGCGGGGCACAGACAGGACTGTTCACACTTGGTACTGCGGGGCAAAGGCATGGCTGCTCACACTGGATGCTATGGGGCCCAGATGACTGTTCACTCTTGGTTCTGCAGGGCACATGCAGGACGGTTCATACTGGGTGCTGTTGAGCACAGACAGGACTGTTCACACTGCATTCTGTTGGGCAGAGACAGAACTGTTCACACTGTGTGCTTCTGAGTATAGTCTGGACTATTCAGGCAGGGTGCTGCGGGGCATGGACCGGACTGTACACACTGGGTGCTGCGGGGCACAGGCATGGCTGTTCACACTGGGTGCTATGGGGCACAGACCGGAATGATCACACTGGGTGCTGCAGGGCACAGACAGGACATTTCACACTAGAGGCTATGGGGCATAAACAGGACTATTCACAATGGGTTCTGCGGGGCACAGACAGGTCTGTTCTCACTGGGTGCTGAGGCTCACAAACAGGAATGATCACACTGGGTGCTGTGGGGCAAAGACAGTACTGTTCACACTGGATACTGTGGGGCAAAGACAGGATTGTTCTCACTGGGTGCTGCAGGTTCACTGACAGGTCTGTTCACACTTGGTGCTATGGATCATAGGCAGGACTGTTCACACTGGGTGCTGAGGGGCACAGACAGGACTGTTCACACTGGGTACTGCGGGGCACAGGCATGGCGGTTCACACTAGGTGCTATGGGGCACAGACAGGACTGTTCACTCTTGTTTCTGCGGGGCACAGGCAGTACTGTTCACACTGGATACTGTGGGGCAAAGACAGGATTGTTCTCACTGGGTGCTGCAGGTTCACAGACAGGTCTGTTCACACTTGGTGCTATGGATCATAGGCAGGACTGTTCACACTGGGTGCTGAGGGGCACAGGCATGGCTGTTCACACTAGGTGCTATGGGGCACAGACAGGACTGTTCACTCTTGTTTCTGCGGGGCACAGGCAGGACTGTTCACACTGGGTGCTGCTGAGCACAGACAGGACTATTCAGGCTAGGTGCTGAGGGGCACAATCAGGACTGATCATACATGGTGTGGTGGGGCACAGGCATGTCTTTCACACTGGGTGCAATGGGACACAGACAGGACTGTTCACTCTTGGTTCTGTGGGGCATTGGCAGGACTGTTCACACTGCATGCTGCTGAGCACAGACAGGACATTTCACATTTGGTGCTGCTGAGCACAGACAGGACATTTCACACTTGGTGCTGCTGAGCACAGACAGGACTGTTCACACTTGGTGCGGCTAAGGTCAGAAAGGAATATTCACATTGGGTAAAACTAAGCAGAGATAGGAATGTTCACACTGTGTGCTGTGTATCACAGGCAAGACTGTTCACACTGGCTACTGCGAGGCACAGACAGGACTGTTCACTCTTGGTTCTGCGGCGCACAGGCAGAACTGTTCATACTGGGTGCTGCCGGTCACAGACAGGACTGTTCTCACTGGGTGCTGTGTATCACAGACAGGGCTATTCACACTGCGTGCTTTGTATAACAGTCAGGACTGTTCAAACTGGGTGCTGCGGGGCACAGACAGGACTGTTCACACCGGAGGCTGCGGGGCACAGACAGGTCTGTTCTCACTGGGTGCTGCGGGGCACAGACCGGACTGTTCACACTGGGTGCTGCGGGGCACAGACAGGACTGTTCACACTGGATACTGCGGGGCACAGGCATGGCTGTTCACACTGGGTGCTATGGGCCACAGACAGGACTGTTCAATCTTGGTTCTGCGGGGTACAGGCAGGACTGTTCACATTGGGTGCTGCTGAGCCCAGATTGGACTGTTCACACTAGGTGCTGCGGGGCATGGACAAGACTGTTCACACTAGGTGCTGCGGGGCACAGACAGGACTGTTCACAATGGGTGCTGCGGGGCACAGACAAGTCTGTGCTCACTGGGTGATCTGGGGCAAAGACCGGAATTATCACACTGGGTGCTGTAGGGCACAGACAGGACATTTCACACTAGAGGCTGCGGGGCACAGACAGGACTGTTCACACTGAGTGCTGCGGGGCACAGACAGGTCTATTCTCTCTGGGTGCTGCGGGGCACAGACAGGAATGATCACACTGGGTGCTGCAGGGCACAGACAGGTCTGTTCACTCTGGATGCTGCGGGGCACAGACAGGAATAATCACACTGGATACTGGGGGGCAAAGACAGGACTGTTCACACTTGGTGCTGCTGAGCACAGACAGGACTGTTCACACTGCGTGCGGCTAAGCTCAGAAAGGAATGTTCACACTGCGGACAACTAAGCACTGATAGGAATGTTCAGACTGTGTGCTGTGTATCACAGACAGGACTGTTCACACTTGCTACTGCGGGGCACAGACAGGACTGTTCACTCTTGGTTCTGCAAGGCACAGACAAGACTGTTCACAGTGCATGCTGTGGAGCACAGATAGGACTGTTCACTCATGGAGCTGCGGGGCACAGGCAGCACTGTTCATACTGGGTGCTGTGGAGCACAGAGAGGACTGTTCACACTGGGTGCTATGGGGCACAGAAAGGACTGTTCTTCTTGGTTCTGCGGGGCACAGGCAGCACTGTTCACACTGGGTGCTGTGGGGCATGGACAGGAATGTTCACACTGGGTGCTGCGCAGCACAGACAGGACTGTTCACAATGGGTGCAGCGGGGCACAGACAGGTCTGTGCTCACTGTGTGCTCTGGGGCAAAGTCCGGAATTATTACACTGGGTGCTGCAGGGCACAGACAGGACATTTCACACGAGAGGCTGCGGGGCACAGACAGGAATGTTCACACTGAGTGCTGCGGGGCACAGACAGTTCTGTTCTCACTGGGTGCTACGGGGCACAGACAGGAATGTTCACACTGAGTGCTGCGGGGCACAGACAATACTGTTCACAATGAGTGCGGTGGAGCACAGACAAAACTGTTCATACTGGGTGCGGTGGATAACAGGCAGGACTGTGCACACTGGTTGCTGTGTGGCACCAGTCAGGACTGTTCACACTGGGTGCTGCGGGGCACAGACCGGACTGTTCACACTGGGTGCTACGGGGCATGGACAGGACTGTTCACACTGGGTGCTTCGGGGCACAGACAGGACTGTTCACAATGGGTGCTGCGGGGCACAGAAAGGTCTGTGCTCACTGGGTGCTCTGGAGCACAGACCGGAATGATCACAATGGGTGCTGCAGGGCACAGACAGGATATTTCACACTAGAGGCTGCGGGGCACGGACAGGACTGTTCACACTGGGTGCTGCGGGGCACAGGCAGGTCTGTTCTCACTGGGTGCTGCAGGGCACAGACAGGAATGATCACACTGGGTGCTGCATGTTCACAGACAGGACTGTTCACACTTGGTGCTGCGTGGCACAGAAGGGACTGCTCACACCTCGTGTTGCGGGTCACAGACAGTGCTGTTCACACTGGGTGCTGCGTTGCACAGGCAGGACTGCTCACACAGCATCCTGCAGGGCACAGACAGGACTGTTCACACTTGGTTCTGCGGGGCACAAGCAGGACTGTTCGCACTGAGTGCTGCGACTGAGTGCTGCGAGGCATGGACAGGACTGTTAACACTGGGTGCTGCGAGGCATGGACAGGACTGTTCACACTGGGTGCTGCTGAGCATAGACAGGACTGTTCACATTGTGTGCTGCGGGTTCACAGACATGACTGTTCACAATGTGCACTGTGAGGCACAGACAGGACTGTTCACATTGAGTGCTGCGAGGCACAGGCAGTAATGTTCACACTGTGTGGAGCAGTGCAGAGGCAGGACTGTTCCCACTGTGTGCAGCAGACCAAAGGCAGGACTGTCCACACTGGGTGCTGTGGGTTACAGGCAGGACTGTCCACACTGGGTGCTGCGGGGTACAGGCAGGACAGCTCAAACGGCATGCTGCGGGGCACAGGCAGGTCTGTTCACACTCAGTGCCGTGGGGCACAGGCAGGTCTGTTCACACTGGGTGCTGTCGGGCACAGGAAGGACTCTTCACACTGGGTGCTGTGGGGCTCAGACAGGAGTATTCACAGTGAGTCTTGTTGGGTGGAGGAAGGACTGTTCACACTTGGTGCTGCTAAGCACAGACAGGACTGTTCACACTGGGTGCTGTGGGGCACAGGCTGGACTGTTCACACTGGGCGCTGCAGGGCACAGGCAGGTCTGTTCGCACTAGGTGCTGCGGTTTGAAAGGCAGGACTCCACACACTGTGTGCTGCAGGGCACAGGCAGGACTGTTTACACTGAGTACTGCAAGGCACAGTCAGGACTGTTCACACCTGGTGCTGCAGGGTACAGGCAGGACTGTTCACAATGAGTTCCAATGAGCACAGACAGGACTGTTCATACTGGGTGCGGTGGATTAAAGGCAGTGCTGTTCATACTGGGTGTGGTGGAGCACTAACAGGACTGTTCATACTGGGTGCTGCCAGGCCCAGGCAGGACTGTGCACACTGGGTGCTGTGTGGCACTGTCAGGACTTTTCACATGGGTGCTGCGGGGCACACTCAGGACTGTTCACACTGGGTGCTGCAAGGCACGGACAGGATTGTTCACACTGGGTGCTGCTGAGCATGGACAGGACTGTTCACATTTGGTGCTGAGGGTTCACAGACATGACTGATCACACTAGGTGCTGCGGGGCACAGGCAGGTCTGTTCACACTGGGTGCTGTCGGGCACAGGCAGGATTGTTCACACTGGGAACTGTGGGGCACAGGCAGGACTGTTCACACTGGGTGCCATGAGGCACAGGCAGGTCTGTTCACAATCGGTGCCGTGGGGCACAGGCAGGTCTGTTCACACTGGGTGCTGTTGGGCACAGGCAGGACTGTTCACACTTGGTGCTGTGGGGCACAGGCAGGACTATTCAAACTGGACACTGCAGGGCACAGGCAGGTCTGTTCGTACTAGATGCTTCAGTTTGAAAGGCAGGACTGTATACACTGTGTGCTGCAGGGCACAGGCAGGACTGTTTATACTGGGTACTTCAGGGCCCAGGCAGGACTGTTCACACTGGGTGCTGCGGGGTACAGGCAGGACAGTTCACGCTGGGTGCTGCGGGGTACAGCCAGTACTGTTCACACTGGGTTCCACTGAGCACAGACAGGACTGTTCATACTGGGTGCGGTGGTGCACTAACAGGACTGTTCATAGTGGGTGCAGTGGATCAAATGCAGGACTGTTCACATTGGGTGCGATGGAGCACGGACAGGACTCTTCTCATTGGGTGCGATGGAGCACAGGAAGGACTTTCCATACTGGGTGCTACCGGGCATAGGCAGGACAGTGCACACTGAGTGCTGCGGGGCACAGAGATGACTGTTTACACTGGGTACTGCAGGGCACAGGCAGGACTGTTCACACTTGGTGCTGCGTGGCACAGAAGGGACTGTTCACACCAGGTGTTGCGGGTCACAAACAGTGCTGTTCACACTTGGTGCTGCAGTGCATAGGCAGGTCTGTTCACACTGGGTTCAACTGGGCACAGACAGGACTGCTCAAACTGCATGCTGCGGGGCACAGACAGGACTGTTCACTCCTGGTTCTGCGGGGCACAGACAGGACTGTTCACACTGGGTGCTGTGTGGCACAGAGAAGACTGATCGCACTGGGTGCTGCGGGGCACAGGCAGGACAGTTTATGCTGGGTGCTGTGGGGAACAGGCAGGACAGTTCACAGTGGGTGCTGCGGGGCACACACAGGACTGTTCACACTGGGTGCTGCATGTTCACAGACAGGACTGTTCACACTGGGTGCTGCGTGGCACCGAAGGGAATGTTCACACCAGGTGTTGTGGGTCACAGACAGTGCTGTTCATACTGGGTGCTGCAGTGCACAGGCAGGTCTGTTCACAGTGGGTTCTGCGGGGCACTGACAGGACTGCTCAAACTGCATGCTGCGGGGCACAGGCAGGACTGTTCACACTGGGTGCCGTGTGGCACAGGCAGGTCTGTTCACACTGAGTCTTGTTGGGTGGCGAAAGCACTGTTCACACTTGGTGCTGCTAAGCCCAGACAGGACTGATCACACTGTTTGCTGTAGGGCACAGGCAGGATTGTTCACACTTGGCGCTGCAGGGCACAGACAGGTCTGTTTACAATGGGTACTGCAGGGCCCGGGCAGGACTGTTCACACTGGGTGCTGCGGGGTACAGACAGGACTGTTCACACTTGGTGCTGCGTGGCACAGAAGGGACTGTTCACACCAGGTGTTGCGGGTCACAGACAGTGCTGTTCAAACTGGGTGCTGCAGTGCACAGGCTGGTCTGTTCACTCTGGGCTCTGCGGGGCACAGACCGGACTGCTCAAACTGCATGCTGCGGGGCACAGACAGGACTGTTCACTCTTGGTTCTGCGGGGCACAAGCAAGATTGTTCACACTGGGTGCTGTGGGGCACAGAGAGGACTGATCGCACTGGGTGCTGTGTGGCACAGTTAAGACTGTTCACACTGGGTGCCGCGGGGCACAGACAGGACTGTTCACACTGGGTGCTGTGGGGCATGGACAGGCCTGTTCACACTGGGTGCTGCTGAGCATAGACAGAAATGTTCACATTGTGTGCTGCGGGTTCACAGACATGATTGTTCACACTGTGCGCTGTGGGGCACAAGCAGTAATGTTCACAATGGGTGCTGCGGTGCACAGACAGGACTGTTGACACTGGCTGCTGTGGGGCACAGGCAGGACTGTTGACACTGGCTGCTGTGGGGCACAGGCAGGACTGTTGACACTGGCTGCTGTGGGGCACAGGCAGGACTGTTGACACTAGCTGCTGTGGGACACAGGCAGGACTGTTCACATTGGGCACTGCAGGGCACAGGCAGGTCTGTTCACACTAGGTGCTGCAGGTTCAAAGGCACGACTGTTCATACTGGGTGCTGTCGGGCATAGGCAGGATTGTTCACACTGGGGCCTGTGGGGCACAGGCGGGACTGTTCACACTGGGTGCCGTGAGGCACAGGCAGGTCTGTTCTCAATGGGTGCCGTGGGGCACAGGCAGGTCTGTTCACACTGGGTGATGTGGGGCACAGTCTGGAATGTTCACACTGGGCAATGAGGGCACAGGCAGGTCTGTTCGCACTAAATGCTGCAGTTTGAAAGGCAGGACTGTACACACTGTGTGCTGCAGGGCACAGGCAGGACTGTTTACACTGGGTACTTCAGGGCCCAGGCAGGACTGTTCACATTGGGTACTGCAGGGCCCAGGCAGGACTGTTCACACTGTGTGCTGCGGGGTATAGGTAGTACTGTTCACACTGGGTTCCACTGAGCACAGACAGGAATGTTCATATTGGGTGCGGTGGTGCACTAACAGGACTGTTCATAGTGGGTGCAGTGGATCAAATGCAGGACTGTTCACACTGGGCGCAATGGAGCACAGACAGGACTGTTCTCACTGGGTGCGATGGAGCACAGACAGGTCTTTTCATACTGGGTGCTGCCGGGCATAGGCAGGACAGTACACACTGAGTGCTGCGGGGCACAGAGAGGACTGTTTACACTGGGTACTGCAGGGCACATGCAGGACTGTTCACACTGGGTGCTGCGGGGTACAGGCAGGACCGTTCACACTTGGTGCTACGGGGCACAGAAGGGACTGTTCACACCAGTTGCTGCGGGTCATAGACAGTGCTGTTCACACTGGGTGCTGCAGTGCACAGGCAGTTCTGTTCACACTGGGCTCTGCGGGGCACAGACAGGACTGCTCAAACTGCATGCTGCGGGGCACAGACAGGACTGTTCACTCCTGTTTCTGCGGGGCACAAACAGGCGTATTCACACTGTGTGCTGTGGGGCACAGAGGGAATGATCGCACTGGGTGCTGTGTGGCACAGTTAAGACTGTTCACACTGGGTGCCATGGGGCACAGACAGGACTGTTCACACTGGGTGCTGTGGGGCATGTCCTGGCCTGTTCACACTGGGTGCTGTGGGGCACAGGCAGGTCTGTTCACACTGGGTTCTGCGGGGCACAGACAAGACTGCTCAAACTGCATGCTGCGGGTGACAGACAGGACTGTTCACTCTTGTTTCTGCGGGGCACAAGCAGGGCTGTTCACACTGGGTGCTGTGGGGCACAGATTCGACTGTTCACACTGGGTGCCATGGGGCACAGACAGGACTGTTCACACTGGGTGCTGTGGGGCATTGCCAGGCCTGTTCACACAGGGTGCTGCTGAGCATAGACAGGACAGTTCATATTGTGTGCTGCGGGTTCACAGACATGATTGTTCACACTGTGTGCTGCGCGGCACAGGCAGGACTGTTCACACTGGGTGCTGCAGGTCACAGACAGGACTGTTGACATTGGGTACTGCAGGGCACAGGCAGGTCTGTTCACACTAGGTGCTGCAGGTTCAAAGGCAGGACTGTTCACACTGGGTGCTGCAGTGCACAGGCAGGTCTGTTCACTCTTGGTTCTGCTGGGCACATGCAGGATTTTTCACACTGGGTGTTGTGGGGCACAGAGAGGACTGATCGCACTGGGTGCTGCGGGATACAGGCAGGACTGTTCACACCGGGTGCTGCGGGGTACAGACAGGACTGTTCACACTGGGTGCTGCTGAGCATGGACAGGACTGTTCACATTTGGTGCTGAGGGTTCTCACACATGATTGTTCACACTGTGCACTGGGAGGCACAAGCAGCAATGTTCAAACTTGGTGCTGCGGGGCACAGGCAGGACAGTTCACACTGGGTACTGCGGGGCACAGGCTGAACTGTTCACTGGGTGCTGTGGGGCACACAGACGACTGTTCACAGTGGGTGCTGCTTGTTCAAAGACAGGACTGTTCACACTGGGGGCTGTGTGGCACAGGCAGGAATGTTCACACTGTGTGCTTTGGGGCACAGGCAGGACTGTTCACACTGGCTACAGTGAGGCACAGACAGGACTGTTCGCTCTTGGTTCTGCGGGGCACAGACAGGACTGCTCACATTGCATGCCACGGGGCGCTGACAGCACAGCTCACTCTTGGTTCTGCAGGGCACAAGCAGAACTGTTCGCACTGGGTGCTGTGTGGCACAGTCAAGACTGTTCATACTGGGTGCTGCGGGGCATGGACAGGACTGTTCAGACTGGGTGCTGCTGAGCATAGACAGGACTGTTCACATTGTGTGGTGCGGGTTCACAGACATGACTGCTCACACTGTGCGCTGTGAGGCACAGGCAGTAATGTTCACACTGGGTGCTGCGGGGCACAGGCAGGACTGTTCACACTGGGTGCTGTGGGGCACAGGCAGGACTGTTCACATTGGATGCTGCGAGGCACAGGAAGTAATGTTCACACTGTGTGCAGCAGTGCAGAGGCAGGACTGTTCCCACTTTGTGCCGCAGGGCAAAGGCAGGACCGTCCACACTCGGTGCTGCGGGGTACAGGCAGCATTGTTCACACTGGGGCCTATGGGGCACAGGCAGGACTGTTCACACTGGGTGCCATGAGGCACAGGCAGGTCTGTTCACACATGGTGCCGTGGGGCACAGGCAGGTCTGTTCACACTGGGTGCTGTCGGGCACAGACAGTGCTGTTCACACTTGGTGCTGCTAGGCACAGACAGGACTGTTCACACTTGGTGCTGTGGGGCACAAGCAGGTCTGTTCACACTGGGCGCTGCAGGGCACAGGCAGGTCTGTTCACACTGGGTGCTGTCGGGCACAGACAGTGCTGTTCACACTTGGTGCTGCTAGGCACAGACAGGACTGTTCACACTTGGTGCTGTGGGGCACAAGCAGGTCTGTTCACACCTGGCGCTGCAGGGCACAGGCAGGTCTGTTCACACTGGGTGCTGTCGGGCACAGACAGTGCTGTTCACACTTGGTGCTGCTAGGCACAGACAGGACTGTTCACACTTGGTGCTGTGGGGCACAAGCAGGTCTGTTCACACTAGATGCTGCAGTTTGAAAGGCAGGACTGTACACACTGTGTGCTGCAGGGCACAGGCAGGATTTTTCACACTGGGTGCTGTGGGGCACAGGCAGGAATGTTCACGCTGGGTGCTGTGGAGTACAGGCAGGACTGTTCACACTGGGTTCCACTGAACACAGACAGGACTGTTGATACTGGGTGCGGTGGTGCACTAACAGGACTGTTGATACTGGGTGCGGTGGTGCACTAACAGGACTGTTCATAGTGGGTGCAGTGGAACAAATGCAGGACTGTTCTCACTAGGTGTGATGGAGCACAGAAAGGACTTTTCATACTATGTGTAACCGGGCATAGGCAGGACAGTGCACACTGAGTGCTGCGGGGCACAGAGAGGACTGTTTACACTGGGTACTGCAGGGCACAGGCTGGACTGTTCACATTGTGTGCTGCAGGGTACAGGCAGGACTGTTCACACTTGGTGCTGCGTGGCACAGAAGGGAATGTTCACACCGAGTGTTGCGGGTCACAGACATTGCTGTTCACCCTGGGTGCTGCAGTGCACAGGCAGGTCTGTTCACACTGGGTTCTGCGGGGCACAGACAGGACTGCTCAAACTGTATGCTGTGGGGCACAAGCAGGACTGTTCACACTGTGTGCTGTGTGGCACAGAGAGGACTGATCGCACTGGGTGATGTGTGGCACAGAGACGACTGATCGCACTGGGTGCTGCTGAGCATAGACAGGACTGTTCACATTGTGTGCTGCGGGTTCACAGACATGATTGTTCACACTGTGCTCTGTTGGGCACAAGCAGTAATGTTCACACTGTGTGCTGCGGGGCACAAGCAGGACTGTTCACACTGGGTGCTGCAGGTCACAGACAGGACTGTTGACACTGGCTGCTGTGGGGCACAGGCAGGACTGTTCACATTGGGCACTGCAGGACACAGGCAGTAATGTTCACACTAGGTGTTGCAGGTTCAAAGGCAGGACTGTAAGCACTAGATGCTGCAGTTTGAAAGGCAGGATTGTACACACTGTGTGCTGCAGGGCACAGGCAGAACTGTTTAAACTGGGTCCTGCAGGGCCCAGGCAGGACAGTTCACGCTGGGTGTGGCGGGGTACAGGCCGTACTGTTCACACTGGGTTCCACTTAGCACAGACAGGACTGTTCATACTGTGTGCGGTGCTGCACTAACAAGACTGTTCACAGTGGGTGCAGTGGATCAAATGCAGGACTGTTCACATTGGGTACGGTGGAGCACCGACAGGACTGTTCTCATTGGGTGCGATGGAGCACAGATCGGTCTTCTCATACTGGGTGCTGCCGGGCATAGGCAGGACAGTGCACACTGAGTGCTGCGGGGCACAGAGAGGACTGTTTACACTGGGTACTGCAGGGCCCAGGCAGGACTGTTCACATTGGGTGCTGCATGGCACAGAAGGGACTGTTTACACCAGGTGTTGCGGGTCACAGACAGTGCTGTTCAGACTGGGTGCTGCGTGTTCACAGACAGGACTGTTCACACTTGATCCTGCGTGGCATCGAAGGGACTGTTCACACCAGGTGGTGCGGGTCCCAGACAGTGCTGTTCACACTTGGTGCTGAAGTGCACAGGCAGGTCTGTTCACACTGGGTTCTGCGGGTCACAGACAGGACTGCTCAAACTGCATGCTGCGGGGCACAGACAGAAATAAAAACAAAAAAACTGCGGATGCTGGAAATCCAAAACAACAACAGAATTACCTGGAAAAACTCAGCAGGTCTGGCAGCATCGGCGGAGAAGAAAAGAGTTGACGTTTTGAGTCCTAATGACCCTTCGACAGAACTTGAGTTCGAGTCCAAGAAAGAGTTGAAATATAAGCAAACACTAGGAGGGAAATGGAAAGCAAGGAAGGTGAGCAAGACAACAGAGAGATAAGGAAATCTTGTCGCAGAGAGGAACAGAACTTCTTCAAGGAGGTAGGCATTTCTTGAAGAGCAGTGGCAGTCAATTAAACACAGAGATAAAAACAAAAAAACTGCGGATGCTGGAAATCCAAAACAAAAACAGAATTACCTGGAAAAACTCAGCAGGTCTGGCAGCATCGGCGGAGAAGAAAAGAGTTGACGTTTCGAGTCCTCATGACCCTTTGACAGAACTTGAGTTCGAGTGCAAGAAAGAGTTGAAATATAAGCAAACACTAGGAGGGAAATGGAAAGCAAGGAAGGTGAGCAAGACAACAGAGAGATACGGAAATCTTGTTCACTCTTGCTTCTGCGGGGCACAAGCAGGACTGTTCACACTGGGTGCTGTGTGGCACAGAGAGGACTGATCGCACTGGGTGCTGTGTGGCACAGTTAAGACTGTTCACACTGGGTGCCACGGGGCACAGACAGGAATGTTCACACTGTGTGCTGTGGGTCATGGCCAGGCCTGTTCACACTGGGTGCTGCTGAGCATAGACAGAACTGTTCACAATGTGTGCTGCGGGTTCACAGACATGACTGTTCACACTGGGTGCTGCGGGGCACAGGCAGGCCTGTTCACACTGGGTGCTGCTGAGCATAGACAGGACTGTTCACATTGTGTGCTGCGGGTTCACAGACATGATTATTCACACTGTGCGCTGTGGGGCACAAGCAGTAATGTTCACACTGTATGCTGCGGGGCACAGGCAGCACTGTTCACACTGGGTGCTGCAGGTCACAGACAGGACTGTTGACACTGGCTGCTGTGGGGCACAGGCAGGACTGTTCACACTGGGCACTTCAGTGCACAGGCAGTAATGTTCACACTGTGTGCAGCAGTGCAGAGGCAGGACTGTTCCCACTTTGTGCAGCAGGGCATAGTCAGGACTGTCCACACTGGGCGCTGCTGGGTACAGGCAGGATTGTTCACACTGGGGCCTGTGGGGCAAAGGCAGGATTGTTCACACTGGGGCCTGTGGGGCACAGGCAGGACTCTTCACTTTGGGTGCCGTGGGGCACAGGCAGGTCTGTTCACACTCGGTGCTGTGGGATACAGGCAGGTCTGTTCACACTGGATGCTGTCGGGCACAGGCCGGACTGTTCACACTGGATGCTGTGGTGCTCAGACAGGACTGTTCACACTGAGTCTTGTTGGTTTGAGAAAGGACTGTTCACACTTGGTGCTGCTAAGCACAGACAGGACTGTTCACACTGGGTGCTGTGGGGCACAGGCAGGACTGATCACACTGGGTGCTGCAGGGCACAGGCAGGTCTGTTCGCACTAGGTGCTGCAGTTTGAAAGGCAGGACTACACACACTGGGCGCTGCAGGGCACAGGCAGAACTGTTTACACTGGGTACTGCAGGGCACAAGCAGGACTGATCACACTGGGTGCTGCAGGGCACAGGCAGGTCTGTTCGCACTAGGTGCTGCAGTTTGAAAGGCAGGACTGCACACACTGGGTGCTGCGGGGCACAGGCACGACAGTTCACACTGGGTGCGGCGGGGCACACGCAGGATTGTTCACACTGGGTGCTCCTGAGCATGGACAAGACTGTTCACATTTGGTGCTGAGGGTTCACAGACATGACTGTTCACACTGTGCGCTGGGGGGCACAGGCTGGAATGTTTAAACTTGGTGCTGCGGGGCTCAGGCAGCACTGTTCACACTGGGTGCTGCAGGGCACAGACAGGACTGTTCACATTTGGTGCTGTGTGGCACAGAAGGGACTGCTCACACCTTGTGCTGCGGGTCACAGACAGTGCTGTTCACACTGGGTGCTGCGTGGCACAGGCAGGACTGTTGACACTGGCTGCTGTGGGGCACAGGCAGGACTGTTCACACTGGGCACTTCAGTGCACAGGCAGTAATGTTCACACTGTGTGCAGCAGTGCAGAGGCAGGACTGTTCCCACTTTGTGCAGCAGGGCATAGTCAGGACTGTCCACACTGGGCGCTGCTGGGTACAGGCAGGATTGTTCACACTGGGGCCTGTGGGGCACAGGCAGGACTCTTCACTTTGGGTGCCGTGGGGCACAGGCAGGTCTGTTCACACTCGGTGCCGTGGGATACAGGCAGGTCTGTTCACACTGGGAGCTGTCGGGCACAGGCCGGACTGTTCACACTGGATGCTGTGGTGCTCAGACAGGACTGTTCACACTGAGTCTTGTTGGTTTGAGAAAGGACTGTTCACACTTGGTGCTGCTAAGCACAGACAGGACTGTTCACACTGGGAGCTGTGGGGCACAGGCAGGACTGATCACACTGGGTGCTGCAGGGCACAGGCAGGTCTGTTCGCACTAGGTGCTGCAGTTTGAAAGGCAGGACTGCACACACTGGGCGCTGCAGGGCACAGGCAGAACTGTTTACACTGGGTACTGCAGGGCACAAGCAGGACTGATCACACTGGGTGCTGCAGGGCACAGGCGGGTCTGTTCGCACTAGGTGCTGCAGTTTGAAAGGCAGGACTGCACACACTGGGTGCTGCGGGGCACAGGCACGGCAGTTCACACTGGGTGCGGCGGGGCACACGCAGGATTGTTCACACTGGGTGCTCCTGAGCATGGACAAGACTGTTCACATTTGGTGCTGAGGGTTCACAGACATGACTGTTCACACTGTGCGCTGGGGGGCACAGGCTGGAATGTTTAAACTTGGTGCTGCGGGGCTCAGGCAGCACTGTTCACACTGGGTGCTGCGGGGCACAGACAGGACTGTTCACATTTGGTGCTGCGTGGCACAGAAGGGACTGCTCACACCTCGTGTTGCGGGTCACAGACAGTGCTGTTCACACTGGGTGCTGCGTGGCACAGGCAGGACTGTTCACACTGGGTGCTTTGGGGCACAGACAGGACTGCTCACACTGCATGCTGCGGGGCACCGACTGGACTGTTCACTCTTGGTTCTGTGGGGCACAAGCAGGACTGTTTGCACTGGGTGCTGTGTGGCATAGTCAAGACTGTTCACACTGGGTGCTGCGAGGCATGGACAGGATTGTTCACATTTTGTGCTGCGGGTTCACAGACATGACTGTTCACATTGTGCGTTGTGAGGCACAGGCAGTAATGTTCACACTGGGTGCTGCGGGGCACAGGCAGGACTGTTCACATTGGGTGCTGTGCGGCACAGGCAGGACTGTTCACATTGTGTGCTGCGAGGCACAGGCAGTAATGTTCACACTGTGTTCAGCAGTGCACAGGCAGGACCGTCCACACTGGGTGCTGCGGGGTACAGGCAGGATTGTTCACACTGGGGCCTGTGGGGCACAGGCAGGATTGTTCACACTGGGTGTCATGAGGCACAGGCAGGTCTGTTCACACTGGGTGCTGCGGGGTACAGGCAGGACTGTTCACACTGGGTTCCAATGAGCACAGACAGGACTGGTCATACTGGGTGCGTTGGATTAAAGGCAGCGCTGTTCATACTGGGTGCGGTGGAGCACTAACAGGACTGTTCATAGTGGGTGCAGTGGATTAAAGGCAGCGCTGTTCAGATTGGGTGCAGTGGAGCACAGAAAGGACTGTTCATAATGGGTGCTGCCAGGCACAGGCAGGTCTGTGCACACTGGGTGCTGCGGGGCATACACAGGACTGTTCACACTGGGTGCTGCAGGGAATAGACAGGATTGTTCACAATGGGTGCTGCTGAGCATGGACAGGACTGTTCACATTGGGTGCTGAGGGTTCACAGACATGATTGTTCACACTGTGCGCTGGGGGGCACAGGCAGGAATGTTCAAACTTGGTGCTGCGGTGCACAGGCAGGACTGTTCACACTGGGTGCTGCCTGTTCACAGACAGGACTGTTCACACTGGGTGCTGCGTGGCACAGAAGCGTACTGTTCACACCGGGTTTTGCGGGTCACAGACAGTGCAGTTCACACTGGGTGCTGTTTGGCACAGGCAGGATTGTTCACACTGGTTGCTTTGGGGCACAGGCAGGTCTGTTCACACTGGCTACTGCGGGGCACAGACAGGACTGTTCGCTATTGGTTGTGTGGGGCACAAGCAGGACTGTTCGCACTGGGTGCTGTGTGGCACAGTCAAGACTGTTCACACTTGGTGCTGTGGGGCATCTACAGGACTGTTCACACTGGGTGCTGCTGAGCATAGACAGGACTGTTCACGTTGTGTACTGTGGGTTCACAGACATGACTGTTCACACTGTGCGCTGTGAGGCACAGGCAGTAATGTTCACAATGTGTGCAGCAGGGCACAAGCAGGACTGTCTACACTGTGTGCTGCGGGGCACAGGCAGGATTGTTCACACTGGGGCCTGTGGGGCACAGGCAGGTCTGTTCACACTGGGTGCCATGGGGCACAGGCAGGTCTGTTCACACTCGGTGCCGTGGGAAACAGGCAGGTTTGTTCACACTGAGTCTTGTTGGGTCGAGAAAGGACTGTTCACACTTGGTGCTGCTAGGCACAGACAGGACTGTTCACACTTGGTGCTGTGGGGCACAGGCAGGACTGATCACACTGGGCGCTGCAGGGCACAGGCAGGTCTGTTCGCACTAGGTGCTGCAGTTTGAAAGGCAGGACTGCACACACTGGGTGCAGCAGGGCACAGGCAGGACAGTTCACGCTGGGTGCTGCGGGGCACAGGCAGGATTGTTCACACTGGGTGCTCCTGAGCATGGACAAGACTGTTCACATTTGGTGCTGAGGGTTCACAGACATGACTGTTCACACTGTGCGCTGGGGGGCACAGGCTGGAATGTGTAAACTTGGTGCTGCGGGGCTCAGGCAGTACTGTTCACATTTGGTGCTGCGTGGCACAGAAGGGACTGCTCACACCTCGTGTTGCGGGTCACAGACAGTGCTGTTCACACTGGGTGCTGCGTGGCACAGGCAGGACTGTTCACACTGGGTGCTTTGGGGCACAGACAGGACTGCTCACACTGCATGCTGCGGGGCACCGACTGGACTGTTCACTCTTGGTTCTGTGGGGCACAAGCAGGACTGTTTGCACTGGGTGCTGTGTGGCATAGTCAAGACTGTTCACACTGGGTGCTGCGAGGCATGGACAGGATTGTTCACATTTTGTGCTGCGGGTTCACAGACATGACTGTTCACATTGTGCGTTGTGAGGCACAGGCAGTAATGTTCACACTGGGTGCTGCGGGGCACAGGCAGGACTGTTCACACTGGGTGCTGTGCGGCACAGGCAGGACTATTCACACCGGGGGCTGTGGGGCACAGGCAGGATTGTTCACACTGGGTGCTTTGGTGCACAGGCAGGACTGTTCACACTGTCTACTGCGGGGCACAGACAGGACTGTTCGCCCTTGGTTCTGCGGGGCACAGACAGGATTGCTCACACTGCATGCTGCGGGGCACCGACTGGACTGTTCACTCTTGGTTCTGTGGGGCACAAGCAGGACTGTTTGCACTGGGTGCTGTGTGGCATAGTCAAGACTGTTCAGACTGGGTGCTGCGAGGCATGGACAGGACTGTTCACATTTTGTGCTGCGGGTTCACAGACATGACTGTTCACATTGTGCGCTCTGAGGCACAGGCAGTAATGTTCACACTGGGTGCTGTGGGGCACAGGCAGGACTGTTCACACTAGGTGCTGCAGTTTGAAAGGCAGGACTGCACACACTGGGTGCAGCAGGGCACAGGCAGGACAGTTCACGCTGGGTGCTGCGGGGCACAGGCAGGATTGTTCACACTGGGTGCTCCTGAGCATGGACAAGACTGTTCACATTTGGTGCTGAGGGTTCACAGACATGACTGTTCACACTGTGCGCTGGGGGGCACAGGCTGGAATGTGTAAACTTGGTACTGCGGGGCTCAGGCAGTACTGTTCACATTTGGTGCTGCGTGGCACAGAAGGGACTGCTCACACCTCGTGTTGCGGGTCACAGACAGTGCTGTTCACACTGGGTGCTGCGTGGCACAGGCAGGACTGTTCACACTGGGTGCTTTGGGGCACAGACAGGACTGCTCACACTGCATGCTGCGGGGCACCGACTGGACTGTTCACTCTTGGTTCTGTGGGGCACAAGCAGGACTGTTTGCACTGGGTGCTGTGTGGCATAGTCAAGACTGTTCACACTGGGTGCTGCGAGGCATGGACAGGATTGTTCACATTTTGTGCTGCGGGGTCACAGACATGACTGTTCACATTGTGCGTTGTGAGGCACAGGCAGTAATGTTCACACTGGGTGCTGCGGGGCACAGGCAGGACTGTTCACACTGGGTGCTGTGCGGCACAGGCAGGACTATTCACACTGGGGGCTGTGGGGCACAGGCAGGATTGTTCACACTGGGTGCTTTGGTGCACAGGCAGGACTGTTCACACTGTCTACTGCGGGGCACAGACAGGACTGTTCGCCCTTGGTTCTGCGGGGCACAGACAGGATTGCTCACACTGCATGCTGCGGGGCACCGACTGGACTGTTCACTCTTGGTTCTGTGGGGCACAAGCAGGACTGTTTGCACTGGGTGCTGTGTGGCATAGTCAAGACTGTTCAGACTGGGTGCTGCGAGGCATGGACAGGACTGTTCACATTTTGTGCTGCGGGTTCACAGACATGACTGTTCACATTGTGCGCTCTGAGGCACAGGCAGTAATGTTCACACTGGGTGCTGTGGGGCACAGGCAGGACTGTTCACACTGGGTGCTGTGCGGCATAGGCAGGACTGTTCACATTGTGTGCTGCGAGGCAGAGGCAGTAATGTTCACACTGTGTGGAGCAGTGCACAGGCAGGACCGTCCACACTGGGTCCTGCGGTGTACAGACAGGATTGTTCACACTGGGGCCTGTGGAGCACAGGCAGGACTGTTCACACTGGATGCCATGAGACACAGGCAGGTCTGTTCACAATCGGTGCCGTGGGGCACAGGCAGCTCTGTTCACACTGGGTGCTGTCGGGCACAGGCAGGTCTGTTCACACTGGATGCTGTGGGGCACAGGCAGGACTGTTCACACTGGGCGCTGCAGGGCACAGGCAGGTCTGTTCGTACTAGATGCTTCAGTTTGAAAGGCAGGACTGTATACACTGTGTGCTGCAGGGCATAGGCAGGACTGTTTACACTGGGTACTTCAGGGCCCAGGCAGGACTGTTCACACTGGGTGCTGCGGGGTACAGGCAGGACAGTTCACGCTGGGTGCTGCGGGGTACAGGCAGTACTGTTCACACTGGGTTCCACTGAGCACAGACAGGACTGTTCATACTGGGTGTGGTGGTGCACTAACAGGACTGTTCATAGTGGTGCAGTGGATCAAATGCAGGACTGTTCACACTGGGTGCGATGGAGCACAGTCAGGACTGTTCTCACTGGGTGCGATGGAGCACAGATAGGTCTTTTCATACTGGGTGTTGCCGGGCATAGGCAGGACAGTGCACACTGAGAGCTGCGGGGCACAGAGAGGACTGTTTACACTGGGTACTTCAGGGCACATGCAGGACTGTTCACACTGGGTGCTGCGTGGCACAGAAGGGACTGTTCACACCAGGTGTTGCGGGTCGCAGACAGTGCTGTTCACACTGGGTGCTGCAGTGCACAGGCAGGTCTGTTCACACTGTGTTCTACGGGGCACAGACAGGACTGCTCACTCTTGGTTCCGAGGGGCACAAGCATGATTGTTCACACTGGGTGCTGTGGGGCACAGAGAGGACTGATCGCTCTGGGTGCTGTGTGACACAGTTAAGACTGTTCACATTGGGTGCCACGGGGCACAGACAGGACCGTTCACACTGGGTGCTGTGGGGCATGGACAGGCCTCTTCACACTGGGTGCTGCTGAGCATAGACAGGACTGTTCACATTGTATGCTGCGGGTTCACAGACATGATTGTACACACTGTGCTCTGTTGGGCACAAGCAGTAATGTTCACACGTGTGCTTTGGGGCACAGGCAGCACTGTTCACACTGGGTGCTGCAGGTCACAGACTGGACTGTTGACACTGGGTGCTGTGGGGCACAGGCCGGACTGTTCACACTGGGTGCTGCGAGGCACAGGCAGTAATGTTCACACTGTGTGCAGCAGTGCAGAGGCAGGACTGTTCCCAATGTTTGCAGGAGGGCACAGGCAGGACTGTCCACACAGGGTGCTGCAGGGTACAGGCAGGATTGTTCACACTGGGGCCTGTGGGGCACAGGCAGGACTGTTCACACTGGGTGTGTGGGGCACAGGCAGTTCAGTTCACACTCGGTGCCGTGGGACACAGGCAGATCTGTTCACACTGGGTGCTGTGGGGCTCAGACAGGACTGTTCACACTGGGCGCTGCAGGGCACAGGCAGGTCTGTTCGCACTAGGTGCTGCAGTTTGAAAGGCAGGACTGCACACACTGGGTGCTGCAAGGCACAGGCAGGACTGTTTACACTGGGTACTGCAGGGCACAGGCAGGACTGATCACACTGGGTTCCATTGAGCACAGAGAGGACTGTTCATACTGGGTGCGGTGGATTATAGGCAGCGCTGTTCATACCGGGTACGGTGGAGCACTAAGAGGACTGTTCATACTGGGTGTTGCCAGGCCCAGGCAGGACTGTGCACACTGGGTGCTGTGTGGCACAGTCAGGACTTTTCACACTGGGTGCTGCGGTGCACACTCAGGACTGTTCACACTGTGTCCTGCAGGGCATGGACAGGATTGTTCAAACTGGGTGCTGCTGAGCATGGACAGGACTGTTCACATTTGGTGCTGAGGGTTCACAGACATGATTGTTCACACTGTGCACTGTGGGGCACAGGCAGGAATGTTCAAACTTGGTGCTGCGGGGCACAGGCATGACTGTTCACTCTGGGTGCTGCGTGTTCACAGTCAGGACTGTTCGCACTGGGTGCTGCGGGCACAGGCAGAACTGTTCACAGTGGGTGCTGTGGGGCTCACAGACGACTGTTCACATTGGGTGATGCTTGTTCACAGACAGGACTGTTCACACTGGCTGCTGTGGGGCACTGGCAGGTCTGTTCACACTAGGTGCTGCAGGTTCAAAGGCAGGACTGTACACACTGGGTGCTGCGGGGCAAAGGGCAATGGCAGGCCAGTTTATGCTGGGTGCTGTGGGGAACAGGCAGGACAGTTCACATTGGGTGCTGTGGGGCACTGGTGGGACTGTTCACAGTGGGTGCTGTGGGGCACACACAGGACTATTCACACTGGGTGCTGCGTGTTCACAGACAGGACTGTTCACACTGGGTGCTAACGGGCACAGGCAGGACTGTTCACAGTGGGTGCTGTAGAGCTCAGAGAGGACTGTTCACACCGATTCTTGTTGGGTGCAGAAAGGACTGTTCACACTTGGTGCTGCTAAGCCCAGACAGGACTGTTCACAC
Source organism: Carcharodon carcharias (assembly GCF_017639515.1). Classification (NCBI taxonomy): domain Eukaryota; kingdom Metazoa; phylum Chordata; class Chondrichthyes; order Lamniformes; family Lamnidae; genus Carcharodon; species Carcharodon carcharias. The sequence goes on from NC_054481.1 coordinate 85,175,604, forward strand.
TTGTTGCTGCTAAGCCCAGACAGGACTGTTTATACTGTTTGCTGTGTGGCACAGGCAGGATTGTTCACACTGGGCACTGCAGGGCACAGGCAGGTCTGTTAGCACTAGATGCTTCAGTTTGAAAGGCAGGACTGTACACACTGTGTGCTGCAGGGCACAGGCAGGACTGTTTACACTGGGTACTGCAGGGCACAGATAGCACTGTTCACACTGGGCGCTTCAGAGCACAGGCAGGTCTGTTCGCACTAGATGCTTCAGTTTGAAAGGCAGGACTGTACACACTGTGTGCTGCAGTGCACAGGCAGGACTGTTTACACTGGGTGCTGTGGGGTACAGGCAGTACTGTTCTCACTGGGGTCCACTGAGCACAGACAGGACTGTCCATACTGGGTGCGGTGCTGCACTAACAGGACTGTTTATACTGGGTGCAGGGGATCAAATGCAGGACTGTTCCCACTGGGTGCGATGGAGAACAGGTAGGTCTTTTCATACTGGGTGCTGCCGGGCATAGGCAGGACAGTGCACACTGAGTGCTGCGGGGCACAGAGAGGACTGTTTACACCAGGTGTTGCGGGTCACAGACAGTGCTGCTCACACTGGGTGCTGCAGTGCACAGGCAGGTCTGTTCTCACTGGGTTCTGCAGGGCACAGACAGGACTGCTCAAACTGCATGCTGCGGGGCACAGACAGGACTGTTCACTCTTGTTTCTGTGGGGCACAAGCAGGACTGTTCACACTGGGTGCCACGGGCACAGACAGGAATGTTCACACTGGGTGCTGTGGGGCATGGCCAGGCCGGTTTACACTGGGTGCTGCTGAGCATAGACAAGACTGTTCACATTGTGTGCTGCGGGTTCACAGACATGACTGTTCACACTGTGCGCTGTGGGGCACAAGCATTAATTTTCACACTGGGTGCTGCGGGGCAAAGGCAGGACTGTTCACACTGGGTGCTGCGGGGCACAGGCTGCACTGTTCACACTGGGTGCTGCAGGTCACAGACAGGACTGTTGACACTGGGTGCTGTGGGGCACAGGCAGGACTGTTCACATTGGGCACTGCAGGACACAGGCAGTAATGTTCACACTGTGTGCAGCAGTGCAGAGGCAGGACTGTTCCCACTTTGTGCAGCAGGGCACAGGCAGGAGCGTCCACACTGGGCGCTGCTGGGTACAGGCAGGATTGTTCACACTGGGTGCCGTGGGGCACAGGCAGGTCTGCTCACACTCGGTGCCGTGGGACACAGGCAGGTCTGTTCACACTGGGTGCTGTCGGGCACAGGCAGGACTGTTCACACTGGGTGCTGTGGGGCACAGGCAGGACTGATCACACTGTGTGCTGCAGGGCACAGGCAGGTCTGTTCGCACTAGGTGCTGTAGTTTGAAAGGCAGGACTGCACACACTGGGTCTGCAGGGCACAGGCAGGACTGTTTACACTGGGTGCTGCGGGGTACAGGCAGGACTGTTCACACTGGGTTCCAATGAGCAGAGACAGGACTGGTCATACTGGGTGCAGTGGAGCACTAACAGGACTGTTCATAGTGGGTGCAGTGGATTAAAGGCAGCGCTGTTCAGATTGGGTGCGGTGGAGCACAGAGAGGACTGTTCATAATGGGTGCTGCCAGGCACAGGCAGGACTGTGCACACTGGGTGCTGCGGGGCACACACAGGACTGTTGACACTGGGAGCTGCAGGGAATGGACCAGATTGTTCACACTGGGTGCTGCTGAGCATGGACAGGAATGTTCACATTTGGTGCTGAGGGTTCACAGACATGATTGTTCACACTGTGCACTGGGAGGCACAGGCAGGAATGTTCAAACTTGGTGCTGCGGTACACAGGCAGGACTGTTCACATTGGGTGTGGCGTGTTCACAGACAGGACTGTTCACAGTTGGTGCTGCGTGGCACAGAAGTGACTGTTCACACCGGGTTTTGCGGGTCACAGACAGTACTGTTCACACTGGGTGCTGTGGAGCACAAGCAGGACTGTTCACACTGGGTGCTGTGGGGCACAGGCAGGATTGTTCACACTGGGTTCTTTGGGGCACAGGCAGGTCTGTTCACACTGGCTACTGCGGGGCACAGACAGGCCTGTTCGCTATTGGTTCTGCGGGGCACAAGCAGGATTGTTCGCACTGGGTGCTGTGTGGCACAGTCAATACTGTTCACACTAGTTGCTGTGGGGCATGGACAGGACTATTCACACTGGGTGCTGCTGAGCATAGAGATGACTATTCACATTGTGTGCTGTGAGGCACAGGCAGTAATGTTCACACTGTGTGCGGCAGGGCACAGGCAGGACTGTCCAAACTGTGTGCTGCGGGGCACAGGCAGGATTGTTCAAACTGGGGCCTGGGGCACAGGCAGGTTTGTTCACTCTGGGTGCCGTGGGTCACAGGCAGGTCTGTTCACACTTGGTGCCATGGGACACAGGCAGGTTTGTTCACACTGAGTCTTGTTGGGTTGAGAAAGAACTGTTCACACTGGATGCTGTGGGGCACAGGCAGGACTGCTCACACTGCATGCCGCGGGGCACTGACAGTACAGCTCACTCTTGGTTCTGCGGGGCACAAGCAGGACTGTTCGCACTGGGTGCTGTGTGGCACAGGCAAGACTGTTCACACTGGGTGCTGTGGGGTACAGGCAGGACTGTTCACATTGGGTGCTGCGAGGCGCAGTCAGTAATGTTCACACTGTGTGGAGCAGTGCAGAGGCAAGACTGTTCCCACTGTGTGCAGCAGGGTTCAGGCAGGACCGTCCACACTGGGTGCTGCGGGGTACAGGCAGGATTGTTCACACTGGGGCCTGTGGGGCACTGGCAGGACTGTTCACACTGCGTGCCGTGAGGCACAGTCAGGTCTGTTCACACTCGGTGCCGTGGGGCACAGGCAGGTCTGTTCACACTGGGTGCTGTCGGGCACAGGCAGGACTGTTCGCACTAGGTGCTGCTAGGCACAGACAGGACTGTTCACACTGGATGCTGTTGGGTACAGGCAGGACTGCTCATGCTGGGTGCTTCAGAGTACAGGCTGTACTGTTCACACTGTGTTCCACTGAGCACAGACAGGACTGTTCATAGTGGGTGCGGTGCTGCACTCGCAGGATTGTTCATAGTTTGTGCAATGGATCAAATGCAGGACTGTTCACACTGGGTGCGATGGAGCACAGACAGGACTGTTCTCACTGGTTGCGATGGAGCACAGACAGGACTTTTCATACCGGGTGCTACCGGGCATAGGCCGGACTGTTCACACTGGGTGCTGCGTGGCACAGAAGGGACTGTTCACACCAGGTGTTGCGGGTCATAGACAGTGCTGTTCACGCTGGGTGCTGCAGTGCACAGGCAGGTCAGTTCACACTGGGCTCTGCGCGGCACCGACAGGACTGCTCAAACTGCATGCTGCGGGGCACAGACAGGACTGTTCACTCCTGGTTCTGCTGGGCAAAAGCAGGACTGTTCACACTGTGTGCTGTGGGGCACAGAGAGGACTGATCGCACTGGGTGCTGTGTGGCACAGTTAAGACCGTTCACACTGGGTGCCGCGGGGCACAGAGGGGACTGTTCACACTGGGTGCTGTGGGGCATGGACAGGCCTGTTCACACTGGGTGCTGCTGAGTATAGACAGAACTGTTCACATTGTGTGCTGCAGGTTCACAGACATGATTATTCACACTGTGCGCTGTGCGGCACAAGCAGTAATGTTCACACTGGGTGCTGTGGGGCACAGGCAGCACTGTTCACACTGGGTGCTGCAGGTCACAGACTGGACTATTGACACTGGCTGCTGTGGGGCACATGCAGGACCGTTCACATTGGGCACTGCAGGGCACAGGCAGGTCTGTTCACACTGTGTGCAGCAGTGCAGAGGCAGGATTGTTTCTACTGTATGCAGCAGGGCACAGGCAGGAGCGTCCACACTGGATGCTGCGGGGTACAGGCAGGATTGTTCACACTGGGTGCCGTGGGGCACAGGCAGGTCTGTTCACACTCGGTGCCGTGGGACACAGGCAGGTCTGTTCACACTGGGTGCTGCGGGCACAGGCAGGACTGTTCACACTGGGTGCTGTGGGGCTCAGACAGGACTGTTCACACTGAGTCTTGTTGGGTCGAGAAAGGACTGCTCACACTTGGTGGTGCTAAGCACAGACAGGACTGTTCACACTGGGTGCTGTGGGGCACAGGCAGGACTGATCACACTGGGCGCAGCAGGTCACAGGCAGGTCTGTTCGCACTAGGTGCTGCAGTTTGAAAGGCATGACTGAGCACACTGGGTCCTGCAGGGCACAGGCAGGACTGTTTACACTGGGTACTGCAGGGCACAGGCAGGACTGTACAGACCTGGTGCTGCAGGGCACAGGTAGGACTGTTTACACTGGGTGCTGCGGGGCAATGACAGGACAGTTTATGCTGGGTGCTGTGGTGAACAGGCAGGACAGTTCACAGTGGGTGCTGTGGGGCACTGGTGGGACTGTTCACAGTGGTTGCTGCGGGGCACACACAGGACTGTTCACATTGGGTGCTGCGTGTTCACAGACAGGACTGTTCACACTTAGTGCTGCGTGGCACCAAAGGGACTGTTCACACCAGGAGTTGCGGGTCACAGGCAGTGCTGTTCACACTACGTGCTGCAGGTTCAAAGGCAGGACTGTACACACAGGGTGCAGCAGGGCACAGGCAGGGCTGTTTACACTGGGTGCTGCGGGGCAAAGGCAGGACAGTTTATGCTGGGTGCTGTGGGGAACAGGCAGGACAGTTCACAGTGGGTGCTGCGGGGCACTGGTGAGACTGTTCACACTGGGTGCTGCAGTGCACAGGCAGGTCTGTTCACTTTGGGTTCTGTGGGGCACAGACAGGACTGCTCAAACTGCATGCTGCGGGGCACGGACAGCACCGTTCACTCTTCTTTCTGCGGGGCACAAGCAGGGCAGTTCACACTGGGTGCTGTGGGGCACAGAGAGGACTGGTCGCACTGGGTGCTGTGTGGCACAGTTAAAACTGTTCACTCTGGATGCCGCAGGGCACAGAAAGGACTGTACACACTAGGTGCTGTGGGGCATGGACAGGCCTGTGCACACTGGGTGCTGCTGAGCATAGACGGGACTGTTCACATTGTGTGCTGCGGGTTCACAAACATGATTGTTCACACTGTGCGCTGTGGGGCACAGGCATTAATGTTCACACTGGGTGTTGCGGGGCACAGGCAGGACTGTTCAAACTGGGGGCTCCACGCACAGGCAGCACTGTTCAAACTGGGTGCTGTGGGGCACAGGCAGGACTGTTCACCCCTGGTTCTGTGGGGCACAGGCCGGTCTGTTCGCAATGGGTGCCGTGGGGCACAGGCAGGAGTGTTCACAGTGGAAGCGGCGGGGCACAGGCAGGATTGTTCACACTGGGTGTTGTTGGGCACAGAAAGGACTGTTCACTCTGGGTGCTGCTGAGCACAGACAGGACTGTTCAAACTGGGTGCTGCTGAGCACAGACAGCGCTGTTCACAATGTGTGATGTGGGGCACAGACAGGACTGTTCATACTTGGTGCTGCGTGGTACAGTCCGGAATGTTCACACTGGGTGCTGCAGGTCACTGAGAGGACTGTTGACACTAGCTGCTGTGGGTCACAGGCAGGACTGTTCACACTGGGTGCTGCAGGGCACAGGCAGGTCTGTTCACATTGGGTGCTGCGGGGAACAGGCAGGACTGTTCACATTGGGAGCTGCGGGGCACAGGCTGGAATGTTCACACAGTGTGCAGCAGGGCATCGGCAGGACTGTTCACACTGGGTGCTGCGGGGCACAGGCAGGACTGTTTACACTGGGTGCTGCGGGGCAAAGTCAGGAGAGTTTATGCTGGGTGCTGTGGGGAACAGGCCGGACAGTTCACAGTGGGTGCTGCAGGGCATTGGCGGGACTGTTCACAGTGGGTGCTGCGGTGCACAAACAGGACTGTTCAAACTGGGTGCTGCCGGGCACAGGCAGGACTGTGCACACTGGGTGCTGTGTGGCACAGTCAGGACTGTTCAAACTGGGTGCTGTGGTGCACAGACAGGACTGTTCACACTGGAGGCAGCGAGGCACAGGCATGACTGTTCACACCGTGTGCTGTGGGGTACAAGCAGGACTGTTCACATTGGGTGCTATGGGGCCCAGGCAGGGCTATTCACACTGGGTGCTGCAATGCACAGACAGGACTGTTCACACTGGGTGCGGTGGAGCACAGACAGGTCTGTTCACACTGGGTGCTGCAGGGAACAGACAAGACTGTTCACACTGGGTGCTCCAGATCACAGGCAGGACTGTTCCCACTGTGTTCAGCAGGGCACAGACAGGACTGTTCACATTGGGTGCTGTGGGGCCCAGGCAGGGCTATTCACACTGGGTGCTGCAATGCACAGACAGGACTGTTCACACTGGGTGCGGTGGAGCACAGACAGGTCTGTTCACACTCGGTGCTGCAGGGAACAGACAAGACTGTTCACACTGGGTGCTCCAGAGCACAGGCAGGACTGTTCCCACTGTGTTCAGCAGGGCACAGACAGGACTGTTCACACTGGGAGCTGTGGGGCACAGACAGGACTGTTCCCACTGTGTTCAGCAGGGCACAGACAGGACTGTTCACATTGGGTGCTGTGGGGCACAGACAGGACTGTTCCCACTGTGTTCAGCAGAGCACAGACAGGACTGTTCACACTGGGTGCTGTGGGGCACAGACAGGACTGTTCCCACTGTGTTCAGCGGGGCACAGGCAGGACTGTTCACATTGGGTGCTGTGGGGCCCAGGCAGGGCTGTTCACACTGGGTGCTGTTGGGCACAGACAGGACAATTCATACTGTGGGGAACAGGCAGGACAGTTTACACTGTACGCAACGGAGCACAGATAGGACTGTTCACACTGGATATTGCGGGGCACAGGCAGGACTGTTCACAGTTGGTGCTGAGGGGCACAGGCAGGTCTGTTCTCACTGTGTTCAGCAGGGCACAGTCAGGAATGTTCACACTTGGTGCTGCAGGGCATAGACAGGACTGTTCACACTGGGTGCTTCGTGGCAGAGGCAGGCCTGTTCACAGTGGGTGCTGCGGGGCACAGGCAGGACTGTTCACAGTTGGTGCTGCGGGGCATATGCAGGACTGTTCCCACTGTGTTCCGCAGGGCACAGTCAGGACTGTCCACACTGGGTGCTGTGGGGCACAGACAGGACTGTTCACACCGTGTGCTGTGGAGTACAAGCAGGACTGTTCACATTGGGTGCTGTGGGGCCCAGGCAGAGCTGTTCACACTGCGTGCAGTGGAGCACAGATAGGACTGTTCATACTGGGTGCTGCCGATCATAGGCAGGACTTTGCACACTGGGTGCTGTGTGGCACAGTCAGGTCTGTTCACACTGGGTGCTGCAGGGCATAGACTGGACTGTTCACACTGGGTGCTGCGGGGCAGAGGCAGGACTGTTCACAGTTGGTGCTGTGGGACCTATGCAGGACTGTTCCCACTGTGTTCAGCAGGGCACAGTCAGGACTGTTCACACTGGGTGCCGTGGGGCACGGACAGGAATGTTCACACCATGTGCTGTGGGGTACAAGCAGGACTGTTCACATTGGGTGCTGTGGGGCCCAGGCAGAGCTGTTCACACTGGGTTCTGCGGGACAGATGCAGGACTGTACACACTGGGTGCTGCGGGGCACAGACAGGACTGTTCACACTGGGTGCTGCAGGGCACAGGCAGGACTGTTTACACTCGGTGCCGTGGGGCACAGGCAGGACAGTTCACACTGGATTCTAATGAGCACAGGCAGGATTGTTCACACTGGGTGCTGCAGGGCACAGGCAGGACTGTTTACACTGGGTGCTGTGGGGCACAGGCAGGACAGTTCACACTGGGTGCTGCGGGGTACAGACAGGACTGTTCACACTGGATTCTAATGAGCACAGGCAGGATTGTTCACACTGGGTGCTGTGGGGAACAGGCAGGACTGTTCACACTGGATTCTAATGAGCACAGGCAGGATTGTTCACACTGGGTGCTGTGTGTTCACCAACAGGAATGGTCAAACTTGGTGCTGCGTGGCACGGAAGGGACTGTTCACACAGGGTGTTGCGGGTCACAGACAGTACTGTTCACAATGGGGGCTGCGGGACACAGGTAGGACTGTTCACACTGGGTGCTGTGGGGCACAGGTAGGACTGTTCACACAGGGTGTTGCGGGTCACAGACAGTACTGTTCACAATGGGGGCTGCGGGACACAGGTAGGACTGTTCACACTGGGTGCTGTGGGGCACAGGTAGGACTGTTCACACTAGGTGCTGCAGGGCACAAGCAGCAATGTTCATACTGGGTGCTGCGGGGCACTGGCAGGACTGTTCACGCTTGGTTCTGCGGGGCACAAACAGCACTCTTCACACTGCATGCTGTGTGGCACACACAGGACTGTTCAATCTTGGTTCTGTGGGGCACAGGCAGGACTGTTCACATTGGGTGCTGTGGGGCAAAGAGAACACTGTTCGCACTGAGTGCTGTGTATCACAGGCAGGACTGTTCACATTGGCTGCTGTGGGGCACAGACAGGTCAATTCATACTGAGTGCGGTGGAGTACAGACAGGACTGTTCACAATGGGTGCGGTGGGGCCCAGACAGGATTGTTCATACTGGGTGCGGTGGATCACAGGCAGGACTGTTCACACTGGGTGCGGTGTAGCACAGACAGGACTGTTCACACTGGGTGCTGCAGGGAACAGACAAGACTGTTCACACTGGGTGCTCCAGAGCACAGGCAGGACTGTTCCCACTGTGTTCAGCAGGGCACAGTCAGGACTGTTCACACTGGGTGCTGTGGGGCACAGACAGGACTGTTCCCACTGTGTTCAGCAGAGCACAGGCAGGATTGTTCACACCATGTGCTGTGGGGTACAAGCAGGACTGTTCACATTGGGTGCTGTGGGGCCCAGGCAGGGCTGTTCACACTGGGTGCTGTTGGGCACAGACAGGACTGTTCACATTGGGTGTTGCGGGGCACAGGCATGACAGTTCACGTTGGGTGCTGTGGGGAACAGGCAGGACAGTTTACACTGTACGCAACGGAGCACAGATAGGACTGTTCACATTGGATGCTGCGGGGCACAGGCAGGACTGTTCACAGTTGGTGCTGAGGGGCACAGGCAGGTCTGTTCTCACTGTGTTCAGCAGGGCACAGTCAGGAATGTTCACACTTGGTGCTGCAGGGCATAGACAGGACTGTTCACACTGGGTGCTTCGTGGCAGAGGCAGGCCTGTTCACAGTGGGTGCTGCGGGGCACAGGCAGGACTGTTCACAGTTGGTGCTGCGGGGCATATGCAGGACTGTTCCCACTGTGTTCAGCAGGGCACAGTCAGGACTGTTCACACTGGTTGCTGTGGGGCACAGACAGGACTGTTCATACCGTGTGCTGTGGGGTACAAGCAGGACTGTTCACGTTGGGTGCTGTGGGGCCCCAGGCAGAGCTGTTCACACTGGGCTCTGCGGGACAGAGGAAGGACTGTACACACTGGGTGCTGCGGGGCACAGACAGGACTGTTCACACTGGATGCTGCGGGGCACAGGCAGGACAGTTCACGCTGGGTGCTGCAGGGCACAGGCAGGACTGTTTACATCGGGTGCTGTGGGGCACAGGCAGTTCGATTCACATTGGGTGCTGTGGAGCACAGGCAGCAATGTTCATACTGGGTGCTGCGGGGTACAGGCAGGACTGTTCAATCTTGGTTCTGCGGGGCACAGGCAGGACAGTTCACACTGGGTGCTGTGGGGCAAAGAGAGCACTGTTCGCACTGGGTGCTGTGTATCACAGGCAGGACTGTTCACATTGGCTGCTGTGGGGCACAGACAGGTCAATTCATACTGAGTGCGGTGGAGTACAGACAGGGCTGTTCACAATGGGTGTGGTGGGGCCCAGACAGGATTGTTCATACTGGGTGCGGTGGATCACAGGCAGGACTGTTCACACTGGGTGCGGTGGAGCACAGACAGGACTATTCATACTGGGTGCTGCCGGTCACAGGCAGGACTTTGCACACTGGGTGCTGTGTGGCACAGTCAGGACTGTTCACACTGGGTGCTGCAGGGCACAGACAAGACTGTTCACACTGGGTGCTGCGGGGCAGAGGCAGGACCGTTCCCACTGTGTTCATCAGGGCACAGTCAGGACTGTTCACACTGGGTGCTGTGGGGCACAGACAGGACTGTTCACACCGTGTGCTGTCGGGTACAAGGAGGACTGTTCACATTGGGTGCTGTGGGACCCAGGCAGGGCTGTTCACACTGGGCTCTGCGGGACAGATGCAGGACTGTACACACTGGGTGCTGTGGGGCACAGGCAGGACAGTTCACGCTGGGTGCTGTGGGGAACAGGCAGGACAGTTTACACTGGATGCAACGGAGCACAGACTGGACTGTTCACACTGGGTGCTGCAGGGCACAGGCAGGTCTGTTCACACTGGGTGCTGTGTGGCACAGTCAGGACTGTTCACACTGGGTGCTGCATGTTCATAGACAGGACTGTACACACTGGGTGCTGCAGGTTCAATGGCAGGACTGTACACACTGGGTGCTGCAGGGCACAGGCAGGACTGTTCACACTGGGTGCTGCGGGGCACAGTCAGGACTATTCACAATGGGTGCTGCAGGGCATAGACAGGACTGTTCACACTGGGTGCTTCGTGGCAGAGGCAGGACTGTTCACAGTGGGTGCTGCGGGGCACAGGCAGGACTGTTCACAGTTGGTGCTGCGGGACACATGCAGGACTGTTCCCACTGTGTTCAGCAGGGCACAGTCAGGACTGTTCACACTGGGTGCTGTGGGGCACAGACAGGACTGTTCACACCGTGTGCTGTGGGGTACAAGCAGGACTGTTCACATTGGGTGCTGTGGGGCACAGACAGGACTGTTCACACTGGGTGCTGTGGGGGACAAGCAGGACTCTTCACATTTATGCTGTGGGGCCCAGTCAGGGCTGTTCACTCTGGGCTCTGCGGGACAGAGGCAGGACTGTACACACTGGGTGCTGCGGGGCACAGAGAGGACTGTTTACACTGAGTGCTGCGGGGCACAGGCTGGACAGTTCACGGTGGGTTCTGTGGGGAACAGGCAGGACTGTTCACACTGGGTGCTGTGTGTTCACCGACAGGAATGTTCAAACTTGGTGCTGCGTGGCACAGAAGGGACTGTTCACACAGGGTGTTGCGGGTCACAGACAATACTGTTCACATTGGGGGCTGTGGGACACAGGTAGGATTGTTCACACTGGGTGCTGCGGGGCACAGACAGGTCTGTTCACACCAGGTGCTGCAGGTTCAAAGGCAGGACTGTACACACTGGGTGCTGCATGGTGCAGGCAGGACTGTTTACACTGGGTGCTGCAGGGCACAGGCAGGTCTATTCACATTGGGTGCTGCGGGCCACGGGCAGCACTGTTCATACTGGGTGCTGCGCGCACAGGCAGCACTGTTCACACTGGGTGCTGTGGCGCACAGACAGGACTGTTCACAACATGTGCTGTGGGGTCCAAGCAGGACTGTTCACATTGGGTGCTGTGGTGCCCAGGCAGGGCTGTTCACATGGGGCTCTGTGGGACAGAGTCAGGGCTGTACACACTGGGTGCTGCGGGGCACAGACAGGACTGTTCACACTGGGTGCTGCGGGGCACAGGCAGGACAGTTCACGCTGGGTGCTGCAGGGCACAGGCAGGACTGTTTACACTGGGTGCTGCGGGGCACAGGCAGGACAGTTCACGGTGGGTTCTGTGGGGAACAGGCAGGTCTGTTCACACTGGATTCTACTGAGAACAGGCAGGACTGTTCACACTGGGTGCTGCGTGTTCACCGACAGGAATGTTCAAACTTGGTGCTGCGTGGCACAGAAGGGACTGTTCACACAGGGTGTTGCCGGTCACAGACAATACTGCTCGCACTGGGGGCTGCGGGACACAGGTAGAATTGATCACACTGGGTGCTGCGGGGCACAGACAGGTCTGTTCACACCAGGTGCTGCAGGTTCAAAGGCAGGACTGTACACACTGGGTGCTGCATGGCGCAGGCAGGACTGTTTACACTGGGTGCTGCAGGGCACAGGCAGGTCTATTCACATTGGGTGCTGCGGGCCACGGGCAGCACTGTTCATACTGGGTGCTGCGGTTCACAGGCAGGACTGTTCACCCTTGGTTCTGTGGGGCACATGCAGGTCTGTGCGCAATGGGTGCCGTGGGGCACATGCAGGATTGTTCACACTTGGTGTTGTTGGGCACAGAAAGGACTGTTCACACTGGGTGCTGCTGAGCACAGACAGGAATATTAAAACTGGATGCTGCGAGTTCAAAGGCAGGGCTGTTCACACTGGGTGCTGTGGATCACTGGCAAGGCTGTTCACAATGGAGGCTGCGGGGCAGAGGAAGGACTGTTCAGACTGGGTGCTGCGGGGCACAGACAGAACTGTTCACACTAGGTGCTGCAGGTTCAAAGGCATGACTGTACACACTGGGTGCTGCAGGGCACTGGCCGGACTGGTAAACTGTGTGCTGCGGGGCACAGGCTGGAGAGTTCACGCTGGGTGCTGTGGGGAACAGGCAGGACAGTTCACACTGGGTGCTGCGGGGTACAGGCTGGACTGTTCACACTCAGTTCCACTGAGCATAGAGATGTCTGTTCATACTGGGTGGTGTGGGGCACAGACAGGGACCTGGGGGTCCGAGGCAGGACTGTTGCAGTGCACAGACAGGACTGTTCACACTGGGTGCTGCGGGGCAAAGGCAGGACAGTTTATGCTGGGTGCTGTGGGCAACAGACAGGACAGTTCACAGTGGGTCCTGCGGGGCACACACAGGACTGTTCACACTGGGTGCTGCCGGGCACAGGCAGGACTGTGTGCACTGGTTGCTGTGTGGCACAGTCAGGACTGTTCAAACTGGATGCTGCGGGGCACAGACATGTCTGTTCTCACTGGGTGCTGCTGGGCACAGACAGGATAGTTCACACTGGGTTCACACTCAGTTCCACTGAGAGCAGAGAGGACTGTTCATACTGGGTTCTGTGGGGCACAGACAGGGAGCTGGGGGACCAAGGAAGGACTGTTGCAGTGCACAGACAGGACTGTACAAACTGGGTGCTGCAGGGCACAGACAGTGTTATTCACACTGGGTGCTGCAGGGCACAGGCAGGACTGTTTACACTGGGTGCTGCGGGGCAAAGGCAGGACAGTTTATGCTGGGTGCTGTGTGGCACAGTTAGGACTGTTCAAACTGGGTGCTGTGGGGCACAGACAGGACTGTTCACACTGGAGGCTGCGGGGCACAGACAGGTCTGTTCTCACTGGGTGCTGCCGGGCACAGTCAGGACTGTTCACAGTGGGTGCTGCGGATTCTGAAAACAGGAGAGATCACGTTAGGTGCTGCAAGGCAAAGACAGGAATATTCACACTGGTTGCTGGGGGGCACAGACAGCGCTGTTCACAATGTGTGCTGTGGGGCACAGACAGGACTGTTCATACTTGGTGCTGCGGTGTACAGTCCGGAATGTTCACACTGGGTGCTGCAGGTCACTGAGAGGACTGTTGACATTGGCTGCTGTGGGGCACAGGCAGGACTGTTTACACTGGGTGTTGCGGGGCACAGGAAGGACAGTTCACGGTGGGTGCTGTGGGGAACAGGCAGGACAGTTTACACTGGACGCAACGGAGCACAGATAGGACTGTTCACATTGGGAGCTGTGCGGCATAGGCAGGACTGTTCACACTGTGTGCTGTGGGGCACAGACTGGACTGTTCACACTAGGTGCTGCAGGTTCATAGGCAGGACTGTTCACACTGGGTGCTTCGTGGCAGAGGCAGGACTGTTCACACTGGGTGCTGCGGGGCACAGGCAGGACTGTTCACACCGTGTGCTGTGGGGTACAAGCAGGACTGGTCACATTGGGTGCTGTGGGGCCCAGGCAGGGCTGTTCACACTGGGCTCTGCGTGACAGAGGCAGGACTGTACACACTGGGTGCTGCGGGACACAGACAGGACTGTTCACACTGAGTGCTGCGGGGCAAAGGCAGGACAGTTCACGATGGGTTCTGTGGGGAACAGGCAGGACTGTTGACATTGGGTGCTGCGTGTTCACCGACAGGAATGTTCAAACTTGGTGCTGCATGGCACAGAAGGGACTGTTTACACAGGGTGTTGCGTGTTCACCGACAGGAATGTTCAAACTTGGTGCTGCATGGCACAGAAGGGACTGTTTACACAGGGTGTTGCGGGTCACAGACAATGCTGTTCACACTGGGGGCTGCGTGTTCACCGACAGGAATGTTCAAACTTGGTGCTGCATGGCACAGAAGGGACTGTTTACACAGGGTGTTGCGGGTCACAGACAATACTGTTCACACTGGGGGCTGCGGGACACAGGTAGGATTGTTCACATTGGGTGCTGCGGGGCACAGACAGGTCTGTTCACACCAGGTGCTGCAGGTTCAAAGGCAGGACTGTTTACACTGGGTGCTGCAGGGCGCAGGCAGGTCTATTCACACTGGGTGCTGCGGGGCACGGGCAGCACTGTTCACACTGGGTGCTGTGGGTAACAGACAGGACAGTTCAAACTGGGTGCTGCGCGCACAGGCAGCACTGTTCACACTGGGTGCTGTGGGGCACAGACAGGACTGTTCACACCATGTGCTGTGGGGTACAAGCAGGACTGTTCACATTGGCTGCTGTGGGGCCCAGGCAGGGCTGTTCACACTGGGTGCTGCGGGACAGAGGCAGGACTGTACACACTGGGTGCTGCGGGGCACAGGCAGGACTGTTTACACTGGGTGCTGCGGGGCACAGGCAGGACAGTTCACGGTGGGTGCTGCGGGGCACAGGCAGGACTGTTTACACTGGGTGCTGTGGGGAACAGACAGGACAGTTCACGGTGGGTTCTGTGGGGAACAGGCAGGACAGTTCACGGTGGGTTCTGTGGGGAACAGGCAGGACTGTTCACACTGGATTCTACTGAGCACAGGCAGGACTGTTCACACTGGGTGCTGCGTGTTCACCGACAGGAATATTCAAACTTGGTGCTGCGTGGTACAGAAGGGACTGTTCACACAGGGTGTTGCGGGTCACAGACAATACTGTTCACACTGGGGGCTGCGGGACAAAGGTAGGATTGTTCACACTGGGTGCTGCGGGGCACAGACAGGTCTGTTCACACTGGGTGCTGCAGGTTCAAAGTCAGGACTGTACACACTGGGTGCTGCTTGGCGCAGGCAGGACTGTTTACACTGGGTGCTGCGGGGCGCAGGCAGGTCTATTCACATTGGGTGCTGCGGGCCACGGGCAGCACTGTTCATACTGGGTGCTGCGGGTCACAGGCAGGACTGTTCACCCTTGGTTCTGTGGGGCACATGCATGTCTGTGCGCAATGGGTGCCGTGGGGCACATGCAGGATTGTTCACACTTGGTGTTGTTGGGCACAGAAAGAACTGTTCACACTGGGTGCTGCTGAGCACAGACAGGACTGTTCACATTGGGTGCTGCTGAGTACAGACAGGACTGTTCACACTGGGTGCTGCTGAGCACAGGCAGGAATATTAACACTGGATGCTGCGAGTTCAAAGGCAGGGCTGTTCACACTGGGTGCTGTGGATCACAGGCAAGGCTGTTCACAATGGAGGCTGCGGGGCAGAGGAAGGACTGTTCAGACTGGGTGCTGCAGGGCACAGACAGGACTGTTCACACTAGGTGCTGCAGGTTCAAAGGCATGACTGTACACACTGGGTGCTGCAGGGCACCGGCAGGACTGGTAAACTGTGTGCTGCTGGGCAAAGGCTGGAGAGTTCACGCTGGGTGCTGTGGGGAACAGGCAGGACAGTTCACACTGGGTGCTGCGGGGTACAGGCTGGACTGTTCACACTCAGTTCCACTGAGCACAGAGAGGTCTGGGTGCTACGTGGCACAGGCAGGACAGTTCACGGTGGGTGCTGTGGGGAACAGGCAGGACAGTTTACACTGGACGCAATGGAGCACAGATAGGACTGTTCACACTGGGAGCTGTGCGGCATAGGCAGGACTGTTCACACTGTGTGCTGTGGGGCACAGACAGGACTGTTCACAATGTGTGCTGTGGGGCACAGACAGGACTGTTCATACTTGGTGCTGCGGGGTACAGTCCGGAATGTTCACACTGGGTGCTGCAGGTCACTGAGAGGACTGTTGACACTGGCTGCTGTGGGGCACAGGCAGGACTGTTCACACTGGGCGCTGCAGTGCACAGACAGGACTGTTCACACTGGGTGCTGGGGGGCAGAGGCAGGACTGTTCACACTGGGTGCTGCGGGGCACAGGCTGGAATGTTCACACAGTGTGCTGTGGGGTACAAGCTGGACTGTTCACATTGGGTGCTGTGGGGCCCAGGCAGGTCTGTTCACACTGGGTGCTGCAGTGCACAGACAGGACTGTTCACACTGGGTGCTGCAGGTTCAAAGGCAGGACAGTTCACGCTGGGTGCTGTGGGGCACAGGCAGGACAATTCACAATGGGTGCAGCGAGGAACAGGCAGGACTGTTCACAATGGGTGCGGTGGATCACAGACAGGACTTTTCATACTGGGTGCTTCTAGGCACAGGCAGGACTGTCCACATTGGGCGCTGCAGGGCACAGTCAGGACTGTTCACACTGGGTGCTGCGCGTCACAGGCAGCACTATTCAAACTGGGTTCTGCGGGGCACAGGCAGGACTGTTCACACTGGGTGCGGCGGGGCACAGGCAGTATTGTTCAAACTGGGTGCTGTGGGGCACAGGCAGGACAATTCACAATGGGTGCAGCGAGGAACAGGCAGGACTGTTCACAATGGGTGCGGTGGATCACAGACAGGACTTTTCATACTTGGTGCTTCTAGGCACAGGCAGGACTGTCCACATTGGGCGCTGCAGGGCACAGTCAGGACTGTTCACACTGGGTGCTGCGCGTCACAGGCAGCACTATTCAAACTGGGTTCTGCCGGGCACAGGCAGGACTGTTCACACTGGGTGCGGTGGGGCACAGGCAATATTGTTCAAACTGGGTGCTGTGGGGCACAGGCAGGACGTTTCACACTGGCTACTGCGGGGCAAAGACAGGACTGTTCACTCTTGTTTCTGCGGGGCACAGACAGGACTCTTCACACTGCATGCTGTGTGGCACACACAGGACTGTTCAATCTTGGTTCTGCGGGGCACAGGCAGGACAGTTCACACTGGGTGCTGTGGTGCACAGAGAGCAGTGTTCGCACTGGGTGCTGTGTATCACAGGCAGGACTGGTCACATTGGCTGCTGTGGGGTACAGACAGGTCAATTCACACTGAGTGCGGTGGAATACAGACAGGACTGTTTACAATGGGTGCGGTGGGGCACAGACAGGATTGTTCATAGTAGGTGCGGTGGATCACAGGCAGGACTGTTCACACTGGGTGCAGTGGAGCACAGATAGGACTGTTCATACTGGGTGCTGCCGGTCACAGGCAGGACTTTGCACACTGGGTGCTGTGTGGCACAGTCAGGACTGTTCACACTGGGTGCTGCAGGGCATAGACAGGACTGTTCACAGTTGGTGCTGCGGGGCACAGACAGGACTGTTCACACTGGCTGCTGCAGCGCACAGACAGGACTGTTCACACTGGATGCTTCGTGGCAGAGGCAGGTCTGTTCACACTGGGTGCTGCGGGGCACAGGCAGGACTGTTCACAGTTGGTGCTGCGGGGCACAGGCAGGACTGTTCCCATTGTGTTCAACAGGGCCCAGACAGGACTGTACACACTGGGTGCTGTTGGGCACAGACAGGACTATTCACAGTTGGTGCTGCAGGGCAGAGATAGGACTGTTCACACTGGGTGCTTCGTGGCAGAGGCAGGTCTGTTCACACTGGGTGCTGCGGGGCACAGGCAAGACTGTACACACTGGGTGCTGTGGGTCACAGATAGGACTGTTCACACCGTGTGCTGTGGGGTACAAGCAGGACTGTTCACATTGGGTCTGTGGGGCCCAGGCAGGACTGTTCACACTTGGGGCTGTGGGACACAGGCAGCACTGTTCATACTGGGCTCTGCGGGGCACAGGCAGGACAGTTCAACCTGGGTGCTGCGCGCACAGGCAGCACTGATCATACTGGGTGCTGTGGGGCACAGGCAGGACTGTTCACCCTTGGTTCTGTGGGGCACAGGCAGGTCTGTTCGCAATGGGTGCTGTGGGGCACAGGCAAGATTGTTCACACTTGGTGTTGTTGGGCACAGAAAGGACTGCTCACACTGGTTGCTGCTGAGCACAGACAGGACTATTCACACTGGGTGCTGCTGAGCACAGAAAGAACTGTTCGCACTGGGTGCTGCTGAGCACAGACAGGAATATTAACACTGGATGCTGCGAGATCAAAGGCAGGGCTGTTCACACTGGCTGCTGTGGATCACAGGCAAGGCTGTTCACACTGGGGTCTGCGGGGCAGAGGAAGGACTGTTCTCACTGGGTACTGCATGGCACAGACAGGACTGTTCACACTAGGTGCTGCAGGTTCAAGGGCATGACTGTACACACTGGGTGCTGCGGGGCACAGGCTGGACAGTTCACGCTGGGTGCTGTGGGGAACAGGCAGGACAGTTCAAGCTGGGTGCTGTGGGGAACAGGCAGGACAGTTCACACTGGGTGCTGCGGGGTACAGGCAGGACTGTTCACAGTCGGTTCCACTGAGCACAGAGAGGACTGTTCTTACTGGGTGCTGTAGGGCACAGACAGCGGGCTGGGGGACCGAGTCAGGACTGTTGCAGTGCACATACAGGACTGTTCACACTGGGTGCTGTGGGGCACAGGCAGGAATGTTCACACTGGGTGCTGCGCGTCACAGGCAGCACTGTTCATACTGGGTTCTGCGGGGCACAGGCAGGACTGTTCACATTGGATGCGGTGGGGCACAGGCAGTATTGTTCAAACTGGGTGCTGTGGGGCACAGGCAGCAATGTTCATACTGGGTGCTGCTGGGTACAGGCAGGACTGTTCACTCTTGGTTCTGTGGGGCACAGACAGGACTCTTCACACTGGGTGCTGTGGGGCACAGAGAGCACTGTTCGCACTAGGTGCTGTGTATCACAGGCAGGACTGTTCAAATTGGCTGCTGTGGGGTACAGACAGGACAATTCACACTGAGAGCGATGGAGTACAGACAGGACTGTTCATAATCGGTGCGGTGGGGCACAGACAGGATTGTTCATTCTGGGTGCGGTGGATCACAGGCAGGACTGTTCACACTGGGTGCGGTGGAGCACAGTTAGGACTGTTCATACTGGGTGCTGCCAGTCACAGTCAGGACTTTGCACACTGGGTGCTGTGTGGCACAGTCAGAAATGTTCACACTTGGTGCTGCAGGGCACAGACAGGACTGTTTACACTGGGTGCTTCGTGGCAGAGGCAGGACTGTTCACACTGGCTGCTGCGGGGCACAGGCAGGACTGTTCCCACTGTGTTCAACAGGGCACTGTCAGGACTGTAAACACTGGGTGCTGTGGGGCACAGGCAGGACTGTTCACACTGGGTGCTGCCGGGTACAGGCAGGACTGTTCCCTATCGGTTCCACTGAGCACAGAGAGGACTTTTCATACTGGGTGCTGTGGGGCACAGACAGGGGGCTGGGGGCCCGAGGCAGGACTGTTGCAGTTCACATACAGGACTGTTCACAGTGGGTGCTGAGGGGCACAGACAGCGTTATTCACACTGGTTGCTGCTGGTCACAAACAGGACTGTTCACATTGGCTGCTGTGGGGCACATGCAGGAATGTTCACAATGGGCGCTGCAGAGCACAGGTCAGTCTGTTCACACTAGGTGCTGAAGGTTCAAAGGCAGGACTGTACACACTGGGTGCTGCAAGGCACAGGCAGGACTGTTTACTCTGGGTGCTGCGGGGCAAAGGCAGGACTGTTTATGCTGGGTGCTGTGGGGAACAGGCAGGACAGTTTATGCTGGGTGCTGTGGGGAACAGGCAGGACAGTTCACAGTGGGTGCTGTGGGGCACTGGTGGGACTGTTCACAGTGGGTGCTGTGGGGCACACACAGGACTGTTCACACTGGGTGCTGCCGGGCACAGGCAGGACTGTTCACGCTGGGTGCTGCGGATTCTCAAACAGGAGAGGTCACACTAGGTGCTGCAAGGCAAAGACAGGAACGTTCACACTAGTTGCTGCAGGGCACAGACAGCGCTGTTTACAATGTGTGCTGTGGGGCACAGGCAGGACTGTTCACACTGTGCGCTGCAGGGCACAGGCAGGTCTGTTCACATTAGGTGCTGCAGATTCAAAGGCAGGACTGTACACACTGGGTGCTGCGGGGCACAGGCAGGACTGTTCACAGTGAGTGCTCCAGAGCACAGGCAGGACTGTTCCCACTGTGTTCAGCAGGGCACAGTCAGGACTGTTCACACTGGGTGCTGTGTGGCCCAGGCAGGGCTGTTCACACTGGGTGCTGTGGGGCACAGGCAGGACTGTTCACACCGTGTGCTGTGGGGTACAAGCAGGACTGTTCACATTGGGCGCTGTGGGGCCCAAGAAGGGTTGTTCACACTGGGCTCTGTGGGACAGAGGCAGGACTGTACACACTGGGCTCTGCGGGACACAGGCAGGACTGTACACACTGGGATCTGTTGGACACAGACAGGACAGTTCACGCTGGGTGCTGTGGGGCACAGGCCATACTGTTTACACTGGGCTCCATGGAGCACAGATAGGACTGTTCACATTGGGTGCTGCTGAGCACAGACAGGCCTGTTCACATTGGGTGCTGTGGGGCACAGACAGGACTGTTCACACTGGGCGCTGCAGGGCACAGGCAGGTCTGTTCACACTAGGTGCTGCAGGTTCATAGGCAGGACTGTACACACTGCATGCTGCAGGGCGCAGGCAGGACTATTTACACTGGGTGCTGCAGGGCACAGGCAGGTCAGTTCACGCTGGGTGCTGTGGGGAACAGACAGGACAGTTCACGATGGGTTCTGTGGGGAACAGGCAGGACTGTTCACACTGGATTCTACTGAGCACAGGCAGGACTGTTGACATTGGGTGCTGCGTGTTCACCGACAGGAATGTTCAAACTTGGTGCTGCGTGGCACAGAAGGGACTGTTCACACAGGGTGTTGTGGGTCACAGACAACACTGTACACACTGGGGCTGTGGGGCACAGGCAAGACAGTTCACGCTGGGTGCTGTAGGGCACAGGCAGGACAGATTACACTGGGCGCCATGGATCACAGATAGGACTGTTCACACAGGGTACTGCAGGTTCAAAGGCAGGACTGTTCACGCTGGTTGCTGTGCGAACAGGCAGGACAATTCACAATGGGAGCCGCGGGGAACAGGCAGGACTGTTCACAATGGGTGCGGTGGAGCACAGACAGGACTGTTCATACTGGGTGCTTCTAGGCACAGGCAGGACTGTGCACATTGGGCGCTGCAGGGCACAGTCAGGACTGTTCACACTGGGTGCTGGGGGGCACTGGCAGGAATGTTCACACTGGGTGCTGCGCATCACAGGCAGCACGGTTCATACTGGGTTCTGCCGGGCAAAGGCAGGACGTTTCACACTGACTACTGCGGGGCAAAGACAGGACTGTTCACTCTTGGTTCTGCGGGCCATAGACAGGACTCTTCACACTGCATGCTGTGTGGCACACACAGGACTGTTCAATCTTGGTTCTGCGGGGCACAGGCAGGACAATTCACACTGGGTGCTGTGGTGCACAGAGAGCAGTGTTCGCACTGGGTGCTGTGTATCACAGGCAGGACTGTTCACATTGGCTGCTGTGGGGTACAGACAGGACAATTCACACTGAGTGCGGTGGAATACAGACAGGACTGTTCACAATAGGTGCGGTGGGGCACAGACAGGATTGTTCATAGTGGGTGCGGTGGATCACAGGCAGGACTGTTCACACTGGGTGCGGTGGAGCACAGATAGGACTGTTCATACTGGGTGCTGCCGGTCACAGGCAGGACTTTGCACACTGGGTGCTGTGTGGCACAGTCAGGACTGTTCACACTGGTGCTGCAGGGCATATACAGGACTGTTCACACTGGGTGCTTTGTGGCAGAGGAAGGTCTGTTCACACTGGCTGCTGCGGGGCACAGGCAGGACTGTTCCCATTGTGTTCAACAGGGCCCAGTCAGGACTGTACACATTGGGTGCTGCGGGGCACAGACAGGAGTGTTCACAGTTGGTGCTGCAGGGCATAGACAGGACTGTTCACACTGGGTGCTTCGTGGCAGAGGCAGGTCTGTTCACACTTGGTGCTGTGGGACACAGGCAGGACTGTACACACTGGGTGCTGCGGGGCACAGACAGTACTGTTCACACTGGGCGCTGTGGGGAACAGGCAGGACTATTCACACTGGATTCTACTGAGCACAGGCAGGATTGTTCACACTGGGTGCTGCGTGTTCACCGACAGGAATGTTCAAACTTGGTGCCGCGTGGCACAGAAGGGACTGTTCACACAGGGCGTTGCGGGTCACAGACAGTACTGTTCACACTGGGGGCTGCGGGAAACAGGCAGGACAGTTCACACTGGGTGCTGCGGGGTACAGGCAGGACTGTTCACAGTCGGTTCCACTGATCACAGAGGGGACTGTTCATACTGGGTGCTGTGGGGCACAGACAGGGGGCTGGGGGACCGAGGCAGGACTGTTGCAGTGCACAGACAGGACTGTTCACACTGGGTGCTGTGGGGCACAGACAGCGTTATTCACACTGGGTGCTGCCGGTCACAAACACGACTGTTCACACTGG
Organism: Carcharodon carcharias; assembly: GCF_017639515.1. Taxonomy (NCBI): domain Eukaryota; kingdom Metazoa; phylum Chordata; class Chondrichthyes; order Lamniformes; family Lamnidae; genus Carcharodon; species Carcharodon carcharias. Next base: position 85,198,383 of record NC_054481.1, read on the forward strand.
CTGCTGTGGGGCATAGGCAGGAATGTTCACACTGGGCGCTGCAGGGCACAGGTCGGTCTGTTCACACTAGATGCTGCAGGTTCAAAGGCAGGACTGTACACACTGGGTGCTGCAGGGCACAGGCAGGACAGTTCACAGTGGATGCTGCAGGGCACACACAGGACTGTTCACACTGGGTGCTGCCGGGCACAGGCAGGACTGTGCACACTGGGTGCTGTGTGGCGCAGTCAGGACTGTTCAAACTGTGTGCTGCGGGGCACAGACAGGACTGTTCACACTGGGTGCTGCAGGTTCAAAGGCAGGACAGTTCACGCTGGTTGCTGTGCGAACAGGCAGGACAATTCACAATGGTAGCCGCGGGGAACAGGCAGGACTGTTCACAATGGGTGCGGTGGAGCACAGACAGGACTGTTCATACTGGGTGCTTCTAGGCACAGGCAGGACTGTGCACATTGGGCGCTGCGGGGCCCAGGCAGGACTGTTCACTTTGCGTGTTGTGGGGCACAGGCAGGAATGTTCACACTGGGTGCTGTGTGTCACAGGCAGCACTGTTCATACTGGGTGCTGCGGGGCACAGGCAGGACAGTTCACGCTGGGTGCTGTGGGGCACAGGCAGTACTGTTTACACTGGGCGCCATGGAGCACAGATAGGACTGTTCACATTGAGTGCTGCTGAGCACAGACAGGCCTGTTCACATTAGGTGCTGCAGGTTCATAGGCAGGACTGTACACACGGCGTGCTGCAGGGCGCAGGCAGGACTATTTACACTGGGTGCTGCGGGGCACAGGCAGGACAGTTCACGCTGGGTGCTGCGTGTTCACCGACAGGAATGTTCAAACTTGGTGCTGCGTGGCACAGAAGGGACTGTTCACACAGGGTGTTGAGGGTCACAGACAGTACTGTTCACACTGGGGGCTGCGGGGCACAGGCAAGACAGTTCACGCTGGGTGCTGTGGGGCACAGGCAGGACAGATTACACTGGGCGCCATGGATCACAGATAGGACTGTTCACACTGGGTGCTGCAGTGCACAGACAGGACTGTTCACACAGGGTGCTGCAGGTTCAAAGGCAGGACAGTTCACGCTGGGTGCTGTGGGGAACAGGCAGGACTGTTCACAATGGGTGTGGTGGAGCACAGACAGGACTGTTCATACTGGGTGCTTCTGGGCACAGGCAGGACTGTGCACATTGGGCGCTGCGGGGCACAGGCAGGACTGTTCACACTGGGTGCTGTGGGGCACTGGCAGGAATGTTCACACTGGGTGCTGCGCGTCACAGGCAGCACTGTTCATACTGGGTTCTGCGGGGCACAGGCAGGACCGTTCACACTGGGTGCGGCGGGGCACAGGCAGTATTGTTCAAACTGGGTGCTGTGGGGCACAGGCAGGACGTTTCACACTGGCTACTGCGGGGCAAAGACAGGACTGTTCACTCTTGGTTCTGCGGGGCACAGACAGGACTCTTCACACTGCATGCTGTGTGTTACACACAGGACTGTTCAATCTTGGTTATGCGGGGCACAGGCAGCAGAGTTCACAATGTGTGTTGTGGGGCACAGAGAGCACTGATCTCACTGGGTGCTGTGTATCAAAGGCAGGACTGTTCACAGTGGCTGCTGTGGGGTACAGGCAGTTCAATTCACACTGAGTGCGGTGGCGTACAGACAGGACTGTTCACAATGGGTGAGGTGGGGCACAGACAGGATTGTTCACACTGGGTGGGGTGGATCACAGGTAGGACTGCTCATACTGAGTGCTGCCAGTCACAGTCAGGACTGTTCACACTGGGTACTGCAGGGCATAGAAAGGACTGTTCAAACTGAGTGCTGCTGGGCACAGGAAGGACTGTTCACATTGGGTGCTGCAGGACACAGTCAGGACTGTTCACAGTTGGTGCTGCGGGGCACGGGCAGTAATGTTCACACTGTGTACAGCAGGGCGCAGTCAGGACTGTTCACACCGTGTGCTGTGGGGTACAAGCAGGCCTGTGCACATTGGGTGCTTTGGGGCCCAGGCAGGGCTGTTCACACTGGGCTCTGCGGGACAGAGGCAGGACTGTACACACTGGATGCTGTGGGGCACAGACAGGACTGTTCACACTAGGTGCTGCGGGGCACAGGCAGGGCAGTTCACGCTGGGTGCTCTGGGGCACAGACAGTACTGTTCACACTGGGGGCTGCGGGGCACAGGCAAGAGAGTTCACGCTGGGTGCTGTGGGGCACAGGCAGGACAGATTACACTGGGCGCCATGGAACAAAGATAGGACTGTTCACACAGGGTGTTGTGGGTCACAGACAGTACTGTTCACACTGGGAGCTGCAGTGCGCAGACAGGACTGTTCACATTGCATGCTGTTGGGCTCAGACAGGGCAATTCACACTGAGGGCGGTGGAGTACAGACAGGACTATTCACAATGGATGCGGTGGGGCACAGACGGGATTGTTCATACTGGGTGCGGTGGATCACAGGCAGGACTGTTCACACTGGGTGTGGTGGAGCACAGACAGGACTGTTCATACTTGGTGCTGCCGGTCACAGGCAGGACTTTGCACACTGGGTGCTGTGTGGCACAGTCAGGACTGTTCACACTGGGTGCTGCACGGCATCGACAGGATTGTTCACACTGGGTGTTCCAGAGCACAGGCAGGACTGTTCAGCCTGTGTTCAGCAGGGCACAGTCAGGACTGTCCACACTGGGGGCTGTGGGGCACAGGCAGGAGTGTTCACACCGCGTGCTGTGGGGTACAAGCAGGACTGTTCACATTGGGTGCTGTGGGGCCCAGGCAGGGCTATTCACACCGGGCTCTGCGGGACACAGGCAGGACTGTACACACTGGGTGCTGCGGGGCACAGACAGGACTGTTCACATTGGGTGCTGCGGGGCACAGGAAGGACAGTTCACGCTGGGTGCTGCATGGCACAGGCAGGTCTGTTCACACTGGGTGCTGCAGGGCACAGGCAGCACTGTTCATACTGGGTGCTGTGGGGCACAGGCAGGACAGTTCAAACTGGGTGCTGGGCGCACAGGCAGCACTGTTCATACTGGGTGCTGTGGGGCACAGGCAGGACTGTTCACCCTTGGTTCTGTGGGGCACAGGCAGGTCTGTTCGCAAAGTGTGCCATGGGGCATAGGCAGGGGTGTTCACAGTGGAAGCGGCGGGGCACAGGCAGGATTGTTCACACTTGGTGTTGTTGGGCACAGAAAGAACGGTTCACACTGGGTGCTGCTGAGCACAGACAGGAATATTCACACTGGATGCTGCGAGTTCAAAGGCAGGGCTGTTCACACTGGGTGCTGTGGATCACAGGCAAGGCTGTTCACACTGGGTGCTGTGGATCACAGGCAAGGCTGTTCACACTGGGTCTGCGGGGCAGAGGAAGGACTGTTCAGACTGTGTGCTGCGGGGCACAGACTGGACTGTTCACACTAAGTGCTGCAGGTTCAAAGGCATGTCTGTACACATTGGGTGCTGCGGGGCACAGGCTGGACAGTTCACGCTGGCTGCTGTGGGGAGCAGGCAGGACAGTTCACACTGGCTGCTGCGGGGTACAGGCAGGACTGTTTACAGTCGGTTCCACTGAGCACAGAGAGGACTGTTTACACTGGGTGCTGCAGGGCACAGGCAGGACTGTTTACACTGGGTGCTGCGGGGCAAAGGCAGGACAGTTTATGCTGGGTTCTGCTGGGAACAGGCAAGACAGTTCACAGTGGGTGCTGCGGGGCACTGGCGGGACTGTTCACAGTGGGTGCTGCGGGGCACACACAGGACTGTTCACACTGGGTGCTTCCGGGCACAGACAGGACTGTTCACACTGGAGGCTGCGGGGCACAGACATGTCTGTTCTCACTGGGTGCTGCCGGGCACAGATAGGACTGTTCACACTGCGTTCTGCGGATTCTCAAACAGGAGAGATCACACGAGGTGCTGCAGATTCAAAGGCAGGACTGTACACACTGGGTGCTACGGGGCACAGGATGGAATGTTCACACAGTGTGCAGCAGGGCAAAGGCAGGACTGTTCACATTGGGTGCTCCAGAGCAGAGGCAGGACTGTTCCCACTGTGTTCAGCAGGGCACAGTCAGGACTGTACACACTTGGTGCTGTGGGGCACAGGCAGGACTGTTCACACTGGGTGCTGTGGGGTACAAGCAGGCCTGTTCACATTGGGTGCTGTGGGGCCCAGGCAGGGCTGTTCACACTGGGCTCTGCGGGACACTAGCAGGACTGTTCACAATGGGTGTGGAGGAGCACAGACAAGACTGTTCATACTGGGTGCTGCCAGGCACAGGCAGGACTGTGCACATTGGGCGCTGCGGGGCACAGGCAGGACTGTTCACACTGGTTGCTGTGGGGCACAGGCAGGACTTTTCACACTGGCTATTGCGGGGTACAGACAGGACTGTTCACTCAGTTCTGCGGGGCACAGTCAGGACTGTTCACACTGAGTGCTTCGGGGCACAGACTGGACTGTTCACAATGCATGCTGCCGGGCACAGACAGGAGTGTTCACTCTTAGTTCTGCAGGGCATAATCAGGACTGTTCACACTGGGTGCTGCTGGGCACAGACAGGACTGTTCACATTGCATGCTGTTGGGCTCAGACAGGACAATTCACACTGAGGGCGGTGGAGTACAGACAGGACTGTTCACAATGGATGCTGTGGGGCACAGACGGGATTGTTCATACTGGGTGCGTTTGATCACAGGCAGGACTTTTCACACTGGGTGTGGTGGAGTACAGACAGGACTGTTCATACTGGGTCCGGTGGAGCACAGATAGGACTGTTCATACTGGGTGCTGCCGGTCACAGGCACGACTTTGCACACTGGGTGCTGTGCGGCACAGTCAGGACTGTTCACACTGGGTGCTGTGGGGCACAGGCAGGACTGTACACACTGGGTGCTGCGGGGCACAGACAGGACTGTTCACATTGGGTGCTGCGGGGTACAGTAAGGACAGTTCACGCTGGGTGCTGCATGGCACAGGCAGGTCTGTTCACACTGGGTGCTGCAGGGCACAGGCAGCACTGTTCATACTGGGTGCTGCGGGGCACAGGCAGGACAGTTCAAACTGGGTGCTGGGCGCAAAGGCAGCACTGTTCATACTGGGTGCTGTGGCGCACAGGCAGGACTGTTCACCCTTGGTTCTGTGGGGCACAGGCAGGTCTGTTCGCAAAGTGTGCCATGGGGCATAGGCAGGGGTGTTCACAGTGGAAGCGGCAGGGCACAGGCAGGATTGTTCACACTTGGTGTTGTTGGGCACAGAAAGAACTGTTCACACTGGGTGCTGCTGAGCACAGACAGGAATATTCACACTGGATGCTGCGAGTTCAAAGGCAGGGCTGTTCACACTGGGTGCTGTGGATCACAGGCAAGGCTGTTCACACTGGGTGCTGCGAGTTCAAAGGCAAGGCTGTTCACACTGGGTGCTGTGGATCACAGGCAAGGCTGTTCACACTGGGTCTGCGGGGCAGAGGAAGGACTGTTCAGACTGTGTGCTGCGGGGCACAGACTGGACTGTTCACACTAGGTGCTGCAGGTTCAAAGGCATGTCTGTACACATTGGGTGCTGCGGGGCACAGGCTGGACAGTTCACGCTGGCTGCTGTGGGGAGCAGGCAGGACAGTTCACACTGGCTGCTGCAGGGTACAGGCAGGACTGTTTACAGTCGGTTCCACTGAGCACAGAGAGGACTGTTTACACTGGGTGCTGCAGGGCACAGGCAGGACTGTTTACACTGGGTGCTGCGGGGCAAAGGCAGGACAGTTTATGCTGGGTTCTGCTGGGAACAGGCAAGACAGTTCACAGTGGGTGCTGCGGGGCACTGGCGGGACTGTTCACAGTGGGTGCTGCGGGGCACACACAGGACTGTTCACACTGGGTGCTTCCGGGCACAGACAGGACTGTTCACACTGGAGGCTGCGGGGCACAGACATGTCTGTTCTCACTGGGTGCTGCCGGGCACAGATAGGACTGTTCACACTGCGTTCTGCGGATTCTCAAACAGGAGAGATCACACTGGGTGCTGCAGATTCAAAGGCAGGACTGTACACACTGGGTGCTACGGGGCACAGGATGGAATGTTCACACAGTGTGCAGCAGGGCAAAGGCAGGACTGTTCACATTGGGTGCTCCAGAGCAGAGGCAGGACTGTTCCCACTGTGTTCAGCAGGGCACAGTCAGGACTGTACACACTTGGTGCTGTGGGGCACAGGCAGGACTGTTCACACTGGGTGCTGTGGGGTACAAGCAGGCCTGTTCACATTGGGTGCTGTGGGGCCCAGGCAGGGCTGTTCACACTGGTTGCTGTGGGGCACAGGCAGGACTTTTCACACTGGCTATTGCGGGGTACAGACAGGACTGTTCACTCAGTTCTGCGGGGCACAGTCAGGACTGTTCACACTGAGTGCTTCGGGGCACAGACTGGACTGTTCACAATGCATGCTGCCGGGCACAGACAGGAGTGTTCACTCTTAGTTCTGCAGGGCATAATCAGGACTGTTCACACTGGGTGCTGCTGGGCACAGACAGGACTGTTCACATTGCATGCTGTTGGGCTCAGACAGGACAATTCACACTGAGGGCGGTGGAGTACAGACAGGACTGTTCACAATGGATGCGGTGGGGCACAGACGGGATTGTTCATACTGGGTGCGTTTGATCACAGGCAGGACTTTTCACACTGGGTGTGGTGGAGTACAGACAGGACTGTTCATACTGGGTCCGGTGGAGCACAGACAGGACTGTTCATACTGGGTGCTGCCGGTCACAGGCACGACTTTGCACACTGGGTGCTGTGTGGCACAGTCAGGACTGTTCACACTGGGTGCTGCACGGCATCGACAGGATTGTTCACACTGGGTGCTGCAGGGCACAGGCTGGAATGTTCACACTGGGTGCTCCAGAGCACAGGCAGGACTGTTCACCCTGTGTTCAGCAGGGCACAGTCAGGACTGTACAGACTGGGTGCTGTGGGGCACAGGCAGGAGTGTTCACATTGGGTGCTGTGGGGCCCAGGCAGGGCTGTTCACACTGGGCTCTGCGGGACAAAGGCAGCACTGTACACACTGGGTGCTGCGGGGCTCAGACAGGACTGTTCACACTTGGTGCTGCGGGGCACAGGCAGGACAGTTCATGCTGGGTGCTGCAGGGCACAGACAGGACTGTTCACACTGGGTGTTGCGGGTCACAGACAGTATTGTTCACACTGGGGGCTGCGGGACACAGGCAGGACAGTTCACAGTGGGTGCTGCAGGGTACAGGCAGGACTGTTCAGTCAGTTCCACTGAGCACAGAGAAGACTGTTCATACTTGGTGATGTGGGGCACAGACAGTGTTATTCACACTGGGTGCTGCAGGGCTCAGACAGGACTGTTCACACTGGGTGCTGTGGGGCACAGACAGCGTTATTCACACTGGGTGCTGCAGGTCTCAGACAGGACTGTTCACACTGGCTGCTGTCGGGCACAGGCAGGAATGTTCACACTGGGTGCTGCGGGGCACGGGTCGGTCTGTTCACACTAGGTGCTGCTGATTCAAAGGCAGTACTGTACACACTGGGTGCTGCAGGGCACAGGCAGGACTGTTTACACTGGGTGCTGCGGGGCAAAGGCAGGACAGTTTATGCTGGGTGCTGTGGGCAACAGCCAGGGCAGTTCACAGTGGGTGATGCGGGGCACTGGCAGGACTGTTCACAGTGGGAGCTGCAGGGCACACACAGGACTTTTCACACTAGGTGCTGCCGGGCACAGGCAGGACTGTGCTCACTGGGTGCTGTGTGGCACAGTCAGGACTGTTCAAGCTGGGTGCTGCAGGGCACAGACAGGACTGTTCACACTGGATGCTGCGTGGCATGGACTGGTCTGTTCACGGTGGGAGCTGCGGGACACAGACAGGACTGTTCACACTGGAGGCTGCAGGGCACAGACAGGTCTGTTCTCATTGGGTGCTGCCGGGTTCAGACAGGACTGTTCACACTGCGTGCTGCGGATTCTCAAACAGGAGAGATCACATTAGGTGCTGCGAGGCAAAGATAGGAATGTTCACACTCGTTGCTGCGGGGCACAGATTGCGCTGTTCACAATGTGTGCTGTGGGGCACAGACAGGACTGTTCACACTGGGCGCTGCAGGTTCATAGGCAGGACTGTACACACTGGGTGCCGCAGGGCGCAGGCAGGACTGTTTACACTGGGTGCTGTGGGGAACAGGCAGGACAGTTCACGCTGGGTGCTGTGGGGAACAGGCAGGACTGTTCACACTGGATTCTACTGAGCACAGGCAGGACTGTTCACACTGGGTGCTGCGTGTTCACCGACAGGAATATTCAAACTTGATGCTGCGTGGCACAGAAGGGATTGTTCACACAGGATGTTGACGGCCACTGGGGGCTGCGGGACACAGGTAGGACTGTTCACACTGGTTGCTGCAGGACACAGGCAGGTCTGTTCACACTAGGTGTTGAAGTTTCAAAGGCAGGACTGTACACACTGGGTGCTGCAGGGCACAGCAGGACTGTTGACACTGGGTGCTGTGGAGGACAAGTAGGACTGTTCATACTGGGTGCTGCGGTGCAAATGCAGGACTGTTCAAACTGGGTGCTGCGCGCACATGCAGCACTGTTCATACTGGGGGCTGCGGGGCACAGTCTGAAATGTTCACACAGGGTGCAGCAGGACCAAGGCAGGGCTGTTCACACTGGGTGCTCCAGAGCACAGGCAGGACTGTTCCCACTGTGTTCAGCAGGGCACAGTCAGGACTGTTCACACTGGGTGCTGTGGGGCACAGACAGGACTGTTCCCACTGTGTTCAGCAGGGCACAGACAGGACTGTTCACACCGTGTGCTGTGGGGTATAAGCAGGACTGTTCACACTGGGTGCTGTGGGGCTCAGTCAGGACTGTTCACACTGGGCTTTGCGGGACACAGGCAGGACTGTACACACTTGTCTCTGCGGGGCACAGACAGGACTGTTCACACTGGGTGCTGCGGGGCACAGGCAGGACAGTACACGCTGGGTGCTGTGGGGCACAGGCAGGACTGTTTACACTGGGTGCCATGGAGCACATTTAGGACTGTTCACAGTGGGTGCTGCGGGCCACACACAGGACTGTTCACACTGGGTGCTGCCGGGCACAGGCAGGACTGTTCACACTGGGTGCTGCGGATTCTAAAACAGGAGAGATCACACTAGGTGCTGCGAGGCAAAGACAGGAGTGTTCACACTGGTTGCAGCGGGGCACAGACAGCGCTGTTCACAATGTGTGCTGTGGGGCACAGACAGGACTGTTCATACTTGGTGTTGCGGGGTACAGTCCGGAATGTTCACACTGTGTGCTGCAGGTCACAGACAGGAATTTTCACACTGGCTGCTGTGGGGCACAGGCAGGACTGTTCACACCGGGCGCTGCAGGGCACAGGCAGGTCTGTTCACACTAGGTGCTGCAGATTCAAAGGCAGGATTGTACACACTGGGTGCTGCGGGGCACAGGATGGAATGTTCCCACTGTGTTCAGCAGGGCACAAGCAGGACTGTTCACACAGTGTGCTGTGGGGTACAAGCAGGACTGTTCACATTGGGTGCTGTGGGCCCCAGGCAGGGCTGTTCACACTGGGCTCTGCGGGACACAGGCAGGACTGTTCACACTGGGTGCTGCGGGGCACAGGCAGGACAGTTCATGCTGGGTGCTGTGGGGCACAGGCAGGACTGTTTACATAGGTGCCATAGAGCACAAATAGGACTGTTCACATCGGCTGCTGCTGAGCACATACAGGACTGTTCACACTGGGTGCTGTGGGGTACAAGCAGGACTGTTCACATTGGGTGCTGTGGGGCACAGACAGGACTGTTCACACTGGGCGCTGCAGGGCACAGACAGGTCTGTTCACACTGGGTGCTGCGGGGCACAGGCAGGACAGTTCACGCTGGGTGCTGTGGGGAACAGGCAGGACTGTTCACACTGGATTCTACTGAGCACAGGCAGGACTTTTCACACTGTGTGCTGCGTGTTCACCGACAGGAATATTCAAACTTGGTGCTGCGTGGCACAGAAGGGACTGTTCACAAAGGGTGTTGCGGGTCACAGACAGTACTGTTGGCACTGGGGGCTGCGGGACACAGGTAGGACTGTTCACACTAGGTGCTGCAGGTTCAAAGGCAGGACTGTACACACTGGGTGCTGCAGGGCACAAGCAGGACTGTTGACACTGGGTGCTGTGGGGAACATGTAGGACTGTTCATACTGGGTGATGCGGGGCAAATGCAGGACAGTTCAAACTGGCTGCTGCGTGCACAGGCAGCACTGTTCATACTGGGTACTGTGGGGCACAGGCAGGACTGTTCACCCTTGGTGTTGTGGGGCACAGGCACGTCCATTCGCACTCGGTGCTGTGGGGCATAGGCAGGAGTGTTTACAGTGGAAGCGGCGGGGCACAGACCGGATTGTTCACACTGGGTGCTGTGGGGCCCAGGCAGGTCTGTTCACACTAGGTGCTGCAGGTTCAATAGCAGGGCTGTACACACTGGATGTTGCAGGGCACAGGCAGGACTGTTCACACTGTGTGCTGCGGGGCACGGCAGGACAGTTCACGCTGGGTGCTGTGGGGAACAGGCAGGACAGTTCACAATGGGTGTGTTGGAGCACAGACAGGACTGTTCATACTGGGTGCTGCCAGGCACAGGCAGGACTGTGCACATTGGGCGCTGCGGGGCACAGGCAGGACTTTTCACATTGGCTACTGCGGGGCACAGACAGGACTGTTCACTCTTGGTTCTGTGGGGCACAGTCTGGACTGTTCACACTGGGTGCTGTGGGACACAGACAGGACTGTTCACCCTTGGTTCTGCGGGGCACAGGCAGGACTGTTCACAATGCATGCTGTGGAGCACAGACATGACTGTTCACTCTTGGTTCTGCGGGGCGCAGCCAGGACTGTACCAGTGCGTGCTGTCGGGCACAGAGAGGACTGTTCGCACTGGGTGCTGTGTATCACAGGCGGTATTGTTCACATTGGCTGCTGTGGGGCTCAGAAAGGACAATTCACACTGAGTGCGGTGGAGTACAGACAGGACTGTTCACAATGGATGCGGTGGGGCACAGACGGGATTGTTCATACTGGGTGCGGTGGATCAGAGACAGGACTGTTCACACTGGGTGCTGTGGATCACAGACAGGACTGTTCACACTAGGTGCTGCAGTTTCAAAGGCATGACTGTACATACTGGATGCTGCAGGGCACAAGCAGGACTGTTTACACTGTATCATACTGGGCACAGGCTGGACAGTTCAGGCTGGGTGCTGTGGGGAACAGGCAGGACATTTCACACTGGGTGCTGCGGTGTACAGACAGGACTGTTCACTGTCGGTTCCACTGAGCACAGAGAGGGCTGTTCATACTGGGTGCTGTGGGGAACAGACAGGGGGTTGGGGGACCGAGGCAGGACTGTTGCAGTGCACAGACAGGACTGTACACACTGGATGCTGTGGGGAACAGACAGCGTTATTCACAGTGGGTGCTGCAGGTCTCAGACAGGACTGTTCACACTGGCTGCTGTGGGGCACAGGCAGGAATGTTCACACTGGGCGCTGCGGGGCACAGGTGGGTCTGTTCACACTAGGTGCTGCCGGTTCAAAGGCAGTACTGTACACACTGGGTGCTGCAGGGCACAGGCAGGACTGTTTACACTGGGTGCTGCGGGGCAAAGGCAGGACAGTTTATGCTGGGTGCTGTGGGGAACAGGCAGGACAGTTCACAGTGGGTGTTGTGGGGCACTGGCGGGACTGTTCACAGTGGGAGCTGCGGGGCACAAGCAGGACTGTGCACACTGGGTGCTGTGTGGCACAGTCAGGACTGTGCACGCTGGGTGCTGTATGGCACGGTAAGGATTGTTCAAACTGGGTGTTGCGGGGCACAGACAGATCTGTTCTCACTGGGTGCTGCTGGGCACAGACAGGACTGTTCACATGGAGGCTGCGGGGCACAGACAGGTCTGTTCTCACTGGGTGCTGCCTGGCCCAGACTAGACTGTTCACACTGGGTGCTGCGGATTCTCAAACAGGAGAGATCACACAAGGCGCTGCGAGGCAAAGACAGGAGTGTTCACACTGGTTGCAGCGGGGCACAGACAGCGCTGTTCACAATGTGTGCTGAGAGATACAGTCCGGAATGTTCACACTGGGCGCTGCAGGGCACAGGCAGGTCTGTTCACACTAGTTGCTGCAGATTCAAAGGCAGGACTGTACACACTTGGTGCTGCAGGACACAGGCAGGACTCTTCACACTGGCTGCTCCAGAGCACAAGCAGGACTTTTCCCACTGTGTTCAGCAGGGCACAGGCAGGACTGTTCACACCATGTGCTGTGGGGTACAAGCAGGACTGTTCACATTGGGTGCTGTGGGCCCCAGGCAGGACTGTTCACACTGGGGCTCTGCAGGACACAGGCAGGACTGTACACACTGGGTGCTGCGGGGCAAAAACAGGACTGTTCACACTGGGTGCTGCGGGGCACAGGCAGGACCGTTCACGCTGGGTGCTGTGGGGCACAGGCAGGACAGTTTACACTGGGCACCATGGAGCACAGAAAGGACTGTTCACACCGGGTGCTGCTGAGTACAGACAGGGCTGCTCACACTGGGTGCTGTGGGGCACAGACAGGACTGTTCACACTGGGCGCTGCTGGGCACAGGCAGGTCTGTTCACACTTGGTGCTGCAGGTTCATAGGCAGGACTGTACACACTATGTGCTGCAGGGCGCAGGCAGGACTGTTTACACTGGGTGCTGCGGGGCACAGGTAAGCTTTTTCACACTGGGTGCTGCGGGGCACAGACAGGATTGTTCACACTGGGTGCTGCGGGACACAGGCAGGTCTGTTCACACTAGGCGCTGCAGGTTCAAAGACAGGACTGTACACACTGGGTGCTGCAGGGCACAGACAGGACTGTTGACAATGGGTGCTGTGGGGAACAGGTAGGACTGTTCACACTGGGTGCTGCCGGGCAAATGCAGGACTGTTCAAACTGGCTGCTGCGCGCACAGGCAGCACTGTTCATACTGGGTACTGTGGGGCACAGGCGGGACTATTCACCCTTGGTGTTGTTGGGCACAGGCACGTCTGTTCGCACTGGTTGCCGTGGGGCATAGGCAGGAGTGTTTACAGTGGAAGCGGCGGGGCACAGGCAGGACTGTTGACACTGGGTGCTGTGGGGCACAGGCAGGTCTGTTCACACGAGGTGCTGCAGGTTCAATGGCAGGGCTGTACACAATGGGTGCTGCAGGGCACAGGCAGGACTGTTCACACTGTGTGCTGCGGGGCACAGGCAGGACAGTTCACGCTGGGTGCTGTGGGAAACAGGCAGGACAGTTCATACTGGCTGTTGCGAGGAACAGGCAGGACTGTTCACAATGGGTGTGGTGGAGCACAGACAGCACTGATCATACTGGGTGCTGCCAGGCACAGGCAGGACTGTTCACACTGGGTGCTGTGGGGCCCAGGCAGGTCTGTTCACACTGGTTGCTGTGGGGCACAGGCAGGACTTTTCACACTGGCTTCTGCGGGGCGCAGGCAGGAATGTACCAGTGCGTTCTGTCGGGCACAGAGAGCACTGTTCGCACTGGGTGCTGTGTATCACAGGCAGGATTGTTCACATTGGCTGCTTTGGGGCACAGAAAGGACAATTCACACTGAGTGCGGTGGAGTATAGACAGGACTGTTCACAATGGATGCGGTGGGGCACAGACGGGATTTTTCATACTGGGTGCGGTGGATCACAGGCAGGACTTTTCACACTGGGTGCGGTGGGGAACAGGCAGGACTGTTCACATTGGGTGCTGCGTGTTCACCAACAGGAATGTTCAAACTTGGTGCTGCGTGGCAGAGGAGGGACTGTTCACACAGGGTGTTGCGGGTCACAGACAGTATTGTTCACAGTGGGTGCTGCGTAGCACAGGCAGCAATGTTCATACTGGGTGCTGCGGGGCACAGACAGGACTGTTCACATTGGGTGCTGCGGGGCATGGACAGGGCTGTTCACGGTGGGAGGTGCGGGACACAGACAGGACTGTTCACACTGGAGGCTGCGGGGCACAGACAGGTCTGTACTCACTGGGTGCTGCCGGTTTCAGACAGGAATGTTCACACTGTGTGCTGTGGATTCTCAAACAGGAGAGTACACACTGGGCGCTGCGAGGCAAAGACAGGACTGTTCACACTTGGCTTTTTGGGGCACATGCAGGGCTGTTCACACTAGGGGCTGCGGGGCACAGACAGGACTGTTCACACCGGGTGCTGTGGGGCAAAGGCAGGATTGTTCACACTGGGTGCTGAAGGGCACAGAAAGGACTGTTCACACTTGGTGCTGCTGAGCACAGACAGGACTGTTCACACTGGGTGCTGCTGAGCACAGACAGGACTGTTCTCACTGTGTGCTACGCGTTCACAGACAGGGCTGTTCACACCGGGTGCTATAGATCACAGGCAGGAATGTTCACATTGGGTGCTGCGGGGCACAGACCAGACAGTTCACACTGGGTGCTGCGGAGAACAGACAGTTCTGTTCTCATGGGTGCTGCGGGGCATAGAATGGACTGTTCACACTGGGTGCTGGGGGTTCTCAAACAGGAGAGTACATACTGGGTGCTGCGAGGCCAAGACATGACTGTTCATAATGGGTGCTGCGGGTTCTCAAACAGGAGAGTTCACACAGGTTGCTGCGAGGCACAGACAGGACTTTTCACTCTGGGCTCCATGGAGCACAGGCAGGACTGTTCACATTGGGCGCTGCGGGGCACAGGCAGGCCTGTTCACACCAGGTGCTGCAGATTCAAAGGCAGGACTATACACATTGGGTGCTGCAGGGCACAGGCAGGACTGTTCACACAGGGTGCTGCGGGGCACAGAACAGACAGTTCACGCTGGGTGCTGTGGGGAACAGGCTGGACTGTTCACACTGGGTTCCACTGAGCACAAACAGGACTGTTCATACTGGGTGCGGTGGTGCACTAACAGGACTGTTCATAGTGGGTGCAGTGGATCAAAGGCAGGACTGTTCACACTGGGTAATGTCGTGCACAGGCAGGAATGTTAACACTGGGTGTTGCATGTTCACAGACAGGAATGATCACAATTGGTGCTGCGGGGCACAGACAGTACTTTTCATACTGGGTGCTGCGGGGCACAGAAGGGACTGTTCACACCGGGTGTTGCGGGTCACAGACAGGACTTTTCACACTGGGCGTCTGCGGGGCACAGGCAGGTCTGTTCACACTAGGTCCTGCAGGTTCACAGGCAGGACTGTTTACACTGGGTGCTGAGGGGCACAGACAGGGCTGTTCACACTGGGTGCTGTGGGACACAGACAGGGATGTTCACACTGGGTGCTGTGGGACACAGACAGGGATATTCACACTGGGTGCTGTGGGACACAGACAGGACTGTTCTCACTGGGTTCTGCTAAGCTCAGAAAGGAATGTTCACACTGGGTACAGCTAAGCACAGATAGGAATGTTCAGACTGGGTGCTGTGTATCACAGGCAGCACTGTTCACACTGGCTACTACGGGGTATAGATAGGACTGTTCACACTGTGTGCTGCGTGGCACAGACATGACTGTTCACACTGAGAGCTGCGTGTTCACAGACAGGACTGTTCACACTGTGTGTTGCGGGGCACAGACAGGTCTGTTCACATTGGGTGCTGTGGGGCACAGACAGGACTGTTCAGACTGGGTGCTGTGGGGCAGAGACAGGACTGTTCACTGGGTGCTGCTAAGCTCAGAAATGAATGTTCACACTGTGTACAACTAAGCACATATAGGAATGTTCACACTGGGTGCTGTGTACCAAAGGCAGGACTGTTCACACTGGATACTGTGGGGCACAGACAGGACTGTTCACTCTGCATGCTGTTGGGCACAGGCAGGACTGTTCACACTGGGTGCTGTGTATCACAGGCAGGACTGCTCACACTGGGTGCTGTGTATCACAGGCAGGACTGTTCACACTGGCTGCTGCGGGGCACAGACAGGACTATTCACACTGAGTGAGGTGGAGTAGAGACAGGATTGTTCACAATGGGTGCGGTGGAGCAGAGACAGGACTGTTCATACTGGTTGCTGCCGGACACAGGCAGGACTGTTCACAATGGGTGCTGCGGGGCACAGAAAGGACTGTTCACACTGTGTGCTGCGGGGCATGGACAGAACTGAACACTGGGTGCTATGTATCACAGGCAGGACTGTGGGGCACAGACAGATCTGTTCTTATGGGTGCTGCCGCGAACAGACTGGATTGTTCACACTGGGTGCTGTGGGTTCTCAAACAGGAGAGTACACATTGGGTGCTGTGAGGCAAAGACAGGACTGTTCACACTTGGCGCTGCGAGGCACAGGCAGGGCTGTTCACACTAGGTCCTGCAGGTTCAAAGGCAGGACTGTACACACTGTGTGCTGCAGGGCACAGGCAGGACTGTTCACACTGGGTGCTGCAGGGCGCAGGCCGGACTGTTTACACTGGGTGCTGTGGGGCACAGGCAGGACAGTTCATGCTGGGTGCTGCGGGGTACAGGCAGGACTGTTCACACTGGGTTCCACTGAGCAGAAACAGGACTGTTCACACTGGGTGCTGTGGGGAACAGGCAGGACTGTTCACACTGGGTGCTGTGGGGTACAGGCAGGACTGTTCACACTGGGTTCCACTAAGCAGAAACAGGACTGTTCACACTGGGTGCGGTGGTGCACTAACAGTACTGTTCATAGTGGGTGCAGTGGATCAAAGGCAGGACTGTTCACACTGGGTTCTGTGGGGCACAGGCAGGACTGTTAACACTGGGTGCTGCATGTTCACAGACAGGAATGATCACACTTGGTGCTGCGGGGCACAGAAGGGACTGTTCACACAGGGTGTTGCGGGTCACAGACAGTACTGTTCACACTGGGTGCTGCAGTCACAGGCAGGACTGTTCACACTAGGTGCTGTGGGGCACAGACAGGACTGTTCACACTGTGTACAACTAAGCACATATAGGAATGTTCAAACTGGGTGCTGTGTACCAAAGGCAGGACAGTTCACACTGGCTACAACGGGCACAGACAGGACTGTTCACTCCTGGTTCTGCGGGGCACAGACAGGACTGTTCACACTGCATGCTGTGGGGCACAGACAGGACTGTTCACTCTTGGTTCTGCAGGGCACAGACAGGATTGTTCACACTGTGTGCAGCAGGACAGAGGCAAGACTGTTCACACTGGGGGCTGCGGAGAACAGGCAGGACTCTTCCCATTGCACGCAGCAGGGCACAGGCAGGACTTTTCGCACTGGGTAGTGTGGGGCACAGGCAGGATTGTTCACACTGGGTGCTGTGGGACACAGGCAGGACTGTTCACTCTAGGTGCTTTGGAGCACAGGCAGGTCTGTTCACACTGGGTGCCGTGGGTCACAGTCAGGACTGTTCACACTGGGCTCCACGGAGCACAGACAGGACTGTTCACACTGGGTGTTGTTGGGCAGAGAAAGGACTGTTCACACTGGCTGCTGCTGAGCACAGACAGGACTGTTCACACTGGGTGCTGCTGAGCACAGACAGGACTGTTCACAGTGGGTGCTGGGGTGTCACAGTCAGGGCTGTTCAAACTGGGTGCTGCGGGTTCTCAAACAGGAGTGTTCACACTGGTTGCTGTGAGGCAAATACAGGACTGTTCATATTGGGTGCTGCGGGGCACAGACAGCACTGTTCACACTGGGTGCTATGTATCACAGGCAGGACTGTTCACACTGGGTGCTGCGGGGCACAGGCAGGAGTAGTTACAGAGGTTGCTGTGGGGCACAGAAAGGACTGTTCACACTGGGTGAAGCGGGGCATAGACAGGTCTGTTCTCACTGGGTGCTGTGGGGCACAGACAAGTCTGTTCACACTGGGCACTGCGGGTTCTCAAATAGGTGAGTTCACAATGGGTAATGCGAGGCACAGACAGGACTGTTCACACTGTGTGCTGTGGGTTTTCAAACAAGAAAGTTCACACTGCGTGCTGCGGGCTCAGACAACACTGTTCACAATGTGTGCTGTGCGGCACAGTGAGGACTGTTCATACTTGGTGCTGCGGGGTACAGGCCGAAATGTTCGCACTTGGTGCTGCCGGTCACAGACAGGACTGTTCACACTGGCTGCTGTGGGGCACAGCCAGGCCTGTTCGCACCAGGTGCTGCAGGTTCAAAGGCAGGCAGGACTATACACATTGGATGCTGCAGGGCACAGGCAGGTCTGTTCACACTGGCTGCTGCGGGGCACAGAGAGGACTGTTCCCAATGGGTGCTGCTGAGCACAGACAGGGCTGTTCACACTGGGTGCTGTGGGGCACAGGCAGGACTGGTCACGCTGGTTGCTGCAGGGCACAGACCAGACATTTCACACTGGGTGCTGTGGGGCACAGACAGATCTGTTCTCATGGGGGCTGCGGGACACAGACTGGACTGTTCACACTGGGTGCTGCGGGTTCTCAAACAGGAGAGTACACACTGGGTGCTGCAAGGCAAAGACAGGACTGTTCCCACTGGGTGCTGCGTGGCCCAGACATGACTGTTTACACTGAGAGCTGCGGGTTCACAGACAGGACAGTTCACACTGGGTGCTGTGGGGTACAGGCAGCACTGTTCACGCTGGGCGCTGCGGGGCACAGGCAGGTCTGTTCACACTAGGTCCTGCAGGTTCAAAGGCAGGACTGTTCACACTGGGTTCCTCTGAGCACAGACAGGACTGTTCATACTGGGTGCGGTGGTGCACCAACAGGACTGTTCATAGTGGGTGCAGTGGATCAAAGGCAGGTCTGTTCACACTGGGTGCTGCGTGGCACAGACAGGACTGTTCACACTGGGTGCTACAGGGCACACAAAGACTGTACACACTGGGTGCTGAGGGGCACAGACAGGACTGTTCAGACTGGGTGCTGTGGGGCAGAGACAGAACTGTTCGCACTGGGTGCTGCTGAGCACAGACAGGACTATTCAGGCTGGGTGCTGAGGGGCACAGACTGCACTGATCATACTGGGTGGGGTGAGGCACAGGCATGGCTGTTCACACTGGGTGCTATGGGGCACAAACAGGACTGTTCACTCTTGGTTCTGTGGGGCATTGGCAGGACTGTTAACTCTGGGTGCTGCTGAGCACAGACAGGACTATTCAGGCTGGGTGCTGCTAAGCTCAGAAATGAATGTTCACACTGTGTACAACTAAGCACATATAGGAATGTTAACACAGGGTGCTGTGTACCAAAGGCAGGACTGTTCACACTGTCTACTGCGGGGCACAGACAGGACTATTCACACTGCATGCTGTTGGGCACAGACAGGACTATTCACTCTTGGTTCTGCGGGGCTCAGACAGGACTGTTCACACTGGGTGCTGTGTATCGCTGACAGAATTGATCACGCTGGCTGCTGCGGGGCACAGACAGGACTATTTACACTGAGTGAAATGGAGTAGAGACAGGACTGTTCACAATGGGTGCGGTG
This sequence comes from Carcharodon carcharias, assembly GCF_017639515.1. Classification (NCBI taxonomy): domain Eukaryota; kingdom Metazoa; phylum Chordata; class Chondrichthyes; order Lamniformes; family Lamnidae; genus Carcharodon; species Carcharodon carcharias. The sequence continues at coordinate 85,217,886 of NC_054481.1, forward strand.
GAGCAGAGATAGGACTGTTCATACTGGTTGCTGCCAGGCACAGGCAGGACTGTGCACACTGGGTGCTGCCGGACATAGGCAGGACTGTTCACAATGGGTGCTGTGGGGCACAGAAAGGACTGTTCACACTGTGTGCTGTGGGGCAAGGAAAGGACTGTTCACACTGGGAGCTGCTGAGCATAGATTGGGCTGTTCACACTGGGTGCTGCGGGTCACAGACATGACTGTTCACACTGGGTGCTGCAGGGCACAGGCAGGACTGTTCATACTTTGTGCTGTGGGGCACAGGCAGGACTGTTCACACTGGCTGCTGCGGTGCACAGAGAGGACTGTTCACACCAGGTGCTGCTGAGCACAGACAGGGCTGTTCACACTGTGTGCTGCGCGTTCACAGACATGGCTGTACACACTGGGTGGTATGGGTCACAGGCAGGACTGTTCACGCTGGGTGCTGTGGGGCACAGGCAGGGCTGGTCACGCTGGTTGCTGCAGGGCACAGACCAGACATTTCACACTGGGTGCTGTGGGGCACAGACAGATCTGTTCTCATGGGGGCTGCAGGACACAGACTGGACTGTTCACACTGGGTGCTGCGGGGCACGGGCAGGTCTGTTCACACTGGGTTCCACTGAGCAGAAACAGGACTGTTCACACTGGGTGCGGTGGTGCACTAACAGTACTGTTCATAGTGGGTGCAGTGGATCAAAGGCAGCACTATCCACACTAGGTGCTGTGGGACACAGGCAGGAGAGTTAACACTGGGTGCTGCATGTTCACAGAAAGGAATGATCATACTTGGTGCTGCGGGGCACAGACAGTTCATTTCACACTGGTTGCTTCGGGGCACAGAAGGGACTGTTCACAACGGGTGTTGCGGGTCACAGACAGTACTGTTCACACTGTGTGCTGCAGGTCACAGGCAGGACTGTTCACACTGAGTGCTGCGGCTCACAGACAGGACTGTTCACATTTGCTGCTGTGGGGCACAGGCAGGACTGTGCAGACTGGGTGCTGCCGGGCACAGACAAGAACGTTCACACTGGGTGTTGCGGGAACGGACAGGACTGTTCACACTGGGTGTTGCGGGAATGGACAGGACTGTTCACACTGGGTGCTCCCTGGCACAGGCATGACTATTCACAAGGGGTGCTACTGAGCACAGACAGGACCATTTACACCGGATGCTGCGAGTTAAAAGACAGGGTTTGTTCACACTGGGTGTTGTGGATCAAAGATTGGTCTGTTCACACTGGGTGCTTCGGGACACAGGTAGGACTGTTCACACTGGGCACTGCGGGTTCTCAAACAGGTGAGTTCACACTGGGTAGTGCGAGGCACAGACAGGACTGTTCACACTGTGTGCTGCGGGTTCTCAAACAAGAGAGTTCACACTGGCTGCTGCGGGCTCAGACAGCACTGTTCACAATGTGTGCTGTGCGGCACAGTGAGGACTGTACATACTTGGTGCTGCGGGTTACAGGCCGTAATGTTCGCACTTGGTGCTTCCGGTCACAGACCAGACATTTCACACTGGGTGCTGTGGGGCACAGACAGATCTGTTCTCATGGGGGCTGCGGGACACAGACTGGACTGTTCACACTGGGTGCAGTGGGTTCTCAAACAGGAGAGTACACACTGGGTGCTGCAAGGCAAAGACAGGACTGTTCCCACTGGGTGCTGCGTGGCCCAGACATGACTGTTTACACTGAGAGCTGCGGGTTCTCAAACAAGAGAGTTCACACTGGCTGCTGCGGGCTCAGACAGCACTGTTCACAATGTGTGCTGTGCGGCACAGTGAGGACTGTACATACTTGGTGCTGCGGGGTACAGGCCGTAATGTTCGCACTTGGTGCTGCCGGTCACAGACCAGACATTTCACACTGGGTGCTGTGGGTTCATAGACATCACTGTTCACACTGTGCGCTGTGGGACACAGGCAGGAATGTTCACATTGGGTGCTGCGGGCCACAGGCAGGAGTGTTCACGCTGTGTGCAGCAGGACAGAGGCAGGACTGTTCACACTGGGGGCTGCGGAACAAAGGCAGGACTGTTCCCATTGCATGCAACAGGGCACAGGCAGGACTGTTCGCACTGGGTAATGCGGGGCACAGGCAGGATTGTTCACACTGGGTGCTGTGGGGCACAGACAGGTCTGTTCACACTGGGCACTGCGGGTTCTCAAACGGGTGAGTCCACACTGTGTGCTGCGAGGCACAGACAGCACTGTTCACAATGTGTGCTGTGGGGCACAGTGTGGACTGTTCATACATGGTGCTGCGGGATACAGGCTGGAATGTTCACACTGGTTGCTGCGGGACACAGCCAGGACTGTTCACACCAGGTGCTGCAGGTTCAAAGGCAGGACTGATCACGCTGGCTGCTGTGGGGCACAGGCAGGCCTGTTCACACTGGGCGCTGTGAGGCACAGGCAGGCCTGTTCACACCAGGTGCTGCTGGTTCAAAGGTAGGACTATACACATTGGATGCTGCAGGGCACAGGCAGGACTGTTCACACTGGGTGCTGCGGGGCAAATGCAGGACTTTTCACACTGGGTGTTGCAGGGCACAGAGAGGACTGTTCACACTGGGTGCTGCTGAGCACAGACAGAACTGTTCACACTGGGTGCTGCGGGACACAGACAAATCTGTTCTCATGGGTGCTGCGGGACACAGACTGGACTGTTCACACTGGGTGCTGCGGGTTCTCAAACAGGACAGTACACACTGGGTGCTGCGAGGCAATGACAGGACTGTTCACAATGGGAGCTGCGTGGCCCAGACACGAATTTTCACACTGCGAGCTGTGGGTTCACAGACAGGACAGTTCACACTGGGTGCTGTGGGGCACAGGCAGGTCTGTTCACACTCGGTCCTGCTGGTTCAAAGGCAGGACTGTACACACTGGGTGCTGCGGGGCACTGGCAGGACAGTTCACACTGGGTGCTGTGGGGTACAAGCAGGACTGTTCACACTGTTTTCCACTGAGCACAGAAAGGACTGTTTATACTGGGTCTGGTGGTGCACTAACAGTACTGTTCATAGTGGGTGCAGTGGATCAAAGGCAGGTCTGTTCACACTGCGTGCTGCGGGGCACACAAAGACTGTTCACACTGAGTGCTGAGGGTCACAGACAGGACTGTTCACACTGGGTGCTGCAGGTCACAGGCAGGAATGTTCACACTGGGTGCTGTGGGGCACAGACAGGACTGTTCACACTGGGCGCTGCTAAGCTCAGATATGAATGTTGACACTGGGTTCAACTAAGCACATATAGGAATGTTCAAACTGGGTGCTGTGTACCAAAGGCAGGACAGTTCACATTGGCTACAGGAGGCACAGACAGGACTGTTCACTCTTGGTTCTGTGGGGCACAGACAGGACTGTTCACACTGCATGCTGTGGGGCACAGACAGGACTGTTCACTCTTGATTCTGCAGGGCACAGACAGGACTGTTCACTCTTGGTTCTGCATATCAAAGACAGGACTGTTCACAATGGGTGCTGCGGGGCACAGAGAGGACTGTTCACACTGTGTGCTGCGGGGCATGGACAGGACTGTGCACACTGGGTGATGCTGAGCCTTGATAGGCCTGTTCACACTGGGTGCTGTGGGTTCATAGACATCACTGTTCACACTGTGCGCTGTGGGACACAGGCAGGAATGTTCACATTGGGTGCTGCGGGCCACAGGCAGGAGTGTTCACGCTGTGTGCAGCAGGACAGAGGCAGGACTGTTCACACTGGGGGCTGCGGAACACAGGCAGGACTGTTCCCATTGCATGCAACAGGGCACAGGCAGGACTGTTCGCACTGGGTAATGCGGGGCACAGGCAGGATTGTTCACACTGGGTGCTGTGGGACACAGGCAGGACTGTTCACTCTGGGTGCGGTGGGGCACAGACAGGTCTGTTCACACTAGGATCCACGGAGCATAGACAGGACTGTTCACACTGGGTGCTATTGGGCAGAGAAAGGACTGTTCACACTGGGTGCTGCTGAGCACAGACAGGACTGTTCACACTGGGTGCTGCTGAGCACAGACAGGACTGTTCACACTGGGTGCTGGGGGGTCACAGATAGGGCTGTTCACACTGGGTACTGCAGGTTCTCAAACAGGAGAGTTCACACTGGGTGCTGCGGGGCACAGACAGCGCTGTTCACAATGTGTGTTGCAGGGCACAGACAGGAATGTTCACACTGGGTGCTATGGATCACAGGCAGGACTGTTCACACTGGGTGCTATGGATCACAGTCAGGACTGTTCACACTGGGTGCTGCGGGGCACAGGCAGGACTGGTTACAGTGGTTGCTGCAGGGCACAGAAAGGACTGTTCACACTGGGTGCAGCGGGACATAGACAGGTCTGTTCTCACCGGCTGCTGTGGGGCACAGACAGGTCTGTTCACACTGGGCACTGCGGGTTCTCAAACGGGTGAGTTCACACTGGGTGCTACGAGGCACAGACAGCACTGTTCACAATGTGTGCTGTGGGGCACAGAGTGGACTGTTCATACATGGTGCTGCGGGATACAGGCTGGAATGTTCACACTGGTTGCTGCGGGACACAGCCAGGACTGTTCACACCAGGTGCTGCAGGTTCAAAGGCAGGACTGATCACGCTGGCTGCTGTGGGGCACAGGCAGGCCTGTTCACACTGGGCGCTGTGAGGCACAGGCAGGCCTGTTCACACCAGGTGCTGCTGGTTCAAAGGTAGGACTATACACATTGGATGCTGCAGGGCACAGGCAGGACTGTTCACACTGGGTGCTGCGGGGCAAATGCAGGACTTTTCACACTGGGAGTTGCAGGGCACAGACTGGACTGTTCACACTGGGTGCTGCGGGTTTTCAAACAGGAGAGTACACGCTGGGTGCTGCGAGGCAAAGACAGGACTGTTCACACTGGGTGCTGCGTGGCCCAGACATGACTGTTCACACTGAGAGCTACGGTTTCACAGACAGGACAGTTCGCACTGGGTGCTGCGGGGCACAGGCAGGTCTGTTCACATTAGGTCCTGCAGGTTCAAAGGCAGGACTGTACACACTGGGTGCTGCGGGGCACAGGCAGGTCTGTTCGCACTGGGTTCCTCTGAGCACAGACAGGATTGTTCATAATGTGTGCGGTGGTGCACTAACAGGACTGTTCATACTGGGTGCAGTGGATCAAAGGCAGCCCTGTTCACACTGGGTGCTGCGGGTTCACGGACAGGACAGTTCAAACTGGGTGCTGCGGGGCACAGAATGGACTGTTCACACTGGGTGCTGCAGGGCACACTAAGACCGTTCACACTGAGTGCTGAGGGGCACAGACAGGACTGTTCACACTGGGTGCTATGGGGCAGAGACACGACTGTTCACACTGGGTGCTGCTAAGCTCAGAAAGGAATGTTCACACTGGGTACAGCTAAGCACAGACAGGACTGTTCAGACTGAGAGCTGCGTGTTCACAGACAGGACAGATCACATTGGGTGCTGTGGGGCACAAACAGGACTGTTCAGACTGGGTGCTGTGGGGCAGAGACAGAACTGTTCACAATGGGTGCTGCTAAGCTCAGAAATGATTGTTCACACTGTGTACAACTAAGCACATATAGGAATGTTCACACTGGGTGCTGTGTACCAAAGGCAGGACTGTTCACACTGGCTACTGCGGGGCACAGACAGGACTGTTCATACTGCGTGCGGTGGTGCACTAACAGTACTGTTCATAGTGGGTGCAGTGGATCAAAGGCAGGTCTGTTCACACTGCATGCTGCGGGGCACACAAAGTCTGTTCACACTGGGTGCTGCGTGACACAGACAAGACTGTTCACACTGGGTGCTGCAGGGCACACAAAGACTGTTCACACTGAGTGCTGAGGGTCACAGTCAGGACTGTTCACGCTGGCTGCTGTGGGGCACAGACAGGACTATTTACACTGAGTGAGGTGCAGTAGAGACAGGACTGTTCACAAAGGGTGCAGTGGAGCACAGACAGGACTGGTCATACTGGGTGCTGCCGGACATAGGCTGGACTGTTCACAATGGGTGCTGTGGGGCACAGAAAGGATTGTTCACACTGTGTGGTGCAGGGCATGGACAGGACTGTTCACACTGGGTGCTGCTGAGCTTAGATTGGGCTGTTCACACTGGGTGCTGCGGGTTCACATACATGACTGTTCACACTTTGTGCTGTGGGGCACAGGCAGGACTGGTCACGCTGGGACCTGCAGGTTCAAAGGCAGGACTGTACACACTGGGTTCTGCAGGGCACAGGATAGACTGTTTACACTGGGTGCTGTGGGGAACAGACAGGACTGTTGACACTGGTGCTGCAGGGCACAGGCAGGACTGTTCGCACTGGGTTCCTCTGAGCACAGACAGGACTGTTCATACTGGGTGCAGTGGATCAAAGGCAGGCCTGTTCACACTGGGTGCTGCGGGGCATGGACAGGACTGTTCACACTGAGAGCTGCGGGTTCACAGACAGGACTGCTCACATTGGTGCTGTGGGACACAGATAGGACTGTTCACACTGTGAGCTGAGGGTTCACAGACGGGACTGTTCACACTGAGAGCTGAGAGTTCACAGACAGGACTGTTCACACTGGGTGCAATGGGGCAGAGACACGACGGTTCACATTGGGTGCTGCTAAGCTCAGAAAGGAATGTTCACACTGGATGCTGTGGGACACAGACAGGACTAATTACACTGAGTGAGATGGAGTAGAGACAGGACTGTTCACAATGGGTGCGTTGTAGCAGAGACAGGACTGTTCATACTGGTTGCTGCCGGGCACAGGCAGGATTGTTCACGCTGGGTGTTGTGGGGCACAGGCAGGACCGTGTTCACAATGGGTGCTGCTGAGCATAGATTGGGCTGTTCATCCTGGGTGCCGCAGGTTCACAGACAGGACTGTTCACACTGTGTGCTGTGGGGCACAGGCAGGAATGTCCACACTGAGTGCTGCGGGGCACAGGCAGGAATGTTCACAATGGGTGCTGTGAGGCACAGAAAGGATTGTTCACACTGGGTGCTGCGGGGCATGGACAGGACTGTTCACAATGGGTGCGGTGGAGCAGAGACAGGACTGTGCACACTGGGTGCTGCCGGACACAGGCAGGACTCTTCACAATAGGTGCTGTGGGGCACAGAAAGGACTGTTCACACTGTGTGCTGTGGGGCGTGGACAGGACTGTTCACACTTGGCGCTACGGGGCACATGCAGGGCTGTTCACACTAGGTCCTGCAGGTTCAAAGGCAGGATTGTACACACTGTGTACTGCAGGGCACAGGCAAGACTGTTTACACTGGGTGCTGTGGGGCACAGGCAGGATTGTTCACACTGGGTTCCACTGAGCACAAACAGGACTGTTCATACTGTGTGCGGTAGTGCACTAACAGTACTGTTCATAGTGGGTGCAGTGGATCAAAGGCAGGACTGTTAACACTGGGTGCTGTGGGGCACAGGCAGGACTGTTAACACTGGGTGCTGCATGTTCACAGACAGGAATGATCACACTTGGTGCTGCGGGGCACAAGCCGGCCTGTTCACACCAGGTGCTGCAGGTTCTAAGGCAGGACTATACACATTGGGTGCTGTAGGGCATAGGCAGGACTTTTCACACTGGGTGCTGCGGGGTGCAGGCCAGACAGTTCACACTGGGTGCTGCAGGGCACAGACAGATCTGTTCTCATGGATGCTGCGGGGCACAGACTGGACTGTTCACACTGGGTGCTGCGGGTTCTCAAACAGGAGAGTACACACTGGGTGCTGCGAGACAAAGACAGGACTGTTTACGCTTGGTGCTCCAGGGCACAGGCAGGGCTGTTCACACTAGGTCCTGCAGTTTCAAAGGCAGGACTGTACACATTGTGTGCTGCAGGACACAGGCAGGACTGTTTACACTGGGTGCTGTGGGGCACAGGCAGGACTGTGCACATTGAGTGCTGCGGGTCACAGACAGGACTGTTCACATTTGCTGCTGTGGGGCACAGGCAGGACTGTTCACACTGAGAGCTGCGGGTTCACAGACATGACATTTCACATTGGGTGCTGTGGGGCACAGGCAGATATATTCACACTGGGCGCTGCGGGGCACAGGCAGGGCTCTTCGCACTAGATACTGCAGGTTCAAAGGCAGGACTGTACACGCTGAGTGCTGCAGGTCATAGGCAGGACTGTTTACACTGGTTGCAGTGGATCAAAGGCAGAACTGTTCACACTGAGTGCTGCTAAGCACAGACAGGACTATTGAGGCTGGGTGCTGAGGGGTGCAGACAGTACTGATCATACTGGGTGTGGTGGGGTACAGGCATGTCTATTCGCACTGGGTGCAATGGGGCACAGACAGGACTTTTCACACTTGGTTCTGCGGGGCAGAGGCAGGACTGTTCACACTGGGTGCTGCTGAGTACAGACAGGACTGTTCACATTTGGTGCTGATGATCACAGACAGGACTTTTCACACTGGATGCTGCTAAACTCAGGAATGTATGTTCACACTGGGTACAACTATGCACATATAGGAATGTTCACACTGGGTGCTGTGTACGAAAGGCAAGATTGTTCACACTGCATGCTGTGGGGCACAGACAGGACTGATCACTCTTGGTTCTGCGGGACACAGGCAGGGATTTTCACACTGGGTGCTGTGTATCATAGGCAGGACTGTTCACACTGGGTGCTGCGGGGCACAGGCAGGCCTGTTCACACCAGGTGCTGCAGGTTCAAAGGCAGGACTATACACATTGGGTGCTGCAGGGTATAGGCAGGACTGTTCACACTAGGTGCTGCGGGTTCTCAAACAGTAGAGTATACCCTGGGTGCTGCGAGGCAAAGACAGGGCTGTTCACGCTTGGCCCTCCAGGGCACAGGCAGGGCTGTTCACACTAGGTCCTGCAGGTTCAAAGGCAGGACTGTAAACGCTGGGTGCTATTGGGAACAGGCAGGACTGTTCACACTGGGTGCTGCGGGGTACAGGCAGGACTGTTCACACTGGGTGCTGCGTGGCACAGAAGGGACAGTTCACCTCGGGTGTTGCGGGTCACAGACTGTACTGTTCACATTGGATGCTGCAAGTCACAGGCAGGATTGTTCACACTGGGTGCTGTGGGGCACAGGCAGGACTGATCATACTGGGTGTCGTGGGGCACAGGCATGGCTGTTCGCATTGAGTGCTATGGGGCACAGACAGGACTGTCCACATTGGCTATTGTGGGATACAGGCAGGACTGTGCAGACGGTGTACTGCGGGGCACAGGCAGGACTGTTCACATTGAGTGCTGCGGGTCACAGACAGGACTGTTCACATTGGCTACTGTGGGGCACAGGCATTACTGTGCAGACTGGGTGCTGCGGGGCACAGACAAGAATGTTCACACTGGGTGCTGCGGGGCACGGACAGGACTGTTCACACTGGGTGCTGCAGGGCACAGGCGGGAATGTTCACCCTGTTTGCTGTGGGGCACAGACAGGACTGTTTACATTGGGTGCTGCGGAGCACAGGCTGCACTGTTTATATTGGCTGCTGCGGGGAACAGGCAGGACTGTTCACACTGGGTGCTGTGGGGCTCAGGCAGGATTGTTCACACTGGGAACTGTGGGGCAAGGGCAGGTCTGTTCGCACTGGGTGCCGAGGGGCACAGGCAGGACTGTTCACACTGGGTGCTGCTGAGCACAGACAGGACCATTCAAACTGGGTACTGCGATTTCAAAGACGGGGTTTGTTCAAACTGGGTGCTGTGGATCACAGGTTGGTCTGTTCACGCTGGGTGCTGCGGGACATAGGCAGGACTGTTCACCCTGGGTGCTGTGGGACACAGACAGGACTGTTCACACTGGGTGCTGTGGGACACAGGCAGGACTGTTCACACTGGGTACTGCGGGACACAGACAGGACTGTTCACACTGGATGCTGTGGGACACAGGCAGGACTGTTCACATTGGCTGCTATGGTGCAGAGACAGGACTGTTCACAGTGGGTGCTACTAAGCTCAGAAAGGAATGTCCACACTGGGTACAGCTAAGCACAGATAGGTATGTTCAGACTGGGTGCTGTGTATCACAGGCAGCACTGTTCACACTGGCTACTGTGGGGCACAGACAGGACTGTTCACACTGGGTGCTGCGTGGCACAGACAGGACTGTTCACACTGAGAGCTGCCGCTTCACAAACAGGACAGTTCACATTGGGTGCTGCGGGACACAGACAGGACTGTTCACACTGGGTGCTGCGGGACACAGACAGGACTGTTAACACTGGGTGCTGCGGGGCACAGGCATCAATGATCATACTGGGTGCTGCGGAGCAAAGGCAGGATTGTTCACACTGTTTGTTGTGGGGCACAGGCAGGACTGTTCACATTGGCTGCTGTGGGGCACAGGCAGGATTGTTCACACTGGGTGTTGCTGAGCACAGACAGGACCATTCACACTGGGTGCTGCGAGCTCAATGACAGGGTTTGTTCACACTGGGTGCTGTGGATCACAGGTTGGTCTGTTCACACTGGGTGCTGCGGGACACAGGCAGGACTGTTCACACTGGGTGCTGTGGGGCACAGACAGGACTGTTCACACTGGGTGCTGTGGGGCACAGACAGGACTGTTCACAATGGGTGCTGCAGGACAAAGGCAGGGCTGGTCACACTGTGTCCTGTGGGGTACAGAAAGGACTGTTCACCCTGGGTGCGACTGAGCACAGACAGGGCTGTTCACACTGTGTGCTGTGTGTTCACAGACAGGGCTGTTCACACAGAGTGCTGTGTGTTCACAGACAGGGCTGTTCACACTGTGTGCTGTGTGTTCACAGACAGCACTGTTCACACTGTGTGCTGTGTGTTCACAGACAGGGCTGTTCACACTGTGTGCTGTGTGTTCACAGACAGCACTGTTCACACTGTGTGCTGTGTGTTCACAGACAGGGCTGTTCACACTTTGTGCTACGCGTTCACGGACAGGGCTGTTCACACTGGGTGATACGCGTTCACAGACAGGGCTGTTCACACTGGGTGCTATGGATCACAGGCAGGATTGTTCACACTGGGGGCTGCGGGTCATAGGCACTTGTGGTCACACTGGGTGCTGCGGGGCACAAACCAGACAGTTCACACTGGGTGCTGCGGGTTCTCAAACAGGAGAGTACACATTAGATGCTGCGAGGCAAAGACAGGACTGTTCACACTGGGTGCTGCGTGGCCGAGACATGACTGTTCACACTGAGAGCTGCAGGTTCACGGACAGGACAGTTCATACTGGGTGCTGCGGGGCACAGACTGGTCTGTTCACACTGGGTGGCGTGGGACACAGGCAGGACTGTTCACACTGGGTGCTGTGGTGCGGAGACAGTACTGTTCACAGAGGGTGTGACTAAGCTCAGAAAGGACTGTTCACACTGGGTGCTGTGGGTTCTCAAACAGGAGAGTACACACTGGATGCTGCGAGGCAAAGACAGGACTGTTCACACTGGTGCTGCGTGGCCCAGATATGACTGTTCACACTGAGAGCTGCGGGTTCACAGGCAGGACAGTTCACACTGTGTGCTGCGGCGCACAGGCAGGACTGGTCACACTGGGTGCTATGGGAAACAGACCATACAGTTCACACTGGGTGCTGCGGGGCACAGACAGATCTGTTCTCATGGGTGCTGCGGGGCACAGACTGGACTGTTCACACTGGGTGCTGCAAGTTCTCAAACAGGAGAGTACACATTGGGTGCTGCGAGGCAAAGACAGGACTGTTCACACTTGGCGTTCCGGGGCACAGGCAGTGCTGTTCACACTAGACCCTGCAGGTTCAAACGCAGGACTGTACACACTGTGTGCTGCCGGGCACAGGCAGGACAGTTCACGCTGGGTGCAGTGGGGAACAGGCAGTACTGTTCACACTGGGTGCTGCGGGGAACAGGCAGTACAGTTCACACTGGGTGCTGCGGGCAACAGGCAGGACTGTTCACACTGGGTTCCACTGAGCACAAACAGTACTTTTCATATTGGGTGCTGCGGGGCACAGAAGGGACTGTTCACACTGGGTGTTGCGGGTCACAGACAATACTGTTCACACTGTGTGCTGCAGGTCACAGGCAGGACTGTTCACACTGGGTGCTGTGGGGCACAGTCAAGACGGTTAACACTGGGTGCTGCATGTTCACAGACAGGAAATATCACACTTGGTGCTGCGGGGCACAGACAGTACTTTTCACACTGGGTGTTGCGGGACACAGACAGTACTGTTCACACTGGGTGCGGTGGGGCACAGTCAGGACTGTTAACGCTTGGTGCTGTGGGGCACAGAGAGTACTGTTCACACTGGGGGCTGCTGGGCACAGGCATGAATGTTAACGCTGGTTGCTGTGGGGCACAGACAAGACTGTTCACACTGGGTGCTGCAGGGCACAGGCTGCACTGTTCATACTGGCTGCTGCGTGGCACAGGCAGGACTGTTCACACTGGGTGCTGTGGGGCAAGGGCAGTTCTGTTCGCACTGGGTGCCAAGTGGCTCCGGCAGGACAGTTCACACTGGGTGCTGCTGAGCACAGACAGAACCATTCACACTGGGTGCTGCCAATTGAAAGACAGAGTTTGTTCACACTGGGTGATGTGGATCACAGGTTGGTCTGTTAACACTGGGTGCTGCGGGGCAAAGGCAGGACTGGTCACACTGGGTCCTGTGGGGCATAGGCAGGACTGGTCACACTGAGTGCTGCGGGGCACAAACCAGACAGTTCACACTGGTTGCTGCGGGGCACAGAGAGTTCTGTTCTCATGGGTGCTGCCGGGCACAGACAGGACTGTTCACACTGGGTGCTGCGGGTTCTCAAACAGGAGAGTACACATTGGGTGCTGCGAGGCAAAGTCAGGACTGTTCACACTGGGAGCTGCGTGGCCCAGACATGACTGTTCACACTGAGAGCTGCGGATTCACGGACAGGACAGTTCACAATGGGTGCTGTGGGGCACACAAAGACTGTTCACACTGGGTGCTGTAGGACACAGGCAGGACTGTTCACATTGGCTGCTATGCTGCAGAGACAGGACTGTTCACACTGAGTGCTACTAAGCTCAGAAAGGAATGTTCACACTGGGTACAGCTAAGCACAGATAGGAATGTTCAGACTGCGTGCTGTGTATCACAGGCAGCACTGTTCACACTGGCTACTTTGGGGCACAGACAGGACTGTTCACACTGGGTGCTGTGTATCGCAGGCAGCACTGTTCACACTGGCTACTTTGGGGCACAGACAGGACTGTTCACACTGGGTGCTGCGTGGCACAGTCAGGACTGTTCACACTGAGAGCTGCCGCTTCATAATCAGGACAGTTCACACTGGGTGCTGGTGGCACAGACAGGACAGTTCACACTGGGTGCTGCGGGACACAGACAGGACTGTTCACACTGGGTGCTGTTGGACACAGACAGGACTGTTCACACTGGGTGCTGCGGGGCACAGGCAGGATTGTTCACACTGTGTGTTGCAGGGCACAGGCAGGACTGTTCACATTGGCTGCTGTGGGGCACAGGCAGGACTGTTAACACTGGGTGCTGCAGGTCACAGGCAGCAATGTTCATACTGGGTGCTGCGGGGCACAGGCAGGATTGTTCACACTGGGTGTTGTGGAGAACAGGCAGGAATGTTCACACTGGGTGCTGCAGGGCACAGGCCGGATTGTTCACACTGGGTGATGCTGAGTACAGACTGGACCATTCACACTGGGTGCTGCGAGTTCAATGACAGGGTTTGTTCACACTGGGTGCTGTGTATCACAGGTTGGTCGGTTCACACTGGGTGATGCAGGACACAGGATGGACGGTTCACACTGGGTGTTGCGGGGCACAGGCAGAACAATTCACACTGGGTGCTGCGGGGCACAGGCAGGATTGTTCACACTGGGTGTTGCTGAGCAAAGACAGGACCATTCACACTGGGTGCTGCGAATTCAATGACAGGGTTTGTTCACACTGGGTGCTGTGTATCACAGGTTGGTCTGTTCACACTGGGTGCTGCGGGACATAGGCAGGACTGTTCACCCTGGGTGCTGTGGGATACAGGCAGTACTGTTCACATTGGCTGCTATGGTGCAGAGACAGGACTGTTCACACTGGGTGCTAATAAGCTCAGAAAGGAATGTTCACACTGGGTACAGCTAAGCACAGATAAGAATGTTCAGAATAGGTGCTGTGTATCACAGGCAGCACTGTTCACACTGGCTACTGCGGGGCAGAGACAGGACTGTTCACACTGGGTGCTGCGTGGCACAGACACGACTGTTCACACTGAGAGCTGCCGCTTCACAAACAGGACAGTTCACACTGGGTGCTGTGGCACACAGACAGGTCTGTTCACACTGGGTGCTGCGGGACACAGACAGGACTGTTCACACTGGGTGCTGTGGGGCACAGACTGGACTGTTCACACTGGGTGCTGTGGATCACAGGTTGGTCTGTTCACACTGGGTGCTGCGGGACACAGGCAGGACTGTTCACACTGGGTGCTGCGGGACACAGGCAGGACTGTTCACACTGGGTGCTGCGGGGCACAGACAGGACTGTTCACACTGGGTGCTGTGGGACACAGATAGGTCTGTTCGCACTGGGTGCTGCGGGTTTTCAAACAGGAGAGTACACACTGGATGCTGCGAGCCAAAGACAGGACTGTTCACACTGAGTGCTGCAGGGCACAGGCAGGACTGTTTACACTGTGTGCAGTGGATCAAAGTCAGCACTTTTCACACTGTGTGCGGTGCAGCACAGACTGGAATGTTCATTCTGGGTGTTGCTCGGCACTGAAAGGAGTATTCACTCTAGGTGCTGCTGAGGATGGACAGGTCCGTTCACTTCTGGTGCTGATGGTTCACAAACATGACTTTCACACTGTGCACTGGGGGGCACAGGCAAGAATGTTAAAACTTTGTGCTGCATGGCACAGGCAGGACTGTTCACACTGGGAGCTGCATGGCACAGGCAGGACAGTTCATGCTGGTGATGTGGGGAACAGGCAGGACTGTTCACAATGGGTTCCACTGATCACAAACAGGACTTCTCATACTGGGTGCGGTGGTCCACTAACAGTACTGTTCATAGTGGGTGCAGTGGATCAAAGGCAGGACTGTTCACACTGGGAGCTGCGGGGCCCACACAGGACTGTTCACGGTGGGTGCTGCATGTTCACAGGCAGGAATGATCACACTTGGTGCTGCGGGACACAGACAGTAATTTTCATACTGGGTGCTGCGGGGCACATAAGGGACTCTTCACAACGGGTGTTACGGGTCACAGACAGTACTAGTCACACTGGGTTCTGCAGGTCACAGGCAGGACTGTTCACATTGGGTGCTGTGGGGCACAGGCAGGACTATTAACACTGGGTGCTGCATGTTCACAGACAGGAAATATCACACTTGGTGCTGCGGGGCACAGACAGTACTTTTCACACTGGGTGCAACGGGGCAAAGAAGGTACTTTTCACACTGGGTGTTGCGGGACACAGACAGTACTGTTCACAGTGGGTGCGGTGGGGCACAGTCAGGACTGTTAACACTTGGTGCTGTGGGGCACAGACAGTACCGTTTACACTGGGTGCTGCTGGGCACAGGCATGAATGTTAACCCTGGTTGCTGTGGGTCACAGACAAGAATGTTCACACTGGGTGCTGCAGGGCACAGGCTGCACTGTACATACTGGCTGCTGCGTGGCATAGGCAGGACTGTTCACACTGTGTGTGGCGGGGTTCAGGCAGGATCGTTCACACTGGGTGCTGTGGGGCAAGGGCAGTTCTGTTTGCACTGGGTGCCGAGTGGCTCAGGCAGGACAGTTCACACTGGGTGCTGCTGAGCACAGACAGAACCATTCACACTGGGTGCTACAATTGAAAGACAGGGTTTGTTCACACTGGGTGATGTGGATCACAGGTTGGTCTGTTCACACTGGGTGCTGCGGGACATAGGCAGGATTGTTCACACTGGGTGCTGCGGGGCACAGACAGGACTGTTAACACTGGGTGCTGCGGGGCAAAGGCAGGACTGGTCACACTGGGTCCTGTGGGGCACAGGCAGGACTGGTCACACTGGGTCCTGTGGGGCACAGGCTGGACTGGTCACACTGGGTGCTGCGGGGCACAAACCAGACAGTTCACACTGTTGCTGCGGGGCACAGAGAGTTCTGTTCTCATGGGTGCTGCGGGGCACAAACAGGACTGTTCGCACTGGGTGCTGCAGGTTCTCAAACAGGAGAGTACACATTGGGAGCTGTGAGGCAAAGTCAGGACTGTTCACAGTGGGAGCTGCGTGGCCCAGACATGACCGTTCACACTGAGAGCTGCGGGTTCACGGACAGGACAGTTCACAATGGGTGCTGTGGGGCACACAAAGACTGTTCACGCTGGGTGCTGAGGGGCACAGACAGGACTGTTCACACTTGGTGCTGTGGGACACAGGCAGGACTGTTCACATTGGCTGCTATGGTACAGAGACAGGACTGTTCACACTGGGTGCTACTAAGCTCAGAAAGGAATGTTCGCACTGGGTACATCTAAGCACAGATAGGAATGTTCAGACTGGGTGCTGTGTATCACAGGCAGCACTGTTCACACTGGCTACTTTGGGGCACAGACAGGACTGTTCACACTGGGTGCTGCGTGGCACTGTCAGGACTGTTCACACTGAGAGCTGCCGCTTCACAAACAGGACAGTTCACGCTGGGTGCTGCGGGGCACAGACAGGACTGTTCACACTGGGTGTTGCGGGACACAGGCAGCAATGTTCATACTGGGTGCTGCGTGGCACAGGCAGGATTGTTCTCACTGTGTGTTGCGGGGCACAGGCAGGACTGTTCACATTGGCTGCTGTGGGGTACAGGCAGGACTGTTAACACTGGGTGCTGCAGGTCACAGGCAGCAATGTTCATACTGGGTGCTGCGGGGCACAGGCAGGATTGTTCACACTGTGTGTTGCTGAGCACAGTCAGGACCATTCACACTGGGTGCTGTGGATCACAGGTTGGTCTGTTCACACTGGGTGCTGCGGGTCACAGACTGGACTGTTCACACTGCGTGCTGTGGGACACAGATAGGACTGTTCACACTGGGTGCTGCGGGTTCTCAAAGAGGCGAGTACACACTGGATGCTGCGAGGCAAAGACAGGACTGTTCACACTGAGTGCTGCAGGGCACAGGCAGGACTGTTCACATTGGCTGCTGTGGGGCACATGCAGGATTGTTCACACTGGGTGTTGCAGGGCACAGGCAGAACTGTTCACACTGGGTGCTGTGGGGCACAGGCAGGATTGTTCACACTGGGTGTTGCTGAGCACAGACAGGACCATTCACACTGGGTGCTGCGAGTTCAATGACAGGGTTTGATCACACTGGGTGCTGTGGATCACAGGTTGGTCTGTTCACACTGGGTGCTGCGGGACATAGGCAGGACTGTTCACCCTGGGTGCTGTGGGACACAGGCAGTACTGTTCACATTGGCTGCTATGGTTCAGAGACAGGACTGTTAACACTGGGTGCTGCGAGGCAAAGGCAGGACTGGTCTCACTGGGTCCTGTGGGGCATAGGCAGGACTGGTCACACTGAGTGCTGCGGGGCACAAACCAGACAGTTCACACTGGTTGCTGCGGGGCACAGAGAGTTCTGTTCTCATGGGTGCTGCGGGGCACAGACAGGACTGTTCACACAGGGTGCTGCGGGTTCTCAAACAGGAGAGTACACACTGGGTGCTGCGAGGCAAAGTCAGGACTGTTCACACTGGGAGCTGCGTTGCCCAGACATGACTGTTCACGCTGAGAGCTGCGGATTCACGGACAGGACAGTTCACAATGGGTGCTGTGGGGCACACAAAGACTGTTCACACTGGGTGCTGAGGGGCACAGACAGGACTGTTCACAATTGGTGCTGTGGGACACAGGCAGGACTGTTCACATTGGCTGCTATGGTGCAGAGACAGGACTGTTCACAGTGGGTGCTACTAAGCTCAGAAAGGAATGTTCGCACTGGGTACATCTAAGCACAGATAGGAATGTTCAGACTGCGTGCTGTGTATCACAGGCAGCACTGTTCACACTGGCTACTTTGGGGCACAGACAGGACTGTTCACACTGGGTGCTGCGTGGCACAGTCAGGACTGTTCACACTGAGAGCTGCCGCTTCATAATCAGGACAGTTCACACTGGGTGCTGGTGGCACAGACAGGACTGTTCACACTGGGTGCTGTTGGACACAGACAGGACTGTTCACACTGGGTGCTGCGGGACACAGACAGGACTGTTCACACTGGGTGCTGGTGGCACAGACAGGACTGTTCACACTGGGTGCTGTTGGACACAGACAGGACTGTTCACACTGGGCAAAAACAGAATTACCTGGAAAAACTCAGCAGGTCTGGCAGCATCGGCGGAGAAGAAAAGAGTTGACGTTTCGAGTCCTCATGACCCTTCGACAGAACTTGAGTTCGAGTCCAGGAAAGAGCTGAAATATAAGCTGGTTTAAGGTGTGTGTGTGGGGGGCGGAGAGATAGAGAGACAGAGAGGTGGAGGGGGTTGGTGTGGTTGTAGCGACAAACAAGCAGTGATAGAAGCAGATCATCAAAAGATGTCAACAACAATAGTACAATAGAACACATAGGTGTTAAAGATAAAGTTGGTGATATTATCTAAACGAATGTGCTAATTAAGAATGGATGGTAGGGCACTCAAGGTATAGCTCTAGTGGGTTTTTTTTTTATTTTTTTTTTTTTTTATTTTATATAATGGAAATATATAATGGAAATGCCACCAGCACCCAGTGTGAACTGTCCTGATTATGAAGCGGCAGCTCTCAGTGTGAACAGTCCTGACTGTGCCACGCAGCACCCAGTGTGAACAGTCCTGTCTGTGCCACCAGCACCCAGTGTGAACTGTCCTGATTATGAAGCGGCAGCTCTCAGTGTGAACAGTCCTGACTGTGCCACGCAGCACCCAGTGTGAACAGTCCTGTCTGTGCCCCAAAGTAGCCAGTGTGAACAGTGCTGCCTGTGATACACAGCACGCAGTCTGAACATTTAGATAATATCACCAACTTTATCTTTAACACCTATGTGTTCTATTGTACTATTGTTGTTGACATCTTTTGATGATCTGCTTCTATCACTGCTTGTTTGTCGCTACAACCACACCAACCCCCTCCACCTCTCTGTCTCTCTATCTCTCCGCCCCCCACACACACACCTTAAACCAGCTTATATTTCAGCTCTTTCCTGGACTCGAACTCAAGTTCTGTCGAAGGGTCATGAGGACTCGAAACGTCAACTCTTTTCTTCTCCGCCGATGCTGCCAGACCTGCTGAGTTTTTCCAGGTAATTCTGTTTTTGTTTTGGATTTCCAGCATCCGCAGTTTTTTTGTTTTTATCTCTCTGTTCACACTGGGTGCTGCGGGACACAGACAGGACTGTTCACACTGGGTGCTGCGGGACACAGACAGGACTGTTCACACTGGGTGCTGCGGGGCACAGACAGGACTGTTCACACTGGGTGCTGTGGGATACAGGCAGGACTGTTCACACTGGGTGCTGCGGGTCACAGACTGGACTGTTCACACTGGGTGCTGTGGGACACAGATAGGACTGTTCACACTGGGCGCTGCGGGTTCTCAAACAGGAGAGTACACACTGGATGCTGCGAGGCAAAGACAGGACTGTTCACACTGAGTGCTGCAGGGCACAGGCAGGACTGTTGACACTGTATGCAATGTATCAAAGTCAGGACTTTTCACATTGTGTGTGGTGCAACACAGACTGGAATGTACATTCTGGGTGTTGCTCGGCACTGAAAGGAGTATTCACTCTAGGTGCTGCTGATGATGGACAGGTCTGTTCACTTCTGGTGCTGATGGTTCACAAACATGACTTTCACACTATGCGCTGGGGGGCACAGGCAAGAATGTTAAAACATTGTGCTGCATGGCACAGGCAAGACACTTCACACTGGTGATGTGGGGAACAGGCAGGACTGTTCACAATGGGTTCCACTGATCACAAACAGGACTTTTCATACTGCGTGCGGTGGTGCACTGACAGTACTGTTCATAGTGGGTGCAGTGGATCAAAGGCAGAACTGTTCACACTGGGATCTGCGATGCCCACACAGGACTGTTCACGATGGGTGCTGCATGTTCACAGACAGGAATGATCACACTTGGTGCTGCGAAAAAAAGACAGTACTATTCATACTGGTTGCTGCGGGTCACAGACAGTACTGTTCACACGGGGTTCTGCAGGTCACAGGCAGGACTGTTCACGCTGGGCGCTGTGGGGCACAGGCAGGACTGTTAACACTGGGTGCTGCATGTTCACAGACAGGAAATATCACACTTGGTGCTGCGGGGCACTGACAGTACTTTTCACACTGGGTGCAGCGGGGCAAAGAAGGGACTTTTCACACTGGGTGTTGCGGGACACAGACAGTACTGTTCACAGTGGGTGTGGTGGGGCACAGTCAGGACTGTTAACACGTGGTGCTGTGGGGCACAGACAGTACTGTTCACACTGGGTGCTGCTGGGCACAGGCATGAATGTTAACCCTAGTTGCTGTGGGGCATAGATAAGACTGTTCACACTGGGTGCTGCAGGGCACAGGCTGCACTGTTCATACTGGCTGCTGCATGGCACAGGCAGGACTGTTCACACTGGGTGCGGCGGGGTTCAGGCAGGATCGTTCACACTGGGTGCTGTGGGGCAAGAGCAGTTCTGTTCGCACTGGGTGCCGAGGGGCTCAGGCAGGACAGTTCACACTGGGTGCTGCTGAGCACAGACAGAACCATTCACACTGGGTGCTGCCAATTGAAAGACAGGGTTTGTTCACACTGGGTGATGTGGATCACAGGTTGGTCTGTTCACACTGGGTGCTGCGGGACATAGGCAGGAGTGTTCACACTGGGTGCAGCGGGGCACAGACAAGACTGGTCACACTGGGTGCTGCGGGGCAAAGGCAGGACTGATCTCACTATGTCCTGTGGGGCACAGGCAGGACCGGTCACACTGGATGCTGCGGGTCACAAACCAGACAGTTCACACTGGTTGCTGCGGGGCACAGAGAGTTCTGTTCTCATGGGTGCTGCGCTGAACAGACAGGACTGTTCACACTGGGTGCTGCGGGTTCTCAAACAGGAGAGTACACATTGGGTGCTGCGAGGCAAAGTCAGGACTGTTCACACTGGGAGCTGCGTGGCCCAGACATGACTGTTCACAATGAGAGCTGCGGGTTCACGGACAGGACAGTTCACCATGGGTGCTGTGGGGCACACAAAGACTGTTCACACTGGGTGCTGAGGGGCACAGACAGGACTGTACACATTTGGTGCTGAGGGACACAGGCAGGACTGTTCACATTGGCTGCTATGGTGCAGAGACAGGACTGTTCACACTGAGTGCTACTAAGCTCAGAAAGGAATGTTCACACTGGGTACAGCTAAGCACAGATAGGAATGTTCAGACTGGGTGCTGTGTATCACAGGCAGCACTGTTCACACTGGCTACTTGGGGCACAGACTGGACTGATCACACTGTTTGCTGCGTGGCACAGTCAGGACTGTTCACACTGAGAGCTGCCGCTTCACAAACAGGACAGTTCACATTGGGTGCTGCGGGACACAGACAGGACTGTTCACACTGGGTGCTGCATGACATAGGCAGCAATGTTCATACTGGGTGCTGCGTGGCACAGGCAGGATTATTCTCACTGTGTGTTGCGGGGCACAGGCAGGACTGTTCACATTGGCTGCTGCGGGACACAGGCAGGACTGTTAACACTGGGTGCTGCAGGTCACAGGCAGCAATGTTCATACTGGATGCTGCGGGGCACATGCAGGATTGTTCACACTGGGTGTTGTGGGGCACAGGCAGGACTGTTCACACTGGGTGCTGCGGGGCACATGCAGGATTGTTCACACTGGGTGTTGCTGAGCAAAGACAGGACCATTCACACTGGGTGCTGCGAGTTCAATGACAGGGTTTGCTCACACTGGGTGCTGTGGATCACAGGTTGGTCTGTTCACACTGGGTGCTGCGGGACATAGGCAGGACTGTTCACCCTGGGTGCTGTGGGACACAGGCAGTACTGTTCACATTGGCTGCTATGGTTCAGAGACAGGACTGTTAACACTGGGTGCTACTAAGCTCAGAAAGGAATGATCACACTGGGTACAGCTAAGCACAGATAGGAATGTTCAGAATGGGTGCTGTGTATCACAGGCAGCACTGTTCACACTGGCTACTGTGGTGCTCAGACAGGATTGTTCACACTGTGTGCTGCGTGGCACAGACAGGACTGTTCACACTGAGAGCTGCCTCTTCACAAACAGGACAGTACACACTGGATGCTGCGAGGCAAAGTCAGGACTGTTCACACTGAGTGCTGCAGGGCACAGGCAGGACTGTTTACACTGTATGCAATGTATCAAAGTCAGGACTTTTCACACTGGGTGCGGTGCAGCACAGACTGGAATGTTCATTCTGGGTGTTGCTCGGCACTGAAAGGAGTATTCACTCTAGGTGCTGCTGAGGATGGACAGATCTGTTCACTTCTGGTGCTGATGGTTCACAAACATGACTTTCACACTGTGCGCTGGGGGGCACAGGCAAGAATGTTAAAACTTTGTGCTGCATGGCACAGGCAGGACTGTTCACACTGGGAGCTGCATGGCACAGGCAGGACACTTCACACTGGTGATGTGGGGAACAGACAGGACTGTTCACACTGGGTGCTGCGGGTTCTCAAACAGGAGAGTACACATTGGGTGCTGCGAGGCAAAGTCAGGACTGTTCACACTGGGAGCTGCGTGGCCCAGACATGACTATTCACACTGAGAGCTGCGGGTTCACGGACAGGACAGTTCACAATGGGTGCTGTGGGACACACAAAGACTGTTCACACTGGGTGCTGAGGGGCACAGACAGGACTGTTCACACTTGGTGCTGTGGGACACAGGCAGGACTGTTCACATTGGCTGCTATGGTGCAGAGACAGGACTGTTCACACTGAGTGCTACTAAGCTCAGAAAGGAATGTTCACACTGGGTACAGCTAAGCACAGATAGGAATGTTCAGACTGGGTGCTGTGTATCACAGGCAGCACTGTTCACACTGGCTACTTGGGGCACAGACTGGACTGATCACACTGTTTGCTGCGTGGCACAGTCAGGACTGTTCACACTGAGAGCTGCCGCTTCACAAACAGGACAGTTCACATTGGGTGCTGCGGGGCAAAGACAGGACTGTTCACACTGGGTACTGCGGGACACAGACAGGACTGTTCACACTGGGTGCTGCATGACACAGGCAGCAATGTTCCCACTGGGTGCTGCGTGGCACAGGCAGGATTGTTCACACTGTGTTGCAGGACACAGGCAGGACTGTTCACATTGGCTGCTGTGGGGTACAGGCAGGACTGTTAACACTGGGTGCTGCAGGTCACAGGCAGCAATGTTCATACTGGATGCTGCGGGGCACAGGCAGGATTGTTCACATTGGGTGTTGCTAAGCAAAGACGGGACCATTCACACTGGGTGCTGCGAGTTCAATGACAGGGTTTGTTCACACTGGGTGCTGTGGATCACAGGTTGGTCTGTTCACACTGGGTGCTGCGGGACATAGACAGGACTGTTCACCCTGGGTGCTGTGGGAGACAGGCAGTACTGTTCACATTGGCTGCTATGGTTCAGGGACAGGACTGTTCACACTGGGTGCTGCGAGGCAAAGTCAGGACTCTTCACACTCGGTCCTGCAGGTTCAAAGGCAGGACTGTACACACTGAGTGCTGCAAGGCACAGGCAGGACTGTTTACACTGTGTGCAGTGGATCAAAGTCAGCACTTTTCACACTGGGTGTGGTGCAGCACAGACTGGAATGTTCATTCTGGGTGTTGCTCGGCACTGAAAGGAGTATTCACTCTAGGTGCTGCTGAGGATGGACAGGTCTGTTCACTTCTGGTGCTGATGGTTCACAAACATGACTTTCACACTGTGCACTGGGGGGCACAGGCAGGACAGTTCATGCTGGTGATGTGGGGAACAGGCAGGACTGTTCACACTGGGAGCTGCGGGGCCCACACAGGACTGTTCACGGTGGGTGCTGCATGTTCACAGGCAGGAATGATCACACTTGGTGCTTGGAAAAAAAGACAGTACTATTCATACTGGGTGCTGCGGGGCACAGAAGGGATTGTTCACAACTGGTGTTACGGGTCACAGACAGTACTGTTCACACGGGATTCTGCAGGTCACAGGCTGGACTGTTCACGCTGGGTGCTGTGGGGCACAGGCAGGACTGTTAACACTGGGTGCTGCATGTTCACAGACAGGAAATATCACACTTGGTACTGCGGGGCACAGACAGTACTATTCACACTGGGTGCAGCGGGGTAAAAAAGGGACTTTTCACACTGGGTGTTGCGGGACACAGACAGTGCTGTTCACACTGGGCGCGGTGGGGCACAGTCAGGACTATTAACACTTGGTGCTGTGGGGCACAGACAGTACTCTTCACACTGGGTCTTGCTGGGCACAGGCATGAATGTTAACCCTGGTTGCTGTGGGGCACAGAAAAGACTGTTCACACTGGGTGCTGCAGGGCACAGGCTGCACTGTTCATACTGGCTGCTGCGTGGCACAGACAAGACTGTTCACTCTGGGTGCGGCGGGGCTCAGGCAGGATCGTTCACACTGGGTGCTGTGGGGCAAGAGCAGTTCTGTTCGCACTGGGTGCCGAGGGGCTCAGGCAGGACTGTTCACACTGGGTGCTGCGGAGCACAGACAGTACCATTCACACTGGGTGCTGCCAATTGAAAGACCGGGTTTGTTCACACTGGGTGATGTGGATCACAGGTTGGTCTGTTCACACTGGGTGCTGCGGGACGTAGGCAGGAATATTCACACTGGGTGCAGCGGGGCACAGACAGGACTGTTAACAGTGGGTGCTGGGGGGCAAAGGGAGGATTGGTCACACTGGGTCCTGTGGGGCACAGGCAGGACTGGTCACACTGGGTGCTGCGGGGCACAAACTATACAGTTCACACTGGTTGCTGCGGGGCACAGAGAGTTCTGTTCTCATGGGTGCTGCGGGGCACAGACAGGACTGTTCACACTGGGTGCTGCGGGACATTGGCAGGACTGTTCACCCTGGGTGCTGTGGGACACAGGCAGGACTGTTCACATTGGCTGCTATGCTGCAGAGACATGACTGTTCACACTGGGTGCTACTAAGCTCAGAAAGGAATGTTCACACTGGGTACAGCTAAGCACAGATAGGGATGTTCAGACTGGGTGCTGTGTATCACAGGCAGTACTGTTCACACTGGCTACTGTGGGGCACAGACAGGACAGTTCACACTGGATGCTGCGGGACACAGACAGGACTGTTCACATTGGCTGCTGTGGGGCACAGGCAGGACTGTTAACACTGGGTGCTGCAGGTCACAGGCAGCAATGTTCATACTGGGTGCTGCGGGGCACAGGCAGGATTGTTCACACTGGGTTCCACTGAGCACAAACAGTACTTTTCATACTGGGTGCCGTGGTGCACTAACAGTACTGTTCATAGTGGGTGCAGTGGATCAAAGGCAGGACTGTTCACACAGGGTGCTGCATGTTCACAGACAGGAAAAACCACACTTGGTGCAGCGGGGCACAGACAGTACTTTTCATACTGGATGCTGCGGGGCACAGAAGGGACTGTTCACACCGGGTGTTGCGTGTCACAGACAGTACTGTTCAAACTGGGTGCTGCAGGTCACAGGCAGGACTGTTCACACTGGGTGCTATGGGGCACAGGCAGGACTGTTCACAATGTGTGCTGCGGGTCACAGATAGGACTGTTCACATTGGTTGCTGCGGGGCCCAGGCAGGACTGTGCAGACTGGGTGCTGCGGGGCACAGACAAGAATGTTCACAGTGAGTGCTGCGGGGCTCGGACAGGACTGTTCACACTGGGTGCAGTGGGGCACAGACATGACTGTTCAGACTGAGAGCTGCGTGTTCACAGACAGGACATTTCACACTGGGTGCTGTGGGGCACAGGCAGTAATGTTCACACTGGGCGCTGCGGGGCACAGGCAGGACTGTTCACACTCGGTCCTGCAGGTTCAAAGGCAGGACTGTACACACTGAGTGCTGCAAGGCACAGGCAGGACTGTTTACACTGTGTGCAGTGTATCAAAGTCAGGACATTTCACACTGGGTGCGGTGCAGCACAGACTGGAATGTTCATTCTGGGTGTTGCTCGGCACTGAAAGGAGTATTCACTCTAGGTGCTGCTGAGGATGGACAGGTCTGTTCACTTCTGGTGCTGATGGTTCACAAACATGACTTTCACACTGTGCGCTGGGGGGCACAGGCAAGAATGTTAAAACTTTGTGCTGCATGGCACAGGCAGGACTGTTCACACTGGGAGCTGCATGGCACAGGCAGGACAGTTCATGCTGGTGATGTGGGGAACAGGCAGGACTGTTCACAATGGGTTCCACTGATCACAAACAGGACTTTTCATACTGGGTGCGGTGGTGCACTAACAGTACTGTTCATAGTGGGTGCAGTGGGGGGCACAGGCAAGAATGTTAAAACTTTGTGCTGCATGGCACAGGCAGGACTGTTCACACTGGGTGCTGCGGGGCCCACAGAGGACTGTTCACGGTGGGTGCTGCATGTTCACAGACAGGAATGATCACACTTGGTGCTGCGGGACACAGACAGTACCTTTCATACTGGGTGCTGCGGGGCACAGAAGGGACTGTTCACAACGGGTGTTACGGGTCACAGACAGTACTGTTCACACGGAGTTCTGCAGGTTACAGGCAGGACTATTCACACTGGTTGCGGCGGGGCACAGGCACGATTGTTCACACTGGGTGCTGCGGGGCACAGGCACGATTGTTCACACTGGGTGCTGCGGGGCACAGGCAGGGCAGTTCACGCTGGTGATGTGGGGAACAGGCAAGACTGTTCACAGTGGGTGCGGTGGGGCACAGACAGGACTGTTAACTCTTGGTGCTGTGAGGCACAGACAGTACTGTTCACACTGGGTGCTGCTGGGCACAGGCATGAATGTTAACCCTGGTTGCTGTGGGGCACAGACAAGACCGTTCACACTGGGTGCTGCAGGGCACAGGCTGCACTGTTCATACTGGCTGCTGCATGGCACAGGCAGGACTGTTCACACTGGGTGCAGCGGGGCTCAGGCAGGATCGTTCACACTGGGTGCTGTGGGGCAAGGGCAGTTCTGTTTGCACTGGGTGCCGAGGGGCTCAGGCAGGACAGTTCACACTGGGTGCTGCTGAGCACAGACAGAACGATTCACACTGGGTGCTGCGAATTCAAAGTCAGGGTTAGCTCACACAGGGTGATGTGGATCACAGGTTGGTCTGTTCACACTGGGTGCTGCGGGACATAGACTCGACTGTTCACACTGGGTGCTGCGGGGCACAGACAGTACTGTTAACACTGGGTGCTGCCTTCAAAGGCAGGACTGGTCACCCTGGGCCCTGTGGGGCACAGGCAGGACTGGTCACACTGGGTGCTGCGGGGCACAAACAAGACAGTTCACACTGGTTGCTGCGGGGCACAGACAAGAATGTTCACAGTGGGTGCTGCGGGGCTCGGACAGGACTGTTCACACTGGGTGCAGCGTGGCACAGACATGACTGTTCAGACTGAGAGCTACGAATTCACAGACGGGACATTTCACACTGGGTGCTGTGGGGCACAAGCAGTAATGTTCACACAGGCGCTGCGGGGCACAGGCATGTCTGTTCACAATCGGTCCTGCAGGTTCAAGGACAGGACTGTACACACTGGATGCTGCAGGGCACAGGCAGGACTGTTCACACTGGGTGCAGTGGATCAAAGGCAGGACTGTTCACACTGGGTGCGGTGGAGCGCTGACTGGAATGTACATACTGGGTGCTGCAGGGCACGGAAAGGAGGATTCAATGTAGGTGCTGCTGAGCATGGACAGGACTGTTCACACTTGGTGCTGAGGGTTCACAAACATGACTGTTCACACTGTGCGCTGGGGGGCACAGGCAGGAATGTTAAAACTTGGTGCTGCGGGGCACAGGCACGATTGTTCACACTGGGTACTGCGGGGCACAGGCAGGGCAGTTCACGCTGGTGATGCGGGGAACAGGCAAGACTGTTCACACTGGGTGCTGCGGGGTACAGTCAGGACTGTTCACACTGGGTTCCATTGAGCACAAACAATACTTTTCATACTGGGTGCAGTGGTGCACTAACAGTACTGTTCATAGTGGGTGCAGTGGATCAAAGGCAGGAGTGTTCACACTGGGTGCTGTGGGGCACACACAGGACTGTTCATGCTGGGTGCTGCATGTTCACAAACAGGAATGATCACACTTGGTGCTGCGGGGCACAGACATTAGTTTTCATACTGGGTTCTGCAGTTCACAGGCAGGACTGTTCACACTGGGTGCTGCATGTTCACAGACAGGAATGATCACACTGGTTGCTGTGGGGCACAGACAAGACTGTTCACACTGGGTGCTGCGGGGCATAGGCTGCTCTTTTCATATTGGCTGCTGCGTGGCACAGGCAGGACTGTTCACATTGCTTGCGGCGGGCCTCCGGTAGGACTGTTCACACTGGGTGCTGCTGAGCACAGACAGAACCATTCACACTGGGTGCTGCGAATTCAAAGACAGGGTTTGTTCACACAGGGTGATGTGGATCACAGGTTGGTCTGTTCACACTGGGTGCTGCGGGACATAGGCAGGAATGTTCACACTGGGTGCTGCGGGGCGCAGACAGGACTGTTAACACTGGGTGCTGCGGGGCAAAGGCAGGACTGGTCACACTGGGTACTGTGGGGAACAGGCAGGACTGGTCACACTGGGTACTGCGGGGCACAAACCAGACAGTTCACATTGGTTGCTGCGGGTTCTCAAACAGGAGAGTACACACTGGGTGCTGCGAGGGAAAGTCAGGACTGTTCACACTGGGAGCTGCGTGGCCCAGACATGACCGTTCACACTGAGAGCTGCGGGTTCACGGACAGGACAGTTCACAATGGGTGCTGTGGGGCACACAAAGACTGTTCACGCTGGGTGCTGAGGGGCACAGACAGGACTGTTCACAATTGGTGCTGTGGGACACAGGCAGGACTGTTCACATTGGCTGCTATGGTGCAGAGACAGGACTGTTCACACTGAGTGCTAATAAGTTCAGAAAGGAATGTTCACACTGGGTAACGCTAAGAACAGATAGGAATGTTCAGACTGGGTGCTGTGTATCACAGGTAGCACTGTTCACACTGGCTACTTTGGGGCACAGACAGGACTGTTCACATTGGGTGCTGCGGGGCACAGTCAGGACTGTTCACACTGAGAGCTGCCGCTTCACAAACAGGACAGTTCACACTGGGTGCTGCGGGGCACAGACAGGACTGTTCACACTGGGTGCTGTGGGACACAGACAGGACTGTTCACACTGAGTGCTGCGGGACACAGGCAGCAATGTTCATACTGGGTGCTGCTGGGCACAGGCAGGATTGTTCACACTGTTGCGGTGCACAGGCAGGACTGTTCACCTTGGCTGCTGTGGGGTACAGGCAGGACTATTAACACTGGGTGCTGCAGGTCACAGGCAGCAATGTTCATACTGGATGCTGCGGGGCACAGGCAGGATTGTTCACATTGGGTGTTGCTAAGCAAAGACGGGACCATTCACACTGGGTGCTGCGAGTTCAATGACAGGGTTTGTTCACACTGGGTGCTGTGGATCACAGGTTGGTCTGTTCACACTGGGTGCTGCGGGACATAGACAGGACTGTTCACCCTGGGTGCTGTGGGAGACAGGCAGTACTGTTCACATTGGCTGCTATGGTTCAGGGACAGGACTGTTCACACTGGGTGCTGCGAGGCAAAGTCAGGACTCTTCACACTGAGTGCTGCAGGGCACAGGCAGGACTGTTCACACTCGGTCCTGCAGGTTCAAAGGCAGGACTGTACACACTGAGTGCTGCAAGGCACAGGCAGGACTGTTTACACTGTGTGCAGTGGATCAAAGTCAGCACTTTTCACACTGGGTGTGGTGCAGCACAGACTGGAATGTTCATTCTGGGTGTTGCTCGGCACTGAAAGGAGTATTCACTCTAGGTGCTGCTGAGGATGGACAGGTCTGTTCACTTCTGGTGCTGATGGTTCACAAACATGACTTTCACACTGTGCACTGGGGGGCACAGGCAGGACAGTTCATGCTGGTGATGTGGGGAACAGGCAGGACTGTTCACACTGGGAGCTGCGGGGCCCACACAGGACTGTTCACGGTGGGTGCTGCATGTTCACAGGCAGGAATGATCACACTTGGTGCTGCGGGACACAGACAGTACTTTTCATACTGGGTGCTGCGGGGCACAGAAGGGACTCTTCACAACGGGTGTTACGGGTCACAGACAGTACTTGT
Source organism: Carcharodon carcharias (assembly GCF_017639515.1). Lineage (NCBI taxonomy): Eukaryota > Metazoa > Chordata > Chondrichthyes > Lamniformes > Lamnidae > Carcharodon > Carcharodon carcharias. Next base: position 85,248,302 of record NC_054481.1, read on the forward strand.
CACATGGGGTTCTGCAGGTCACAGGCAGGACTGTTCACACTGGATGCTGTGGGGCACAGGCAGGACTGTTAACACTGGGTGCTGCATGTTCACAGACAAGAAATATCACACTTGGTGCTGCGGGGCACAGACAGTACTTTTCATACTGGGTGCAGCGGGGTAAAAAAGGGACTTTTCACACTGGGTGTTGCGGGACACAGACAGTGCTGTTCACAGTGGGTGTGTTGTGGGGCACAGTCAGGACTGTTAACACTTGGTGCTGTGAGGCACAGACAGTACTGTTCACACTGGGTGCTGCTGGGCACAGGCATGAATGTTAACCCTGGTTGCTGTGGGGCACAGACAAGACTGTTCACACTGGGTGCTGCAGGGCACAGGCTGCACTGTTCATACTGGCTGCTGCGTGGCACAGGCAGGACTGTTCACACTGGGTGCAGCGGGGCTCAGGCAGGATCGTTCACACTGGGTGCTGTGGGGCAAGGGCAGTTTTGTTCGCACTGGGTGCCGAGGGGCTCAGGCAGGACAGTTCACACTGGGTGCTGCTGAGCACAGACAGAACGATTCACACTGGGTGCTGCGAATTCAAAGTCAGGGTTTGCTCACACAGGGTGATGTGGATCACAGGTTGGTCTGTTCACACTGGGTGCTGCGGGACATAGGCTCGACTGTTCACACTGGGTGCTGCGGGGCACAGACAGTACTGTTAACACTGGGTGTTGCGTTCAAAGGCAGGACTGGTCACACTGTGTTCTGTGGGGTACAGATAGGACTGTTCACACTGAGCACAAACAGGACTTTTCATACTGGGTGCGGTGGTTCACTAACAGTACTGTTCATAGTGGGTGCAGTGGATCAAAGGCAGGACTGTTCACACTGGGTGCTGCGTGGCCCAGTCAGGACTGTTCACACTGAGAGCTGCCGCTTCACAAACAGGACAGTTCACATTGGGTGCTGTGGGACACAGACAGGACTGTTCACACTGGGTGCTGCGGGGCACAGACAGGACTGTTCACACTGGGTGCTGCGGGGCACAGGCAGGATTGTTCACACTGTGTGTTGCGGGGCACAGGCAGGACTGTTCACATTGGCTGCTGTGGGGCACAGGCAGGACTGTTAACACTGGGTGCTGCAGGTCACAGGCAGGATTGTTCACACTGGATGCTGCGGGGCACAGGCAGGCCTGTTCGAACTGAGTGCTGCGGGTCACAGACTGGACTGTTCACATTGGCTGCTGTGGGGCACAGGCAGGACTGTGCAGACTGGTGCTGCAGGGCACAGGCAGGACTGTTCACACTGAGTGCTGCGGGTCACAGACAGGACTGTTCACATTGGCTGCTGTGGGGCACAGACAAGAATGTTGACAGTGGGTGCTGCAGGGCTCGGACAGGACTGTTCACACTGGGTGGAGCGTGGCATAGACATGACTGTTCAGACTGAGAGCTACGTGTTCACAGACGGGACATTTCATACTGGGTGCTGTGGGGCACAGGCAGTAATGTTCACATGCGCGCTGCGGGGCACAGTCACGTCTGTTCACAATCGGTCCTGCAAGTTCAAGGACAGGACTGTACACACTGAGTGCTGCAGGGAACAGGCAGGACTGTTCACACTGTGTGCAGTGGATCAAAGGCAGGACTGTTCACACTGGGTTCCAGTTAGCACAAGCAGGGCTTTTCATACTGGGTGCGGTGGTGCACTAACAGTACTGTTCATAGTGGGTGCAGTGGATCAAAGGTAGGACTGTTCACACTCGGTATTGCGGGTCACAGACAGTACTGTTCACACTGGGTGCTTCAGGTCTCAGGCAGGATTGTTCACACTGGGTGATGTGGGGCACAGGCAGGACTGTTAACACTGGGTGCTGCATGTTCACAGACAGGAATAATCACAATTGGGGCTGCCGGGCACAGACAGTACTTTTCACACTGGGTGCTACAGGACACAGAAGGGACTGTTCACACCGGGTGTAGCGGGTTCATAGACAGTACTGGTCACACTGGGTGCTGCGGGGCACAGGCAGGACTGTTAGCACTGGGTGCTGCATGTTCACAGACAAGAAATATCACACTTGGTGCTGCGGGGCACAGACAGTACTTTTCATACTGGGTGCAGCGGGGTAAAAAAGGGACTTTTCACACTGGGTGTTGCGGGACACAGACAGTGCTGTTCACAGTGGGTGTGTTGTGGGGCACAGTCAGGACTGTTAACACTTGGTGCTGTGAGGCACAGACAGTACTGTTCACACTGGGTGCTGCTGGGCACAGGCATGAATGTTAACCCTGGTTGCTGTGGGGCACAGACAAGACTGTTCACACTGGGTGCTGCAGGGCACAGGCTGCACTGTTCATACTGGCTGCTGCGTGGCACAGGCAGGACTGTTCACACTGGGTGCAGCGGGGCTCAGGCAGGATCGTTCACACTGGGTGCTGTGGGGCAAGGGCAGTTTTGTTCGCACTGGGTGCCGAGGGGCTCAGGCAGGACAGTTCACACTGGGTGCTGCTGAGCACAGACAGAACGATTCACACTGGGTGCTGCGAATTCAAAGACAGGGTTTGCTCACACAGGGTGATGTGGATCACAGGTTGGTCTGTTCACACTGGGTGCTGCGGGACATAGGCTCGACTGTTCACACTGGGTGCTGCGGGGCACAGACAGTACTGTTAACACTGGGTGTTGCGTTCAAAGGCAGGACTGGTCACACTGTGTTCTGTGGGGTACAGATAGGACTGTTCACACTGAGCACAAACAGGACTTTTCATACTGGGTGCGGTGGTTCACTAACAGTACTGTTCATAGTGGGTGCAGTGGATCAAAGGCAGGACTGTTCACACTGGGTGCTGCGTGGCCCAGTCAGGACTGTTCACACTGAGAGCTGCCGCTTCACAAACAGGACAGTTCACATTGGGTGCTGTGGGACACAGACAGGACTGTTCACACTGGGTGCTGCGGGGCACAGACAGGACTGTTCACACTGGGTGCTGCGGGGCACAGGCAGGATTGTTCACACTGTGTGTTGCGGGGCACAGGCAGGACTGTTCACATTGGCTGCTGTGGGGCACAGGCAGGACTGTTAACACTGGGTGCTGCAGGTCACAGGCAGGATTGTTCACACTGGATGCTGCGGGGCACAGGCAGGCCTGTTCGAACTGAGTGCTGCGGGTCACAGACTGGACTGTTCACATTGGCTGCTGTGGGGCACAGGCAGGACTGTGCAGACTGGTGCTGCAGGGCACAGGCAGGACTGTTCACACTGAGTGCTGCGGGTCACAGACAGGACTGTTCACATTGGCTGCTGTGGGGCACAGACAAGAATGTTGACAGTGGGTGCTGCAGGGCTCGGACAGGACTGTTCACACTGGGTGGAGCGTGGCATAGACATGACTGTTCAGACTGAGAGCTACGTGTTCACAGACGGGACATTTCATACTGGGTGCTGTGGGGCACAGGCAGTAATGTTCACATGCGCGCTGCGGGGCACAGTCACGTCTGTTCACAATCGGTCCTGCAAGTTCAAGGACAGGACTGTACACACTGAGTGCTGCAGGGAACAGGCAGGACTGTTCACACTGTGTGCAGTGGATCAAAGGCAGGACTGTTCACACTGGGTTCCAGTTAGCACAAGCAGGGCTTTTCATACTGGGTGCGGTGGTGCACTAACAGTACTGTTCATAGTGGGTGCAGTGGATCAAAGGTAGGACTGTTCACACTCGGTATTGCGGGTCACAGACAGTACTGTTCACACTGGGTGCTTCAGGTCTCAGGCAGGATTGTTCACACTGGGTGATGTGGGGCACAGGCAGGACTGTTAACACTGGGTGCTGCATGTTCACAGACAGGAATAATCACAATTGGGGCTGCCGGGCACAGACAGTACTTTTCACACTGGGTGCTACAGGACACAGAAGGGACTGTTCACACCGGGTGTAGCGGGTTCATAGACAGTACTGGTCACACTGGGTGCTGCGGGGCACAGGCAGGACTGTTAGCACTGGGTGCTGCGGGGCACAGGCAGCAATGTTCATACTGGGTTCTTCGGGGCACAGGCAGGATTGTTCACACTGGGTGTTGCAGGGCACAGGTAAGACTGTTCACATTGTGTGCTGTGGGGCAAGGGCAGGTCTGTTCGCACTGAGTGCTGCGGGTCACAGACAGGACTGTTCACATTGGCTGCTGTGGGGCACAGGCAGGACTGTGCAGACTGGGTGCTGTGGGACAATGACAAGAATGTTCACAGTGGATGCTGCAGGGCTCGGAAAGGACTGTTCACACTGGGTGCAGTGGGGCACAGACATGACTGTTCAGACTGAGAGCTGCGTGTTCACAGACAGGACATTTCACACTAGGTGCTGTGGGCACAGGCAGTAATGTTCACACTCAGTCCTGCAGGTTCAAAAACAGGACTGTACACACTGAGTACTGCAGGGCACAGACATGACTGTTCAGACTGAGAGCTGCGGGTTCACAGACAGGACATTTCACACTGGGTGCTGTGGGGCACAGGCAGTAATGTTTACACTGGGTGCTGCGGGGCACAGGCACGTCTGTTCACACTCGGTCCTGCAGGTTCAAAGACAGGTCTGTACACACCGAGTGCTGCAGGGCACAGGCAGGACTGTTTACATTGGGTGCGGTGGAGCGCAGACTGGAATGTTCGTACTGGGTGCTGCGGTGCACGGAAAGGAGGATTCACTCTAGGTGCTGCCGAGCATGGACAGGACTGTTCACATTTGGTGTTGATGGTTCACAAACATGACTGTTCACACTGTGCACTGGGGGGCACAGGCAGGAATGTTAAAACTTGGTGCTGCGGGGCACAGGCAGGACTGTTCACACTGGGTGCTGCGGGGTACAGGCAGGACAGTTCACGCTGGTGCTGCGGGGTACAGGCAGGACTGTTCACACTGGGTTCCATTGAGCACAAACAATACTTTTCATACTGGGTGCAGTGGTGCACTAACAGTACTGTTCATAGTGGGTGCAGTGGATCAAAGGCAGGAGTGTTCACACTGGGTGCTGTGGGGCACACACAGGACTGTTCATGCTGGGTGCTGCATGTTCACAAGCAGGAATGATCACACTTGGTGCTGCGGGGCACAGACATTAGTTTTCATACTGGGTTCTGCAGTTCACAGGCAGGACTGTTCACACTGGGTGCTGCATGTTCACAGACAGGAATGATCACACTGGTTGCTGCGGGGAACAGACAGTACTGTTCACACTGGGTGCTGCTGGGCACAGGCAGGAATGTTCACACTGGTTGCTGTGGGGCACAGACAAGACTGTTCACACTGGGTGCTGTGGGGCATAGGCTGCTCTTTTCATTTTGGCTGCTGCGTGGCACAGGCAGGACTGTTCACACTGGGTGCGGCGGGGCTCAGGCAGGATCGTTCACACTGCGTGCTGTGGGGCAAGGGCAGTTCTGTTCGCACTGGGTGCCGAGGGGCTCCGGTTGGACTGTTCACACTGGGTGCTGCTGAGCACAGACAGAACCATTCACACTGGGTACTGCGAATTCAAAGACAGGATTTGTTCACACAGGGTGATGTTGATCACAGGTTGGTCTGTTCACACTGAGTGCTGCGGGACATAGGCAGGACTGTTCACACTGGGTGCTGCATGGCACAGAAGGACTGTTCACACTGAGAGCTGCGGGTTCACAGACAGGACAGTTCACACTGGGTGCTGCGGGGCACAGACAGGACTGTTCACACTGGGTGCTCTGGGGCACAGAATGGACTATTCACACTGGGTGCTGTGGGACACAAACAGGACTGTTCACACTGAGTGCTGTATGGCAGAGACAGAACTGTTCGCACAGGGTGCTGCTGAGCACAGACAGGACTATTCAGTCCGGTTGCTGAGGGGCACAGACAGTACTGATCATATTGAGTGTCATGGGGCACTGGCCTGGCTGTTCGCAATGGGTGCTATGGGGCACAGACAGGTCTTTTCGCACTTGTTTCTGCGGGGCACAGACAGGACTGTTCACACTGGGTGCTGCTAAGCAGATGAATGTATGTTCACACTGGGTACAACAAAGCACATATAGGAATGTTCACGCTGGGTGCTGTGTACCAAAGTCAGGAATGATCACACTGGCTACTGCGGGGCACAGACAGGACTGTTCACTCTTGGTTCTGTGAGGCACAGGCAGGACTGTTCACACTGCATGCTTTGGGGAACTGACAAGACTGTTCACTCTTGGTTCTGCGGGATATAGGCAGGACTGTTCACACTGAGTGCTGTGTATTCCAGGCTGGACTGTTCACACTGGGTGCTGCAGGGCACAGGCAGGGCTGTTCACACTGGGTGCTGCAGGTTCAAAGGCAGGACTATACATATTGTGTGCTGCAGGGCACAGGCAGGACTGTTCACATTGGGTGCTGCAGGGCATAGACCAGACATTTCACACAGGGTGCTGCGGGGCACAGACAGATCTGTTATCATGGGTGCTGCAGGGCACAGACTGGACTGTTCACCCTGGGTGATGTGGGTTCTCAAACAGGAGAGTACACACTGGGTGCTGCGAGGCAAAAACAGGACTGTTCACACTTGGCACTCCGGGGCACAGGCAGGGCTGTTCACACTATGTCCTGCAGGTTCAAAGGCAGGACTGTACACACTGTGTGCTGCAGGGCACAGGCAGGACTGTTTACAGTGGGTGCTGTGGGGCACTGGCAGGACAGTTTACGCTGGGTGCTGCGGGGCACAGACAGTACTTTTCATACTGGGTGCTGCGGGGCACAGACAGGAACTGTTCACACCGGGTGTTGCGCGTCTCAGACAGGACTGTTCACACTGGGTTCTGCAGGTCACAGACAGGACTGTTCACACTGGGTGCTGTGGGGCACAGGCAGGACTGTTGACACTGGGTGCTGTTGGGCACAGGTAGGAATGTTCACACTGGTTGCAGTGGGGCACAGTCAGTACTTTTCACACTAGGTGCTGCAGGGCACAGTAGGGACTGTTCACACCGGGTGTTGCGGGAAACAGACAGTACTGTTCACACTGGGTGCTGCAGGTCACAGGCAGGACTGTTAACACTGGGTGCTGTGTGTTCACAGACAGGAATGATCACACTTTGTGCTGCGGGTCACAGACAGTACTGTTCACACTGGGTGCTGTTGGGCACAGGTAGGAATGTTCACACTGGTTGCTGTGGGGCACAGTCAAGACTGTTCACACTGGGTGCTGCGGGGCACAGGCTGCACTGTTCATACTGGCTGCTGCGTGGCACAGGCAGGACTGTTCACACTAGGTGCTGTGGGGCAAGAGCAGGTCTGTTTGCACCGGGTGCCGAGGGGCACAGGCAGGACTTGTCACACTGGGTGCTGCGGGGCACAGACAGGGCTGTTCACACTGTGTGCTGCGTGTTACAGACAGGGCATTTTACACTGGGTGCTATGGATCACAGGCAAGAATGTTCACACTGGGTGCTGGGGACACAGGCAGGACTTGTCACACTGGGTGCTGCGGGGCACAGACCAGACAGTTCATACTGGGTGCTGTGGGACACAGACAGATCGGTTCTCATGGGTGCTGCCGGGCACAGACAGGGCTGTTCACACTGGATCCTGCGGGTTCTCAAACAGGAGAGTACACACTGGGTGCTGCGAGGCAAAGTCAGGACTGTTCACACTGGGTGCTGCGAGGCCCAGACATGACTGATTCCACTGGGTGCTGTGGGGCATAGGCAGGACAGTACACGTTGGGTGCTGTGGGGAAAAAGCAGGACTGTTCACACTTGGTGCTGCGGGGTACATGCAGGACTGGTTACAGTGAGTGCTGTGGGGCACAGGCAGGACTGTTCACAGTGGGTGCTGCGGGGCACACACAGGACTGTTCACACTGGGTGCTGCGTGTTCACAGACAGGAATGATCACACTTTGTGCTGCGGGTCAGAAACAGTACTGTTCACACTGGGTGCTGCAGGGCACAGGCAGGAATGTTCACACTGGTTACGATGGGGCACAAACAGGACTGTTCACACTGGGTGCTGTGGGGCACAAGCTGCATTGTTCATACTGTCTGCTGTGGGGTACAGGCAGGAATGCTCACACTGGGTGCTGCGTGGCACAGAAGGACTGTTCACACTGAGAGCTGCAGGTTCACCGACAGGACAGTTCACACTGGGTGCTGTGGAACACAGACAGGACTGTTCACACTGGGTGCTGTATGGCAGAGACAGAACTGTTCACACTGGGTGCTGCTGAGCACAGACAGGACTATTCAGTCCGGTTGCTGAGGGGCACAGACAGTACTGATCATACTGGGTGTCATGGGGCACTGGCATGGCTGTTTGCACTGGGTGCTATGGGGCACAGACAGGTCTTTTCACACTTGTTTCTGTGGGGCACAGACAGGACTGTTCACACTGGGTGCTGCTGAGCACAGACAGGAATGTTCACACTGAGTGCTGCTAAGCAGGTGAATGTATGTTCACACTGGGTACAACTAAGCACATATAGGAATGTTCACACTGGGTGCTGTGTACCAAAGGCAGGACTGTTCACACTGGCCACTGCGGGGCACAGACATGACTGTTCACTCTTGGTTCTGTGGGGCACAGTCAGGACTGTTCACACTGCATGCTGTGGGGCACAGGCAGGACTGTTCACTCTTGGTTCTGCGGGATACAGGCAGGACTGTTCACACTGGGTGCTGTGTATTCCAGGCAGGACTGTTCACACTGGGTGCTGCGGGGCACAGGCAGTGCTGTTCACACTATGTCCTGCAGTTTCAAAGGCAGGACTGTAAACACTGTTTGCTGCAGGGCATAGACAGGTCTATCTACACTGGGTGCTGTGGGGCACTGGCAGGACAGTTCACGCTGTGTGTTGTGGGGAACACGCAGGACTGTTCACACTGGGTGCTGCGGGGTACAGGCAGGCCTGTTCACATTGGGTTCCACTGAGCACAAACAGGACTGTTCATACTGGGTGCGGTGGTGCAATAAGAGTACTTTTCATAGTGGGTGCAGTGGATCAAAGGCAAGACTGTTCACACTGGGTGCTGCGGGGCACACACAGGACTGTTCACACTGGGTGCTGCGGGGCACAGACAGGACTGTTAACACTGTGTGCTATGGGGCAGAGACAGGACTGTTCACTCTTGGTTCTGCGGGATACAGGCAGGACTGTTCACACTGGGTGCTGTGGGACAGAGACAGAACTGTTGGCACTGAGTGCTGCTGAGCACAGACAGGACTCTTCAGGCTGGGTGCTGAGTGGCACAGAATGTACTGATCATACTGGGTGTGGTGGGGCACAGGCATGGCTGTTCACACTGGGTGCTGCTGAGCAGAGACAGGACTGTTCACACTGGGTGCTGCCAAGCTCAAGAATGTATGTTCCCACTGGGTACAACTAAGCACATATGGGATTGTTCACACAGGGTGCTGTGTACCAAAGGCAGGACTGTTGACACTGGCTACAGCGGGGCACAGACAGGAACGTTTACACTGGACGCTTTGGGGCATAGGCAGGACAGTTCACGCTGGGTGCTGTGGGCAACAAGGAGGACTGTTCACACTGGGTGCTGCGGTGTACAGGCAGGATTGGTTACAGTGGGTGCTGCGGGGCACTTGCAGGACTGTTCACAGTGTGTGCTGCGGGGAACACACAGGATTGTTCACACTTGGGTGCTGCGTATTCACAGACAGGAATGATCATACTTTGTGCTGCAGGTCACAGGCAGTACTGTTCACACCGCGTGCTGCAGGGTATGGACAGGAATGTTCACACTGGTTGCTGTTTGGCACAGACAGGACTGTTCACACTGGGTGCTGCGGGGCAGAGGCTGCTCTGTTCTTACTGGCTGCTGCGGGGCTCAGGCAGCATGTTCACACTGGGTGCTGCGTGGCACAGACAGGACTGTTCACACTGGGTGCTGCTAAACAGAGGAATGTATGTTCACACTGGTACAACAAAGCACATTCAGGAATGTTCACACTGGGTGCTGTGTACCAAAGACAGGACTGTTCACACTGGCTACTGTGGGGCACAGGCAGGACTGTTCATTCTTGGTTCTGTGGGGCACAGGCAGGACTGTTCACACTGGGTGCTGCTGAGCACAGACAGGACTGTTCACACTGGGTGCTGCTAAACAGATGAATGTATGTTCACACGGGTACAACAAAGCACATATGGGAATGTTCACTCTGGGTGCTGTGTACCAAAGACAGGACTGTTCACACTGCATGCTGTGAGGCACAGACAGGACTGTTCACACTTGGTTCTGCGGGATACAGGCCGGACTGTTCACACTGAGTGCTGTGTATTCCAGGCAGGACTGTTCACATTGGGTACTGCTGAGCACAGATGGGAATGTTCACACTTTGTGCTGCGTGTTCACAGACAGGGCTTTTCACACTGGGTGCTATGGATAACAGGCAGGAATGTTCATACTGGGTTCTGGGGGCACAGGCAGGACTGGTCACAATGGGTGCTGCGAGGCACAGGCAAGAGGGTTCACACTGGGTGCTGCACGGCACAGACAGATCTGTTCTCACGGGTGCTGCCGGGCAAAGACAGTTCACACTGGGTGCTGCGAGTTCTCAAACAGGAGAGTACACACTGGGTGCTGCGAGGCAAAGTCAGGACAGTTCACACTGTGTGCTCCGTGGCCCAGACATGACAGTTAACATTGGGTGCGGTGGGGCATAGGCAGGAGAGTTCACGCTGGGTGCTGTGGGGAAAAAGCAGGACTGTTCACACAGGGTGCTGCGGGGCACAGGCAGGACTGGTAACAGTGGGTGCTGCGGGGCACAGGCAGGACTGTTCACAGTGGGTGCTGCGGGGCACACACAGGACTGTTCACACTGGGTGCTGTGTGTTCACAGACAGGAATGATCACACTTTGTGCTGTGGGTCACAGAGAGTACTGTTCACACTGGGTGCTGCAGGGCACAGGCAGGAATGTTCACACTGGTTGCTGTGGGTCACAGACAGGACTGTTCACAATGGGTGCTGTGGAGCACAGACATGACTATTCACACTGGGTGCTGTGGGACACAGACAGGACTGTTCACGTTGGGTGCTGTATGGCAGAGAAAGAACTGTTCGCTTTGGGTGCTGCTGACTACAGACAGGACTATTCAGGCTGGGCGCTGAGGGGCACAGACAGTACTGATCATACTGGGTGTCATGGGGCACAGGCATGGCTGTTCGCACTCGGTGCTATGGGGCACAGACATGTCTTTTCACACTTGTTTCTGCGGGGCACAGGCAGGACTGTTCACACTGCATGCTGTGAGGCACAGACAGGACTGTTCACACTTGGGTTCTGCGGGATACAGGCAGGACTGTTCACCATGAGTGCAGTGTATTCCAGGCAGGACTGTTCACATTGTGTGCTGCTGAGCACAGACCTGGCTGTTCACACTTTGTGCTGCGTGTTCACAGACAGGGCTTTTCACACTGGGTGCTATGGATCACAGGCAGGAATGTTCATACTGGGTTCTGGGGGCACAGGCAGGACTGGTCACACTGGGTGCTGCGTTGCACAGACAAGACAGTTCACACTGGGTGCTGCGCGGCACAGACAGATCTGTTCTCACGGGTGCTGCCGGGCAAAGACAGTTCACACTGGGTGCTGCGGGTTCTCAAACAGGAGAGTTCACACTGGGTGCTCCGTGGCCCAGACATGACTGTTTACATAGGGTGCGGTGGGGCATAGGCAGGACAGTTCACGCTGGGTGCTGTGGGGAAAAAGCAGGCCTGTTCACACAGGGTGCTGCGGGGTACAGGCAGGACTGGTTACAGTGGGTGTTGTGGTGCACAGGCAGGACTGTTCACAGTGGGTGCTGTGGGGCACACACAGGACTGTTCACACTGGGTGCTGCGTGTTCACAGACAGGAATGATCACACTTTGTGCTGCGGGTCACAGAGAGTACTGTTCACACTGGGTGCTGCAGGGCACAGGCAGGAATGTTCACACTGGTTGCTGTTGGACACAGACAGGACTGTTCACAATGGGTGCTGTATGGCAGAGACAGAACTGTTCGCATTGGGAGCTGCTGAGCACAGACAGGACTATTCAGGCTGGGTGCTGAGGGGCCCAGACAGTACTGATCATACCGGGTGTCATGGGGCACAGGCATGGCTGTTCGCACTCGGTGCTATGGGGCACAGACATGTCTTTTCACATTTGTTTCTGCGGGGCATAGGCAGGAATGTTCACACTGGGTGCTGCTGAGCACAGACAGGACTGTTCACACTGGGTGCTGCTAAACAGAGGAATGTATGTTCACACTGGTACAACAAAGCACATTCAGGAATGTTCACACTGGGTGCTGTGTACCAAAGAAAGGACTGTTCACACTGGCTACTGTGGGGCACAGGCAGGACTGTTCATTCTTGGTTCTGTGGGGCACAGGCAGGACTGTTCACACTGGGTGCTGCTGAGCACAGACAGGACTGTTCACACTGGGTGCTGCAAAGCAGATGAATGTATGTTCACACGGGTACAACAAAGCACATATGGGAATGTTCACTCTGGGTGCTGTGTACCAAAGACAGGACTGTTCACACTGCATGCTGTGAGGCACAGACAGGACTGTTCACACTTGGTTCTGCGGGATACAGGCAGGACTGTTCACACTGAGTGCTGTGTATTCCAGGCAGGACTGTTCACATTGGGTACTGCTGAGCACAGATGGGAATGTTCACACTTTGTGCTGCGTGTTCACAGACAGGGCTTTTCACACTGGGTGCTATGGATAACAGGCAGGAATGTTCATACTGGGTTCTGGGGGCACAGGCAGGACTGGTCACAATGGGTGCTGCGAGGCACAGACAAGACAGTTCACACTGGGTACTGCGCGGCACAGACAGGACTGTTCACACTGAGAGCTGCGGGTTCACAGACAGGAAAGTTCACACTGGGTGCTGCTGGGCACCGACAGGACTGTTCACATTGGGTGCTGTGGGGCACACACAGGACTGTTCACACTGGGTGCTGCGTGTTCACAGACAGGAATGATCACACTTTGTGCTGCGGGTCACAGAGAGTACTGTTCACACTGGGTGCTGCAGGGCACAGGCAGGAATGTTCACACTGGTTGCTGTGGGGCACACACAGGACTGTTCACAATGGGTGCTGTGGGGCACAGACATGACTATTCACACTGGGTGCTGTGGGACACAGACAGGACTGTTCACGTTGGGTGCTGTATGGCAGAGAAAGAACTGTTCGCTTTGGGTGCTGCTGAGCACAGACAGGACTATTCAGGCTTGGTGCTGAGGGGCACAGACAGTACTGATCATACTGGGTGTCATGGGGCACAGGCATGGCTGTTCGCACTCGGTGCTATGGGGCACAGACATGTCTTTTCACACTTGTTTCTGCGGGGCACAGGCAGGACTGTTCACACTGCATGCTGTGAGGCACAGACAGGACTGTTCACACTTGGTTCTGCGGGATACAGGCAGGACTGTTTACACTGAGTGCTGTGTATTCCAGGCAGGACTGTTCACATTGGTTGCTGCTGAGCACTGACAGGACTGTTCACAATTGGTTCTGCGGGATACAGGCAGGACTGTTCACCATGAGTGCTGTGTATTCCAGGCAGGACTGTTCACGTTGGGTGCTGCTGAGCACAGACCTGGCTGTTCACACTTTGTGCTGCGTGTTCACAGGCAGGGCTTTTCACACTGGGTGCTATGGATCACAGGCAGGAATGTTCATACTGGGTTCTGGGGGCACAGGCAGGACTGGTCACACTGGGTGCTGCGAGGCACAGCGAAGACAGTTCACACTGGGTGCTGCGCGGCACAGACAGATCTGTTCTCACGGGTGCTGCCGGGCAAAGACAGTTCACACTGGGTGCTGCGTGGCACAGACAGATCTGTTCTCACGGGTGCTGCCGGGCAAAGACAGTTCACACTGGGAGCTGCGGGTTCTCAAACAGGAGAGTTCACACTGGGTGCTCCGTGGCCCAGACATGACTGTTTACATTGGGTGCGGTGGGGCATAGGCAAGACAGTTCACGCTGGGTGCTGTGGGGAAAAAGCAGGAATGTTCACACAGGGTGCTGCGGGGTACAGGCAGGACTGGTTACAGTGGGTGTTGTGGGGCACAGGCAGGACTGTTCATAGTGGGTGCTGCGGGGCACACACAGGACTGTTCACACTGGGTGCTGCGTGTTCACAGACAGGAATGATCACACTTTGTGCTGCGGGTCACAGAGAGTACTGTTCACACTGGGTGCTGCAGGGCACAGGCAGGAATGTTCACACTTGTTGCTGTGGGACACAGACAGGACTGTTCACAATGGGTGCTGTATGGCAGAGACAGAACTGTTCGCATTGGGAGCTGCTGAGCACAGACAGGACTATTCAGGCTGGGTGCTGAGGGGCACAGACAGGACTGATCATACTGGGTGCCATGGGGCACAGGAATGGCTGTTCGCACTCGGTGCTATGGGGCACAGACATGTCTTTTCACATTTGTTTCTGCGGGGCACAGGCAGGAATGTTCACACTGCGTGCTGCTGAGCACAGACAGGACTGTTCACACTGGGTGCTGCTAAACAGATGAATGTATGTTCACACTGGTACAACAAAGCACATTCAGGAATGTTCACACTGGGTGCTGTGTACCAAAGACAGGACTGTTCACACTGGCTACTGTGGGGCACAGACAGGACTGTTCACATTTGGTTCTGCGGGATACAGGCAGGACTGTTCACACTGATTGCTGTGTATTCCAGGCAGGACTGTTCACATTGGGTGCTGCTGAGCATAGACGGGGCTGTTCACACTGTGTGCTGCGTGTTCACAGACAGGGCTTTTCACACTGGGTGCTATGGATCACAGGCAGGAATGTTCATACTGGGTTCTGGGGGCACAGGCAGGACTGGTCACACTGGGCGCTGCGAGGCACAGGCAAGAGGGTTCACACTGGCTGCTGCACGGCACAGACAGATCTGTTCTCACGGGTGCTGCCGGGCAAAGACAGTTCACACTGGGAGCTGCGGGTTCTCAAACAGGAGAGTTCACACTGGGTGCTCCGTGGCCCAGACATGACTGTTTACATTGGGTGCGGTGGGGCATAGGCAAGACAGTTCACGCTGGGTGCTGTGGGGAAAAAGCAGGAATGTTCACACAGGGTGCTGCGGGGTACAGGCAGGACTGGTTACAGTGGGTGTTGTGGGGCACAGGCAGGACTGTTCATAGTGGGTGCTGCGGGGCACACACAGGACTGTTCACACTGGGTGCTGCGTGTTCACAGACAGGAATGATCACACTTTGTGCTGCGGGTCACAGAGAGTACTGTTCACACTGGGTGCTGCAGGGCACAGGCAGGAATGTTCACACTTGTTGCTGTGGGACACAGACAGGACTGTTCACAATGGGTGCTGTATGGCAGAGACAGAACTGTTCGCATTGGGAGCTGCTGAGCACAGACAGGACTATTCAGGCTGGGTGCTGAGGGGCACAGACAGGACTGATCATACTGGGTGCCATGGGGCACAGGAATGGCTGTTCGCACTCGGTGCTATGGGGCACAGACATGTCTTTTCACATTTGTTTCTGCGGGGCACAGGCAGGAATGTTCACACTGCGTGCTGCTGAGCACAGACAGGACTGTTCACACTGGGTGCTGCTAAACAGATGAATGTATGTTCACACTGGTACAACAAAGCACATTCAGGAATGTTCACACTGGGTGCTGTGTACCAAAGACAGGACTGTTCACACTGGCTACTGTGGGGCACAGACAGGACTGTTCACATTTGGTTCTGCGGGATACAGGCAGGACTGTTCACACTGAGTGCTGTGTATTCCAGGCAGGACTGTTCACATTGGGTGCTGCTGAGCATAGACGGGGCTGTTCACACTGTGTGCTGCGTGTTCACAGACAGGGCTTTTCACACTGGGTGCTATGGATCACAGGCAGGAATGTTCATACTGGGTTCTGGGGGCACAGGCAGGACTGGTCACACTGGGCGCTGCGAGGCACAGGCAAGAGGGTTCACACTGGCTGCTGCACGGCACAGACAGATCTGTTCTCACGGGTGCTGCCGGGCAAAGACAGTTCACACTGGGTGCTGCGAGTTCTCAAACAGGAGAGTACACACTGGGTGCTGCGAGGCAAAGTCAGGACAGTTCACACTGTGTGCTCCGTGGCCCAGACATGACAGTTAACATTGGGTGCGGTGGGGCATAGGCAGGAGAGTTCACGCTGGGTGCTGTGGGGAAAAAGCAGGACTGTTCACACAGGGTGCTGCGGGGCACAGGCAGGACTGGTAACAGTGGGTGCTGCGGGGCACAGGCAGGACTGTTCACAGTGGGTGCTGCGGGGCACACACAGGACTGTTCACACTGGGTGCTGTGTGTTCACAGACAGGAATGATCACGTTGGGTGCTGTATGGCAGAGAAAGAACTGTTCGCTTTGGGTGCTGCTGACTACAGACAGGACTATTCAGGCTTGGCGCTGAGGGGCACAGACAGTACTGATCATACTGGGTGTCATGGGGCACAGGCATGGCTGTTCGCACTCGGTGCTATGGGGCACAGACATGTCTTTTCACATTTGTTTCTGCGGGGCACAGGCAGGACTGTTCACACTGCATGCTGTGAGGCACAGACAGGACTGTTCACACTTGGTTCTGCGGGATACAGGCAGGACTGTTCACCATGAGTGCAGTGTATTCCAGGCAGGACTGTTCACATTGTGTGCTGCTGAGCACAGACCGGGCTGTTCACACTTTGTGCTGCGTGTTCACAGACAGGGCTTTTCACACTGGGTGCTATGGATCACAGGCAGGAATGTTCATACTGGGTTCTGGGGGCACAGGCAGGACTGGTCACACTGGGTGCTGCGTTGCACAGACAAGACAGTTCACACTGGGTGCTGCGCGGCACAGACAGATCTGTTCTCACGGGTGCTGCCGGGCAAAGACAGTTCACACTGGGTGCTGCGGGTTCTCAAACAGGAGAGTTCACACTGGGTGCTCCGTGGCCCAGACATGACTGTTTACATAGGGTGCGGTGGGGCATAGGCAGGACAGTTCACGCTGGGTGCTGTGGGGAAAAAGCAGGCCTGTTCACACAGGGTGCTGCGGGGTACAGGCAGGACTGGTTACAGTGGGTGTTGTGGTGCACAGGCAGGACTGTTCACAGTGGGTGCTGTGGGGCACACACAGGACTGTTCACACTGGGTGCTGCGTGTTCACAGACAGGAATGATCACACTTTGTGCTGCGGGTCACAGAGAGTACTGTTCACACTGGGTGCTGCAGGGCACAGGCAGGAATGTTCACACTGGTTGCTGTTGGACACAGACAGGACTGTTCACATTGGGTGCTGTATGGCAGAGACAGAACTGTTCGCATTGGGAGCTGCTGAGCACAGACAGGACTATTCAGGCTGGGTGCTGAGGGGCACAGACAGTACTGATCACACTGGGTGTGGAGGGGCACAGGCGTAGCTGTTCGCACTCGGTGCTATGGAGCACAGACATGTCTTTTCACACTTGTTTCTGCGGGGCACAGGCAGGACTGTTCACACTGCATGCTGTGAGGCACAGACAGGACTGTTCACACTTGGTTCTTCGGGATACAGGCAGGACTGTTCACACGGAGTGCTGTGTATTCCAGGCAGGACTGTTCACATTGAGTGCTGCTGAGCAGAGACGGGGCTGTTCACACTGTGTGCTGCATGTTCACAGACAGGGCTTTTCACACTGGGTGCTATGGATCACAGGCAGGAATGTTCATACTGGGTTCTGGGGGCACAGGCAGGACTGGGCACACTGGGTGCTGCGAGGCACAGACAAGACAGTCCACACTGGGTGCTGCGCGGCACAGACAGATCTGTTCTCACGGGTGCTGCCGGGCAAAGACAGTTCACAATGGGTGCTGCGGGTTCTCAGACAGGAGAGTTCACACTGTGTGCTCCATGGCCCTGACATTACTGTTTACACTGGGTGCAGTGGGGCATAGGCAGGACAGTTCACGCTGGGTGCTGTGGGGAAAAAGCAGGCCTGTTCACACAGGGTGCTGCGGGGTACAGGCAGGACTGGTTACAGTGGGTGCTGTAGGGCACAGTCAGGACTGTTCACAGTGGGTGCTGTGGGGCACACACAGGACTGTTCACACTGGGTGCTGCGTGTTCACAGACAGGAATGATCACACTTTGTGCTGCGGGTCACAGAGAGTACTTTTCACACTGGGTGCTGCAGGGCACAGGCAGGAATGTTCACACTGGTTGCTGTGGGACACAGACAGGACTGTTCACACTGGGTACTGTATGGCAGAGACAGAACTGTTCGCATTGGGAGCTGCTGAGCACAGACAGGACTATTCAGGCTGGGTGCTGAGGGGCACAGACAGTACTGATCATACTGGGTGTCATGGGGCACAGGCATGGCTGTTCGCACTCGGTGCAATGGGGCACAGACATGTCTTTTCACACTTGTTTCTGCGGGGCACAGGCAGGAAAGTTCACACTGGGTGCTGCTGTTCACAGACAGGACTGTTCACACTGGGTGCTGCTAAGCAGAGGAATTTATGTTCACAGTAGTACAACAAAGCACATATAGGAATGTTCATACTGGGTGCTGTGTACCAAAGACAGGACTGTTCACACTGTCTACTGTTGGGCACAGACAGGACTGTTCATTCTTGGTTTTGTGGGGCACAGGCAGGACAGACAGGACTGTTCACACTGGGTGCTGCTAAGCAGATGAATGTATGTTCATTCTTGGTTCTGTGAGGCACAGACAGGACTGTTCACACTTGGTTCTGCGGGATACAGGCAGGACTGTTCACACTGAGTGCTGTGTATTCCAGGCAGGACTGTTCACATTGGGTGCTGCTGAGCACAGACGGGGCTGTTCACACTTTGTGCTGCGTGTTCACAGACAGGGCTTTTCACACTGGGTGCTATGCATAACAGGCAGGAATGTTCATACTGGGTTCTGGGGGCACAGGTAGGACTGGTCACACTGGGTGCTGCGAGGCACAGACAAGACAGTTCACACTGGGTGCTGCACGGCACAGACAGATCTGTTCTCACGGGTGCTGCCGGGCAAAGACAGTTCACACTGGGTGCTTCGGGTTCTCAAACAGGAGAGTTCACACTGGGTGCTCCGTGGCCCAGACATGACTGTTTACATTGGGTGCTGTGGGACATAGGCAGGACAGTTCACGCTGGCTGCTGTGGGGAAAAAGCAGGACAGTTCACACAGGGTGCTACGGGGTACAGGCAGGACTGGTTACAATGGGTGTTGTGGGGCACAGGCAGGACTGTTCACAGTGGGTGCTGCGGGGCACACACAGGACTGTTCACACTGGGTGCTGCGTGTTCACAGACAGGAATGATCACACTTTGTGCTGCGGGTCACAGAGAGTACTGTTCACACTGGGTGCTGCAGGGCACAGGCAGGAATGTTCACACTGGTTGCTGTGGGTCACAGACAGGACTGTTCACACTGGGTGCTGCACGGCACAGACAGATCTGTTCTCACGGGTGCTGCCGGGCAAAGACAGTTCACACTGGGTGCTGCGGGTACTCAAACAGGAGAGTACACAGTGGGTATGGCGAGGCAAAGTCAGGACAGTTCACACTGGGTGCTCCGTGGCCCAGACATGACTGTTTACACTGGGTGCGGTGGGGCATAGGCAGGAGAGTTCACACTGAGTGCTGTGGGGAAAAAGCAGGAATGTTCACACAGGGTGCTGCGGTGTACAGGCAGGACTGGTTACAGTGGGTGCTGCGGGGCACAGGCAAGACTGTTCACAGTGGGTGCTGCGGGGTACACACAGGACTGTTCACACTGGGTGCTGCGTGTTCACAGACAGGAATGATCACACTTTGTGCTGCGGGTCACAGAGAGTACTGTTCACACTGGGTGCTGCAGGGCACAGGCAGGAATGTTCACACTGGTTGCTGTGGGTCACAGACATGACTATTCACACTGGGTGCTGTGGGACACAGACAGGACTGTTCACGTTGGGTGCTGTATGGCAGAGAAAGAACTGTTCGCATTGGGTGCTGCTGAGCACTGACAGGACTATTCAGGCTGGTTGCTGAGTGGCACAGACAGTACTGATCATACTGGGTGTCATGGGGCACAGGCATGGCTGTTCGCACTCGGTGCTATGGGGCACAGACATGTCTTTTCACATTTGTTTCTGCGGGGCACAGGCAGGACTGTTCACACTGCATGCTGTGAGGCACAGACTGGACTGTTCACACTTGGTTCTGCGGGATACAGGCAGGACTGTTCACACTGAGTGCTGTGTATTCCAGGCAGGACTGTTCACATTGGGTGCTGCTGAGCACAGACCGGGCTGTTCACACTTTGTGCTGCGTGTTCACAGACAGGGCTTTTCACACTGGGTGCAATGGATCACAGGCAGGAATGTTCATACTGGGTTCTGGGGGCACAGGCAGGACTGGTCACACTGGGTGCTGCGAGGCACAGCGAAGACAGTTCACACTGGGTGCTGCGCGGCACAGACAGATCTGTTCTCACGGGTGCTGCCGGGCAAAGACAGTTCACATTGGGTGCTGCGGGTTCTCAAACGGGAGAGTTCACACTGGGTGCTCCGTGGCCCAGACATGACTGTTTACGTTGGGTGCGGTGGGGCATAGGCAGGACAGTTCACGCTGGGTGCTGTGGGGAAAAAGCAGGTCTATTCACACAGGGTGCTGCGGGGTACAGGCAGGACTGGTTACAGTGGGTGTTGTGGGGCACAGGCAGGACTGTTCACAGTGGGTGCTGCGGGGCACACACAGGAATGTTCACACTGGTTGCTGTGGGACACAGACAGGACTGATCACACTGGGTGCTGTATGGCAGAGACAGAACTGTTCGCATTGCGAGCTGCTGAGCACAGACAGGACTATTCAGGCTGGGTGCTGAGGGGCCCAGACAGTACTGATCATACTGGGTGTCATGGGGCACAGGCATGGCTGTTCGCACTCGGTGCTATGGGGCACAGACATGTCTTTTCACATTTGTTTCTGCGGGGCACAGGCAGGAATGTTCACACTGGGTGCTGCTGAGCACAGACAGTACTGTTCACACTGGGTGCTGCGGGTTCTCAAACAGGAGAGTACACACTGGGTGCTGCGAGGCAAAGTCAGGACTGTTCACTCTGGGTGCTGCGGGCCCAGATATGACTGTTTACACTGGGTGCTGTGGGGCATAGGCAGGACAGTTCATGCTGGGTGCTGTGGTGAAAAAGCAGGACTGATCACACAGAGTGCTGCGGGGTACAGGCAGGACTGGTTACAGTGGGTGCTGCGGGGCACAGGCAGGACTGTTCACAGTGGGTGCTGCGGGGCACACATAGGACTGTTCACACTGGGTGCTGCGTGTTCACAGACAGGAATGATCACACTTTGTGCTGCGGGTCACAGAGAGTACTGTTCACACTGGGTGCTGCAGGGAACAGGCAGTAATGTTCACATTGGGTGCTGCGGGGCAGAAGCTGCACTGTTCGTACTGTCTGCTGCGGGTTCACAGACAGGACAGTTCACACAGGGTGCTGCGGGGCACAGACTGGACTGTTCACAGTGGGTGCTGTGGGGCACAGACAGGACTATTCACACTGGGTGATGAGGGACACAGACAGAACTGCTGGCACTGGGTGCTGCTGAGCACAGGCAGGACTATTCAGGACTAGTGCTGTGGGGCACAGACAGTACTAATCATACTGGGTGTCATGGGGCACTGGCATGGCTGTTCGCACTGGGTGCTATGGGGCACAGACAGGTCTTTTCAAACTTGTTTCTGCTGAGCACAGACAGGACTGTTCACACTGGGTGCTGCTAAGCAGATGAATGTATGTTCACACTGGTACAACAAAGCACATATAGGAATGTTCACTCTGGGTGCTGTGTACCAAAGACAGGACTGTTCACACTGGCTATTGTGGGGCACAGACAGGACTGTTCATTCTTGGTTCTGTGGGGCACAGGCAGGACTGTTCACTCTGCATGCTGTGAGGCACCGACAGGACTGTTCACACTTGGTTCTGCGGGATACAGGCAGGACTGTTCACACTGGGTGCTGTGGGGCACAGGCAGGGCTGTTCACAGTGGGTGCTGCAGGTTCAAAGGCAGGACTATACACAATGTGTGCTGCAGGGCACAGGCAGGACTGTTCACATTGGGTGCTGCCGGGCACAGACCAGACATTTCACACTGGGTGCTGCGGGGCACAGACAGATCTGTTCTCATGGGTGCTGCGGGGCACAGACTGGACTGTTCACCCTGGGTGATGTGGGTTCTCAAGCAGGAGAGTACACACTGGGTGCTGCGAGACAAAGACAGGACTATTCACACTTGGCACTCCGGGGTACAGGCAGGGCTGTTCACACTATGTCCTGCAGTTTCAAAGGCAGGACTGTACACACTGTGTGTTGCAGGGCACATGCAGGACTGTTTACAGTGGGTGCTGTGGGGCACTGGCAGGACGGTTCACGCTGGGTGCTGTGGGGAACAGGCAGGACTGTTCTCACTGGGTGCTGCGGGGTACAGGCAGGCCTGTTCACATTGGGTTCCACTGAGCACAACAGGACTGTTTATACTGGGTGCGGTGGTGCACTAACACTACTGTTCATAGTGGGTGCAGTGAATCAAAGGCAGGACTGTTCACAGTGGGTGATGCGGGGCACACACAGAACTGTTCACACTGGGTGTTGCGGGGCACAGAGAGGACTGTTAAAACTGTGTGCTATGGGTCAGAGACAGGACTGTTCACTCTTGGTTCTGCAGGATACAGGCAGGACTGTTCACACTGGGTGCTGTGGGACAGAGACAGAACTGTTGGCACTGAGTGCTGCTGAGCACAGACAGGACTCTTCAGGCTGGGTGCTGAGGGGCACAGAATGTACTGATCATACTGAGTGTGGTGGGGCACAGGCATGGCTGTTCGCACTGGGTTTTATGGGGCACAGACAGGTCTTTACACACTTGGTTCTGCGGGGCAGAGGCAGGACTGTTCACACTTAGTGCTGCTGAGCACAGACAGGACTTTTCACACTGGGTGCTGCCAACCTCAAGAATGTATGTTCCCACTGGGTACAACTAAGCACATATGGGAATGTTCACACTGGGTGCTGTGTACCAAAGACAGGACTGTTCACACTGGCTACTGCGGGGCACACACAGGACTGTTCACACTGGGTGCTGTGGGGCACACACAGGACTGTTCAGACTTAGGTGCTGCGTATTCACAGACAGGAATGATCACACTTTGTGCTGCAGGGCACGGGCAGGAATGTTCAAAATGGTTGCTGTGGGGCACAGGCAGGCTTGTTCACACTGGGTGCTGCGTATCACAGTCAGGACTGTTCACACTGAGAGTTGCGGGTTCACAGACAGGAAAGTTCACACAGGGTGCTGTTCACCCTGGGTGCTATGGGCCAGTGACAGGACTGTTCACACTGGGTGTTGCTGAGCACAGACAGGACTGTTCACACTGGATGCTGTGGAGCAGAGAAAGAACTGTTCACACTGAGTGCTGCTGAGCACAGACAGGACTATTCAGGCCGGTTGCTGAGGGGCAGAGACAGTACTGATCATACTGGGTGTCGTGGGGCACAGGCATGGCTGTTCGCACTGGGTGCTA
Source organism: Carcharodon carcharias (assembly GCF_017639515.1). Classification (NCBI taxonomy): domain Eukaryota; kingdom Metazoa; phylum Chordata; class Chondrichthyes; order Lamniformes; family Lamnidae; genus Carcharodon; species Carcharodon carcharias. The sequence continues at coordinate 85,271,892 of NC_054481.1, forward strand.
TGGGGCACAGACAGGTCTTTTCACACTTGCTTCTGCGGGGCAGAGCAGGACTGTTCACACTGGGTGCTGTGGGGCACACAGAGGACTGTTCACACTGGGTGCTGTGGGGCACACACAGGACTGTTAACACTGTGTGCTATGGGGCAGAGACAGGACTGTTCACTCTTGATTCTGCTGGATACAGACAGGACTGTTCACACTGGGTGCTGCGGGGCACAGACAGGACTGTCCACACTGAGTGCTGTGGGACAGAGACAGAACTGTTGGCACTGAGTGCTGCTGAGCACAGACAGGACTATTCAGGCTGGGTTTTGAGGGGCACAGAATGTACTGATCATACTGGGTGTGGTGGGGCACAGGCATGGCTGTTCACACTGGGTTTTATGGGGCACAGACAGGACTTTTCACACTTGGTTCTGCGGGGCAGAGGCAGGATTGTTCACAGTTGATACTGCTGAGCACAGACAGGACTTTTCACACTGGGTGCTGCCAAGCTCAAGAATGTATGTTAACACGGTACAACTAAGCACATATGGGAATGTTCACACTGGGTGCTGTGTACCAAAGGCAGGACTGTCCACACTGGCTACTGTGGGGCACAGACAGGACTGTTTACACTGGGTGCGTTGGGGCATAGGCAGGACAGTTCACGTTGGATGGTGTGGGAAACAAGCAGGACTGTTCACACTGGGTGCTGCGGAGTAGAGCCAGGATTGGTTACAGTGGGTGCTGCGGGGCACATGCAGGACTGTTCACAGTGGGTGCTGCGGGGCACACACAGGACTGTTCACACTGAGAGCTGCGGGTTCACAAACAGGAATGTTCACACTGGGTGCTGCGGGGCACAGACAGGACTGTTCGCACTGGGTGCTGTGGGTCACAGACAGGACTATTCACACTGTGTGCTGTGGGACACAGACAGGACTGTTCACACTGGGTGCTATGGGGAAGTTACAGGACTGTTCACACTGGGTGCTGCTGAGCACAGACAGGACTACTCAGGCCAGGTGTTGAGGGGCACAGACAGTACTGAACTTACTGGGTTTCATGGGGCACAGGCATGGCTGTTCGCACTGGGTGCTATGGGGCACAGACAGCTCTTTTCACACTTGCTTCTGCGGGACAGAGCAGGACTGTTCACACTGGGTGCTTCTGAGCACAGACAGGACTGTTCACACTCGGTGCTGCTAAGCAGAGGAATGTATGTTCACACCAGGTACAACTAAGCACATATAGGAATGTTCACACTGGGTGCTGTGTACCAAAGGCAGGACTGTTCACACTGGATACTGCGGGGCACAGACAGGACTATTCACTCTTAGTTCTGTGGGATACAGACAGGACTGTTCACACTGGATGCTGTGTATTCCAGGCAGGACTGTTCACACTGGGTGCTGCGGGCCACAGGCAGGGCTGTTCACACCAGGTGCTGCAGGTTCAAATGCAGGACTATACACATTGTGTGCTGCAGGGCACAGGCAGGACTATTCACACTGGGTGCTGCGGGGCACAGACCAGACAGTTCACACAGGGTGCTGCGGGGCACAGACAGATCTGTTCTCATGGGTGCTGCGGGGCACAGACTGGACTGTTCACCCTGGGTGCTGTGGGTTCTCAAACAGGAGAGTACACACTGGGTGCTGCGAAGCAAAAACAGGACTGTTCACACTTGGCGCTCCGGCGCACAGGCAGGGCTGTTCACATTATGTCCTGCAGGTTCAAAGGCAGGACTGTAAACACTGTGTGCTGCAGGGCACAGGCAGGACTGTTTACACTGGGTGCTGTGGGACACAGGCAGGACGGTTCACTCTGGGTGCTGCGGGGCACAGACATTACTTTTCAAACTGGGTGCTGCGGGGCACAGAAGGGGCTGTTCACACCGGGTGTTGCGGGTCACAGACAGTACTGTTCACCCTGGGTGCTGTGGGGCACAGACAAGACTGTTCACACTGGGTGATGCGGGGCACTGGCTGCACTGTTCATACTGGCTGTTGCGTGGCACAGGCAGGACTGTTCACACTGGTTGCGGCAGGGCTCAGGCAGGATTGTTCACACTGGGTGCTGTGGGGCAAGAGCAGGTCTGTTTGAACTGGGTGCCGAGGGGCACAGGCAGGACCGTTCACACTGGGTGCTGCTGAGCACATCAGGACCATTCACACTGGGTGCTGCGAGTTCAAAGACAGGGTTGTTCACACTGGGTGCTGCGGGACACAGGCAGGACTGTTCACACTGGGTGCTGCGGGGCAAAGGCAGGACTGTTCACACTGGGTGCTGTGGGGCACAGAAAGGACTGTTCACACTGGGTGCCGCTGAGCACAGACAGGACTGTTCACACTGGGTGCTGCTGAGCACAGACAGGGCTGTTCACATTGTGTGCTGCGCGTTCACAGACAAGGTTGTTTACACTGGGTGCTATGGATCACAGGCAGGAATGTTCACACTTGGTGCTGGGGCCCAGGCAGGACTGGTCACGCAGGGTGCTGCGGGGCACAGACAAGACAGTTCACACTTGGTGCTGCGGGGCACAGACAGATCTGTTCTCATGTGTGCTGCGGGGCACAGATTGAACTGTTCACACTGGGTGCTGCGTGGCCCAGACATGACTGTTCACACTGAGAGCTGTGGGTTCACAGACAGGACAGTTCACACTGGGTGCTGTGGGGCACAGGCAGGACTGTTCACACTGTGCGCTGTGGGGCACAGGCAGGTCTGTTCACACTAGGTCCTGCAGGTTCAAAGGCAAGACTGTACGCACTGGGTGCTGCTGGGCATAGGCAGGACAGTTCACGCTGGGGGGGTGTGGGGAACAAGCCGGACTGTTCACACTGGGTGCTGCGGGGTACAGGCAGGACTGGTTACAGTGGGTGCTGCGGGGCACTTGCAGGACTGTTCACAGTGGGTGCTGCGGGGCACACACAGGACTGTTCACACTTGGGTGCTGCGTATTCACAGACAAGAATGATCACACTTTGTGCTGCAGGTCACAGACAGTATTGTTTACACTGGGTGCTGCAGGGCACAGGCAGGAATGTTCACACTGTTTGCTGTGGGGCACAGACAGGACTGTTCACACTGGGTGCTGTGGGGCACAGGCTTCACTGTTCATACTGGCTGCTGCGGGTCACAGTCAGTCATGTTCACACTGGGTGCTGCGTGGCACAGACAGGACTGTTCGCACTGGGTGCTGTGGGACACAGACAGGACTGTTCACACTGGGTGCTATGGGGCAGTTACAGGACTGTTCACACTGGGTGCTGCTGAGCACAGACAAGACTGTTCACACTGTGTGCTGTGGGGCAGAGAAAGAACTGTTCGCAATGAGTGCTGCTGAGCACAGACAAGACGATTCAGGCCGGGTGTTGAGGGGCACAGACAGTACTGATCTTACTGGGTTTCGTGGGGCACAGGCATGGCTGTTCGCACTGGGTGCTATGGGGCACAGACAGGTCTTTTCACACTTGCTTCTGTGGGGCAGAGCAGAACTGTTCACACTGGGTGCTGTGGGGCACAGACAGGACAGTTCACACTCGGTGCTACGAATCAGAGGAATGTATGTTCACATTGGGTACAACTAAGCACATATAGGAATGTTCACACTGGGTGCTGTGTACCAAAGGCAGGACTGTTCACACTGGCTAATGCGGGGCACAGACAGGACTGTTCACTCTTAGTTCTGCGGGATACAGGCAGGACTGTTCACACTGGGTGCTGTGTATTCCAGGCAGGACTGTTCACACTGGGTGCTGCGGGCCACAGGCAGGGCTGTTCACACTGGGTACTGCAGGTTCAATTGCAGAACTATACACATTGTGTGCTGCAGAGCACAGGCAGGACTGTTCACACTTGGTGCTGCAGGGCACAGACCAGACATTTCACATAGGGTGCTGCGGGGCACAGACATATCTGTTCTCATGGGTGCTGCGGGGCACAGATTGGATTGTTCACCCTGGGTACTGTGGGTTCTCAAACAGGAGAGTACACACTGGGTGCTGCGAAGCAAAAACAGGACTGTTCACACTTGGCGCTCCGGCGCACAGGCAGGGCTGTTCACACTGGGTGCTGCGCGGCACAGACATTACTTTTCAAACTGGGTGCTGCGGGGCACAGAAGGGACTGTTCACACCGGGTGTTGCAGGTCACAGACAGTACTGTTCACACTGGGTGCTGTGGGGCAGTCAGGACTGTTCACACTGGGTGCTGCTGGGCACAGGCAGGCATGTTCACCCTGGTTGCTGTGGGGCACAGACAAGACTGTTCACACTGGGTGATGCGGGGCACTGGCTGCACTGTTCATATTGGCTGTTGCGTGGCACAGGCAGGACTGTTCACACTGGTTGCGGCAGGGCTCAGGCAGGATTGTTCACACTGGGTGCTGTGGGGCAAGAGCAGGTCTGTTTGAACTGGGTGCTGAGGGGCACAGGCAGAACCGTTCACACTGGGTGCTGCTGAGCACAAACAGGACCATTCACACTGGGTGCTGCGAGTTCAAAGACAGGGTTGTTCACACTGGGTGCTGTGGATCACAGGTTGGTCTGTTCACACTCTTTGCTGCGGGACACAGACAGGGCTGTTCACGCTGTGTGCTGCGCGTTCACAGACAGGGCTGTTTACACTGGGTGCTATGGATCACAGGCAGGAATGTTCACACTGGGTGCTGGGGCCCAGGCAGGACTGGTCACATAGGGTGCTGCGGGACACAGACCAGACAGTTCACACTGGGTGCTGCAGGGCACAGACAGATCTGTTCTCATGTGTGCTGCGGGGTACAGACTGAACTGTTCACACTGGGTGCTGCGGGTTCTCAAACAGGAGAGTACACACTGGGTACTGCGAGGCAAAGTCAGGACTGTTCACACTGGGTGCTGCATGGCCCAGACATGACTGTTCACACTGGGTACTGTGGGACACAGGCAGGGCTGTTCACACTGTGCGCTGTGGGGCACAGGCAGGTCTGTTCACTCTAGGTCCTGCAGGTTCAAAGGCAGGACTGTACACATTGGGTGCTGCAGGGCACAGGCAGGAATGTTTACACTGGGTGCTGTGGGCCATAGGCTGGACAGTTCACGCTGGGGGGTGTGGGGAACAAGCTGGACTGTTCACACTGGGTGCTGCGGGGCACAGGCAGGACTGGTTACAGTGGGTGCTGTGGGGCACAGGCAGGACTGTTCACAGTGGGTGCTGCAGGGCACACACAGGCTGTTCACACTGGGTGCTGCGTGTTCACAGACAGGAATGATCGCACTGGGTGCTGCAGGGCACAGGCAGAAACGTTCACGCTGGTTGCTGTGGGGCACAGACAGGACTGTACACACTGTGTGCTACGGGGCACAGGCAGGACTGTTCACACTGGGTGCTGCATGGCACAGACAGTACTGATCATACTGGGTGTCGTGGGGGGCACAGGCATGGCTGTTCACACTGGGTGCTATGGGGAAGAAACAGGACTGTTCACACTGGGTTCCACTGAGCACAAACAGGATTGTTCATACCTGGTGCGGTGGTGCACTAACAGTACTGTTCATATTGGGTGCAGTGGATCAAAGGCAGGACTGTTCACACTGGGTGCTGTGGGGCACAGGCAGGACTGTTAACACTGGGTGATGCGGGGCACACAAAGACTGTTCACACTGGGTGCTGAGTGGCACAGACAGGAATGTTCATACTGGGTGCTATGGTGCAGAGACAGGACTGTTCACACTGGGTGCTGCTAAGCTCAAAAAAGAATGTTCACACTGGGTACAGCTAAGCATAGACAGGATGGTTCACACTGGGTACAGCTAAGCACAGACAGGACGGTTCACACTGAGAACTGCGGGTTCACAGACAGGACTGTTCACACTGGGTGCTGTGGGGCTCAGATAGGACTATTCACCTTGGCTACTGCAGGGCACAAACAGTACTGTTCACACTTTGTGCTGATGAGCACAGACAGGACTTTTCACACTGGATGCTGCCAAGTTCAGGAATGTATGTTCACACTGGGTACAACTAAGCACATATAGGCATGTTCCCACTGGGTGCTGTGTACCAAAGGCAAGACTATTCACACTAGTTACTGCAGGGCACAGACAGAACTGTTCACACTGCATGCTGTGGGACACAGACATGTCTGTTCACTCTTGGTTCTGCGGGGCACAGGCAGGACTGTTCACACTGGGTGCTGTGTATCACAGGCAGGACTGTTCACACTGGGTGCGGTGGAGTACAGACAGGACTGTTCATACTGGGTGCTGCTGGGCACAGGCAGGACTGTGCACACAGGGTGCTGTGCGGCACCGTCAGGACTGTTCACAATGGGTGCTCCGGGGCACAGACAGGATTGTTCACAATGAGTGCTGCAGGTCATGGACAGGACTGTTCACACTGGATGCTGATGAGCATAGACAGGGCTGTTCTCAATGGGTGCTTCGGGTTCACAGACATGACTGTTCACACTGGGTGCTGCGGGTTCTCAAACAGGAGAGGTCACAATGGGTGCTGCGAGACACAGACAGGACTGTTCACACTGGTTGCTGCGGGTTCTCAAACAGGAGAGCTCACACTGGGTGCTGTGGGGCACAGACAGCGCTATTCACAATGTGTGCTGTGGGGCACAGACAGGACTGTTCATACTTGGTGCTGCGGGGTACAGGCCGGAATGTTCGCACTGGGTGCTGCGGGTCACAGACAGGACTGTTCACATTAGCTGCTGTGGGGCACAGGCAGGTCTGTTCACACTGGCTGCTGTGTATCACAGGCAGGACTGTTCACAATGGGTGATGCAGGGCACAGGCAGGCCTGTTCACACCAGATGCTGCAGGTTCAAAGGCAGGACTATCCACATTGTGTGCTGCAGGTCACAGGCAGGACTGTTCACACTGGATGCTGCGGGGCACAGACCAGAAAGTTCACACTGGGTGCTGCAGGGCAAAGACAGATCTGTACTCATGGTTGCTGCGGGGCACAGACTGGACTGTTCACACTGGGTGCCGCTGGTTCTTGAACAGGAGAGTACACACTGGGTGCTGCGAGGCAAATACAGGACTGTTCACACTTGGCACACCGAGGCACAGACAGGACAGTTCACACTTGGCGCACTGAGGCACAGGCAGGACTGTTCACACTATGTCCTGCAGGTTCAAAGGCAGGACTGTACACATTGGATTCTGCAGGGCACAGGCAGGAGTGTTTACACTGGGTGCTGTGGGGCACAGGCAGGACAGTTCACGTTGGGTGCTGTGGGGAACAACAGGAGAGTTCACACTGGATTCCACTGAGCACAGACAGGACTGTTCATACTGGGTGCGGTGGTGCACTAACAGGACTGTTCATAGTGGGTGCAGTGGATCAAAGGCAGGACTGTTCATGCAGGCTCCTGCGGGGCACAGACAGGAATGTTCACACTGGGTGCTGCGTGGCACAGACAGGACAGTTCAAACTGAAAGCTGCTGCTTCACCGACAGGACAGTTCACACTGGGTGCTGTGGGACACAGACAGGACTGTTCACTCTGGGTGCTGCGAGGTACAGACAGGACTGTTCATACTTGGTGCTATGTGTGCTCAAACAAGAGAGTACACACTGGGTGCTGCGAGGCAAAGACAGGACTGTGCACACTGGGTGCTGTGGGGCACGGACAGGACTGTTCACAATGTGTGCTGTTGGGCACAGATAGGACTGTTCATACTTGGTGCTGCGGGGTTCAGGCTGGACTGTTCACACTTGGTGCTGTGCATCAAAGGCAGGAGTGTTCACATTGGGTGCGGTGGAGCACAGACAGGACTGTTCATACTGGGTGCTGCCAGACACAGGCAGGACTGTGCACACTGGGTACTGCGGGGCAAAGGCAGAACTGTTGACAGTGGGTGCAGCTGGGCACAGAAAGGACTGTTCACACTGGGTGCTGCGGGTTCACTGACAGGACAGTTCACACGGGGTGCTGTGGTGCACAGAGAGGACTGTTCTCACTGGGTGCTGCGGGGCACAGACGGGACTGTTCACAGTGGGTGCTGCGGGGCACAGACAGGACTGTTCATACTGGCTGCTGTGGGGCACAGGCAGGACTGTTCACACTGGGCGCTGCGGGCTACAGGCAGGACTGTTCACATTGGGTGCTGTGGAGCACAGAAAGGACTGTTCACACTGGGGGCTGTTGAGCACAGACAGGACTGTTCACACTGGGTGCTGCTGAGCATAGACATGACTGTTCACACTGGCTGCTGCGGGGCACAGACAGGACTGTTCACAATGTGTACTGTCGGGCAGAGACAGGACTGAACATACTTGCTGCTGCGGTGTTCAGGCAGGACTGTTCACATTGGGTGCTGCCAGGCACAGGCGGGACTGTTCACACTGGCTGCTGCGGGGCACAGACAGGACTGTTCACTCTTGGTTCTGGGGGGCACAGGCAGGACTGTTCACACTGGGTGCTGTGGGGCATAGGCAAGATTGTTCACACTGTGTGCTGTGGGGCACAGGCAGGACTGTTCACACTGGGTGCTGTGGGGCACAGGCAGGACTGTTCACACTGTGTGCTGTGGGGCACAGGCAGGTCTGTTCACACTGGGCTTCAGGGAGCACAGACAGGACTTTTCACACTGGGTGCTGCTGAGCACAGACAGGACTGTTCACACTGGGTGCTGCGGATTCACAGACAATGCTGTTCACACTGGGAGCTGCGGGGCACAGACAGGACTGTTCACTCTTGGTTCTGAAGCACACACACAGGACTGTTCATACTGCATGCTGCGGGGCACAGACAGGACTGTTCACTTTTGGTTCTGCGGGGCACGGACAGGACTGTTCACACTGGGTGCTGCATGGCACAGATAGGACTGTTCACACTGAGAGCTGCGGGTTCATAGACAGGACAGTTCACACGGGGTGCTGCGGTGCACAGAGAGGACTGTTCTCACTGGGTGCTGCGGGACACAGACAGGACTGTTCACACTGGGTGCTGCGGGTTCTCAAACAGTAGAGTTCACACTGGGTGCTGCGTGGCAAAGACAGGACTGTTCACACTGGATGCTGTGGGGCACAGACAGGACTGTTCATACTTGGTGCTGCTGAGCATAGACAGGACTGTTCACACTGGCTGCTACGTGGCACAGACAGGACTGTTCACAATGGGTACTGTCGGGCAGAGACAGGACTGTTCACACTGGCTGCTGCATGGCACAGACAGGACTGTTCACAATGGGTACAGTCGGGCAGAGACAGGACTGTTCATACTTGCTGCTGCGGTGTTCAGGCAGGACTGTTCACACTGGCTGCTGCCAGGCACAGATAGGACTGTTCACACTGGCTGCTGCGGGGCACAGACAGGACTGTTCACTCTTGGTTCTGTGGGGCACAGGCAGGATTGTTCACACTGGGCTTCACGGAGCACAGACAGGACTGTTCACACTGGGTGTTGTTGGGCAGAGAAAGGTCTGTTCACATTGGGTGTTGCTGAGCATAGACAGGAATGTTCACACTGGCTGCTGCGGATTCACAGACAGAACTGTTCACTCTTGGTTCTGAAGGGCACACACAGGACTGTTCATACTGCATGCTGAGGGGCACAGACAGGACTGTTCACTTTTGGTTCTGCGGGGCACAGGCAGGACTGTTCACACTGAGTGCTGTGGGGGACAGACAGGACTGTTCACACTGGGTGCTGCGGGGAACAGGCAGGCCTGTTCATAACAGGTGCTGCAGGTGCAAAGGCAGGACTGTACACATTGGGTGCTGCAGGGCACAAGCCAGACTGTTTACACTGGGTGATGCCGGGCTTAGGGAGAACAGTTCACGCTGGGTGTTGTGGGGAACAGGCAGTATTGTTCACACTGGGTACTGCGGGGTACAGGCAGGACGGTTAACACTGTGTTCCACTGAGCACAGACAGGACTGTTCATACTGGGTGCAGTGGAGAACTAACAGGACTGTTCATTGTGGGAGCAGTGGATCAAAGGCAGGACTGTTTACAGTGGGTGCAGTGGAGCACAGACAGGACTGTTCATACTAGGTGCTGCCGGGCACAGACAGGACAGTGCACACTGGGTGCTGCAGGGCACAGACAGGACTGTGCACACTGGGTGCTGCGGGGCACAGGCAGGACTGTGCACACTGCGTGCTGCGGGGCACGGACAGCACTGTTCACACCGGGTGCTGCTGAGCATAGGCAGGACTGTTCACATTTGGTGCTGAGGCTTCACAGGCATGACTGTTCACACTGTGCGCTGGGGGGCACAGGCAGGAATGTTCAAGCTTGGTGCTGCGGGGCACAGGCAGGACTGTTCACACTGGGTGCTGCAGGGCACACACAGGACTGTTCACACTGGGTGCTGCGTGTTCACAGACAGGACTGTTCAAAATTGGTGCTGCGGGCCACAGAATGGATTGTTCACACCAGGTGTTGCGGGTCACAGACAGTACTGTTCACTCTGGGTGCTGCGTTGCACAGGCAGGACTGTTCACACTGGATGCTGTTGTGCACAAGCAGCACTGTTCACACTGTGTGCTGTGGGGCACAGGCAGCATTGTTCATATTGGGTGCTGCGGGGCACAGGCAGGTCTGTTCACAATGGGTGCTGTGGGGCATGGACAGGACTGTTCACACTCGATGCTGCTGAGCATAGACAGGACTGTTCACAATGGGTGCTTCAGGTTCACAGACATGACTGTTCACACTGGGTGCTGCAGGTTCTCGAACAGGAGAGCTCACGCTGGGTGCTGCAGGGCACAGACAGCGCTGTTCACAATGTGTGCTGTGGGGCACAGACAGGACTGTTCATACTTGGTGGTGCGGGGTACAGGCCGGAATGTTCGCACTGGGTACTGTGGGGCACAGAAAGGACTGTTCACACTGGCTACTGTGGGGCAAAGGCAGGAATGTTCACACCAGGTGCTGCAGGTTCAAAGGCAGGACTGTATGCATTGGGTGCTGCAGGGCACAGGCAGGACTGTGCACACTGGGTGCTGTGCGGCACAGACAGGACTGTTCATATTGGGTGCTGCAGGGCACCGACAGGACTGTTCACACTGGGTGCTGCAGGGCACAGACAGGACTTTTCAAACTGGGTGCGGCTGAGCATGGGCAGGACTGTTCACATTTTGTGCTGAGGGTTCACCGACATGATTGTTCACACTGTGCGCTGGGGGGCACAGGCAGGAATGTTCAAACTTGGTGCTGCAGGGCACAGGCAGGACTGTTCACACTGGGTGCTGCGTGTTCACAGACAGGACTGTTCAAACTGGGTGCTGCTGAGCATGGACAGGACTGTTCACGTTTTGTGCTGAGGGTTCACCTACATGATTGTTCACACTGTGCGCTGGGGGGCATAGTCAGGAATGTTCAAACTTGGTGCTGCCGTGCACAGGCAGGTCTGTTCACCCTGGGTGCTCCGGGGCACAGGCAGGACGGTTTACACTGGGTGCTGCGGGGCATAGACAGGACTGTTCACACTGGGTGCTGTGGGGCAGAGACAGATCTGTTCTCACTGGGTGCTGCGGGGCACAGACAGGACTGTTCACAATGTGCGCTGGGGGGCACAGGCAGCACTGATCACAGTGGGTGCTGCGGGGCACAGGCAGGACTGTTTACACAGGGTGCTGCAGGGCACAGGCAGGACTGTTCACACTGGAGTCTGCGGGGCACAGACAGGACTGCGCCTTCTTGTTTCTGCGAGGCACAGACAGGACTGTTCACTCTTGGTTCTGTGGGGCACGTAGAGGACTGTTCACACTGGCTGCTGTGTATCACCGACAGGAATGTTCACATTGGCTGCTCTGGGGCACAGACATGACTTTTCACACTGAGTGCGGTGGTGTACAGACAGGAAAGTTCACATTGGGTGCAGTGGAGCACAGACAGGACTGTTCATACTGGGTGCTGCCGGGCACAGGCAGGACTGTTCACACTGGGTGCTGTGGGGCAGAGACAGATCTGTTCTCACTGGGTGCTGCGGGGCACAGACAGGACCGTTCACAATGTGCGCTGGGGGGCACAGGCAGGAATGTTCAAACTTGGTGCTGCGGGGCACAGGCAGCATTGTTCACACTGGGGGCTGCGGGGCACAGACAGGACTGTTCACACTGGGTGCTGCAGGGCACACACAGGAGTGTTCACACTGGGTGCTGCGTGTTCACAGACAGGAATGTTCAAAATTGGTGCTGTGGGGCACAGAAGGGACTGTTCACACGGGGTGATGCGGGTCACCGACAGTATTGTTCACTCTGGCTGCTGCGGGGCACAGGCAGGACTGTTCACACTGGGTGCTATGGGGCACAGGCAGCACTGATCACACTGGGTGCTGCGGGGCACAGGCGGGACTGTTTACACTGGTTGCTGGGGGGCACAGGCAGGACTGTTCACACTGGAGTCTGCGGGGCACAGACAGGACTGCGCCTTCTTGTTTCTGCGAGGCACAGACAGAACTGTTCACTCTTGGTTCTGTGGGGCACATAGAGGACTGTTCACACTGGCTGCTGTGTATCACCGACAGGAATGTTCACCTTGGCTGCTCTGGGGCACAGACATGACTTTTCACACTGAGTGCGGTGGTGTACAGACAGGAAAGTTCACATTGGGTGCAGTGGAGCACAGACAGGACTGTTCATCGTGGGTGCAGTGCATTAAAGGCAGGACTGTTCACACCCGTGCGGTGGAGCACAGACAGAAATGTTCATACTGGGTGCTGCCAGGCACAGGCAGGACTGTGCACACTGGGTGCTGCCGGGCACCGACAGGACTCTTCACACTGTGTGCTGCGTGGCACAGACAGATCTGTTCTAACTGGGTGCTGCGGGGCACAGACTGGACTGTTCATACTGGGTGCTGCATGGCACAGACATGACTGTTAACACAGAGCTGCGGGTTCACAGACAGGACAGATCACATTGGGTGCTGTGGGGCACAGGAAGGAATGTTCACACTGAGTGCTGCAGGGCGCAGGCAGGACTGTTGACACTGGGTGCTGTGGGGCACAGAACGGATTGTTCACACTGGGTGCTGCGGGTTCTCAAACAGGAGAGTTCACACAGGGCGCTGCGAGGCAAAGACAGGACTGTTCACACTGGGTGCTATGGATCACAGGCACGACAGTTCACACTGGGTGCTGCGGGGCACAGACAGGACTGTTCAAAACTGGGGGCTCTGGGTTCTCAAAGAGGAGAGTTCACACTGGGTACTGCGAGGCAAACACAGGACTGTTCACACTGGGTGCTGCGCAGCACAGATAGGACAGTTCATACGGGGTGCGGTTGATCACAGGCAGGACAGTTCACACTGGGTGTGGTGGAGCACAGACCGGAATGTTCACACTGTGTGCTGCTGAGCATAGAAAGTGCTCTTCACACTGGGTGCTGTGGGTTCACAGACATAACTGTTCACACTGTGCGCTTTGGGCACAGGCAGGAATGTTCACACTGGGTGCTGCGGGTCACAGGCAGGAATGTTCACACTGTGTGCAGCAGTGCACAGGCAGGAGTGTTCAAACTGGGTGCTGCTGGGCACAGGCAGGATTGTTCACAGTGGGTGCTGTGGGGCCCAGGCAGGAATGTTCCCACTGCGCTCCACGGAGCACAGATAGGATTGTTCACACTGGGTGCTGCTGAGCACAGACAGGACTGTTCACACTGGATGCTGGGGGCACAGACAGGTCTTATCTCACTGGGTGCTGCGGGGCACTGTCCGGATTGTTCACACTGGGTGCTGCGGGTTCTCAAACCGGAGAGTTCACACAGGGTGCTGCGAGGAAAGGCAGGACTGATCACACTGGGTGCTGTGGGTCACAGACAGGACTGTTCACACTGGGTGCTGCGGGGCACAGACAGGACTGTTCAACCTGGATGCTTTGGGGCACAGACAGGTCTGATCTTACTGAGTGCTGCTGGGCACAGACCGGATTGTTCACACTGGGTGCTTTGGGGGAAAGACAGGACTGTTCACACTGGGTGCTTTGGGGCAAAGACAGGACTGTTCACATTGTGTGCTGCGGGGCAAAGACAGGACAGTTCACACTGGGTACTGCAGGGTACAGGCAGGACTGTTCACACTGGGTTCCACTGAGCACAGACAGGACTGTTCGTACTGGGTGCGGAGGAGCACTAACAGGACTGTTCATAGTGGTGCAGTGGATCAGAGGCAGGACTGTTCACACTGGGTGCGGTGGAGCACAGACAGGACTATTCATACCGGGTGCTGCCAGGCACAGGCAGGACTGTACACGCTGGGTGCTGCGGAGCACGGACAGGACTGTTCTCACTGGTTGCTGCTGAGCATAGACAGGTCTGTTCATATTTGGTGCTGAGGGTTCACGGACATGATGGTTCACACTGTGCGCTGGGGGGCACAGGCAGGAATGTTCACACTGGGTGCTGCGGGGCACACACAGGAATGTTCACACTGGGTGCTGCGGGGCACAGAAGGGACTGTTCACACCAGGTGTTGCAGGTCATAGACAGTACTGTTCACGGTGGGTGCTGTGGGGCACAGGCAGGACTGTTCACACCGGTTACTGTAGGGCACAGGCAGGACTGTTCAAACTGGGTGCTGCCTGGCACAGGCAGGATTGTTCACAGTGGGTGCTGTGGGGCCCAGTCAGGACTGATCAAACTGGGTGCAGTGGGGCCCGCAGCACCCAGTGGCAACAGTCCTGCCTCTAATCCACAGCATCCAGTGTGAAGAGTCCTGCCTGAAATCCACAGCACCCAGTGTTAACAGACCTGTATGAGCACCGCAGCACCCAGTGTGAACAGTCCTGCCTGTGAACCACAGCACCCAGTGTGAACAGTCCTGTCTGTGCCCCGCAGCACCCAGCCTGAACAGTCCCGTCTGTGCGAAGCAGCATCCAGTGCAAATAGTCCTGTCTGCTCTCCACAGCACCCAGAGTAAACAGCGCTGTCTGTGCCTCGCAGCACCCAGTTTGAACTCTCCTGTTTGAGAACCCCAGCATCCAGTGTGAACAGTCCTGACTGTGCCCCGCAGCACCCGCTGGGAAGATACCTCTCTGTGCCCCGCAGCACCCAGTGTGAACAGATCTGTCTGCACCTTGCAGCAATGAGTGTGAACAGACCTGCCTGCGGCCCGCAGCACCCAGTGTGAACCGTCCTGTCTGTGAACACGTAGCACTCAGTGTGAACATTCCTGTCTGTGCCGCGCAGTACCAAGTGTGAAAAATCCTGTCTGTACCCGTAACACCGAGTGTGAACAGTTCTGTCTGTGCCCTGAGGCACCCAGTCTGAACAGTCCTGTCTGTGCCTTGCAGCCCCCAGTGTGAATAGTCATGACAGAGCCCCCCAGGACACAGTGTGAACAGTAATGTCTGTGACCCACAGCACCCAGTGTGAACAGTCCTGTCTATGACCCGCAGCAACCAGTGTGAACTGTCCTGTCAGTGCCCTGCAGCACCCAGTGTGAACAGTCCTGTCTGTGCCCCGCAGCACCCAGTGTGAACAGTCCTGCCTGTAATCCACAGCACCCAGTGTGAGCAGTCCTGCCTTTGCCTCGCAGCACCCAGTGTGGACTCTCCTGTTTGAGAACCCGCAGCATCCAGTGTGAGCAGTCCTGTCTGTGCCCCGCAGCACCCAGTGTGAACAGTCCTGCCTGTAACCCACAGCAGCCAGTGTGCACAGTCCTGCCTGCAACCCGCAGCACACAGTGTAAACAATCCTGCCTTTGCCCAGCAGCACCCAGTGTGAACAGTCCTGTCTGTGCCCCGCAGCACCCAGTGTGAACAGTCCTGCCTGTAATCCACAGCACTCAGAGTGAACACTGCTGCCTGTAATCCACAGCATACTGTGTGAAGATTCCTGTCTGTGGCCCGCAGCAACCAGTGTGAACAGTCCTGTCTGTGTCCCGCAGCACCAATTGTGAACAGTCCTGTCTGTGCCCTGCAGCACCCAGTCTGAACAGTTCTGTCTGTGCCCCGCAGCACCAATTGTGAACAGTCCTGTCTCTGCCCCGCAGCACTCAGTATGAACAGTCCTGTCTGTGCCCCGCAGCAACAAGTGTGAACAGTCCAGTCCGTACCCTGCAGCACCCAGAGTGAACAGTCCTATCTGTGCCCCACAGCAACAAGTGTGAACTGTCCTGTCTGTGCCCTGCAGCACCCAGTGTGAATAGTCCTGCGTGTAATCCACAGCCCCCAATATGAACAGTCCTGTCTGTGCCCCGCAAAACCCAACGTGAACAGTCCTCTGTGTGCCCCACAGCACCAAGTGTGAACAATCCTGTCTGTGCCCCGTAGCCCTGAGTGTGAACAGTTCTGTCTGTGCCCTGAGGCACTCAGTGTGAACAGTACTGTCTGTGTCATGACTGTACCCCCAGGACCCAGTGGGAACAGTCCAGTGTGTGACCCGCAGCACCCAGTGTGAACAGTCAGGTTTGTGCCCCGCAGCAGCCACTGTGCACAGTCCTGTCTGTGCCCCATGGCACCCAATGTGAACAGTACTGTCTGTGCCCCACAACACCCAGTGTGAACATTCCTGACTGTGCTCAGCAGCACCCAGTGTGAACATTCCTGTCTGTGCCCCATGGCACCCAGTGTCTTCTGAACTGTATGTGAACCCGCAGCACCCACTGTGAACAGTCCTGTCTGTCATCCACCGCACCCAGTGTGAACAGTTCTGTGTGTGCCCTGCAGTAACCAATGTGAACATTCCTGGCTGTAATCCACAGCACCCAGTGTGAACCGCCCTGTCTGTGAACCCGCAGCATTCAGTGTAAACAGCCCTGTCTGAGCTCAGCAGTACGAGTGTGAACAGTCCTGTCTGTTCCCCACTGCTCCCTGTGTGAACAGTCATAACTGTGTCCCGCCGCACCAAGATTAATGAGCCCTGTCTGTGCTCAGAAGCACCCAATGTGATCAGTCCTGTCTGTGCCCCACAGCACCCAGTGTGAAAAGCCATGACTGTGTAGAACAGCAACCAGAGTGAACAGTGCTGTCTGTGCTCAGCACCACCCAGTATGAACAGTCCTGCCTCTGATCCACAGCACCCAGTGTAAACAGCCATGCCTGTGCCCCACCACACCCTGTGTGAACATTCCAGTCTGTGCCCTGCAGCACCCAGTGTGTACAGTCCTGCTTGTAAACCACAGCTCCCAGGGTGAACAATCCTGCCTGTAATCCACAGCAGACAGTGTGAAGAGTCCTGTCTGTAATCCATAGCATACAGTGTGCAGAGTCCTGTTTGTGACACGGAGCACCCAGTGTGAACAGTCCTGCCTGTAATCCGCAGCACCCAGTGTGAACAGTTCTGTCTCTGCCCCGCAGCACCCAGTGTGAACAGTTCTGTCTCTGCCCCGCAGCACCCAGTGTGAACAGTTCTGTCTGTGACCCGAGGCACCCAGTGTGAACAGTCCTATCTGTGCCCCGCAGCACCCAGTGTGAACAGTCCTAACTGTGCACCGCAGCTCCCAGTGTGAAAAGTCTTGCCTGTGATCCACAGCACCCTGTGTGAACTGCAATGCCTATGCCCCACCACACACCATGTGAACAGTCCTGTCTGTGCCCCACAGCACCCACCTGAACAGTCCTGTCTGTGCCCAAGCACCCGGTGTGAACCGTCCTGTCTGTGCCCCGCAGCACCCAGTGTGAACAGTCCTGCCTGTAACCACAGCACCCAATGTGAGCAGTCCTGCCTTTGCCTCGCAGCACCCAGTGTGAACAGTTCTGTCTGTGACCCGCAGCACCCGGTCTGAACAGTCCTGCCTGTAATCCGCAGCCCCCAGTGTGAACAGTCCTGTCTGTGATACGCAGCACCCAATGTGAATAGTCCTGCCTGTAATCCACAGCACCCAGAGTGAACAGACCTGTATGAGCACCGCAGCATCCAGTGTGAACAGTCCTGCCTGTAATCCACAGCATCCAGTGTGAGCAGTCCTGTCTGTGCCCCGCAGCACCCAGTGAGAGCAGACAACTCTGTGCCCCGCAGCACCCAGTGTGAACAGTCCTGCCTGTAATCCACAGCACCCAGTGTGCACAGTCCTGCCTGCGACCCGCAGCGCACAATGTAAACAATCCTGCCGTTGCCCTACAGCACCCAGTGTGAACAGTCCTGTCTGTGCCCCGCAGCACCCAGTGTGAACAGTCCTGCCTGTAATCCACAGAACCCAGTGTGAACAGTCTTGCCTGTAATCCACAGCACTCAGAGTGAACACTGCTGACTGTAATCCACAGCATACTGTGTGAAGATTCCTGTCTGTGCCCCGCAGCACCAATTGTGAACAGTCCTGTCTGTGCCCTGCAGCACCCAGTCTGAACAGTTCTGTCTGTGCCCCGCAGCACCAATTGTGAACAGTCCTGTCTCTGCCCCGCAGCACTCAGTATGAACAGTCCTGTCTGTGCCCCGCAGCAACAAGTGTGAACAGTCCAGTCCGTACCCTGCAGCACCCAAAGTGAACAGTCCTATCTGTGCCCCACAGCAACAAGTGTGAACTGTCCTGTCTGTGCCCTGCAGCACCCAGTGTGAATAGTCCTGCGTGTAATCCACAGCCCCCAATATGAACAGTCCTGTCTGTGCCCCGCAAAACCCAACGTGAACAGTCCTCTGTGTTCCCCGCAGCACCAAGTGTGAACAATCCTGTCTGTGCCCCGTAGCCCTGAGTGTGAACAGTTCTGTCTGTGCCCTGAGGCACTCAGTGTGAACAGTACTGTCTGTGTCATGACTGTACCCCCAGGACCCAGTGGGAACAGTCCAGTGTGTGACCCGCAGCACCCAGTGTGAACAGTCAGGTATGTGCCCCGCAGCAGCCACTGTGCACAGTCCTGTCTGTGCCCCATGGCACCCAGTGTGAACAGTACTGTCTGTGCCCCACAACACCCAGTGTGAACATTCCTGACTGTGCTCAGCAGCACCCAGTGTGAACATTCCTGTCTGTGCCCCATGGCACCCAGTGTCTTCTGAACTGTATGTGAACCCGCAGCACCCACTGTGAACAGTCCTGTCTGTCATCCACCGCACCCAGTGTGAACAGTTCTGTGTGTGCCCTGCAGTAACCAATGTGAACATTCCTGGCTGTAATCCACAGCACCCAGTGTGAACCGCCCTGTCTGTGAACCCGCAGCATTCAGTGTAAACAGCCCTGTCTGAGCTCAGCAGTACGAGTGTGAACAGTCCTGTCTGTTCCCCACTGCTCCCTGTGTGAACAGTCATAACTGTGTCCCGCCGCACCAAGATTAATGAGCCCTGTCTGTGCTCAGAAGCACCCAATGTGATCAGTCCTGTCTGTGCCCCACAGCACCCAGTGTGAAAAGCCATGACTGTGTGGAACAGCAACCAGAGTGAACAGTGCTGTCTGTGCTCAGCACCACCCAGTATGAACAGTCCTGCCTCTGATCCACAGCACCCAGTGTAAACAGCCATGCCTGTGCCCCACCACACCCTGTGTGAACATTCCAGTCTGTGCCCTGCAGCACCCAGTGTGTACAGTCCTGCTTGTAAACCACAGCTCCCAGGGTGAACAATCCTGCCTGTAATCCACAGCAGCCAGTGTGAAGAGTCCTGTCTGTAATCCATAGCATACAGTGTGCAGAGTCCTGTTTGTGACACGGAGCACCCAGTGTGAACAGTCCTGCTTGTAATCCGCAGCACCCAGTGTGAACAGTTCTGTCTCTGCCCCGCAGCACCCAGTGTGAACAGTTCTGTCTCTGCCCCGCAGCACCCAGTGTGAACAGTTCTGTCTGTGACCCGAGGCACCCAGTGTGAACAGTCCTATCTGTGCCCCGCAGCACCCAGTGTGAACAGTCCTAACTGTGCACCGCAGCTCACAGTGTGAAAAGTCTTGCCTGTGATCCACAGCAACCTGTGTGAACTGCAATGCCTATGCCCCACCACACACCGTGTGAACAGTCCTGTCTGTGCCCCACAGCACCCACCTGAACAGTCCTGTCTGTGCCCAAGCACCCGGTGTGAACCGTCCTGTCTGTGCCCTGCAGCACCCAGTGTGAACAGTCCTGCCTGTAACCACAGCACCCAATGTGAGCAGTCCTGCCTTTGCCTCGCAGCACCCAGTGTGAACAGTTCTGTCTGTGACCCGCAACACACAGAGTAAACAATCCTGCCGTTGCCCTACAGCACCCAGTGTGAACAGTCCTGTCTGTGCCCCGCAGCACCCAGTGTGAACAGTCCTGCCTGTAATCCACAGAACCCAGTGTTAACAGTCCTGCCTGTAATCCACAGCACTCAGAGTGAACACTGCTGCCTGTAATCCACAGCATACTGTGTGAAGATTCCTGTCTGTGTCCCGCAGCAGCCAGTGTGAACAGTCCTGTCCTTGCCCTGCAGCACCCAGTGTGAACAGTCCTGTCTGTGCCCTGCAGCACCAATTGTGAACAGTCCTGTCTGTGCCCTGCAGCACCCAGTCTGAACAGTCCTGTCTGTGCCCCGCAGCACCAATTGTGAACAGTCATGTCTCTGCCCCGCAGCACCCAGTGTGAACAGTCCTGTCTGTGCCCCGCAGCAACAAGTGTGAACAGTCCAGTCCATACCCCGCAGCACCCAGAGTGAACAGTCCTGTCTGTGCCCCACAGCAACAAGTGTGAACAGTCCTGTCTGTGCCCTGCAGCACCCAGTGTGAATAGTCCTGCGTGTAATCCACAGCCCCCAATGTGAACAGTCCTGTCTGTGCCCCGCAAAACCCAACGTGATCAGTCCTCTGTGTGCCCCGCAGCACCCAGAGTGAACAGTCCTGTCTGTGCCTCGTAGCCCTGAGTGTGAACAGTTCTGTCTGTGCCCTGAGGCACTCAGTGTGAACAGTCCTATCTTTGCCCTGCAGCCCCCAGTGTAAACAGTCATGACTGTGCCCCCAGGAGCGAGTGGGAACAGTCAGGTGTGTGACCCTCAGCACCCAGTGTGAACCGTCTTGTCTGTGAACACGTAGCACCCAGTGTGAACATTCCTGTCTGTGCCGCGCGGTACCAAGTGTGAAAAATCCTGTCTGTACCCGTAGCACCGAGTGTGAACAGTTCTGTCTGTGACCCAAGGCACCCAGTGTGAACAGTCCTATCTGTGCCCCGCAACACCCAGTGTGAACAGTCCTATCTGTGCCCCGCAGCTCCCAGTGTGAACAGTCCTGCCTGTGATCCACAGCACCCAGTGAGAGCAGTGCTGCCTTTGCCTCGCAGCACCAAGTGTGAACTCTCCTGTTTGAGAACCCGCAGCATCCAGTGTGAGCAGTCCTGTCTGTGCCCCGCAGCACCCAGTGTGAACAGTCCTGTGTGTGCCCCGCAGCACCAATTGTGAACAGTCCTATCTGTGCCCCGCAGCTCCCAGTGTGAACAGTCCTGCCTGTGATCCACAGCACCCAGTGAGAGCAGTGCTGCCTTTGCCTCGCAGCACCAAGTGTGAACTCTCCTGTTTGAGAACCCGCAGCATCCAGTGTGAGCAGTCCTGTCTGTGCCCCGCAGCACCCAGTGTGAACAGTCCTGTGTGTGCCCCGCAGCACCAATTGTGAACCGTCCTGTCTGTGCCCCACAGCAACAAATGTGAACATTCATGTTTGTGCCCTGCAGCACCCAGTGTGAATAGTCCTGCGTGTAATCCACAGCACCCAGTGTGAACAGTCCTGTCTTTGCCCCGCAGCACCCAACGTGAACAGTCCTCTGTGTGCCCTGCAGCATCCAGTGTGAACAGTCCTGCCTATGATCCAGAGCACCCAGTGTGAACAGCAATGCCTGTGCCCCACTACACCCCATGTGAACATTCCTGTCTGTGCCCCGCAACACCCAGCCTGAACAGTCCTGCCTTTGCCTCGCAGCACTTAGTGTGAACGCTCTTGTTTGAGAACCCGCAGCATCCAATGTGAACAGTCCTGTCTGTGCCCCGCAGCACCCAGTGAGAGCAGACATCTCTGTGCCCCGCAACACCCATTGTGAACAGTCCTGTCTGTGCCCCGCAGCACCGAGTGTGAACAGTCCTGTCTGTGCCCCGCAACAACAAGTGTGAACACTCTTGTCTGTGAACATGCAGTCTCCTGTGTAAACAGTCCTGCCTGTGACACCCAGCACACAGTGTAAACAATCCTGCCTTTGCCCTGCAGCACCCAGTGTGAACAGGCCTAGCTGTGCCCCACAGCGCCAAGAGTGAACAGTCCTGTCCGTGCCCCGCAGCACCCAGTGTGAACAGTCCTGTCTGTGCCCCGTAGCCCTGAGTGTGCACAGTTCTGTCTGTCCCCCAAGGCACTCAGTGTGAACAGTCCAACTGTGCCCTGCAACCCCCAGTGTGAACAGTCATGACTGTGACCCCATGACCCAGTGTGAACAGTCCAGTGTGTGACGCACAGCACCATGTGTGAACAGTCAGGTTTGTGCCCCGCAGCAGACAGTGTGAACAGTCCTGTCAGTCCCCGCAGCACCCAGTGTGAACAGTCATAACTGTGTCCCGCAGCACCAAGATGAATGAGTCCTTTCTGTGCTCAGAAGCATCCAGTGTGATCTGTCCTGTCTGTGCCTCACAGCACTCAGTGTGAACAGCCAGGACTGTGTCGCACAGCAACCAGTGTGAACAGTCCTGTCTGTGCTCAGCACCACCCAGTATGAACAGTCCTGCCTGTGATCCACAGCACCCAGTGTAAACAGCCATGCCTGTGCCCCACCACACCCTGTGTGAACATTCCAGTCTGTGCCCTGCAGCACCCAGTGTGAACAGTTCTGCTTGTGAACCACAGGACCCAGTGTGAACAATCCTGCATGTAATCCACAGCACCCAGTGTGAATAGTCTTGTCTGTGCCCTGCAGCACCCAATGTGAACTGTCCTGCCTGTAATCCGAAGCACCCAGTGTGAACAGTCCTGTCTGTGACACGCAGCACCCAATGTGAATAGTCCTGCCTGTAATCCACAGTACCCAGTGTTAACAGACCTGTATGAGCACCGCAGCACCCAGTGTGAACAGTCCTGCCTGTGATCCACAGCACCCAGTGTGAACAGTCCTGTCTGTGCCCCGCAGCACCCAGTGTGAACAGTCCTGCCTGTAATCCACAGCACCCAGTGTGAGCAGTCCTGCCTTTGCCTCGCAGCACCCAGTGTGGACTCTCCTGTTTGAGAACCCGCAGCATCCAGGGTGAACAGTCCTGTCTGTGCCCCGCAGCACCCAGTGAGAGCAGACATCTCTGTGACCCGCAGCACCCAGTGTGAACAGACCTGCCTGTAATCCACAGCAGCCAGTGTGCACAGTCCTGCCTGCAAACCGCAGCACACAATGTAAACAATCCTGCCTTTGCCCTGCAGCACCCAGTGTGAACAGTCCTGTCTGTGTTCCGCAGCAACACGTGTGAACAGTCTTGTCCGTGAACGCGCAGCCTCCCATGTGCACAGTCCTGCCTGCGACCCGCAACACACAGTGTAAACAATCCTGCCGTTGCCCTACAGCACCCAGTGTGAACAGTCCTGTCTGTGCCGAGCAGCACCCAGTGTGAACAATCCTGCCTGTAATCCACAGAACCTAGTGTTAACAGTCCTGCCTGTAATCCACAGCACTCAGAGTGAACACTGCTGCCTGTAATCCACAGCATACTGTGTGAAGATTCCTGTCTGTGCCCCGCAGCAGCCAGTGTGAACAGTCCTGTCCTTGCTCTGCAGCACCCAGTGTGAACAGTCCTGTCTGTGCCCCGCAGCACCCAGTGTGAACAGTCCTGCCTGTAATCCACAGCACCCAGTGTGAGCAGTCCTGCCTTTGCCTCGCAGCACCCAGTGTGGACTCTCCTGTTTGAGAACCCGCAGCATCCTGTGTGAGCAGTCCTGTCTGTGCCCCGCAGCACCCAGTGAGAGCAGACATCTCTGTGACCCGCAGCACCCAGTGTGAACAGTCATGCCTGTAATCCACAGCAGCCAGTGTGCACAGTCCTGCCTGCGTCCCGCAACACACAGTGCAAACAATCCTGCCGTTGCCCTACAGCACCCAGTTTGAACAGTCCTGTCTGTGCCCCGCAGCACCCAGTGTGAACAGTCCTGCCTGTAATCCACAGAACCCAGTGTTAACAGTCCTGCCTGTAATCCACAGCACTCAGAGTGAACACTGCTGCCTGAAATCCACAGCATACTGTGTGAAGATTCCTGTCTGTGTCCCGCAGCAGCCAGTGTGAACAGTCCTGTCCTTGCCCTGCAGCACCCAGTGTGAACAGTCCTGTCTGTGCCCCGCAGCACCAATTGTGAACAGTCCTGTCTGTGCCCTGCAGCACCCAGTCTGAACAGTCCTGTCTGTGCCCCGCAGCACCAATTGTGAACAGTCCTGTCTCTGCCCCACAGCACCCAGTGTGAACAGTCCTGTCTGTGCCCCACAGCAACATGTGTGAACAGTCCTGTCTGTGCCCTGCAGCACCCAGTGTGAATAGTCCTGCGTGTAATCCACAGACCCCAATGTGAACAGTCCTGTCTGTGCCCCGCAAAACCCAACGTGATCAGTCCTCTGTGTGCCCCGCAGCACCCAGTGTGAACAGTCCTGTCTGTGCCCCGCAAAACCCAACGTGATCAGTCCTCTGTGTGCCCCGCAGCACCCAGTGTGAACAGTCCTGTCTGTGCCTCGTAGCCCTGAGTGTGAACAGTTCTGTCTGTGCCCTGAGGCACTCAGTGTGAACAGTCCTATCTGTGCCCTGCAGCCCCCAGTGTAAACAGTCATGACTGTGCCCCCAGGACCGAGTGGGAACAGTCCAGTGTGTGACCCGCAGCACCCAGTGTGAACCGTCCTGTCTGTGAACACGTAGCACCCAGTGTGAACATTCCTGTCTGTGCCACGCGGTACCAAGTGTGAAAAATCCTGTCTGTACCCGTAGCACCGAGTGTGAACAGTTCTGTCTGTGACCCGAGGCACCCAGTGTGAACAGTCCTATCTGTGCCCCGCAACACCCAGTGTGAACAGTCCTATCTGTGCCCCGCAGCTCCCAGTGTGAACAGTCCTGCCTGTGATCCACAGCACCCAGTGAGAGCAGTCCTGCCTTTGCCTCGCAGCACCCAGTGTGAACTCTCCTGTTTGAGAACCCGCAGCATCCAGTGTGAGCAGTCCTGTCTGTGCCCCGCAGCACCCAGTGAGAGCAGACATCTCTGTGCCCCTCAGCACCCAGTGTGAACAGTCCTGCCTGTAATCCACAGCACCCAGTGTGCACATTCCTGCCTGCGACCTGCAGCACACAGTGTAAACAATCCTGCCGTTGCCCCGCAGCACTCCGTGTGAACAGTCCTGTCCTTGCCCCGCAGTACCCAGTGTGAACAGTCCTGTGTGTGCCCCGCAGCACCAATTGTGAACAGTCCTGTCTGTGCCCCACAGCAACAAGTGTGAACAGTCATGTTTGTGCCCTGCAGCACCCAGTGTGAATAGTCCTGTGTGTAATCCACAGCACCCAGTGTGAACAGTTCTGTCTTTGCCCCACAGCACCCAACGTGAATAGTCCTCTGTGTGCCCCGCAGCATCCAGTGTGAACAGTCCTGCCTATGATCCAGAGCACCCAGTGTGAACAGCAATGCCTGTGCCCCACTACACCCCATGTGAACAGTCCTGTCTGTGTCCCGCAGCACCCAGCCTGAACAGTCCTGTCTGTGCGAAGCAGCATCCGGTGCAAATAGTCCAGTCTGTGCCCCAAAGCACCCAGAGTGAACAGTCCTGCCTTTGCCTCGCAGCACTTAGTGTGAACTCTCCTGTTTGAGAACCCGCAGCATCCAGTGTGAACAGTCCTGTCTGTGCCCCGCAGCACCGAGTGTGAACAGTCCTGTCTGTGCCCCGCAACAACAAGTGTGAACACTCTTGTCTGTGAACATGCAGTCTCCTGTGTAAACAGTCCTGCCTGCGACACCCAGCACACAGTGTAAACAATCCTGCCTTTGCCCTGCAGCACCCAGTGTGAACAGGTCTAGCTGTGCCCCAGAGCACCGAGTGTGAACAGACCTGTCTGTGAACACGCAGCACCCAGTGTGAACTTTCCTGTCTGTGCCCCACAGCGCCAAGAGTGAACAGTCCTGTCCGTGCCCCGCAGCACCCACTGTGAACAGTCCTGTCTGTGCCCAGCAGCACCCAGTGTGAACAGTCCTGTCTGTGCCCCGTAGCCCTGAGTGTGCACAGTTCTGTCTGTCCCGCAAGGCACTCAGTGTGAACAGTCCAACTGTGCCCTGCAACCCCCAGTGTGAACAGTCATGACTGTGACCCCATGACCCAGTGTGAACAGTCAAGTGTGTGACACACAGCACCATGTGTGAACAGTCAGGTTTGTGCCCCGCAGCAGACAGTGTGAACAGTCCTGTCAGTCCCCGCAGCACCCAGTGTGAACAGTCATAACTGTGTCCCGCAGCACCAAGATGAATGAGTCCTGTCTGTGCTCAGAAGCACCCAGTGTCATCTGTCCTGTCTGTGCCCCACAGCACTCAGTGTGAACAGCCAGGACTGTGTCGCACAGCAACCAGTGTGAACAGTCCTGTCTGTGCTCAGCACCACCCAGTATGAACAGTCCTGCCTGTGATCCACAGCACCCAGTGTAAACAGCCATGCCTGTGCCCCACCACACCCTGTGTGAACATTCCAGTCTGTGCCCTGCAGCACCCAGTGTGAACAGTTCTGCTTGTGAACCACAGGACCCAGTGTGAACAATCCTGCATGTAATCCACAGCACCCAGTGTGAATAGTCTTGTCTGTGCCCCGCAGCACCCAATGTGAACAGTCCTGCCGGTACTCCGCAGCACCCAGAGTGAACAGTCCTGCCTGTGATCCACAGCACCCAGTGTGAACAGTCCTGTCTGTGCGAAGCAGCATCCAGTGCAAATAGTCCTGTCTGCTCTCCACAGCACCCAGAGCGAACAGCGCTGTCTGTGCCTCGCAGCACCCAGTTTGAACTCTCCTGTTTGAGAACCCGCAACATCCAGTGTGAACAGTCCAGTCTGTGCCCCGCAGCACCCACTTGGAAGATACCTCTCTGTGCCCCACAGCACCCAGTGTGAATAGACCTGTCTGTACCTTGCAGCAACGAGTGTGAACAGACCTGCCTGCGGCCCGCAGCACCCAGTGTGAACCGTCCTGTCTGTGAACACGTAGCACCCAGTGTGAACATTCCTGTCTGTGCCGCGCGGTACCAAGTGTGAAAAATCCTGTCTGTACCTGTAACACCGAGTGTGAACAGTTCTGTCTGTGCCCTGAGGCACCCAGTCTGAACAGTCCTGTCTGTGCCTTGCAGCCCCCAGTGTGAATAGTCATGACAGAGCCCCCCAGGACACAGTGTGAACAGTAATGTCTGTGACCCACAGCACCCAGAGTGAACAGTCCTGTCTATGACCCGCAGCAACCAGTGTGAACTGTCCTGTCAGTGCCCTGCAGCACCCAGTGTGAACAGTCCTGTCTGTGCCCCGCAGCACCCAGTGTGAACAGTCCTGCATGTAATCCACACCACCCAGTGTGAGCAGTCCTGCCTTTGCCTCGCAGCACCCAGTGTCGACTCTCCTGTTTGAGAACCCGCAGCATCCAGTGTGAGCAGTCCTGTCTGTGCCCCGCAGCACCCAGTGAGAGCAGACATCTCTGTGACCCGCAGCACCCAGTGTGAACAGTCCTGCCTGTAATCCACAGCAGCCAGTGTGCACAGTCCTGCCTGCAAACCGCAGCACACAGTGTAAACAATCCTGCCTTTGCCCTGCAGCACCCAGTGTGAACAGTCCTGTCTGTGCTCCGCAGCAACAAGTGTGAACAGTCTTGTCCGTGAACGCGCAGCCTCCCGTGTGCACAGCCCTGCCTGCGACCCGCAACACACAGTGTAAACAATCCTGCCGTTGTCCTACAGCACCCAGTGTGAACAGTTCTGTCTGTGCCCTACAGCACCCAGTGTGAACAGTCCTGTCTGTGCCCCGCAGCACCCAGTGTGAACAGTCCTGCCTGTAATCCAGAGAACCCAGTGTTAACAGTCCTGCCTGTAATCCACAGCATACTGTGTGAAGATTCCTGTCTGTGTCCCGCAGCAGCCAGTGTGAACAGTCCTGTCCTTGCCCTGCAGCACCCAGTGTGAACAGTCCTGTCTGTGCCCTGCAGCACCAATTGTGAACAGTCCTGTCTGTGCCCTGCAGCACCCAGTCTGAACAGTCCTGTCTGTGCCCCGCAGCACCAATTGTGAACAGTCCTGTCTCTGCCCCGCAGCACCCAGTGTGAACAGTCCTGTCTGTGCCCCGCAGCAGCAAGTGTGAACAGTCCAGTCCATACCCCGCAGCACCCAGAGTGAACAGTCCTGTCTGTGCCCCACAGCAACAAGTGTGAACAGTCCTGTCTGTGCCCTGCAGCACCCAGTGTGAATAGTCCTGCGTGTAATCCACAGCCCCCAATGTGAACAGTCCTGTCTGTGCCCCGCAAATCCCAACGTGATCAGTCCTCTGTGTGCCCCGCAGCACCCAGTGTGAACAGTCCTGTCTGTGCCCCACAAAACCCAATGTGATCAGTCCTCTGTGTGCCCCGCAGCACCCGGTGTGAACAGTCCTGTCTGTGCCTCGTAGCCCTGAGTGTGAACAGTTCTGTCTGTGCCCTGAGGCACTCAGTGTGAACAGTCCTATCTGTGCCCTGCAGCACCCAGTGTAAACAGTCATGACTGTGCCCCCAGGACCGAGTGGGAACAGTCCAGTGTGTGACCCACAGCACCCAGTGTGAACCGTCCTGTCTGTGAACACGTAGCACCCAGTGTGAAAATTTCTGTCTGTGCCACGCGGTACCAAGTGTGAGAAATCCTGTCTGTACCCGTAGCACCGAGTGTGAACAGTTCTGTCTGTAACCCGAGGCACCCAGTGTGAACAGTCCTATCTGTGCCCCGCAACACCCAGTGTGAACAGTCCTATCTGTGCCCCGCAGCACCCAGTGTGAACAGTCCTGCCTGTGATCCACAGCACCCAGTGAGAGCAGTCCTGCCTTTGCCTCGCAGCACCCAGTGTGAACTCTCCTGTTTGAGAACCCGTAGCATCCAGTGTGAGCAGTCCTGTCTGTGCCCCGCAGCACCCAGTGAGAGCAGACATCTCTGTGCCCCGCAGCACCCAGTGTGAACAGTCCTGCCTGTAATCCACAGCACCCAGTGTGCACATTCCTGCCTGCGACCTGCAGCACACAGTGTAAACAATCCTGCCGTTGCCCCGCAGCACTCCGTGTGAGCAGTCCTGTCCTTGCCCCGCAGTACCCAGTGTGAACAGTCCTGTCTGTGCCCCGCAGCACCAATTGTGAACAGTCCTGTCTGTGCCCTGCAGCACCCAGTCTGAACAGTCCTGTGTGTGCCCCGCAGCACCAATTGTGAACAGTCCTGTCTGTGCCCCACAGCAACAAGTGTGAACAGTCCTGTTTGTGCCCTGCAGCACCCAGTATGAATAGTCCTGTGTGTAATCCACAGCACCCAGTGTGAACAGTCCTGTCTTTGCCCCGCAGCACCCAACGTGAATAGTCCATTGTGTGCCCCGCAGCATCCAGTGTGAACAGTCCTGCCTATGATCCAGAGCACCCAGTGTGAACAGCAATGCCTGTGCCCCACTACACCCCATGTGAACAGTCCTGTCTGTGCCCCGCAGCACCCAGCCTGAACAGTCCTGTCTGTGCGAAGCAGCATCCAGTGCAAATAGTCCAGTCTGTGCCCCACAGCACCCAGATTGAACAGTCCTGCCTTTGCCTCGCAGCACTTAGTGTGAACTCTCCTGTTTGAGAACCCGCAGCATCCAATGTGAACTGTCCTGTCTGTGCCCCGCAGCACCCAGTGAGAGCAGACATCTCTGTGCCCCGCAGCACCCATTGTGAACAGTCCTGTCTGTGCCCCGCAACAAGTGTGAACACTCTTGTCTGTGAACATGCAGTGTCCTGTGTAAACAGTCCTGCCTGCGACACCCAGCACACAGTGTAAACAATCCTGCCTTTGCCCTGCAGCACCCAGTGTGAACAGGTCTAGCTGTGCCCCAGAGCACCGAGTGTGAACAGACCTGTCTGTGAACACGCAGCACCCAGTGTGAACTTTCCTGTCTGTGCCCCACAGCGCCAAGAGTGAACAGTCCTGTCTGTGCCCCGTAGCCCTGAGTGTGCACAGTTCTGTTGTCCCCCAAGGCACTCAGTGTGAACAGTCCAACTGTGCCCTGCAACCCCCAGTGTGAACAGTCATGACTGTGACCCCATGACCCAGTGTGAACAGTCCAGTGTGTGACGCACAGCACCATGTGTGAACAGTCAGGTTTGTGCCCCGCAGCAGACAGTGTGAACAGTCCTGTCAGTCCCCGCAGCACCCAGTGTGAACAGTCATAACTGTGTCCCGCAGCACCAAGATGAATGAGTCCTTTCTGTGCTCAGAAGCACCCAGTGTGATCTGTCCTGTCTGTGCCCCACAGCAATCAGTGTGAACAGCCAGGACTGTGTCGCACAGCAACCAATGTGAACAGTCCTGTCTGTGCTCAGCACCACCCAGTATGAACAGTCCTGCCTGTGATCCACAGCACCCAGTGTAAACAGCCATGCCTGTGCCCCACCACACCCTGTGTGAACATTCCAGTCTGTGCCCTGCAGCACCCAGTGTGAACAGTCCTGCTTGTGAACCACAGGGCCCAGTGTGAACAATCCTGCATGTAATCCACAGCACCCAGTGTGAATAGTCTTGTCTGTGCCCCGCAGCACCCAGTGTGAACAGTCCTGTCTCTGACACGCAGCACCCAATGTGAACAGTCCTGCCTGTAATCCGCAGCACCCAGTGTGAACAGTCCTGTCTGTGACACGCAGCACCCAATGTGAACAGTCCTGCCTGTGATCCACCGCACCCAGTGTGAACAGTCCTGTCTGTGCGAAGCAGCATCCAATGCAAACAGTCCTGTCTGCTCTCCACAGCACCCAGAGTGAACAGCGCTGTCTGTGCCTCGCAGCACCCAGTTTGAACTCTCCTGTTTGAGAACCCGAAGCATCCAGTGTGAACAGTCCTGTCTGTGCCCCACAGCACCCACTGGGAAGATACCTCTCTGTGCCCCGCAGCACCCAGTGTGAATAGACCTGTCTGTAGCTTGCAGCAACGAGTGTGAACAGACCTGCCTGCGGCCCGCAGCACCCAGTGTGGACTCTCCTGTTTGAGAACCCGCAGCATCCAGTGTGAGCAGTCCTGTCTGTGCCCCGCAGCACCCAGTGAGAGCAGACATCTCTGTGAC
The DNA here is from genome assembly GCF_017639515.1 of Carcharodon carcharias. Lineage (NCBI taxonomy): Eukaryota > Metazoa > Chordata > Chondrichthyes > Lamniformes > Lamnidae > Carcharodon > Carcharodon carcharias. Next base: position 85,302,951 of record NC_054481.1, read on the forward strand.
CCGCAGCACCCAGTGTGAACAGTCCTGCCTGTAATCCACAGCAGCCAGTGTGCACAGTCCTGCCTGCAAACCGCAGCACACAGTGTAAACAATCCTGCCTTTGCCCTGCAGCACCCAGTGTGAACAGTCCTGTCTGTGCTCCGCAGCAACAAGTGTGAACAGTCTAGTCCGTGAAAGCGCAGCCTCCCGTGTGCACAGTCCTGCCTGCGACACCAAACACACAGTGTAAACAATCCTGCCGTTGCCCTACAGCACCCAGTGTGAACAGTCCTGTCAGTGCCGCGCAGCACCCTGTGTGAACAGTCCTGCCTGTAATCCACAGAACCCAGTGTTAATAGTCCTGCCTGTAATCCACAGCACTCAGAGTGAACACTGCTGCCTGTAATCCACAGCATTCTGTGTGAAGATTCCTGTCTGTGTCCCGCAGCAGCCAGTGTGAACCGTCCTGTCTGTGAACTCGTAGCACTCAGTGTGAACATTCCTGTCTGTGCCACGCGGTACCAAGTGTGAAAAATCCTGTCTGTACCCGTAGCACGGAGTGTGAACAGTTTTGTCTGTGCCCTGAGGCACCCAGTCTGAACAGTCCTGTCTGTGCCTTGCAGCCCCCAGTGTGAATAGTCATGACAGAGCCCTCCAGGACACAGTGTGAACAGTACTGTCTGTGACCCACAGCACCCAGTGTGAACAGTCCTGTCTATGACCCGCAGCAACCAGTGTGAACTGTCCTGTCAGTGCCCTGCTGCACCCATTGTGAACAGTCCTGTCTGTGCCCCGCAGCACCCAGTGTGAGCAGTCCTGCCTGTAATCCACAGCACCCAGTGTGAGCAGTCCTGCCTTTGCCTCGCAGCACCCAGTGTGGACTCTCCTGTTTGAGAACCCGCAGCATCCAGTGTGAGCAGTCCTGTCTGTGCCCCGCAGCACCCAGTGAGAGCAGACATCTCTGTGACCCGCAGCACCCAGTGTGAACAGTCCTGCCTGTAATCCACAGCAGCCAGTGTGCACAGTCCTGCCTGCAAACCGCAGCACACAGTGTAAACAATCCTGCCTTTGCCCTGCAGCACCCAGTGTGAACAGTCCTGTCTGTGCTCCGCAGCAACAAGTGTGAACAGTCTTGTCCGTGAACGCGCAGCCTCCCGTGTGCACAGTCCTGCCTGCGACCCGCAACACACAGTGTAAACAATCCTGACGTTGCCCTACAGCACCCAGTGTGAACAGTCCTGTCTGTGCCGCGCAGCACCCAGTGTGAACAGTCCTGCCTGTAATCCACAGAACCCAGTGTTAACAGTCCTGCCTGTAATCCACAGCACTCAGAGTGATCACTGCTGCCTGTAATCCACAGCATACTGTGTGAAGATTCCTGTCTGTGTCCCGCAGCAGCCAATGTGAACAGTCCTGTCCTTGCCCTGCAGCACCCACTGTGAACAGTCCTGTCTGTGCCCCACAGCACCAATTGTGAACAGTCCTGTCTGTGCCCTGCAGCACCCAATCTGAACAGTCCTGTCTGTGCCCCGCAGCACCAATTGTGAACAGTCCTGTCTCTGCCCCGCAGCACCCAGTGTGATCAGTCCAGTCTGTGCCATGCAGCAACAAGTGTGAACAGTCCAGTCCATACCCCGCAGCCCCCAGAGTGATCAGTCCTGTCTGTGCCCCACAGCAACAAGTGTGAACAGTCCTGTCTGTGCCCTGCAGCACCCAGTGTGAATAGTCCTGCGTGTAATCCACAGCCCCCAATGTGAACAGTCCTGTCTGTGCCCCGCAAAACCCAACGTGATCAGTCCTCTGTGTGCCCCGCAGCACCCAGTGTGAACAGTCCTGTCTGTGCCATGCAGCAACAAATGTGAACAGTCCAGTCTATACCCCGCAGCACCCAGAGTGAACAGTCCTGTCTGTGCCCCACAGCAACAAGTGTGAACTGTCCTGTCTGTGCCCTGCAGCACCCAGTGTGAATAGTCCTGCGTGTAATCCACAGCCCCCAATGTGAACAGTCCTGTCTGTGCCCCGCAAAACCCAACGTGATCAGTCCTCTGTGTGCCCCGCAGCACCCAGTGTGAACAGTCCTGTCTGTGCCCCGCAAAACCCAACGTGATCAGTCCTCTGTGTGCCCCGCAGCACCCAATGTGAACAGTCCTGTCTGTGCCTCGTAGCCCTGAGTGTGAACAGTTCTGTCTGTGCCCTGAGGCACTCAGTGTGAACAGTCCTATCTGTGCCCTGCAGCCCCCAGTGTAAACAGTCATGACTGTGCCCCCAGGACCGAGTGGGAACAGTCCAGTGTGTGACCCGCAGCACCCAGTGTGAACAGTCAGGATTGTGTCCCGCAGCAGCCAGTGTGAACAGTCCTGTCTGTGCTCAGGAGCACCCAGTGTGAACAGTCCTGTCTGTGCCCCGTGGCTCCCAGTGTGAACCGTACTGTCTGTTCCCCACAACACCCAGTGTGAACATTCCTGTCTGTGCCCCGTGGCACCCAGTGTCTTCTGATCTGAATTTGATTCCGCAGCACACACTGTGAACAGTCCTGTCTGTCATCCACCGCACCCAGTGTGAACAGTTCTCTGTGTGCCCTGCAGTACCCAATGTGAACATTCCTGGCTGTAATCCACAGCACCCAGTGTGAACCGCCCTGTCTGTGAACCCGCAGCATCCAGTGTAAACAGCCCCGTCTGCGCTCAGCAGTACGCAGTGTGAACAGTCCTTTCTGTTCCCCCCTGTGTGAACAGTCATAACTGTGTCCCGCCGCACCAAGATTAATGAGTCCTGTCTGTGCTCAGAAGCACCCAATGTGATCAGTCCTGTCTTTGCCCCACAGCACCCAGTGTGAAAAGCCATGACTGTGTAGTACGGCAACCAGTGTGAACAGTGCTGTCTGTGCTCAGCACCACGCAGTATGAACAGTCCTGCCTCTGATCCACAGCACCCAGTGTAAACAGCCATGCCTGTGCCCCACCACACCCTGTGTGAACATTCCAGTCTGTGCCCTGCAGCACCCAGTGTGTACAGTCCTGCTTGTAAACCACAGCTCCCAGGGTGAACAATCCTGCCTGTAATCCACAGCAGCCAGTGTGAAGAGTCCTGTCTGTAATCCATAGCATACAGTGTGAAGAGTCCTGTCTGTGCCCCGCAGCACACAGTGTGAACAGTCCTGTCTGTAATCCATAGCATACAGTGTGCAGAGTCCTGTCTGTGATACAGAGCACCCAGTGTAAACAGTCCTGCCTGTAATCCGCAGCACCCAGTGTGAAGAGTTCTGTCTCTGCCCCGCAGCACCCAGTGTGAACAGTCCTGCCTGTGATCCACAGCTCCAGTGTGAACTGCAATGCCTATGCCCCACCACACACCATGTGAACTGTCCTGTCTGTGCCCACAGCACCCGGTGTGAACAGCCATGTTTGTGCCCCACCACAACCAGTGTGAACTTTTCTGTCATTGCCCCGCAGCACCCAGTGTGAACAGCCATGCCTGTGCCTCACCACACCCTGTGTGAACATTCCTGTCTGTGCCCCGCAGCACCCATTGTGAACAATCCTGCCTGTAATACAAAGCACCCGGTGTGAACAGTCCTGTCTGTGCCCCACAGCTGCAAATGTGAAGAGTCCTGTCTTTGCCCTGCAGCACCCAGTGTGAACAGTCCTATCTGTGCCCTGCAGCACTCAGGGTGAACACGCCTTTCTGTGACCCACAGCACCCTATGTGAACAGTCCTGTGTGTGCCCCGGAGCACCCAGTTTGAACGTTCCTGTCAGTGCCCCGCAGCACCAGGTGTGTACCGTCCTGTCTGTGATCCACAGCATCCAGCGTGAACAGCCCTGTCTGTGAACCCGCAGTACCCAGTGTAAACAGCCCAGTCTGAGCTCAGCAGAACGCAATGTGAACAGTCCTGTCTGTGCTGCGCAGCACCCAGTGTGAACAGTCCTGTCTGTGCTGCGCAGCACCCAGTGTGAACAGTCACGCCTGTGCCCCGCAGCACCCAGATTAATGAGTCCTGTCTGTGCTCAGCAGCAGCCAGTGTGTTCAGTACTGCCTGTGCCCCTCAGCGCCCAATGTGAACAGTCCTGTCTGTGCCTCAAAGCACCCAGTGTGAACAGACCTGCCTGTAATCCGCAGCACCCAATGTGAACAGTCCTGTCTGTGCCCCGCAGCACCCATTTTGAACAGTCCTGCCTGTGCCCCACCACACCCAGTATGAACAGTCCTGTCTGTGCCCCGCAGCACCAAGTGTGAACAGTCCTGTCTGTGCCCTGCAGCAACCAGGGGGAACAGTCCTGTCTGTGCCACACGCTACCTTGTGTGAACAGTCCTGTCTGTGCCCCGCAGCAACAAATGTGAACAGTCCTGTCTGTGCCCCGAAGCACCAAGTGTGAACAGTCCTTTCTGTGCCCTGCAGCATCCCGTGTGAACAGTCATGCCTATGCCCCGCAGTGCCAAGATTAATGAGTCCTGTCCATGCCCCGCAGCACCCTGTGTGAACAGCCATGTCTGTGTCCCACAGCAACCAGTTGAACTGTCCTGTCTGTTCTCAGCATCACTCAGTGTTAATATTCCTGCCTGTGATCCACCACACCCAGTGTGAACATTCCCGGCTGTTCCCTGCAGCACCCATTCTGAACAATCCTGCCCGTTATCCAAAGTACCCGGTGTGAACAGTCCTGTCTGTGCCCCGCAGCACCAATTGTGAGCAGTCCTGTCTGTTCCCTGCAGCACCCAGGTTGAACAGTCCTGTCTGTGCCCCACAGCACCTAGTGTGAACAGTCCTGTCTGTGCCCCGCAGCAGTCAGTGTGAACAGTCCTGTCCGTGCCCCACAGCACCCAGTGTGAACTGTCCTGTCTGTGCCCCGCAGCACCAAGTGTGAACAGTCCTGTATGTGCTCAGCAGCACCCAATATGAACCGTCATGTCTGTGCCCCGTGGCACCCAGTGTGAACAGGGCTGTTTGTGAACCTGCTGCGCCCAGTATGAACAGCCTTGTCAGTGAACACTCAGCACCCGGTGTGAACTGTCCTGTCTGTGCCCTGCAGCACCCAGGGTGAACAGTCATGTCTGTGCCCCACAGCATCCGCTGTGAACAGTCCTGTCTGTGTCCCGCAGCGCCAAGTGTGAACTGTCCTGTCTGTGCCCCGCAGCAGCCAGTGTGTTCAGCACTGAGCTCAGCAGTACGCAGTGTGAACAGTCCTTTCTGTTCCCCCCTGTGTGAACAGTCATAACTGTATCCCGCCGCACCAAGATTAATGAGTCCTGTCTGTGCTCAGAAGCACCCAATGTGATCAGTCCTGTCTGTGCCCCACAGCACCCAGTGTGAAAAGCCATGACTGTGTAGTACGGCAACCAGTATGAACAGTGCTGTCTGTGCTCAGCACCACGCAGTATGAACAGTCCTGCCTCTGATCCACAGCACCCAGTGTAAACAGCCATGCCTGTGCCCCACCACACCCTGTGTGAACATTCCAGTCTGTGCCCTGCAGCACCCAGTGTGTACAGTCCTGCTTGTAAACCACAGCTCCCAGGGTGAACAATCCTGCCTGTAATCCACAGCAGCCAGTGTGAAGAGTCCTGTCTGTAATCCATAGCATACAGTGTGAAGAGTCCTGTCTGTGCCCCGCAGCACACAGTGTGAACAGTCCTGTCTGTAATCCATAGCGTACAGTGTGCAGAGTCCTGTCTGTGACACAGAGCACCCAGTGTGAACAGTCCTGCCTGTAATCCGCAGCACCCAGTGTGAACAGTTCTGTCTCTGCCCCGCAGCACCCAGTGTGAACAGTTCTGTCTGTGACCCGAAGCACCAGTGTGCACAGTCCTATCTGTGCCCCGCAACACCCAGTGTGAACAGTCCTATCTGTGCCCCGCAGCTCCCAGTGTGAACAGTCCTGCCTGTGATCCACAGCACCCAGTGTGAACTGCAATGCCTATGCCCCACCACACACCATGTGAACAGTCCTGTCTGTGCCCCGCAGCACCCACCTGAACAGTCCTGTCTGTGCCCAAGCACCCGGTGTGAACAGTACTGTCTGTGCCCCGCATCACCCAACATGAAGAGTCCTGTCTGTGCCCCGCAGCACCCAGTGTGAACAGTCTTGCCTGTAATCCGCAGCACCCAGTGTGAACAATCCTATCTGTGCCCCACAGCACCCAGTGTGAGCAGTCCTGCCTGTAATCCGCAGCACCCAGTGTGAACAATCCTATCTGTGCCCCGCAGCTCCCAGTGTGAACAGTCCTGTCTGTGCCCATAGCACCCGGTGTGAACAGTCCTGTCTGTGCCCCGCAGCACCCAAAGTGAAGAGTCTTGTCTGTGCCCAGCAGCACCCAGTGTGAACAGTCCTGCCTGTAATCCACAGCACCCAGTGTGAGCAGTCCTGCCTGTAATCCACAGCACCCAGTGTGAGCAGTCCTGCATTTGCCTCGCAGCACCCAGTGTGAACTCTCCTGTTTGAGAACCCGCAGCATCCAGTGTGAGCAGTCCTGTCTGTGCCCCGCAGCACCCAGTGAGAGCAGACATCTCTGTGACCCGCAGCACCCAGTGTGAACAGTCCTGCCTGTAATCCACAGCCCCCAGTGTGCACATTCCTGCCTGCAACCTGCAGCACCCAGTGTGAACAGTCCTGTCTGTGCCCCGCAGCACCCCGTGTGAACAGTCCTGTCCTTGCCCCACAGCACCCAGTGTGAACAATCTTGCCTGTGATCCACAGCACCCTGCGTGAACAGCCCTGTCTGTGAACCCGCAGTACGCAGTGTAAACGGTCGAGTCTGAGCGCAGCAGAACGCGGTATGATCAGTCCTGTCTGTGTCGCGCAATACACAGTGTGAACAGTCATGCCTGTGCCCCACAGCGCCAAAATTAATGAGTCCCGTCTGTGCTCAGCAGCAGCCAGTGTGTTCAGTACTGCATGTGCCCCGCAGCACTCAGTGTGAACAGTCCTGTCTGTGCCCCACAGCACCCAGTGTGAACAGCCGTGTCTGTGTCCCACAGCAACCAGTTTGAACAGTCCTGTCTGTGCTCAGCAGCACTCAGTGTTAATATTCCTGCCTGTGATCCACTGCACCCAGTGTGAAAAGCCATGCCTGTGCCCCACCACAACCAATGTGAACATTCCTGTCTTTGCCCTGCAGCACCCAGTGTGAACAGTCCTGCCTGTAAACCACAGCACCCAGTGTGAACAGTCCTGTCTGTGCCCCGCAGCACCCAATGTGAACAGCCATGCCTGTGCCTCACCACAGCCAGTGTGAACGTTCCTGTCTGTGCCCCGCAGCACCCATTGTGAACAATTCTGCCTGTAATACAATGCACCCGGTGTGAACAGTCCTGTCTGTGCTCAGCAGCACCCAGTGTGAACAGTCCTGTCTGTGCCCCACAACACCCAGTGTGAACAGTCCTGTCTGTGCTCAGCAGCACCCAGAGTGAACAGTCCTGTCTGTGCCCCACAACACCCGGTGTAAACAGTCCTGTCTGTGCTCAGCAGCCCTCAGTGTTAATATTCCTGCCTGTGATCCACCACACCCAGTGTGAACAGCCATGCCTGTACCCCACCACAACCAGTGTGAACATTCCTGTCTTTGCCCTGCAGCGCCCATTGTGAACAGACCTGCCTGTAATCCACAGCACCCAGTGTGAACAGTCCTGTCGGTGCCCCGCCACAACCAGTGTGAACAATCCTGTCTGTGCTCCGCAGCACCAAGTGTGAACTGTCCTGTCTGTGTCCCGCAGCACCAAGTGTGAACAGTTCTGTCTGTGCCCTGCAGCACCCAGGGTGAACAGTCCTGTCGGTGCTCCACAGTACCTAGTGTGAACAGTCCTGTCTGTGCCCCCCAGCTCCAAATGTGAAGAGTCCTTTCTGTGCCCCACAGCACCAAATGTTAAAAGTCCGGTCTGTGCCCTGCAGCACCCAGGGTGAACACGCCTTTCTGTGCCCCACAGCACCCTATGTGAACAGACCTGTGTGTGGCTCGGAGCATCCAGTTTGAACATTCCTGTCTGTGCTCAGCAGTAACCAGTATGTACAGTCCTGTCTGTGCTCTGCAGCACCCAGTGTGAACACTCCTGTGTGTGCCACGCAGCACCCAGGGTGAAAAGCCCTTACTGTGCCCTACAGCATCCAATGTGAACAGTTCTGTCTGTGCCCCACAGCACCCAGTGTGAACAGACCTGCCTGTAATCCACAGCACGCAGTGTGAACAGTCCTGTCTGTGCCCCACAGCACCCAGTGTGAACAGTCCTGCCTGTGATCCACAGCACCCTGCGTGAACAGCCCTGTCTGTGAACCTGCAGCACCCAGTGTAAACAACCCAGTCTGAGCTCAGCAGAATGCAGTGTGATCAGTCCTGTCTGTGCCCGCAGCACCCGGTGTGAACAGTCATGCCTGCGCCCCGCATTGCCGAGATTAATGAGTCCTGTCTGTACTCAGCAGCAGCCAGTGTGTTCAGTACTGCCTGTGTCCCACAGCACCCAGTGTGAACAGTCCTGTCTGTGCCCCACAGCACCCAGAGTGAACAGCCATGTCTGTGTCCCACAGCAACCAGTTTGAACAGTCCTCTCTGTGCTCAGCAGCACTCAGTGTTAATATTCCTGCCTGTGATCCACATCACCCAGTGTGAACAGCCATGCATGTACCCTACCACAAAAAGTGTTAACATTCCTGTCTTTGCCCTGCAGCACCCAGTGTGAACAGTCCTGCCTGTAAACCACAGCACCCAGTGTGAACAGTCCTGTCTGTGTCCCGCAGCACCCAGTGTGAACAGTCCCGCCTGTAATCCACAGCACCCAGAGTGAACAGTCCTGTCTGTGCCCCGCAGCACCCAGTGTGAACAGTCCTGTCTGTGCCCCGCAGCACTCAGTATGAACAATCCTGTACGTGCCCGACAGCACCAAGTGTGAACAGTCCTGTCTGTGCCCCACAGCACCAAGTGTAAACTGTCCTATCTGTGCCCTGCAGCACCCAGGGTGCACAGTCCTGTCTATGCCCCACAGTACTTTGTGTGAACAGTCCTGTCTGTGCCCCGCAGCACCAAATGTGAAAAGGCCTGTCTGTGCCCTGCAGCACCCATGGTGAACACGCCTTTCTGTGCCCCACAGCACACTATGTGAACAGTCCTGTGTGTGCCCTGGAATACCCAGTATGAACCGACCTGTCTGTGCTCAGCAGTAACCAGTGTGTACAGACCTGTCTGTGCCCCGCAGCACCAGTGTGAACAGTCCTGTCTGTGATCCACCACACCCATTGCGAACACTCCTGTGTGTGCCCCGCTGCACCCACTGTGAACAGTCCTGCCTGTGATCCACAGCACCCAGCGTGAACAGCCCTGTCTGTGAACCCGCAGCACCCAGTGTAAACAGCCCACTCTGAGCTCAGCGGAATGCAGTGTGAACAGTCCTGTCTGTGCCCTGCAGCACACAGGGTGAACAGTCCTGTCTGTGCCCCACAGTACCTTGTGTGAACAGTCCTGTCTGTGCCCCACAGTACCTTGTGTGAACAGACCTGTCTGTGCCCCGCAGCACGAAATGTGAATAGTCCTGTCTGTGCCCCGAATTACCAAGTGTGAACAGTCCTGTCTGTGCCCTGAAGCATCTCGTGTGAACAGTCATGCCTGTGCCCCACAGCACCAAGATTAATGAGTCCTGTCTGTGCTTAGCAGCAGCCAGTGTGTTAAGTACTGCCTGTGCCCCGCTGCCCCCAGTGTGAACAGTCCTTTCTAAGCCCCATAGCACCCAGTGTGAACAGTCCTGTCTGTGCTCAGCAGCACTCAGTGTTAATATTCTTGCCTGTGATCCACCACACCCAGTGTGAACATTAGTGGCTGTGCCCTGCATCACCCATTGTGAACAATCCTGCCTGTAATCCAAAGCGCCCGGAGTGAACAGTCCTGTCTGTGCACTGCAGCACCAATTGTGAACAGTCCTGTCTGTTCCCTGCAGCACCCAGGTTGAACAGTCCTGTCTGTGCCCCACAGCACCCAGTGTGAACAGTTCTGTCTGTTCCCTGCAGCACCCAGGGTGAACACTCCTGTCTGTGCCCCACAGCACCCAGTGTGAACATTCCTGTCTGTGAACCCGCAGCACCCAGTGTAAACAGCCCAGTTTGAGCTCAGCAGAACGCAGTGTGAACATCCCTGTCTGTGCCCCGCAGCACCCAGTGTGAACAGTCGTGTCTGTGCCCCGCAGCACTCAGTATGAACTGTCCTGTCTGTGCCCCACAGCACCAAGTGTGAACTGTCCTGTCTGTGACACACAGCACCAAGTGTAAATTGTCCTACCTGTGCCCTGCAGCACCCAGGGTGCACAGGCCTGTTTGTGCCCCACAGTACCTTGTGTGAACAGTCCTGTCTGTGCCCCGCAGCTCCAAATGTGAAGAGTCCTGTCTGTGCCCAGCAGCACCCAGGGTGAACACGCCTTTCTGTGCCCCACAGCACACTATGTGAACAGTCCTTTGTGTGCCCCGGAACCTCCAGTATGAACAGTCCTGGCTGTGCTCAGCAGTAACCAGTGTGTACAGACCTGTCTGTGCCCCGCAGCACCAGTGTGTACAGTCCTGTCTGTGCTCTGCAGCACCCAGTATTATCAGTCCTGTCTGTGATCCACCAGACCCATTGTGAACACTCCTGTGTGTGCCCCGCAGCTCCCACTGTGAACAGTCCTGCCTGTGATCCACAGCACCCAGCGTGAACAGCCCTGTCTGTGAACCCGCAGCACCCACTGTAAACAGCCTAGTCTGAGCTCAGCTGAATGCAGTGTGAACAGTCCTGTCTGTGCCGCGCAGCACCCAGTGTGAACAGTCATGTCTGTGCCCCACAGCGCCAAGATTAATGAGTCCTGTCTGTGCCCCGCAGCAGCCAGTGTGAACAGTCCTGTCTGTGCCCCAGAGCACCCAGTGTGAACAGCCATGTCTGTGTCCCACAGCAACCAGTGTGAACATTCCTGTCTTTGCCCTGCAGCACCCAGTGTGAACAGTCCAGCCTGTAAACCACGGCACCCAGTGTGAACAGATCTGCCTGTAATCCACAGCACCCAGTGTGAATAGTCCTGTTTGTGCCCCGCAGCACCCAGTGTGAACAGTCCTGCCTGTAATCCACAGCAGCCAGTGTGCACAGTCATGCCTGCAACCTGCAGCACACAGTGTAAACAATCCTGCCTTTGCCCTGCAGCACCCAGTGTGAACAGTCCTGTCTGTGCTCCGCAGCAACAAGTGTGAACAGTCTTGTCTGTGAACGCGCAGCCTCCCGTGTGCACAGTCCTGCCTGCGACCCACAGCACACAGTGTGAACAGTCCTGTCTGTGCCCCGCAGCACCCAGTGTGAACAGTCCTGCCTGTAATCCACAGCACCCAGTGTGAACAGTCCTGTCTGTGCCCCGCAGCACCCAGTGTGAACAGCCATTCCTGTGCTCCACCACACCCAGTGTGAACATTCCTGTCAGTGCCCCGCAGCACACTTTCTGATCAATCCTGCCTGTAATCCAAAGCACCCGGTGTGAACAGTCCTGTCTGTGCCTCGCTGCACCAATTGTGAACAGTCCTGTCTGTTCCCTGCAGCACCCAGTGTGAACAGTCCTGTCTGTGCCCCGCAGCACCAAGTGTGAACAGTCCTGTCTGTGCCCCGAAGCATTCAGTGTGAACAATCCTGGCTGTGCCCTGCAGCATCCCGTGTGAACAGTCATGCCTGTGCCCCGCATCACCAAGATTATTGAGTCCTGTCTGTGCTTAGCAGCAGCCAGTGTGTTAAGTACAGCCTGTGCCCCACAGCCCCCAGTGTGAACAGTCCTGTCTGTGCCCCACAGCACCCAGTGTGAACAGTCCTGTCTGTGCCCCACAGCACGCAGTGAGAACTGCCATGTCTGTGTCCCACAGCAACCAGTTTGAACAGTCCTGTCTGTGCTTAGCAGCACTCAGTGTTAATATTCCTGCCTGTGATCCACCACACCCAGTGTGAACATTCCTGGCTGTGCCCTGCATCACCCATTGTGAACAATCCTGCCTGTAATCCAAAGCACCTGGCGTGAACAGTCCTGTCTGTGCCCCGCAGCACCAATTGTGAACAGTCCTGTCTGTGCCCCCAGCACCAAATGTGAACAGTCCTGTCTGTGCCCCGCAGCACCAAGTATGAACAGGCCTGTCTGTTCCCTGCATAACCCTGGGTGAACACTCCTGTCTGTGCCCCACAACAACCAGTGTGAACATTCCTGTCTGTGCTCAGCAGCACCCAGTGTGAACAGTCCTGAGTGTGCCCCGCAGCACCCAGTTTGAACATTCCTGTCTGTGCCCCGCAGCACCCAGTTTGAACATTCCTGTCTGTACTCAGCAGCACCCAGTGTGTACAGCCCTGTCTGTGCCCGGCAGCACCCAGTAGGAACAATAATGTCTTTGCCCCGTGGCACCCAGTGTGAACAGTCCTGTTTGTGAACCCGCTGCACCCAGTGTGAACAGCCCTGTCTGTGAACCCTCAGCACCCAGTTTGAACAGTTGCTCTGTGCTCAGGAGCACCCAGTGTGAACAGTCCTGCCTGTGATCCACAGCACCCAGCGTGAACAGTCCTGTCTGTGCCCCGCAGCACCCAGTGTTAACAGTCATGCCTGTGCCCGGCTGTGCCAAGACTAATGAGTCCTGATTGTGCTCAGCAGCATCCAGTGTGTTCAGTAAAGCCTGTGCCCCACTGCATCCAGTGTGAACAGTCCTGCCTGTGCCCCACAGCACCCAGTGTGAACAGCCATGTCGGTGTCCCACAGCAACTAGTTTGAACATTCCTGGCTGTGCCCTGCATCACCCATTGTGAACAATCCTGCCTGTAATCCAAAGCACCTGGCGTGAACAGTCCTGTCCATGCCCCGCAGCACCAATTGTGAACAGTCCTGTCTGTGCCCCCAGCACCAAATGTGAACAGTCCTGTCTGTGCCCCGCAGCACCAAGTATGAACAGTCCTGTCTGTTCCCTGCATAACCCTGGGTGAACACTCCTGTCTGTGCCCCACAACAACCAGTGTGAACATTCCTGTCTGTGCTCAGCAGCACCCAGTGTGAACAGTCCTGAGTGTGCCCCGCAGCACCCAGTTTGAACATTCCTGTCTGTGCCCCGCAGCACCCAGTTTGAACATTCCTGTCTGTACTCAGCAGCACCCAGTGTGTACAGCCCTGTCTGTGCCCGGCAGCACCCAGTAGGAACAATCATGTCTTTGCCCCGTGGCACCCAGTGTGAACAGTCCTGTTTGTGAACCCGCTGCACCCAGTGTGAACAGCCCTGTCTGTGAACCCTCAGCACCCAGTCTGAACAGTTGCTCTGTGCTCAGGAGCACCCAGTGTGAACAGTCCTGCCTGTGATCCACAGCACCCAGCGTGAACAGTCCTGTCTGTGCCCCGCAGCACCCAGTGTTAACAGTCATGCCTGTGCCCGGCTGTGCCAAGACTAATGAGTCCTGTCTGTGCTCAGCAGCATCCAGTGTGTTCAGTAAAGCCTGTGCCCCACTGCATCCAGTGTGAACAGTCCTGCCTGTGCCCCACAGCACCCAGTGTGAACAGCCATGTCGGTGTCCCACAGCAACTAGTTTGAACATTCCTGTCTGTGCCCTGCAGCACCCATTGTGAACAATCCTGCCTGTAATCCACAGCACCCGGTGTGAACAGTCCTGTCCGTGCCCCACAGCACTCAGTGTGAACAGTCCTGTGTGTGCCCCGCAGCACCCAGTTTGAACATTCCTGTCTGTGCTCAGCAGCACCCAATGTGTACAGCCCTGTCTGCGCCCGGCAGCACCCAGTAGGAACAATCATGTCTTTGCCCCGTGGCACCCAGTGTGAACAGTCCTGTTTGTGAACCCGCTGCACCCAGTGTGAACAGCCCTGTCTGTGAACCCTCAGCACCCAGCTTGAACAGTTGCTCTGTGCTCAGGAGCACCCAGTGTGAACAGTCCTGTCTGTGCCCTGCAGCACCCAGTGTTAACAGTCATGCCTGTGCCCTGCAGTGCCAAGACTAATGAGTCCTGTCTGTGCTCAGCAGCAGCCAGTGTGTTCAGTAAAGCCTGTGCCCCACAGCACCCAGTGTGAACAGTCCTGCCTGTGCCCCACAGCACCCAGTGTGAACAGCCATGTCTGTGTCCCACAGCAACTAGTTTGAACAGTCCTCTCTGTGTTCAGCAGCACTCAGTGTTAATATTCCTGCCTGTGATACACCACACCCTGGGTGAACATTCCTGTCTGTGTCCTGCAGCACCCATTGTGAACAATCCTGCCTGTAATCCACAGAACCCAGTGTGAACAGTCCTGTCTGTGCCCCGCAGCACCAATTGTGAACAGTCCTGTGTGTGCCCCACAGCACCCAGTTTGAACATTCCTGTCTGTGCTCAGCAGCACCCAGTAGGAACAGTCATGTCTTTGCCCCATGGCACTCAGTGTGAACAGTCCTGTTAGTGAACCAGCTGCACCCAGTGTGAACAGCCCTGTCTGTGAACGCTCAGCACCCAGTGTGAACAGCCCTGTCTGTGAACTCGCAGCACCCAGTGTAAACAGCACAGTCTGAGCTCAGCAGAATGCAGTGTGAACAGTCCTGTCTGTGCCCCGCAGCACCCAGTGTGAACAGTCATGCCTGTGCCCCGCAGCACCCAGTGTGAACACCCATGTCTGTGTCCCACAGCAACCAGTTTGAACAGTCCTCTCTGTGCTCAGACAGCACTCAGTGTTAATATTCCTGCCTGTGATCCACAGCATCCAGTGTGAAGAGCCATGCCTGTACCCCACCACAACCACTGTGAACATTCCTGTCTTTGCCTTGCAGCACCCAGTGTGAACAGTCCTGCCTGTAATCCACAGCACCCAGTGTGAACAGTCCTGTCTGTGCCGCCCAGCACCCAGTGTGAACAGTCATGCCTGTGCCCCGCAGCGCCAAAATTAATGAGTCCTGTCTGTGCCCCGCAGCACCCAGTGTGAACAGTCCTGCCTTTAATCAACAGCACCCAGTGTGAACAGTCCTGTCTGTGCCCCGCAGCACCAATTGTGAACAGTCCTGCCTGTGCCCTGCAGCACCCAGGGTGAACAGTCCTGTCTGTGCCCCGCAGCACCCATTGTGAACAGTCCTCTCCGTGCCCCACAGCACACATTGTGAACTATCCTGTCTGTGCCCCGCAGCACCAATTGTGAACAGTCCTGTCTGTGCCCTGCAGCACCAATTGTGAACAGTCCTGTCTGGGCCCTGCAGCACCCAGGGTGAACAGTCCTGTCCGTGCCCCACAGCACCCAGTGTGAACAGTCCTGTCTGTGCCCCGCAGCACCAAATGTGAACAGTCCTGTCTGTGCCCTGCCACACCCAATGTGAACAGTCCTGACTGTTCCCTGCAGCACCCAGGGTGAGCACTCCTGTCTGTGCCCCACGGCTCCCTTTGTGAACAGTCCTGTGTGTGCCCCGCATCACCCAGTTTGAACATTCCTGTCTGTGCCCCGCAGCACCAAGTATGAACAGTCATGTCTTTGACCCGTGGCACTCAGTGTGAACAGTACTGTTTGTGAACCCGCTGCACCCAGTGTGAACAGCCCTGTCCGTGAACCCTCAGCACCCAGTGTGAACAGTCCTGCCTGTGATCCACAGCACCCAGCGTGAACAGTCCTGTCTTTGCTCCGCAGCACCCAGTGTGAACAGTCATGCCTGTGCCCTGCAGCACCAAGATTGATTTGTCCTGTCTGTGCTCAGCAGCAGCCAGTGTGTTCAGTACTGCCTGTGCCCCGCAGCACCCAGTGTGAACAGTCCTGTCTGTGCCCTGCAGCACCCATTGTGAAAAATCCTGCCTGTAATCCAAAGCACCCAGTGTGAACAGTCCTGTCTGTGCCCCGCAGCACCCAGTGTGAACAGTCATGTCTTTTCCCCGTGGCACCCAGTGTGAACAGTCCTGTTTGTGAACCCGCTGCACCCAGTGTGAACAGCCCTGTCTGCGAACTCTCAGCACCCAGTTTGAACAGTTCTGTCTGTGATCCACCACACCCATTGCGAACAGTCCTCTCCGTGCCCCACAGCACCCAGTGTGAAAAGTCATACCTGTGCCCCGCAGAGCCAAGATTAATGAGTCCTGTATGTGCTCAGCAGCAGCCAGTGTGTTCAGTATAGCCTGTGACCCACAGCACCCAATGTGAACAGCCATGTCTGTGCCCCACAGCAACCAGTTTGAACAGTCCTGTCTGTGATCAGCAGCACTCAGTGTTAATATTCCTGCCCGTGATCCACCACACCCAGTGTGAACATTCATGTCTGTGCCTTGCAGCACCCATTGTGAAAAATCCTGCCTGTAATCCAAAGCACCCAGTGTGAACAGTCCTCTCTGTGCCCCGCAGCACTCAATGTTAACAGTCCTGTCCGTGCCCCACAGCACCAAATGTGAACAGTCCTGTCCGTACCCCACAGCACCAAATGTGAACAGTCCTGTCTGTGCCCTGCAGCAACCAGTGTGAACAGTCCTGTCCGTGCCCCGCAGCACCCAGGTTGAACAGTCCTGTCTGTGCCCCACAGCACCCAGCGTGAACAGTCCTGTCTGTTCCCTGCAGCACCCAGGGTGAACACTCCTGTTTGTGCCCCACAACACCCAGTGTGAACATTCCTGTCTGTGAACCCGCAGCACCCAGTGTGAACAGCCCAGTCTGAGCTCAGCAGAACACAGTGTGAACAGTCCTGTCTGTGCCCTGCAGCACCCAATGTTAACAGTCATGCCTGTGCCCTGCAGTGCCAAGATTAATGAGTCCTGTCTGTGCCCAGCAGCAGCCAGTGTGTTCAGTACAGCCTGTGCCCCACAGCACCAAATGTGAACAGTCCTGTCTGTGTCCACAGCAAGCAGTTTGAACAGTCCTGTCTGTGCTCAGCAGCACTCCGTGTTAATATTCCTGCCTGTGATCCACATCACCCAATGTGAACAGCCATGCCTGTGCCCCACCACAACCAGTGTGAACATTCCTGTCTTTGCCCTGCAGCACCCAGTGTGAACAGTCCTGCCTGTGAACCACAGCACCCAGTGTGAACAAGGCTGCCTGTAATCCACAGCACCCAGAGTGAACAGTCCTGTATGTGCCCCGCAGCACCCAGTGTGAACAGCCATGCCTGTGCCGCACTACACCCAGTGTGAACATTCCTGTCTGTTCCCTGCATCACCCAGGGTGAACAGTCCTGTCTGTGCCCCACAGTACCTTGCGTGAACAGTCCAGTCTGTGCCCCTCAGCTCCAAATGTGAAGAGTCCTGTCTGTGCCCCACAGCACCAAATGTGAAAAGTCCTGTCTCTGCCCCACAGCACCCTATGTGAACAGTCCTGTATGTGCCCCGGAGCACCCAGTTTGAACATTCCTGTCTGTGCTCAGCAGTAACCAGTGTGTGCAGTCCTGTCTGTGCCCCGCAGCACCCGGTGTGTACAGTCCTGTCTGTGATCCACCACACACATTGTGAACACTCCTGTCTGTGCCCCGCAGCACCCAGTGTGAACAGTCCTGCATGTAATCCACAGCACCCAGTGTGAACAGTCCTGTCTGTGCCCCGCAGCACCAATTGTGAACAGTCCTGTCTGGGCCCTGCAGCACCCAGGGTGAACAGTCCTGTCCGTGCCCCACAGCACCCAGTGTGAACAGTCCTGTCTGTGCCCCGCAGCACCAAATGTGAACAGTCCTGTCTGTGCCCTGCCGCACCCAATGTGAACAGTCCTGCCTGTAATCCACAGCACCCAATGTGAACATTCCTGTCTGTGCCCCACAGTACCTAGTGTGAACAGTCCTGTCTGTGCTCCGCAGCACCAAATGTGAACAGCCCTGTCTGTGCCCCACAGCACCAAGTGTGAACAATCCTGTCTGTGCCCTGCAGCACCCTGTGTGAACAGTCCTGTCTGTTCCCTGCAGCACCCAGGGTGAACACCTCTGTCTTTGCCCTGCAGCACCCAGTGTGAACATTCCTGTCTGTGCCCCACAGCACCCAGTGTGAACTGTCCTGCCTGTAATCCACAGCACCCAGTGTGAACAGTCCTGTCCGTGCCCCGCAGCAGCCAGTGTGAACTGTCCTGTCTGTGCCCCGCAGCACCAAGTGTGAACAGTCCTGTCTGTGCCCCACAGCACCCAGTGTAAACAGCCCAGTCTGAGCTCAGCAGAACGCAGTGTGAACAGTCATGCCTGTGCCCCGCAGCGCCAACATTAATGAGTCCTGTCTGTGCTCAGCAGCAGCCAGTGTGTTCAGTACTGCCTGTGTCCCACAGCACCCAGTGTGAACAGTCCTGTCTGTGCCCCACAGCACCCAGTGTGAACAGCCATGTCTGTGTCCCGGTGCACCCAATGTGAACAGTCCTGTCTGTTCCCTGCAGCACCCAGGGAGAACACTCCTGTCTGTGCCCCACGGCTCCCTTTGTGAACAGTCCTGTGTGTGCCCCGCATCACCCAGTTTGAACATTCCTGTCTGTGCCCCGCAGCACCAAGTATGAACAGTCATGTCTTTGACCCGTGGCACTCAGTGTGAACAGTCCTGTTTGTGAACCCGCTGCACCCAGTGTGAAAAGCCCTGTCTGTGAACCCTCAGCACCCAGTGTGAACAGTCCTGCCTGTGACCCACAGCACCCAGCGTGAACAGCCCTGTCTGTGAACCCGCAGCACCCAATGTAAACAGCCCAGTCTGAGCTCAGCAGAATGCAGTGTGAACAGTCCTGTCTTTGCTCCGCAGCACCCAGTGTGAACAGTCATGCCTGTGCCCTGCAGCGCCAAGATTGATTTGTCCTGTCTGTGCTCAGCAGCAGCCAGTGTGTTCAGTACTGCTTGTGCCCCGCAGCACCCAGTGTGAACAGTCCTGTCTGTGCCCTGCAGCACCCAGTGTGAACAGTCCTATCTGTTCCCTGCAGCACCCAGGGTGAACACTCCTGTCTTTGCCCTGCAGCACCCTGTGTGAACATTCCTTTCTGTGCCCCACAGCATCCAGTGTGAACTGTCCTGCCTTTAATCCACAGCACCCAGTGTGAACAGTCCTGTCCGTGCCCCGCAGCAGCCAGTGTGAACTGTTCTGTCTGTGCCTCCCAGCACCAAGTGTGAACAGTCTTGTCTGTGCCCCACAGCACCCAGTGTAAACGTCCCAGTCTGAGCTCAGCAGAACGCAGTGTGAACAGTCCTGTCTGTGCCCTGCAGCATCCTTTGTGAACAGTCATGCCTGTGCCCCGCAGCGCCAAGATTAATGAGTCCTGTCTGTGTCTCACAGCACCCAGTGTGAACAGTTCTGGCTGTTCCCCACAGCACCCAGTGTGAACAGCCATGTCTGTGTCCCACAGCAACCAGTTTGAACAGTCCTGTTTGTGCCCCACAGTACCTTGTGTGAACAGTCCAGTCTGTGCCCCTCAGCTCCAAATGTGAAGAGTCCTGTCTGTGCCCCACAGCACCAAATGTGAAAATTCCTGTCTGTGCCCCACAGCACCCTATGTGAACAGTCCTGTATGTGCCCCGGAGCACCCAGTTTGAGCATTCCTGTCTGTGCTCAGCAGTAACCAGTGTGTGCAGTCCTGTCTGTGCCCCGCAGCACCCGGTGTGTACAGTCCTGTCTGTGATCCACCACACACATTGTGAACACTCCTGTGTGTGCCCCGTAGCACCCAGTCGGAACAGCCATGTCTGTGTCCCACAGCAACCAGTTTGAACAGTCCTGTCTGTGTTCAGCAGCACTCAGTGTTAATATTCCTGCCTGTGATCCACAGCACCCAGTGTGAACATCCATGCCTGTGCCCCACCACACCCAGTGTGAACATTCCTGTCTTTGCCCTGCAGCACCCAATGTGAACAGTCCTGCCTGTGAACCACAGCACCCTGTGTGAACAGTCCTGTCTGTGCCCCGCAGCACCCAGTGTGAACAGCCATGCCTGTGCCCCACAGCACCCAGTGTGAACAGTCCTGTCCGTGCCCTGCAGCACCCAGTGTGAACTATCCTGTCTGTGCCCCACAGCACACAGTGCGAACAGTCCTGTCTGTGGCCTACATTCCCCAGTGTGAACAGCCATGTCTGTGCCCCACAGGTGAGACATTAAAGGCAGTCCTGCGCTGTGCGGGCCATGCTACAGGGCTATGCATGGCACCTACATCGTGGTATCGGTCCAGGGAGGTGCAAGGCCTGTATTCTCAATGGGGTTTGTGTACAGCATGGTATGCAGGGCGTGGTCTGTGCCCCACACACAGTCGTCCTGGGTGTATCTGGCTCAGTACTGGATGCAGATGGAATAGTCATTATCGGGGAAGCATTTGCAGCTTGTAAATGGGGGAAACACAGTAAATGGGGGGGTGGGGTTACTGTACATAAGTTCAGTCATCTCAGCTCCAGGACATCACTGCAGGAGTTCCTCAGGGTTGTGTCCTCAGCCCTTCCATCTTCAGCTGCTTCATCAATGACCTTCTTTCCATCATAAGGTCAAAAGTGGCAATGTTCGCTGATGATTGCACAATGTTCAGCACCATTTTCGATTCCATAGATCCACGTCCAAATGCAGCAAGACCTGTACAATATCCAGGCTTTGGTTTACAAGTGGCAAGTAACATTCGTGCCACACAAGTGCCAGACAATGACCATCTCCAACAAGATAGAAATCCAACCATAGCCCCTTGATGTTCAATGGCATTACCAGCACTGAATCCCCCACTATGAACATCCTGGGGTTACCATTGACCAGAAACTGAACTAGACTAGCTATATAAATACTGTGATTACAAAAACAGGTCAGTGACTGGGAATCCTGCAGTGAGTTACTCACCTCCTGACTCCCGAAAGCCTGTCAACCATCTACACAGCACAAGTCAGGAGTGGGATGGAATATTTCCCAGTTGCCTGGATGAGTGCAACTGCCACAACACCCTAGAAGCTTGACTATCCAGGACAAATCCATCACTGTCACTGGGTCAAGGTTCTGGAACTCCCTTCCTAACAGCAGTGTGGATATACCTACACCACAGCAACTGCAGTGGTTTAAGAAGGCAGTTCACCACTACCTTCTCAAGGGCAATTAGGGATGGACAATAAATACAGGCCCAGACAGCAAAGCCCACATCCCTTCAATGAATGTTAAATAAGCTCTCATGGTGGGGTGGTGATGCCTCTGTATATAACCATGCACACAGTCTCAAGATCCAGTACCTCTAGCACCTGGATCTGCACCTTAAGTGCCGGAAACTGCAGGGCTATGGGCCTGGTGCAGGAAGATGGAATTAGAAAGGGCACCTGGGTGTCCTCAGGCTGGCATTGACAAGATGGGCCGAATGGCCTCCTTCTGTGCTGTAACTTTTCTATGGTTCTATGGTTCTATGGACAGAGTCAGACAAAGCCTAGCAGACCCTGGCAGGGCCAAACAGAGCCTGACAGATCCAAAGATGGGGAGGGTTGTAGGGCATGGGGACATCAATAGTGATGGGTTCAGGGGTAGGGCAGGAATATCCACAACAATCCAGGGTTACTGGAGGAGGCTGGGGAGTGACCTGGGTGGAGGTCTACCTGCACATCGTGAGGTGATGGGGGAGGGTAGAATCAGGTCCGGGAGTAGAAGCGCAACGCCACCATGTTGAGAACTGAATCAATGATGCGTTTAAAAATAAAACTGGAAAAAAATCATCACCGGAGCAGTCAGAGGCAGTGTGGGAGGGGTCAGAGGCAGTGTGGGAGGGGTCAGAGGCAGTGTGGGAGGGGTCTGAGGCATAGAGTCATAGAGTCATCGAGGTCTGCAGCACAGAAAAAGGCCCTTCGGCCCATCGAGTCTGCGCTGGTCAAATAAGTACCTAACTATTCTAATCCCATTTTCCAGCACTAGGCCCATAGCCTTGTATGCCATGGCATTGCAAGTGCACATCCAAATACTTATTAAATGTTTTGAGGGTATCTGCCTCTACCACCCTTTCAGTCAGTGAGTTCCAGATTCCCACCACCCTCTGGGTGAAAAAATTCTTCCTCACATCCCCTCCAAACTTCCTGCCCCTACCTTAAATCTATGCCCCCTAGTTGTTGATCCCTCCACCAAGGAGAAAAGTTTCTTTCTGTCTACCCTATCTATGATCCTCATAACTTTATATGCCTCAATCATGTCCCCCCTCAATCTTCTGTGCTCCAGGGAAAATAACCCCAGTCTATCCAATCACTCCTCATAACTAAAACTCTCCAGCCCAGGCAATATCCTGATAAATCTCCTCTGCACTCTCTCTAGTGCAAATCACATCCTTCCTGTAATGCAGACTCCAGAACTGCACGCAATACTCTAGCTGTGGCCTAACCAGCGTTCTATACAGTTCCAGTATAATCTCCCTGCTCTTAAATTCTATGCCTCAACTAATAAAGGCTAGTATCCCATATGCCTTCTTATCCACCTTATCTACCTGTCCCTCTGATCCTTGGTACTTTTCAGGGTCCTATCATTCATCGTGTATTCCCGTGCCTTGTTTGTCCTGCCCAAGTGCATCATCTCACACTTATCCCGATTAAATTCCATTTGCCACTGATCAGCTCATCTGACCAGCCTGTCTATATCCCCCTGTAATCTAAGGCTATCCTCCTCACTATTTACCACCCCACCAATTTTCGTGTCATCCGCGAACTTACTGATCAACCCTCCTACATTCAAGTCTAAATCGTTTAAGTATACCACAATGGTACCATCCATTTTTAATTAGCACATTCGTTTAGATAATATCACCAACTTCAACACCACAGTGTTCTTTTGTTCTTTTGTCTGCGACATCTTTTGATTATCTGCTCCTATCACTGCTTGCTTGTCCCTACAACCATACCCCCCCCTCCACTTCTCTCCCCCAACCCAAACAGTGCCCCCCCCCCACCTTAAACCAGCTTATATTTCACCCCTCTCCTTGGATTCACCTAGTTCTGTTGAAGAGTCATGAGGATTCGGAACGTCAACTCTTTTCTTCTCCGCCGATGCTGCCAAACTTACTGAGGTTAGACTGTCTGGCCTGTAGTTCCCTGGTTTTTTCCCTTCTTCCCTTCTTGAATAATGGTACCACATTGGCTCTCCTCCAGTCCTCTGGCACCTCTTCTGTGGCCACAGAGGTATTGAAAATTATTGTCAGAGCTCCTTCTTTCTCCTCCCTTGCCTCACTCAATAGCCTGGGATACATTTCATTCGGGCCTGGAGATTTATCAACTTTTAAGCCTGCCAGACCACTTAGAACCTCCTCCCTTTCTATGTTAATTTATTTAATTATATCACAGTCCTGCTTGATTTCCATACCCATGTCGTCCCTCTCACTTGTGAACACTGATACAAAGTATTCATTTAGAACCCTACCTTTGTCTTCTGGTTCCACACACAAATTACTACTATGGCCCTTAATGAGCCCTACTCTTTCCATAGTTATCCTCTTACTCTTAATGTACTTGTAAAATAACTTTGGATTTTCCTTTATTTTACCTGCTAAATACAGGATCACAGAATCACAGTGCAGAAGAGGCCCTTTGGCCCATCAAGTCTGCACCAATACGTGAGAAACACCTGACCTACCTACCTACTCCCATTTACCAGCACTTGGTCCATAGCCTTGAATGTTATGATGTGCCAAGTGATCATCCAGATACTTTTTAAAAGATGTGAGGCAACCCGCCTCCACCACCCTCCCAGGCAGTGCATTCCAGACCATCACCACCCTCTGGGTAAAAAAGATTTTCCTCACATACCTCCTAAACCTCCTGCCCCTCACCTTGAACTTAATGTCACCTTGTGACTGACCCGTCAACTAAAGGGAACAGCTGCTCCCTAACCACCCTGTCCATGCCCCTCATAATCTTGTACACTTCGATCAGGTCGCCCCTCAGTCTTCTCTGCTCCAACGAAAACAACCCAAGTCTATCCAACTCTCTTCATAACTTAAACGTTTCATCCCAGGCAACATCCTGGTGAATCTCCTCTGCACCCCTTCCAGTGCAATCACATCCTTCCTATAATGTGGTGACTAGAACTGCACACAGTACTCCAGCTGTGGCCTCACCAATGTTCTATACAACTCCAACATGATCTCCCTATTTTTGTAATCTATGTCTCGATTGATAAAGGCAAGTGTCTCATATGCCTTTTTCACCACCCCACTAACATGCTCCTCTGCCTTCAGAGATATATGGACACACAGGCCAAGGTCCCTTTGTTCCTCAGAACTTCCTGGTTTCATGCCGTTCATTGAATACTTCCTTGTCAATTACTCCTTCCAAAGTGTATCACCTCACACTTTTCAGGGTTAAATTCCAGCTGCCACTTATCTGCCCATTTGACAATCCCGTCTATATCTTCCTGTAGCCCAAGGCACTCACCCTCAATGTTAAGCACCTGGCCAATCTTTGTGTCATCTGCAAACTTACTAATCATCTCTGTCGTTTATATAAATGACAAATAGTAGGGGGCCCAGCGCAGATCTCTGTGGAACGCCACTGGACACTGGCTTCCAGCCACTAAAGCATCCCTCTGTCATCACCCTCTGTCTCCTACAATTAAGCCAATTTTGAATCCACCTTATCAAATTACCCTGTATCCCATGTGCATTTGCCTTCTTTATAAGTCTCCCATGTGGGACCTTGTCAAAGGCTTTGCTGAAACCCATATAAACTACAATGCTTTTTCATTTCCCCTTTTTGCTCTCCTAATTTCCTTTTTAAATTCCCTCCTACACATTCTATACTCCTCTAGGGCTTCTGCTGTTTTTAACCCTCAGTATCTGCCATTAGTCTCCCTTTTTCTCTTTATCCAATCCTGTATATCCCTTGACATTCAGTGTTTCTTGGATTTGTTGGTCCCACCTTTGTCTTTACTAGAATATGTTGGCCCTGTACTCTCCCTATTTCCTTCTTGAATGAGTCCCACTGCTCTGATGCAGATTTACCTTAAAGTAGCTGCTCCCAGTCTACTCTGGCCTAATCATATCTGATCTTATTAAAATCGGCCTTCCCCCAATTTGGAACTCTGATTTCTGGCCCATCCTTGTCCTTTTCCATAACAACCTCGAATCTAACGGAGTTATGATCACTATCTGCAAAATGCTCCTCCATTGATACCTCTACCACTTGCCCAGCTTCATTCTCTAAAATTAAGTCCAGGACTACCCCCTCTTTAGTAGGACCTTCTACGTACTGGCTTAAGAAGCTCTCCTGGGTGCATTTTAAGAATTCCGCTTCCTCTAAACCTATCACACTATGACTAACCCAGTTAATGTTGGGGAAGTTGAAATCCTCCACAATTACTACCCTATTATTTTTACACTTCTCTGAAATTTGCCTACATATTTGCTCTCCTATTTCTCTCTGACTGTTTGGGGGTTGATAGTACACTCCCAGCAACGTGATTGCTCCTTTCTTGTTTTTCAGTTCTACCCATATGGCTTAATTTGAGGAGCCTTCTAAGATGTCATCCTTCCTCACTGCTGTAATTGATCCCTTGATCAATATTGCACCATCCTCTCCTCTTTTACCTCCTTTCCTGTCTCACCTGAAGACTCTATATCCTGGAATATTGAGCTGCCAATCCTGATCCTCTTTCAACCATGTCTCTGTTACAGCAATGACATCATACTTCAATGTGTTAATTTGTGCCCTTAACTCGTCTGCCTTATTTGTCAGACTCCTTGCATTAAAATAAACACCATCCAACCTTGCCAAGCTCCCTTGTGCCTTAACTGGCCTATAATTTCTATGTCTTCCAGACTCACTTGCTCCCTCTTCAAATTTTGACTGTGCATCTCCCCCTGCTGAACGTCTTCTCAGGTTCCCATGCCCTGCCAAGTTAGTTTAAACCCTCCCCAACAGCACTAGCAAACCTCCCCACAAGGATGTTGCTCCCAATCCAGTTCAAGTGCAACCTGTCCGCCTTGTACAGGTCCCATTGCCCCCAGAAACGGTCCCAATGTCCCAGAAATCTAAAGCCCTCCCTTTTGCACCATCTCTCCTGCCACCCATTCATCTGGACTAACGTCCTATTTCTGCACTCACTAGTGTGTGGCACTGGAAGTAATCCAGAGATTACTGCCTTTGAGGTGCTGTTTTTTAATCTGTTTCCTAGCTCCCTAAATTCTGCTTGCAGGACCTCATCCCTCTTTCTACCTATGTTGTTGGTACTAATGTGAACCATGATCTCTGTCTGTTTGCCTTCCCCCTTTAGAATGCCCTGCAGCCGTTCAGTGACATCCTTGACCCTGGCACCAAGGGTCTGAGACAGTGTGGGGGGCGGGGGGGTGGCGTTCTGAGTCAGTGTGGTAAGTGTCTGAGGCAAGGCACTGTGGGAGGGGCCTGAGTCAGCATGGGAGGTCTGAGGCAGTATGGGAGGGGTCTGAGTCAGCATGGGAAGGGTCTGAGGCAATATGGGAGGGGTCAAGGGCAGTTTGGGAGGGGTCAGAGGCAGTGTGGGTGGGGTCTGAGGCAATGTGGGGCGGGGTCTGAGGCAGTGTGGGAGGGATCTGAGACAGTGTGGGTGGGGTCTGAGGCATTGTGGGAGGAGTCTGAGGCAGTGTGGGAGGAGTCTGAGGCAGTGTGGAAGGGGTCTGAGGCAGTGTGGTAGGGGTCTGAAGCAGTGTGGGAGGAGTCTGAGGCAGTGTGGAAGGGGTCTGAGGCAGTGTGGTAGGGGTCTGAAGCAGTGTGGGAGGGGTCAGAGGCAGTGTGGGAGGGGTCAGAGGCAGTGTGGGGGGTCTGAGGCAGTGTGGGAGGGATCAGGGAGTGTGGGGGGTCTGAGGCAGTGTGGGAGGGATCAGGGAGTGTGGGGGGTCTGAGGCAGTGTGGGAGGAGTCTGAGGCATTGTGGGAGGAGTCTGAGGCAGTGTGGAAGGGGTCTGAGGCAGTGTGGTAGGGGTCTGAAGCAGTGTGGGAGGGGTCAGAGGCAGTGTGGGAAGACTCCACGGATGGACTCCCAGGCCCTTTCAGGGGGAGCCTCATAATTATTTGAATTTCAACATGGAGATGAAGACTCAGCTGAAAGAACTCATGAAGATTTTATTAAAAAGGTAAGAGTTGAGCCAGTAACTCATGGTGCAGTTTTACACGTGACTACACTAGGCATTGGCGTCACATTGGAGGTGGTCTCATTGAGCATTTAACCATCAGAGGAATGTGAGAAGGAAAGAGGCAGCCAGCCATTAAGGGAGCACAGTTGCTGGATAAATGAAAGAAGCTCTATCAAACCATTGCACTGTCCATTTGACATGGATCACAA
This sequence comes from Carcharodon carcharias, assembly GCF_017639515.1. Taxonomy (NCBI): domain Eukaryota; kingdom Metazoa; phylum Chordata; class Chondrichthyes; order Lamniformes; family Lamnidae; genus Carcharodon; species Carcharodon carcharias. The sequence continues at coordinate 85,330,058 of NC_054481.1, forward strand.
GATATCACAACTATCCCAAAGTGCAAGGTGGGGGTAACATCAAATCCACATTAGGCAGCTTATGAGTGCTTTTGGTGAGCCTCAAAATTACATGGTTGTGCTCAACCCTCTCCCACCTTCTATGGGATTGAGATGTCAAGTTGTTGGGGTGGCTTCTTAGACACTTATGATTGGTGAGCGAGCGCCTCAGCTACAAGGGTGGAACAGGGAAAGGCAGGTAGCACCAGTGCAGCCCAAGGACATGACAGTGGCTTTCTGGCCTGGAGTGGGAGGTCTGTAATTGTTGGGTGAGATACTTTCATCTCTTGGATCTAGTTGTCCACAAGAAGAAGGAGGATTGCAGAATGGAGGCTGTGGTCAGCGCTGCATTCTTGATATCAGCGCTCGTATTGAGGAGGAGGAGAAGGGCTTGGTGCCATTTAGCACAGCTTAAAGAGGACCCCCGGCCAGACATGCATGGCCCAGAGGTGCCCTAGGGAAACCTAGACGCTAAGGAGGTCACACCCATCTGAAGGAGGCGATCAAGGGTCTACCGAAGACGCCTCTCCTATTTGGGGATGAGTGAGAGCCAGTTCTGTCTACATTTGTCAAGAGATGTGGTGGCTCATATCTGCCACATTCTGTGGGATGATCTGATGCCGCATGGACTGGGAGACCAGCCCCTACCAGTGCCCTGAAGGTCACCGCTGCATTCAGTTTTTTTTTGCAAGCAGCTTGCTCCAGGGAACCACAGGGGTGCTATTCTATATCTCTCGTCCTCAACACAGAAACGGATAAAGGAGCTGACAGATGCCCTCTACATTAAGGCTCATCATTATATAAAGTTCACAATGGATGAAGCGATTGATTGTACGCATGTCGCTTTAAGAGTTCTGTGGCAGGAGCCCCTGACCTTCATTAACAGGAAAGGGTTCCACTCCCATCAATATTCAGCTGGTCTGTGGTTGTCAGAAGCAGATCATGCACTTGTTGTGCCAGGTACCCTGGGAGTTCTCACGACTCCCACATCCTAAGTCTCTCCCAGGTGCCACAGATATTCAAAGGGTCACGGCACTCACAGGGTTGGCTGCTGGGTGACAAGGGGCTGCTGGGTGACAAGGGTTACCTGCTGAAGAGATGGCTCATGACACCCGTGCGTCCTCCTCAAAGTACATCAAAGGAGAGATACAACACGGTGCAGTCTGTGACAAGATCCATCATCGAGCCAACCGTTATCATCCTGAAGATGTGCTTATAATCTTTGGACTGTTCAGGTGAAGCTCTGCAATACTCTCCACAGAGGGTCTCCCACATCATCATGGCACAACCCGGTGTTTCAAAGGGAAATCACTTGCCACAGGGACACATTGAGGAGGCAGAGATTTCCTCAGATGAGGAGGATTTGGAAGGGCAGGAATCTGAGGATGGTCAGCTTCCACATGATGATGCAATCATAGCGGCATGACGTGGAAGACGTGTCCGTGACACACTGATAGCCACAAGGTTCCAGTAGGCTAGGGTCCAGGCAAAGGGACCCCGAGTGCATTTCCCCTGCTCCTTAGCACCATGCCAGTGATTGGAAAGGACTTCACAAGCAGTGACATCACAAGCAAGGTCAGCATTTGGCCTTGGACCTGTGACCTTCAAGGATGAGGAAGCCCTCATTCTTGGAAAGGTCAGCACCCACAGTTGCGTATAGCCGGTGTGTGAGGTGAAAAGCAGCACAGCAGCACGAAGCCTGCATCAACCGCACATTGTGCAGTCGTTACCACCTGAAGGAGACACTTTCAGTGGCCACAGAGACTTGCTCATAGTTGCTCAGAAGGAAACAAGCAATAAAAACTGGAAACTAAGAATACTGGTCAAAATGATGTTGTATACCTTAAAATGGAACACCAGTAAAACTGGGAAATAAGAGTATTGGTCAGAACAAAAAAACTGCGGATGCTGGAAATCCAAAACAAAAACAGGATTACCTGGAAAAACTCAGCAGGTCTGGCAGCATCGGCGGAGAAGAAAAGAGTTGACGTTTCGAGTCCTCATGACCCTTCGACAGAACTTGCGTTCGAGTCCAAGAAAGAGTTGAAATATAAGCTGGTTTAAGGTGTGTGTGTGGGGGGCGGAGAGATAGAGAGACAAAGAGGTGGAGGGGGGGTGGGGGTGTGTGGTTGTAGGGACAAACAAGCAGTGATAGAAGCAGATCATCAAAAGATGTCAACGACAATAGTACAATAGAACACATAGGTGTTAAAATTAAAGTTGGTCCAGTGAAGCCCAACGCAAACTGGAGGAACAACACCTCATCTTCCGACTAGGGACTTTACAGCCTTCTGGACTGAATATTGAATTCAACAACTTTAGGTCGTAAGCTCCCTCCCCCATCCCCACCCCCTTTCTGTTTCCCCCTTCCCTTTTTTTTCCAATAAATTATAAAGATTTTCCTTTTCCCACCTATTTCCATTATATAAAATAAAAAAAAACCCCACTAGAGCTATACCTTGAGTGCCCTACCATCCATTCTTAATTAGCACATTCGTTTAGCTAATATCACCAACTTTAATTTTAACACCTATGTGTTCTATTGTACTATTGTCGTTGACATCTTTTGATGATCTGCTTCTATCACTGCTTGTTTGTCCCTACAACCACACACCCCCACCCTCCCTCCACCTCTTTGTCTCTCTATCTCTCCGCCCCCCACACACACACCTTAAACCAGCTTATATTTCAACTCTTTCTTGGATTCGAACGCAAGTTCTGTCGAAGGGTCATGAGGACTCGAAACGTCAACTCTTTTCTTCTCCGCCAATGCTGCCAGACCTGCTGAGTTTTTCCAGAGTATTGGTCAAACTGGTCTTGTACACCTTAAAATGGAACACCAGTAAAACTGGGAAATAAGAATACTGGTCAAACTGGTCTTGTATACCTTAAAATGGAACACCAGTAAAAAAAATTCAGGTTGCTTAAGTACAATTTGTCACGGGATGTAAGTGTAATATAGAACAGCGAAACACAGAAAATCTTGGAGGAATATACTAGGGCGCAAAGGGCAAGGCACAGAAAACTCATAGTCTAACATATGCTGCAGTAATTTGGCTTAGCAAGCGATGCTTAACTCAGCAATTCTATTTCTGCAAACAAGAGGGAGATCTGCTGGTGATGGTCATGTCTGGGAGTTAACTCCACAGGCAAGCGAGGTGATGTGCACAGAGATACCTTTAATATTCTGTGCACATTGTTAAGGAGTGCTAAGGTTCAGCCAGGTACTCAGAGAAACATCACAATGGGTTATACAGAGTAATAAGATAAAACCTGAAAAGGAATTAAAATGGAAAGCTTCATGGTTTGCTTGTCCTGCAGATTGCAATTTCAAAAATGTCAGAAGGCAATAGTAATTACAAAATTATCTGTTAATAGGCATTTAAAAAATGTTTCACACAATATTATCCCTTCTTTTGCACAGATTGTTGTTAGAGTTATGATCACCAGTAGCTCTCCTGTACATTACTGTTACATCTTTGCACATAGTTTGCAAACTGTTTCTGCAATTGTTCAATATCCTTTACAATCTGAAACCCACATTTTGCCCTCTCTACTTAACAACAAATAAACTATTGCAGAGTAAGATCCCACATTGAAACCTGAATAAGAATTCCAACCATTAAGTAACATCACCTGCTGGATCTCATAGAATGGTAGAAAACCATGGGCCAACAGGAGGCCATTGGCCCTGTATTGTCTGTGCCAGGAATGGTGGAAGATTCCCTGAGTAGTAATATTGCACATTAGTGGTTTTGTTGGATTTCTAGCTCATCTTCCAACAGTCTGAAACATAGAAAATATCACATTATCGTTGACTTCCTACAGAATGAAACTAGTAATTGCATTAATTTATAATTAGATGTTTACACAAATAAAGATATGGACATGTTAAACAATAGAATCACAGAATGGTTACAGCACCGAAGGAGACCATTCAGCCCATCATGTCCGTGCCGACTCTCCAAAGGAGCAATTAACAGTGCCATTTCCCCGCCTTCTCCCTGTAACCCTGCATATTCATCCTTATCAGATTGTAATCCAATTTCTGCTTGAATGGTTCAATTGACCCTGCCTCCACCACAACCTCAGGCAGAATATTCCGGATTCTAACCACTCACTGTGTAAAAAAGTTTCTCCTCACGTTGCCATAGCTTCTTTTCTCAATCATCTTAAACCTGTGCAATCTTTCCACCAATGGGAACAGTTTCTCCCTATCTACTCTGTCCAACCCATTCATGATTTTGAATGCCTCTATCAAATCTCCTCTCAGACTTCCCTTCTCCATGGAAAATAGTCTCAACTTCTCCAATAATGACAGGATTTACTATCATTTGGAAGCAAATGGGCGTATTAGTGAGAGGCAGCATGGTTTTGTGAAGGGGAGGTCGTGTCTCACTAACTTGATCGAGTTTTTCGAGAAAGTGACAAAGATGATCGACGTTGGAAGGGCAGTGCATGTTATCTACATGGATTTCAGTAAGGCCTTTGATAAGGTCCCTCATGGCAGGCTGGTACAGAAGGTAAAGACACATGGGATCAGAGGTGAGCTGGCAAGATGGATACAGAATTGGCTTGGTCATAGAAGACAGAGGGTAGCAGTGGGAGGGTGCTTTTCTGAATGGAGAGCTGTGACTACTGGTGTTTTGCAGGGATCAGTGCTGGAATCTTTGCTGTTTGTAGTATATGTAAATGATTTGGAGGAAAATGTAACTGGGATAATTAGTGAGTTTGCAGATGACACTAAGGTTGGAGGAGTTGCAGATAGTGAAGAGGATTGTCAAGGGATACGACGGGATATAGATTGGTTGGAGACTTGGGCAGAGAAATGGCAGATGGAGTTTAATCCGGACAAATGCAAGGTAATGCATTTTGGAAGGTCTAATACAGATAGGAATTATACAGTAAATGGCAGAACCCTTAAGTGCATTGACGGGCAAAGGGATCTGGGTGAACATGTCCACAGGTCACTGAAAGTGGCAATGCAGGTGGATAAGGTAGTCTGGAAGGCATATGGCATGCTTGCCTTCATCGGCAGGGGTACTGAGTATAAAAGCTGAGAAGTCATGCTGCAGCTGTATAGATCCTTGGTTAGGCCACACTTGGAATATTGCATGCAATTCTGGTCACCACATTACCAGAAGGATATAGAAGCATTGGAGAGGGTGCAGAGGAGTTTTACCAGGTATGCAGCCTGGTCTGGAGGTTATTAGCTATGAGGAGAGGCTGGGGAAACTCGGATTGTTCTCACTAGAGTGACGGAGATTGAGGGGTGACTTGATAGAAGTTTACAAAATTATGAGTGGCATGGACAGAGTAGATCTTCAAAAGCTTTTTTCTCAGTGTGGAAGAGTCAATTTCTAGGAGACATAGATTCAAGTTGAGAGGAGAAAACTTTAGAGGAGATGTGCGGGGCAAGTTTTTTACGCAGAGGGTAGTGAGCGTCTAGAATTCGCTGCCAGAGGAGGTGGTGGAAGCAGGTACGATAGTGGTGTTTAAGAGGCAGCTTGACAAATAGATGAAAAGGATGGGAATAGTGGGATGCGGACCCCGGAAGTGCAAAATGCATTAGTTTGGCAGGCAATATGATTGCCACAGGTTTGGAGGGCCGAAGGGCCTGTTCCTGTGCTTTACTTTTCTTTTTTCTTGTTTTTTGTATATCCACACAACTGAAGTTCTTCACCCCTGCATCAGCCATTATAAAGTTTGTGGGATTAAGGATAAGGAATATTTATCAGCATTGCCCAGAACTCTTGACCACTCAGAATCTCTTTGATTCCTTTGTTGTAAAAGCAAATTCTTTGAAGATTTTCCTTGCCAATTAATTTTAAAAGCAATTTCTTTGAAGATTTTCCTTGGCAGTTAATTCTAATGAGCTTATCGGCTAATGATGGCCACATCAAACACAGGAGGACATAAAGCAATTGGCTTTGGAAGGTTCAATTCACACATCATAACTTTCATACAATATTACTGTGCAATGGTATACATTGACATTTTGAACTCAGTCCCCAGAACTAAAAATAATTCTTGATCATGGAATGTAACTATTTGAAATCAGAAATTTCATTCCTAAGACTTGACAAAGTTAGTGCAATATATCTTTAGAACTGTGATACACCATGCCCAGTGTACAGTCTTGGTAAAGGCAGGAGGGGTGGCTCAGTACTCCCTGCTGTTCATGGTTACGAGGGCTGAATCCAACTGTGTTTCCGCATTTTGCTTAAATATGTGCAAATTATACATTGGAATGGCATTGGGCCCACTAAAGATGCTGCTGCAGGTCTTACAGGCCCACAACAAGGGAATTATACACTTTCTTTTTGAGGGAAGGGTAAGGACTTGTGGAAGTTCAGGTAACATGCCTTCCAGAGGCCTCTCGTTTCTCTAACTGAGCTGTGGAAATATTATTGGCTGGGGAGGAATCTGCTCTGGCTTGGGGCATGGCTCTTGTTTGCAGCAGAGAGGTTGTGGTTTTGCAGCAGGAATCGAGTCACATGTGCCAAATGTAAGTTGGTCTAAAACCAGTAACAAGCCATGATGGAAAACACGACAGGAAAAGCATGATAGAGAAACAGTGGAAAAGAAGGTTTACTGAAGCAAATGTTCCAGTGACAGAAAATTGGTGCTGCTCACAAAACCTTTTTCCTAGTTCTGTGCTGGACTCCCAATTGAAGTATGATTGCATACATGAACCTTGAATGACCAGGGCATTTGGGCAATTTTAACTTGGTGATGATAAGGAACATTGTTGCTGAAGCTAAACACTCTGGAAGTGGAAAGATAGCACAGTAGAGGAAGTCAGAGTTGCTCCAGTTGTTTTCCCCTCTTTCTTTGTTCCTTCATGGGATGTGGACATCGCAGGCTAAGCCTTGAGAAGGTGGTGGTGAGCTGCCTTCTTGAACCGTTGTAGTCCATGTGGTATAGGTACACCCAACGTGCTGTTAGGGAGGGAGTACCAGCAATTTTGGTTTGAATTCAGTTTGAAAGGGGAAGCATGTTGTTGTCATGTATTATTGAGAAGCCATCACAAGCAATTGATAATTATTGACTCAGTGGTGGTGCTCTTTTTGGATGAAATGATAAACTGAGTCTGCCCTCTCAGGTGGATGTAAAAGGTCCCAAGGCACTATGTGAGGATAAACACAAGACTTTCCTGGTGTCAAGACCAAGAATAATTCCTTAATCAATACCACTACAGTAGATTATCTGCTTATTTACCTCATTGCTCTGTATGGGAGCTTACTGAGATCAAAGTGGCTGCTGCATTTCCCACATTACAGCAATGACTACACTTCTATGTGATTTGGAAACTCCTGACATTGTAAAAGTTGTGCTATAAATGCAAGTCTTTCTCCTTAATAAAACCCCAAAAGTTGATGACCAAGATTGTCTTTCTAGATCTGTGAGACGTCACACTTTTGATTTACGATGTCCCTGTTGCTCATTTTAGTTTCCATTTTATGTGTGGATCCTTATCTGCTGGGTTTACAGGCATATTTCCAAACCTCGAACCACCCTAAGCTGAAGAACACATGCAAAATGCTTCCCAAACATAGTTTTTATTCACTGCGTCTTCACAGAAAAAAATAGAAAATTTCATTCCACACCAGCAAAGCAGAAGTGACAGGACATTGTACAGGAATAGAATTTATTTCTGTTTTATTCAACAAGGTTGAAAGCATTACAATGCACATTATAGAAGGTCCGCCAACTGTTCAGAAGACAAAATGGAGAATTATCCCACTCATCTGACCATTTTAAACTCATTTAATGAAAAATGCAGCTGTGAATTTATTAGCTGTTTAGCATTTCAATGCTTTTAATATCATATGCATCATTTTGTGAAATAAGTAATATTGTCCAAAAGGACTGTTTGAACTATTTCTCTATTTCCTCCATCCTGGGCTTCTTTTCACATTTATTTCTAATGATTTGAGGGGTATGTTTAAGTGGGCAGGCATTATGATAAGGCCTGTGATAAAAATGGATGTCATTATGCAAAGTTTTTGCAAATTACATCCACTAGTATTCATCTCCCTACAAATCTCATCTGAATAATTCATGATCTTCTGTAAGAGAACAGTGTCTGATCTGACTTTCCTTTCCATTATCATTGTTCAAAGATGCACTATATAATATACGAAGTATGAAGGGGACCTGAATGCAATGTCTTTTTCATTGGGAAGAAAGGAAGTTCCCTGGAACTAGATTTTGATTTTAATGATTTTTTTTTCACGATCAGAAACTCCCTACTTTTGGAGGAAGAGAGAATTGAAACCTTTCTCTTGCAATTCATTATTCACTGGTGACCTGAAGACAGCTCCATTCAGCTGTCCAACACATTCTATTCACAGCTAGCTACTGGTCAGAAATCATTAACGGTTCTGGGGCATTCAATTTCTGCCTGGTGTTAAGTTTTATGCCATGTGCTAACTTTCGGTAAAACCGTACTGGTTTGTATTTTGCCTGAGAAGTTAAAGACAGTAGAGAATAGTCTGCAGTGGTAGTCAGTGATTTGGAGTCAGATTCATTGACCTGGATTTTCACATGTCCCACCATCACCAGTGAGGATGGTGAATGGGAGAAAGAGTTACGATGCAGCTGAGTCCTCACTGGCTTGATGTCCCTTCCGCTCCCACCTGGCTGCTTCATATCTTCACCGATTTTGAAGTTGGTGAGGTTCCCACTTCAGGTAGTGAGGTCCGATTTCCAATTCAAAAGATGTGGCAGGATGATGTCATCAGCACTGCAATGTGATTTTAATGTGGAGTCAGGTGATGGACCATAGCTCGAGGCACTGGCCAGTAGGAGGCCATGTTAGGTTTTGTAAACTGGCTTCATTGTGAAATTCTCGAGAGCCAGGAGGGGAAATAATGCTTCTTCACCACAGGCTCCACAAGGAGATCTTTATCCTCCCCAGCTTCAGCCTTAACACCCTGCCTCTCAACACTGGCATCAGCTCTTGTCCAGTGCTGAGGTTACGCAGAGCACCAATAATGAGTTCCAAAGAAGAGCCCCATTGGACTCGAAACATTAACTCTGGGTGGAATTTTCCATGCCCACTGGCATCAGGCGTCATGGCAGGCATGAGCGGACAATATGGTGGGAAGGCCAAAAAGCAGCTTCGTGCCATTGTGAAACCAGTTTGCAATCATCCACTCCAGGCCATGTTTCCCACTGCTGCACTTTAGGAACTTCATTTTAATACATCTGGATATCATTAGAAGCCCTGCTCGCCGGAATCATCCCCCCATGCTAGATCATCCAGGCATGTTGGCATGATTACACACTGACGTGTTTCACAAGGGCTTTTAGAAGGTCTGTACCTGGTGAGCTGCACTTCAAGAGGAACTCAGGGTAAGTGCACAGTAACATTGTGCGGCACTCGTGAGGGTCGCCTGTTGGACCTCAAGGTTGAGGCTCCGCACATATAGACAAGTCACTTTTTCCTGGGTGCAGTGTTGGGGCAAGGGCTGCCCTGCGGTTGATGGTGGTGCACAAGGTGGGTGGGTGGGGTGGGAAGCAACAACGCATTAAGGAAACCTTATATAAAGTGGCCATTCCACTGCAGCTAAGACTGTTTGGACACAGCCACATTGATATGGATAGAGTTGGGCCTCTAGCTTATCTGCCCATTCAAGCAATGCAGAGGCATCAAAGTGCCACCAAGTGCTCCAGAGCTTTTCACCCCTTGAGCACAGACTGCAAAATAATGAGCATTTTAGTGAACTGCAAAACAATTGGACAACTGCACACGTTGTACAATCTCCATGCTAAAGCTGACCATGGAGCAGTCACTGGAGGAGGTGCTCACAGCCTCTTGCAATGTCATCATCACGGTTTGGACCAGTCTCCCCCATGGTTCAAACTAACAGTGCAGCCTTGCAGTGCGGGTTAGGAGAATGCCTATGCCTGAGCTGAGAGTATGCAGTCCAATGGGCAAAGCTACTGCCAATCGGTCAGATGGAGTGGGGCAGAGGTGGGTGGGATTTCGGGCAGTCATGCAGCTCACTAAACTCTGGCCATCCAGGTGGTGGCCAGCACTTTCCAGGAGGTGTTAAGGAGTCTTCAGACTTAACCAAGAGAGGTTCTTGGTACAGCCATGTTAACCCAAACATCTCTCTCTTTCATCCTGCAGGAGTACATCAGGAACATAGAGCCTGTAACGAACTGTATGCCTCATGAAAGTGACCACAACACTCAATTTTTACACCAGTGGCTCCTTTCAGGGCTCCAATGCTGACCTCTGTGGGGTATCACAAACCTCCGACCACAGATACATCCATGAGGTCACGGATGCCATATTCGTGAAGGCACACAACTTTGTGCATTTCGCCTGGGATCAGGAAGCCAAGTAGCAAGAGTGCTGGGATTTGCCCAGGCCTCAGGTTTCCCACAGGTGCAGGGTGCCATTGACTGCACTCACATGGAGTTCAGATCTCTGTGGCAACAAGTGGTCAGCTATGTCAACTGCAAGGGATTTCACTTGCTGAATGTTCAGTTTGTGTGTGACAATCAAAAACACATCCTGCAGGTCTGCGCACAGTATCCAGGGAGTGTCCACGACTCCTACATTCTCAGTCGCTCACAGATCCCTGACGTCTTCCAGGGTCCACAGAGGCTGCAGGGATGGCTCCTCGGGGACAAGGGCTACTCTCAGAGGCCATGGCTGATGACACCCATGCAGCAGCCTCAGACTGCAACAGAGTGACGGTGTAACAAGGCTCATGCTGCAACTAGCAACTTGGTGGAGCAAACCATCGGGATGCTGAAAATGAGGTTCCAGTGCCTGGGCCAGTCTGGTGGAGCGCTGCAATACAGTCCACAGAGGGTGTCACGCATCGTTGTCAACTGCTGCGCCATTTATAACCTGGCACTGCAACTGGGACAGGACCTGGCTGAGGAAGAAATGGAGGAGCTGCATGCCTCCTTCGATGAGGAGAACATTGACGGAAATGAGGGTAAGGAGGTCCTAGAAGGCGAGGGTGACAGGGATGAGGCTACCACACTGGCCAGATGGGGCAGCTGTGCTCGAGAGGACCTCAAAGCTGCTAGATTCATGGAGGATCATGATGACATGCAGTGAGGAGACACCATAGACCCTCACATAGCTTATGTGAACGTGTGACTCCTGTCTGGCTGATGGCACCTCGCTTACACTCTGTGAACAGGGTCATATTGTGGAGATGCAGCGGGGAAACATTAACTTCTCCTGATTCTATGGCAGCCTTCATGAGCTGAGCCCTTCAGGACCACACTGTCACCGGACACAGATGCTGATGAGCCACATTTCAAAGGTGTTGGGAGCACAGAGAGAATGACTAAACTCTGTGCCGCTGGCCCAGGACATTCTGACAGCAATGAGGTGCAGGGATGACTGATGTGACCAGTGGCAGTGAAAGTGCACCATCAGTGGGCTGGGAGGGTTGCACAAAGCACAGGGAAGAGGTCCTGAACTGAGGCACTTGCCTTTATCTTGTGCAGAAAGGTTTTACGTCTGATTTATACAAACACTGCTCATCAGACCAAGGGGGAATAGGCAGGGAGACATTCTTGGGAGTTTATTAACAAAGTGAACATTATTTTCAAGTGATTAACACCCATGCCCAGGCCATGCAACTACACCTTTTAACCTTCCTAACACTGCCACTATGTCTTGGTGCTCCCCCAACATCCACAGCAGAGGTAGAGGCAGCTTGCTCACTGCAACTCCATGTCTTTGATGACCTTCGTGGGAGCTCTCTGGAGGGCCATGATCTGGAGGGCCCTTGCCTGCTTTCAAGTTCTGCTGTGTGGCAGTGGCACCCTCCTTGGCCTGTGGAGCTGGAGCTGCTGGGGTCACAGGAAAAGGGGAAACAGATGGGCCGGACATGCCCTGAGTCAACTGGATGGATGTCCCCGAGGTATGCACCAGCTGATCATCCTCCCTATGGGTGCCTCAGAGCCCCAGGCTGACTCCTTGAGGAGAAGGGGAAGCTGGAATGAGATTGAACTGCCCCACACCCCTCTCTCATACGTACTGTTGGATGCCAACTATGGTATCAGTGATGGAGTTCAGCCCGTTAGGCAGTGCAGGACCAAATAACTGGACCAAGGTCTCCATGGTGGCCACCATCCTGCCAGTATTTACCTCGGTGCGTTGGCATGCCGGCACTATCACCTCAGGCTGAAGGTGGACGGACTCCTCCATTGTGCCTTGCAATCTGAGGAGTGGAGCAGACATCCCTTCCTGATGTTCCCGAGCTTGCCTTTGCAGATCTAACAACCGTGACATGGCCAAATCCAGAGACTCATTGTCTGACTTAGATTCAACAGACTTCTGGCCTCCAGCAGTCCTCCAAGTGCCTGAAACCTGGGAAGTCCCTGCCTCCACCTCCACCAGAGACAGTGTGATGTGCTTAGCAGGTTGTGATCCCGAGGCTACTCTAAAGCTAAGTCCCACCAAGGTGTGTGTCTCTGCACTGGTGGAGGGTGAGGGTGAGTGCTGTGATGGGTCTTCAATGGGGGTTTCAGCTGATTCCTTTTCTGAGGTGTCTTCGGGTCTTGACTGGAGGCCCTGGGTCATGGGCTCTGTTGGTTGTTTCCCAGATGTGCCTGCGAAATCAAGGAGAGATAATTAGCCCTGGGTTGGTGATGTTGCTCCTCCTGTGGCCAGAGAGAGGATAGAGGACAGTGGCCTATGAAACAGGACACATCACTCACAGCATGGTTGTCTGATGGATGTTGCTCTGCTGGATCCTCACTTGGTAGAGCAGCGCCGACCTCACCGTCAGCACAGGAATGGTCCAGATCCTCACCAGCCAGCTGGAAGGCTCTGTTTTCAAAGTCCATGAGGACCTTAATTTCAGGCATTCCTCCATCAGTCTGCAAACTCTCCCTTGACTTACATGAAGGCAGATGGAGAGAGTGTAAGCAGGACACCTGCCAGTCCAGATGATAAATATGCCTGGCATGTGTGGGTGGTGAGTGGTTCCATGGACGGGATGAGGACAATGAAGGTGTGTGTGAGAGAGTGAATGGTGATGTCCCTTGAACTGGCAGCGAGTGAGGGCCCTGTGGATGTGTGATGGGTTTGTGAGTGAGTGAGTTGAGACTGATGAGAAGAGTGACTTGCCCTGGTGGAATGGAAGAGATCATTCATCCTCTTTTGGCACAGGGTGGCTGTCTTCCTTTGCAGTGTGTTGGCGCTGACCACCGCTGGGTTGGTGATGTTGCTCCTCCTGTGGCCAGAGAGAGGATAGAGGACATCATGGTGTGCCTCCAAGGTGTCCAAAAGATGGTCGAGGGACATGTCACTGAATCGGGGTGGGGTGTGTGGGGGAGGCGGGGGGGTAGGTGTGGTGGGTTTCAGTCTTCTTGTCTTTCAGGGCCATGTCTTCTGTGTGGCAGACCTGGGCTAAAAGCACAGAGGTGTGCACATGGCTGCACTTTAATAATGGCACTGGTTTGAAGAAGTGGTGAGGTAATGCTGTGATGAGCGAATGGGACGCCACCCGCCAGCGAAACAGCGTGGCAATGCATGATTAGTAGGACCGTATTGGGACGATATGGTATGAAAAGCTGCCATTGCGGCCGGCAGGTAATAAGTGCTTTTTCCCGCCCTTTACCACACCTGGTGCAAATCTTGGATGATTCCGCCCTCTGTTTCTCTCTCCAGAAACGTGTCCAGACCTGCTGAGCTTTTCCAGCTCTTTCTGATTTTATTTCAGATCTCCAGCATTTGCAGTATTTTGCCTTTAGGCAGAGCAGCATTCCTGTGCATTACTAGGACCCTGAGAAACTATTGCCCAGAGCCACCAGCTGGTCCTGACACCAAGTCCTGCTGGTTTCAGCTGGGAGACAATGCTGGAATATTGAACTGATGCCTGAGAGTTAAAATGTTCCAAATCTCACACTGAATTCCTGCTGGGGGCTTTTCCTCTTGCTCACACACTCGCCCCTGACTCAAAAGCACACCCACTCTCAGTAAAATTCAAGAACATTGAATGTTGCCCACTCTGCAAAGTTCAAATCCACTTGTAGCCACCTCAGTTAGCCTAGCCCTTAAAACTAATCACAGCGTTATGAGTTCACTTGTCTCACAGACATTTTTAAACGGGTCATTGACATATTTATCCACCCTCTTTTCACATGACTCAGAGCAAACAAATAAAATATTAACATCATCCTGTTGGAGGTTTGACCACCTCAGTACTTTTCTTTTCAAGCTTGATGCTCCAGCCTGCAAAGTGCTTGTGAGGCCAAGGAGACAGAAGGAAAAAGATATCTTCAAGATTTAATAGAGCATAAAAGAGTTAAGATTAAAGGTAAAAGGATAAAGAGCAACAGGGAATAGGAAGGAAGGAACTTGGCAAGCCAAACAAAAGCAGTTGACAGAATTTTACTTTGTAATCACATTTTCAATACCATTATTTGTTTTAATAGCTCAGTGTTAAAATTACATGAATAAATCTTAACTGATGTTTGATTAGCTTTATATGTCTAATATTCATGTTCTTTTCAATGTCACTTTGTGAGTTGAAAATGTACAAAGACACATAGCCCAGGGAGATTGCAGCTTCTCTGAAACAGCCAGTAGTTCAAAGGTTAAACTGTGAAGCAGACAGTGCAATGGAAGACAAAAATAAAGAGAAAATGCAGAAATACTCAGCAGGTCTGGCAGAATCTGGGGAGAGAGAAACAGAGTTAATGGCCACGATGCTATCGGGGGTTTCACCCACTGGTCAGAGTATTGGTGAGGAACCCCTGTCAGTTCCATGGGGGATGCCCGATGGAATCAGGCACTTCAGTGGCCACCCTTGTCCGCTCCCCATGATTGAGGTCCTGGCGGCGGAAGTCCCACCCACTGAGAGCTGCTGACCAATCAGGGGTTGGCAGCTCCTCATGCTTCCAGTACCAGTTGGAGCAGTGCTATGTCACGGTCAGGAGAGGGCTTAATTTAAACTGATCTCTCCTCTCACCACCCATCTGTAAAGAGAAAGGCATTTTGATTTGCTTCCCCCTTTATAAATGATGGCCTGTTTCCTCACGTCTCAGTTTTGGTGTGATCCAATTTCTAGGAATAACCCCGCAGCAAACTCATGATAGGATGAACTCAAAGGGTTAGTTTATTTGCACACACTCAAACATGAGAGGAGGGTAGCAGCATTTCTCCCTTTGCACTCATACAGTAAAAGAGGGATGGAGAATGGAAAGATTTACAGTGCAGAGAACATAGAGGAAAGAAATATTGGCAGAATCTTGACACCGGCATGCGGGGGCGGGCCCGGCATTTCGATGCGCAAAACGATGCGCAATGATGTCGGGTGTGCGTCCCAGCGTCACAGCGCGTCATTTAGATCTTTCATTTGGCAGGCGCATGCTGCGCACCTGCCCAACTGTCAAAGGCCTCTTGAGGCCATTAGGGGTCTAATTTAGATAATTAACAGGGCTGCCCGTCAAACCTTAAGGTTGGTGGGCGGGCGAAGAGCCCAAGTGGCCTTCACATTTTTCAGGAAACCTCATCCACGGGCAAGATGATGTTTCCTGAAGTTTTAATAAAATCAATAAATTAATTTTGCTAAATTGACAAACACATCCCAGCTCATGTGACACTCATTGCATGAAAGAGCGCAGGCTCCAAAGCTCCCTCTTCCCCCTGCCTGCACAGGTGCTTAATTGGCCCGTCCACGTAAAATCGCGGTGCAGAGCCAGTCGCAGGCAACGATCTGGCAGGCAGGCGTGCCCACCTGCGCCCATTCCCGACCGGCCCACCTGACATTCATAAAATTCTCACTTTTGCTTCACATGAGTCTAGAATCCAGAATCAAAGTCCAATGAAGTATTTCTTCACAGAGGTCAGTGGGTTGAAAACCACTGCTGGATAATTCACTTTTCCAATGGTGTTGACTCCGCACAACGAGATGGGCATACAGAGATGAATCAGTCTTGTAGGTGATGGTACAGAAGCTCCAGTAGAAACAGTGTAGATGGGGTCAGGTATTCAATCTGGACAGAGCCTTTTTTTTGTTATGCTGCTAGTAAGATGGTAAAATGGCAGACTGAGTTGACAGTACAGCAATGCAATATGACTGGCTCCACAAGCTACTGGTTCATATCACATGACTCCCACCTCTCCACATTGCCTTTGACGAAGGATGTGTATCCTCTACAGGGGCCCTAAGATGGTTAAGTGTCCCAGTCATTATAAATTGAAAGGAAGGTTGTGGGATTTGTCTTTGTCTAGCAGACAAGTAGACTCTGGTTGGTTAATCTGAGTTGTGAAATGCAGATATAATATAGTTTGTATAGTTCTGTTTGAATTTGGTCTGTGCTGCCCACAATGCATCACTACTGTCTCTTCAGAGATAACAAGGTGTGAGTTTCCTTGATACTGTCAGATAGCTCCTTTTGTTCGAGGGTCACAGACAGACATAGCTTCAGCCATTTTAAAAGGTCTTTGTCCAGTTTTAAAATTTTAGAATTAGCCATGAGGGTATCTATGTCTATTTGATAAAAAAATATATAGTGTGAGGTTTTAGTCCCCTCACAGGTGGCTAGCAGCAATGAATCCACTAGAGAGAGGCCCAGGATCATTTTGGGACCCAAGGCTAAATGTGAGCGAAGGCAGGATGGGGATCGTCAGGTGGGGCTCATGTAAGATGGTGGGGACGGGGGGTGCTGGAAGCAAGGGCTGTGGGTGTGGTCTTCAGCACCCCCCATCCCCCACAACCTCCTGATGCCGGGTTCCTCGATCATGCACAGGATGCCTGATAACAAGGGAACCCCAACCATCCATACACCCAGGGTGCCGCTAGCAATCACAATGCGGATGCTGGGCAGTCTTCTGAGGATGTGGGAAAGCTGTGCAGCCCCCTATTTAATCCCTGATTTACCACTAAATTGCTGTGGGCTCTGGGATAATGGGCAATGAATGGGTAATGGATTAATGAGCCTAGCTGACATGCTGCCACCGATGGCCAGGAATTCCCCGTCAGCCCCTTCCGCCCTCGGGGGTGGGGGGGATTTTAACACCACTGATATCGAGCCTTACCCACAAGGAAGTAGGCTCGTCGACCATGATTCCCGCTGCACTTGCTCAGTTCTGATGAAAGGTGATCGAGCTGAAACGTTGGGCAGAAGTTTCCATTTTTGAAACTAAGTGCAGTGACGGGCGGGTTCCTCACCATGTTTCCACTGGGCAACATGGCAGGAAATCACACCCAATTTCACGCTGGTTTGCTAATTAATTATGCATTGGCAAGTATCTCTCCGAATCACGTGATGGGTCATGAACTGATTCAGCTGCCTAATGGTGTTGCAAGTCCAGGCACCATTTTTAAATGCCACCTGACTCCTCTCCAGCCCAGCTTTGTGAAGAGGACGTGTGGAGATGGAGATGGCTGCTGCAAAGAAGCGAGTCACTCTTAGGTTTTCCAATGGCTCCCTCGAGGCTCTTATAGATGATGTGCAACAACACAGAGATATCCTCTACCCCGGGAATGGCTCAAGGAAGCGCACCAGCCTCACCTCACCAGCCCGGGAGGTCACTGTGAAGCTTGTGAGTGCATGGGTAACCACCCTCAAAACTCAATCCAATCCAGGAAGAGGATGAATGATCTCATCCACTCCTCCAGGGCAAATCAACCTTCAGCTCACCCCAATCTCACACTCTCATCATGCACTCAGAAGGTTACACTGTTAAGGGATCTCACACAATATTAGCGGGGGAGACATCAGCACTGATTGTCATACGGACACTTTAGTACACTTTAACATCACCAGCATCTCATCTATCATGCTGCACAACTCCATCCTCAGCCCTTACTCAGCACACACAGCAGGCATGCATACTTCCCAACCTCTCCTCCATCTCTTCTCTTCACATTCTATCCATTTGTCTTCTTCCAGGCCAAGATTTTGCACGAGAGGGAGAGATCCCAGACCAGAGGGTAGGCCTGACTAAATTTGGGAAGGATGCTACCGAGTTAGCAGGGGAGGACAGGGACTGCTCCTGTGGGGAAGGCGAGATCAGCCTCTCCCAGCAAGCCAGTACGGATGAGGCCTCCAGGAGTTCATCACATCCTGCATTCTCAGTGAGTAACATGCATTGTTGTATCCAGTCTGTTCATGAACTAAATCTATCTGCTCTCTCTTACAGGTAGAAGCAGGTCCAGACAGACCAGCAGAGCCAACATAAACGCCAGACCCCAGACCATCAGGTGAGGAAGCTGAAGATCCATCTGAGGAAGACTGCTCACTGCGTCCACCTGCAACAGCTCAGAGGCACACACCTCAGTGGGTCCTAGTTGTAGATTAGGCTCAGAGTCACATTCTGTGGAACACCTCACAGATACATCTCCACAGCAGTCAGAGGCAGTGACAGCCCAAGTCTCTGGCACTCAGAGGATGGCTGGAGCCTCTGGAAATGGCCTTGTCACCCATGCTGGAGGTACAAAAACAGGAGGCAGGAAATCAGCTAGAGTTGTGAGAGACAGTCAATATACTAGAGTGAAGGATGGAGGAGTCCATCCACATTCTCTCTGGTGTTGTAGCTCTGACATGCGAGTGCCTTGAGGTCTCTATGGGGAGGGCGGCGGCTGCCTTGGAGACATTGGTCCAGCAGACCCTGTGGGACTTGTGCTCAGACCTGCACTCCATCGCTAGATGGGATCCATCAGTGGCTAGACTGAGTTGGAGGTGGGGGGGGAGGGTATGGCGGGGGTCAGCCATCTTGACCTCCCTCCAGGTCCTCCTTCTGCTCATTGAGTCAGGGAGGGGCCCTCAGGCACCTACAGGGAGGAGGAGAACCAACAGCTAGAGACACCGGGGCCACCCACCCAGCTGACTCTGAGAGTGTCCAGCCTTACCCAAACCTCTCTTCCTGTGACCCGATCACCTCCAGCTGTACAGACTAAGGAGGGTGCACCTGCCCTACAGCAGGAGACCCAAAGCAGGTCTCAGCCCTCTAGAGGACACCCGCCAAAGTCATCAAAGACATCAGGACATAGTTGTCAGCGGGCTGCCTCCACTTCTGCTGCGGATGTCGGAGATGCACCAAGACTTAGCGGGAGGGCTAGAAAAATTAAGAAACTTTGACATTGCTCCCGTGTCACAGGTATCCAATCATTGTTAATGTTATGAATCTTCGTAAAAACATTCAGTTTTCATGAGAATAGTGTTTTAATTTGAAACTGTTTTCCATATGCGCTTCTGTGCCCTTTTGTTGCGAGGCTGATCCATGCTCCTACTCAGTGTTCATCTCTCTTTGTGAGCCTCACTTCATGTGATGTGCAGCTGAATCGTGATACTTATTATATCCTTGTGTCATGTCAGGGGGATGTGTGAAATTCTTTACAGAAGGCTTTGCAAAATGTGTTAGCAACCATATTCTGTACAATACAGCATGGAGTTAGGCATCCTCACTATCCTTGGAGGGGTAACTCTCAAATGGAGAAGGCTGCCTTCACCATTGGTGCCAAAACACAAGAGTTGCAGGTATGATGCTCTCTCCATCCATGTGCACATCTTAGTGTCCACAAAAAACCTTTGCAGAAAGATAGTGATGACTGCATTAAGTCCTTTGACTCAGCGTCTGTGCTGTTGTGTCGACTTTCCCTTCCCAGAGTGCATAGATACAGGGTTCACCGCTGACCTTTCCAGAGGTTAGGGCCTAGTGAATCATGAGGGTTGAAGATGCAAGCCCAGATTTCTGTCAATGTCACTGGTTGCAAAGGCCTTTCAGTCCACAGGCATGGCAGTAAGGGATGGAAGGAATATGAATGTCTCATTACCTGTGCTTACTCCTCCTGGAATCTTGTGGCTGTCAGTACGGCACAGGCACATCTTCCACGTCGTGCTTCTTTGATGGTATCCTCATGTCGAAGCTGACACTCATCTACTTTTACAGGCTCCTGCCCTTCCTGCTCTTCATTGTCAAAGGATTTCATTTAAATTCATGAATCTCTGAAATACTGCACTGGGAAAGACAGTACCATTATCAGGAACGATGGTTTTGGTAGGCCATGTATACTAAGAAAAGAGGTAGCTTTTCGATAGTTGTGCTTGATGTCGGTGATCTGACTTCGTACACGTACAACCACTTAGAATGTGCATCTATGATCAACAAAAACATGGTACCTAAAAATGACCTGATGTAATCAATATGTAGTCTAACCCGGGGTTGGCCAAGCCACTCCCACGGATGCAGTAAAGCTGAAACAGGCAACTCCTGTTGTCGCTGACAGTGGAGACCATACTTTCAATGTCTTTGTCAATGCTTGGCCACCAGACATAGCTTCACACAAGCACTTTCATCCTTGATATGCCTGGATGTGCACTGTGAATCTCCGTCAAGAGTGTTTGTCTTCCTTGTGAAGGGACAACAACTCTTGATCCCCAAAACAAGATTCCATCTTGACAACATAGCTCTGTTTTTTGGGCATGGAATGGCCCCACCTCTTCAGATGCTGGTGAATTTGGCTACGTTTGCAAAACAAGCTCTCCAACTTTCGACAAAATTGGATCTCTGTTCGTTCAATTTCTAATTTGTTTCACTCACACGGGCTAAGAATCTAAGAAATTCAGTACTAACACAACTTCTTGTGGCACTGGAACATGTACAATGCTCTCTGGTAACAGGAAGTGGTGGGGGGCTGGGGGAGGAGGAGGAGGTGACTGAGCGCATCCGCATTTGCACTATGTAAGTCAGGAAGGTACATAAACGTATATTTATTCGCAGATAATATCAAAGCCCAACATTGTATTCTTGCTGATGCTATTGATGGAATGGCCTTATCCTCACTGAATAAACCCATTAATGGTTTATGGTTTGACACAATGGTGAAATGTCACCCACGTCGGTACTGGTGGAATTTCTTCATTCTGAATATCATCGATAAACCTACCTTTTCTAGCTGGGAATAGCTCTTCTTGACTGTGGAGAATGTTCTTGAGACGTAGCCAATAGGCCATTCTGATCCATTTTCCATTCTATGTGATAACACAGCTCCTACACCATAAGGAGAGGCATCACATGTTAATACCAACTCTTTCAATGGGTCTTAGTGTACCAATAAACAGGACAAATGCAACAGTTTCTTTACTTTCACAAACACAAAGGCTTCTTCCTGTTGTGAATTCCATGACCAATGATGATTGATTTTTACCAACAAGTGTAATGGTGCTAACACAGTTAATAAGTTTGGCAAGAAGCGGCTATAGTTGTTGATCATACCCAGGAAAGACTTAAGTTTAGTTACACTGAAGCGTGAGGGGGCATCTTTTATTGCCTGAACTTTCTTTCTACTGGATGCAAACTCATGGCATTCACCCTGTGACCCAAGTAAGTAACTTCTGGTGCTTGGAATGTACATTTTTATTTCTTTAATCATACGCCGGCTTTCATGAATCTTTTTAGCACCTCCTGCAGAATTCGGTCTCGGTAGACCTTGTGATCAGAACATTATCTAGGTATATCACCACTCGGGGAAGTCCTTGCAAGAGGATCTCCATTGACCTTTGGAAGATTGCACATGCAGACAATACTCCAAAGGGTAAGTGAGTGTACTTATATAGACCCTTGTGTGTGTTAACAGCCACATAAACTCTCGACGTGCTATCCAGCTCTAATTGCTGGTAAGCATGGCTCATGCCCAATTTGTATAGGATTTGCCTACAGCTAGCTTTATGTATAAGTCATCTATCCTTGGAATGAGGCACTTATAAAGTTTTTCTGCCTTGTTTATGGCCAATTTATAGTCCCCACAAACACGTATGGTTTGGTCAGTCTTAACCACTGGAACTATGGGTGCTGCCCATTCCAAGAATTGGACAGGTTGGATGATCCCAGCTTTTCTAACCGGCATAGCTCTGCATCCACCATTTCCTTCAATGCATAAGGCACAGGCCTGGCCTTAAGGAAAGTGGTGTTGCCTGAGGATCCACATATGTTACTGCTTGCAAGCCTTTTAACTTCCCTAATTCATTCCAAAAAACACTGTCATATTTCCTTAGCTGTTCAGGAACTCCTGCTTTCAGGTGAAATATCTCAGACCAGTCAAGCTTGATTTCCTGTAACCAGTCTCGGCCCAGAAAATTAGGTCATTTTCCTGTCACTGTTATCACTGAAAGCTGGACTGTCTGTTGCCAAATAAGACATTGGTACCATTGAGATGCCCTTTTCCTGAATAGATTCTCCAGTGAATGTCTTCAATTTAATAATTGTCCGCTCCAGATTTAGTAGCTGGGCCCCTTCGTTTAGATATTTAAATGTGTGCTCTCCCAGAACTGTGGTTGAGGCTCCTGTATCCACCCCCATTATTAGCGGCTTCCCATTAACTTGGATTGTGACAGTGATGGGTTCGGCTTTTACAGCAACGACATTACACAGGGAATGGATGTTGGTATCGGCAGCTTCAGGTTCTGCTGTGTTTTTCAATTCAGCCATATAGGTTTGCTGCTTTACGGGCTGTTTCAGCTTTGCCCTGAATTGCCTTACTACGTGACCTTTCTTATGGCAGAAATGGCATTCTGCCTTCTTGAATTTGCAGGTGTCCGATCCATGGTCACCCCCACATCTATAACAGGTTAACCTCAGAGTCACTGCTGAAGTGTTTCCACTCGGCCTTTTCATGTTTCTCACAGCGGACATTGCCACTCACTTCACTGCTGTGTCTCTGGTTTTTGTGCCATGCTCGGCAGTAGATTCCTGCCCCACATGAAGAACAATGCCATGTTGTCCGTGTTATAAAACCTGTGAGTCTCTTGCAGCACTTTCCAAGATGAGGGAGGTTTCCAGGGCGAGCATCAAGTCAATGTCGACCTCGGTGAGTAAACAGTGCTGAAGGGTGTCGCGCTGAACTCCTCAAACTAATCGGTCCCGCAGCAAATCATTGAGTGCATCCCCAAAGTCGCACTTTTCTGTCAACTGCTTCAGCTTCACTACATAGGTTGTGATGAATTCTCCTGGGGCCCTAACTCTGGGATTAAATTTAAACCGTTGCTTTATTACCGATGGCTTCGGCTGCAAATGTGTTTTCAGAAGGTCCACTAATTAATTACGGGGTTTAGAATTGGGTGCATTCAGGGTGTCAGGCTGTGGATGAGATTCTATGTTTTGCTACCGCATACACTCAATGGATTGCTTTCCACTTCTACGCGATAATTTCATTCAATATGAAATAAAATCCAAGGTGCTCTACGCACTGGCTCCAGTCTTCCAGAGTCATAGCATAAGGATCGATACTGCTGAACAGTGGCATGACTGGTGAGTTATCTTTTCTTTTTTATTAAGATTTGATGTACTCACAGTAACACGACGAGGTGCAGCATTGGAGCTATTTTACCTTCATCACCAAATGGCTTGACGGACCGGACAGGTTTCCAGAAGAAACAAATAATCTTTATTACAGAGAGCTTTTCAGATGCTACATGCTCAATCAGGACTCTCATCTGGAAGCTCCCCCCACCCCTCCCCCGCCACAAAGATTACCCTCACTTAGGGCTTATTTGTCAGAGCCTCCAAGAACATCACATGACTCTTAATAAGGAGAGGCTATGCCTTTAGTTTTTACACTCTTGCACTGACTACTTGGCCCAAGGCCACAGATTGTGACTGTCTTTCTCTTTGACCTCCTATTCCTTCCTGACTGCTGTCAACACAGTGTCCCTCCTCTCCCTCGCCCCTTCCATGAGTCTCTGTGCAACCCATCCCTGTTGTGCAGTTCTTTCCCCTCCCCCACCTGCATAAGTCTTTGTGCAAGCCTCGCCCCCTTCTGCCAAACCAACACAACCACCACCACCCCCCCACCCCCTTCCACCCTCATATTCTGGAGTCTGTGTGCATCCCTCCAATTCGTGTGGTTCTGTTTCCATTCCATCCCCTGCTGTGGCTACATCCCAGATTTTCATGTTGGACTCCAGCTTCACCACTCTCGGTCTCCCCTCAGACTGCCATCATCACCCATCCCATCTCCCCACACTTCCCAAACCCCACCTTTGCCCATAGTCTCCTGTGCCTCTTTCCTCTTGCCCCCTTTCACCCAACCGCGCACCCCCCACGCCCCCACCCTAGGTCAAAATGCTGACCTCTGCCTGAGTTGCTGCCCTACCTAAGGCCCCATATATCACCCTCCTGGACAACAGAGGAAGCCAGTCAGGAGAACAAGCCTACACCCCCATCAGTGTAGCGTCTCACTGGCTTGGTGAGGACCTGGAGCAATGCTGCTGCAGGTTGGCTTTGAGTATTGCACTCACCGCCAATTCAGGAGTAAAGTGAGGGCCACCAGCTGCACCACACTTACATCCAAACGTGTTTCAGACCAATCTAATTTCCCGCTGATGTGATGCTAGATTGGCAGGGGCTACGTGATTCCGGTGAGTAGCGTTTTTACTGACAGGGTAATATGGGAATGCATGCAGATTGGGTTCCCACCATGGATCAGCGAGAAACCCGACCCACCATCAGCCTGCCATGAAAGTGGTGAGAGAAAAATTCTGAATTGATTTCTCATCGGCGGGGATCTGATTTTTGGCCTCTTTCCAAATTTTCCGGCCTTGCCTGCCACGAAACCTGCCGAGGGCTGGAGGGGAAAATTCCACTCATTAACTCTGTTTCTCCCTCCGCAGATGCTGCCTTACCTCTGGACTATTTCCAGCATTTTTCTGTTTTTATTTAGATTTCCAGCATCCACAGTATTTTCCTTTTGTGCAATGAAAGAAAATATTTTTAAGTGATTCTGGAAACTTCAAGAAAGGGATGTGAATATTGTTAGCAATGTGTAGTGAGATGAAAGCATGTGTAGCAAATGCTACATGTAGCACTATACTACTGATCTATACTAAATGCACACACACTGTAACCTCATTAGTCCGAACTCCAAATTCTGGCAACACCAGTTCCCTGGAATTTTTTTCAGCAGACTCACAGGGCAGGATTTTACGACAGCGGGATTTTACGTTCCCGGTGAAGTCAATGGGGTTTAGAATGTCTCACCACATTTTACGGTCCCGTCCCTGCCAAAATGGGGCTGTAAAATTCTGCCCACAGACTTACCACTCACTGTGCTGCAGCAGGCTTAGACACACTAAAGCAATGCTACCAAACAACAAGGGGAGAATGCTGAGCCCAAAGTGCCTCTTAAGCTTTTAAAAAAAACTTCCAGCAGCAAGTACCTAGTGGGCCTGGGATGATTGTGTGCAGGCAGAGGCAGACTAGTGTAACTGTCACTAACTGACTGATGTGTCCAGAGTGCAGGAAGGTAAAAGCAGGGATGTTTTGCTACAGTTGTACATAACATTGGTGAGACAATATCTGGAGTACTGTGCATAGTTTTGGTCTCCTTATTGCCATGACTCACTGGGGATAGTGCACTGCAATATCAAGCTCCACTGCTCACCAAGCCATTACAAATTTTAAAAGACTTGATCAACCCACCTAACTGTTTAATTTAGGTTAATAGAATATGAGCACCAGGTTTGTAAACTTAATAAGTAAATAACTGTTTATTGAACAAACTGTCGTTAACCAGTGGCAAAAGAAAGAAATATGAACTGCTAATTTCTAACTCTATAACTTAAACTCTACCCACTTCTTAAATCCCGATACACACACATAAAAGACACATAAGGCACAGAAAAACATGGATTTTTAAGGTGGGATAAAACAGTTCAATCATACAATCCCAGAGTAAAGGATTCGATGGGTTGATTTTGATCGATGTCTCCCAATTTCTTTCACATCTTTGTTGATGATATGAAGCGATATTCCAGCACTTTAAGTCCTTAGTTCACTGGTTAAGCACTTACCTTTCAATGTCTTTAATTTTTCCATTTTCCTCTTGACAGAGGTTTTCAGAGAGAGAAAGCAGGTTATAGAGATATGAGGGGAAAAAGCCAGCTAGCTATTATTATAGAATTACTAGAATCTTACACACAGAGCAGAGAGAGGCTTTAGGTCATTTTCCGTTCAGGAGAGGAGCTATTCTGCTGCACTGCTCTCACCTGGTCAGGAGCCAATTAAAATGTTGTTTCCAGGCAGTTCTCCATTAGACTAGGCTCCTCCTTGGCACCATCCTGTCTTTCACGATACACTCTGTTCCAGGACGGCAGCATTGTATATATCCCTCACACTGTTCCAGTAAACATGTTCTTCAAACTGCAGCCATTGTAATTTTAATCCACAGTCCAACAGAAATAAAAAGATATGTTCTTTATATTATTTAAGAAAGGATATATATGCATTAAAAGCAATTCAAAGGAGGTTCACTCGGCTAATACCTGGGATGAGGGGGTTATCTTATGAGGAAAGGTTGGACAGACTGGAGGACCTATATCCATTGGAGTTTAGAAGAATGAGAGGTGACCTTATTGAACAGATAAGATCCTGAGGGGACTTGACAGGGTGGATGCTGAAAGGATGGTTCCTCTTGTGGGAGACAATAGAACCAGGGGACATGATTTTATAAAAAAGGTCTCCCATTTAAGATGGAGATGAGAAAAAATGTTTCCTCTCAGAGGGTCATGAGCCTTTAGCATCCACTTCCCCAGAGAGCGGTGGAGGCAGAGTCATTGAATATTTTTAAGACAGAGGTAGATAAATACTTGACTAGCAAGGGAGTCAAAGGTCATCAGACATAGGTGCAATGTGGAGTTGAGGCCGCAATCAGATCAGCCTTCATCTTATTGAATGGCAGAGCAGGCTCAAGGGGCCGAATGGTCTCCTCTTGCCCCTAATTTTTATGTTCGTATGTATGTAAGTTAAAGCTGGGAGGTCACAGCTGAGCTATGAAAGCAGCTTTAAACTTTGCTGTGCTTCTGCTCGTTTCTGCCTGTCATAAAGGTGCCTTATCCTGGGCTGCAGACTCTGAATCGCAGGCACTGGCAACTTGACCAAAAGTGGGGAGAGCGGGGAGCGTGGGGGGGAAGCACTGGTGTACAGATTAGGTAAGGGCATGAGATAACCATAAGGGTCTTCAAATTTATACTATTAATGCATTGGGATTTACAAGCCTTAAAAAACATTTATAAAGGAGCATCTTGCTTAATTGTTGATGATGCTCAATTCTATTGTGGATCCCTCTGCATTAGTGCATCAACCCATATTTTCAAATGAATGGATTTGGAAACATGAATTTTTGTGTCTTAACACTAGTTTTGGCAAGTCTCATGTCTCAGGTACATATTTATATTTGGTTCACACACTTATGATCAGACAGTCTAATGTCATTCTATAATCCAGAAATTTCCAAAATCCAGAAATGCCTTGGCCCCAAGCACTTTGAACTGGAGAGGTTACATGGACATGAGTCAAGTTACTGCCAATGGTGAGTAGGTCTGCATAAAGCAGCTTTTTGCTGCATGGTGCCCCACAATATCATACCTAATCTTCATTCAAAAAACAGATCAATTTCTAGTAAAAGAGCAGCAGCTCACTGACAGAGACACACAGCGTTGAGATTTCTCATTAGCCAGACCAGCCTGTTTCTTGCCTGTTCCACAATGTATCAGCAAAGTGTTGTTCACTCACCCTGCAGCCCCTGCCATGTGTGTTTCCCAGTAGCAATGTTAATTACATAATTGTTTGTGCCTATTATTCAAATGATCCCTTTCCTGGATTTGGGAGGTGGTCATGGTGAGGGCAGAGAGGCGAGTCGAACACCCACCTTGCTAAATCTCTAGGGCCAAAGCAGGTTTCCCAGGCTTTATAGCCTCTTCTGCATTATTCCAACTGAACCCAGCCTAATTGCTTAACATTGTTCAGTCCGACTGTGACAGTATGTGTCTGGGTGTTTCCATTTCTACATTAATGAGAATAATGTCCGTATCTAGTTAAGCAGATCAACTGGGAAATATTCGGTGAATGCATACAGGATTTGAAGTCTGATGAGTATCTGTGGCTAGTTCCAACTGGATTCTGGAGCCAAAGTAAATTGTGGCAACAGACAGACTATCTGAAGATGCTGAGGATATGGTTCAGACAGGCTGGGGCGTCCAACAAAAACTGAGAGGAGTGTAAAGCCAAGATCAGACAAGAGCTAGACATGTGGGAGTGACACTTCCTCTCCATTGTGAGTAAGAACCTGATCATCAGGCATGAAGAGCTCTCAGTGTTAGGCCCACACTGCACTCCTGCACTGTGGTGATAACACAAACCGCCTTCCACATTATCTGGAGACCCAAACTGGATTGTGTCTGCAGGGACAAAATGTACAAACCTCTAGATTAAGGAGGAGAAAACATACCCAATATTGCCCTCATCTTGACCACCTTTGGGTATGGCTACATCAAGCTGTGCATAGACCTTTGGAACGCAAACACTAAGGGCTGGATTTTCACCATTGAGGTGGGAAACTCATGTCGGGAAATTTCCCCACTCAGCAGACTAGTCTTCATATAAATGAGACCATATATGAACTGTATCAACAGAAACAGGAGTGCAGTGTGGGTCTGACCTGCACCATGTAGAGAAACACTGAGAGCATTTCATGCCTGATGATCAGGTTCTTACTCATAATGGATAGGGGGCATCACTCCCACATGCTGAGTTCTGGCCTGATCTTGGCTATACACTCTTCTCAGTTTTTGTTGGACGCCCCAGCCTGTTTGAACCATATCCTCAGCATCATCAGATAGTCTGTCTCTTGCCACAATTTACTTTGGCTTCGGAGGCCTGTTGAAACTAGTCACAGATGCTCATCAGACTTCAAATCCTGTAAGTATTCACTAAACATTTCCCAGTTGATCTGCTTAACTAGGTATGGACATTATTCTCATTAGTGTAGATAATGGGAACACCCAGATACATACTGTCACAGTTGGACTGAATAATATTATGCAATTAGGCCAGACATCTGTTTGCCCAAAAGACCACATTATTAATGATTGGCTGAGCTCCAAGGCTCACTGATAGACTAGCTCAGCAAGGGGTCTGTATATACTGGCTGAAGTGGAATTTTTGCTTTGATTAATTGACATTTTTATGAGCTTATAGTAAGTTATTCTTTCTTTGAACTATTTTTTCAACTTCTGTATGTTTATTTGGACAGGATGCAGAGGTGTGAAGTGAGGTAAAGCTTCTATTATCTTTGCTGTAATGGGGCTACCTGACTGATACTTTGGTAGTGTTTTTAGAGCATTGATTTAGAGCTGGTCTTACAGTGCAAAGAGCCGTTGATGGCTGAGTATTGCAGACTGGCTCATTCCGAGGACCAGCACTAGTTGCTGAAGAATGCACCAAAGCTTGGGGCAACTGCTGCAAAGAGTCAATTGGGAAAGGATACTGTCTAAAGCCCTCCCTCCACAGTACACCAAGGGGCTAGAACCCATGTAAAACCCCTTAGGCTTAAGCATCAGACAATGTTTAATATAAAAAGTAAATATGTACATCGCAAATATAACATGTCAGTGTAGTGAGGAACATCCTGTACTGCATCAAAAGAAACTGACCTGTATTGCACCTTATGTAGTGTCAAATTTCAACTGTTCTGAAATTTATCTTCACAAATTTTATGCAACAAAGTTTGTTTTTGGAAAAAAAATGAACACATAAGGCTAGTGTCCATCTCACCAGCTGCTGATGACTCTCCTTACCTGAGATGAAGTGAACGTCAGTTCATTTCTCTGCAGGTTGGTTGACATTCCATCTATTTGGCAACTGAGTAAAGAGTTCCCATCCAGAGTCGATTACTCACCAAACAATTCCTCACCACTGTCCTGTTGGGATTTTTGGGGGACATACAGCAGAACTGGAAGAAGACATTTCCATTTCTGAAGGCAGGATATGCCGTATTTTACTGATCGGCACTTGCACTGGAACACAAGATAGATAGCTCCAGGCACCAGCAGCTGAAACATGGCTGTGCACCATTATATTAGCTTGCTGTCTATGCAACGATATAATGATGACATTAAAACAGTGTATGGAAATGGCTGAGAAGGTAAATCATTTGAATACTTTTCTCTCTCTGGGCTTAACTTGAAGACATTGACATCGTGTCTTCGAGATGGATTGGGCCATCTCAACGTCTGTTTTGGATCTTTGTGCAATCTCTTTAAACACCCTTTAAAGCTTCCTCATAAAGATACTATTATTTAGCATTCAAAAGATCTGTGAAATTTGATTTACTTTCACCAACACAATGGTTAGTTCACAGCTTCACACTGTGGAATGGATGGAATTGCTTGGGTCTCAGAGAGGGTGTCTCTTCAAATTATCTGAACTGTCTAACTTAATATAAACCAGCAATAGGATTGCCTCAGTCTTATTTTTATTCATTCATGGGATGTGGGCTTCACTGGCTAGACCAGTATTTATTGCCCATCCCTAATTGCCCTTGAGAAGGTAGTGGTGAGCTGTTTTCTTGAATCGCTGCAGTTCATGTGGTGTAGGTACACCCACAGTGCTTTTAGGGAGGGAGTTCCAGGATTTTGCCCCAGTGACAGTGACGGAACAGCGATATACTTCCAAGTCAGGATGGTGAGTGACTTGGAGGGGAACTTCCAGGTGGTGGTGTACCCATCTATCTGCTGCCCTTGTCCTTCTAGATGGTAGAGTTTGCGGGTTTGGAAAGTGCTGCCTAAGGAACCTTGGCAAGTTGTTGCAGTGCATTTTTGTAGATGGTACACACTGCTGCCACTGTGTGTCATTGAAGGAGGGAGTGAATATTGAGGGTTGTGGATGGGGTGTCTGGGTGCAGGGGGATAATGGAAGGGGTATGGGGGCATGGAGGAGGTAAGGGGGCATGGGAACATGGGGGACATGGTTTTCTTGAGCTTCATTTTCCAGGCTTAATTTTGAATCTTTATTACAAACAGTGATCATTGATTTAAAAATTCATTGATGCAACTTAGCGGCTAATTTGATTAACTAACTGCTAAATAGTTTTCTGGTTTTAACACAATAGATTGACTGATTGACTGCTTTTTGCTATATCCAGCATAGGTACTTGGGTGGCAAGTGAGCAGTCTACTTTGACATAGTAGGGAGAAGTGCCTTCATCATCATTGGCATAATGGGATGATATTGACCTAGTGTGATAGTGTGAGAAGAGTGACAGGGAAATCTGAAGCCTGTATTCCATCCCTTTCCCACTTGAATTCGATGGAAGTAAAACTGGGGAGAGATGGGAAACATCCCTTGGGGATGAGCGACCATAATATGATAGAATTCTTCATCAAGATGGAGAGTGATGTAGTTGATTCTGAGATAAAAGCAAAAAACTGTGGATGCTGGAAATCCAAAACAAAAACAAAAATAAAAATACCTAGAAAAACTCAGCAGGTCTGACAGCATCTGCGGAGAGGAATACAGTCAACGTTTTAAGTCCGTATGACTCTTCAACAGAACTAAGGAAAAATAGAAGAGAGGTGAAATATAAGCTTGTTTAAGGGGGGGGGTGGGACAGATAGAGCTGGATAGAAGGCCAGTGATAGGTGGAGATTGCCAAAAGATGTTATAGACAAAAGGACAAAGACGTGTTAACGGTGATGATATTAGCTAAGGAATGGGCTCATGGTGATGTTAAGGGTAGAAAGAAGGATGAGCAAGGTACAGATAGCCCTAGTGGTGGTGGGGTGGGGGGAAGGGATCGAAATAGGCTAAAAGGTAGAGATAAAACAATGGATGGAAATACATTTAAAAATAATGGAAATAGGTGGGAAAAGAAAAATATATATAAATTATTGGAAAAAAGGGGGATGGGAAAGGGGATGGGGATGGAGCAGAGAGTTCATGACCTAAAGTTGTTGAACTCAATATTCAGTCCAGAAGGCTGTAAAGTGCCTCGTCAGAAGATGAGGCGCTAGTTGATTCTGAGACTTGGGTCCTGAATCTTAATAAAGGAAGCTACAATGGTATGAGGCGCGAGTTAGCTATGATGGATTGGAAACGTTACTTAAAGGGATGATGGTGGATAGGCAATGGCAAGCATTCAAAGAGCGCATGGGTGAAGTGCAACAATTGTTTATTCCTGCCTGGCACAAAAGTAAAACAGGAAAGGTGGCCAAACGATGGCATGCATGGGAAATTAGAGATAGTATTAGATGCAAGGAAGGGGCTTACAAATTGGCCAGAAAAAACAGGCCTGAGGATTGGGTGCAGTTTAGAATTCAGCAAAGGAGGGCCAAGGGATTGATTAAGAAAGGGAAAACAGAATACAAGAGTAAGATTGCAGGGAACATAAAAACTGACCATAAAAGTTTCTATAGGTATGTGAAGAGAAAAAGATTGGTGAAGATAAATATAGGTCTCTTACAGTCAGAAACAGGGGAATTTATAATGGGGAACAAAGAAATGGTTGACCAACTGAATACATACTTTGGTTCTGTTTTCACAAAGGAGGACACTAATAAGATTCCAGAAATGTTGGGTAACACAGGGTTCAGTGAGAGTGAGGAACTGAAAGAAATCAGTATTAGGAGGGAAATGGTATTGGGGAAATTGATGGGATTGAAGGCTGATAAATCCCCGAGGCCTGATAATCCACATCCCAGAGTACTTAAGGAAGTGGCCCTAGAAATAGTGGATGCATTGGTGGTCATCTTCCGAGATTCTATAGACTCTGGAACAGTTCCTACAGATTGGAGGGTAGCTAATGTAACCCTACTATTTAAAAAGGGAGGCAGAGAGAAAACAGGGAATTTTACACCAGTCAGCCTGACCACGGTAGTGGGGAAAATTCTAGAGTCCATTATAAAAGATTTAATAGCTGAGCATGTGGGAAACAGTGGCAGTATCGGACAGAGGCAGCATGGATTTATGACAGGGAAATCATGCTTGACAAATCTACTGGAATTTTTCAAGGATGTAACTGGTAGAGTTGATGAGGGGGAGCCAGTGGATGTGGTTTATTTGGAGTTTCAGAAGGCTTTCAACAAAAAGTCCCACATAAGATATTGGCGTGTAAAATTAAAGTGCATGGGATTGGGGGTAGTGTATTGAGATGGATAGAAAATTGGTTGGCAGACAGGAAACAACGAATAGGAATAAACGGATCTTTTTCTGATTGGCAGGCAGTGACTAGTGGGGTCTGCAGGGATCGGTTCTGGGACCCCAGTTATTCACAACATATATTAATTATTTAAATGATGGAATTAAATGTAATATCTCCAAATTTGCAGATGATACAAAGCTGAGTGGGAGGGTGAGCTGTGAGGAGGATGCAGAGATGCTTCAGTGTGATTTGGACAAGCTGAGTGAGTGGGCAAATGCATGGCAGATGCAGTATAATGTGGATAAATATGAGGTTATCCATTTTGGTAGCAAAAACAGGAAGGCAGATTATTATCTGAATGTCTATAAATTGAGAGAGGAGAATGTGCAATGAGACCTGGGTGTCCTTGTACACCAGTCGCTGAAGGTAAGCATGCAGGTGCAACAGGCGGTAAAGAAGGCAAATGGTATGTTGGCCTTCATAGTGAGAGGATTCGAGCATGGGAGCAGGGATGTCTTGTTGCAATTGTACAGGACCTTGGTGAGACCACACCTAGAATATTGTGTGCAATTTTGGTCTCCTTATCTGAAGAAGGATGTACTTGCTGTAGAAGGAGTGCAGCGAAAGTTTACTAGACTGATTCCTGGGACAGCGGGACTGAAATATGAAGAGAGATTGAGTCGATTAGAATTATATTCACTGGAGTTCAGAAAAATGAGGGGTGATCTCATAGAAACCTATAAAATTCTAACAGGACTAGACAGGGTAGATGCAGGAAGGATGTTCCTGATGGTGGGGGAGTGCAGAACAAGGGGTCACGGTCTGAGGATATGTGGTAGACCATTTAGGATTGAGATGAGGAGAAATGTCTTCACCCAGAGAGTGGTGAGCCTGTGGAATTCATTACCGCAGAAAGTAGTTGAGACCAAAACATTGTATGCTTTCAAGAAGGAGTTAGGTATAGCTCTTGGGGCGAAAGGAATCAAAGGATATGGGGAGAAGCAGGAGAAGGCTATTGAATTGGATGATTAGCCATGATCATAATGAATGGTGGAGCAGGCTCGAAGGGCCGAATGGCCTACTCCTGCTCCTAGTTTCTATGTTTCTATAACCTGCTGATTTATTGTTTCCCATTTTACACTTTTGAACAAAGTCACAATTTACTGGGCAGAGGCTATTACTCTGGTATTGTCTCCAACACTGGCCATGTCACTGCTTCCCCAACATTAGATATTGGAACCACCATCATGCAGTGTTTCCTCTACACGTTGACACCAATGATTTGTAAGGTACTCCTAAGTGATTTCCTCGCATGGTGTCAATCAGCCAAATCCCTGCCCCCACACTTGATCAAATACTGGAGTGATAAAGTTTGTATTATATATATTTAAGGAACAGGGCTAATGGCTGCCAGTTGTATTTCAACCAGTAAACACTGACCTGCCTCATCCTGTTGTGAAATTCCATTTCAGTCAACTGTTTAAAGCTGTAACAGACTGTAGCTTCCTCAATGATTAAATATTAAATGTATTATGTAGCATATTGTTGAATCATAGAGACCATAGTTCAATCAGAGACAATAATTCAACAATATGCTACATAATGTATTTAACATTTAATCATTGGGGAAGGTGAAGATGATGTGGTTATCAATTGAGGACAGGGTCACCTGGGCTGATGGCTCCATGTAGAACATCTCCCAACTTCAGCTGATGGGAGTCATGGATGAAGAAAGACCAATTGGGTGAAATGCTTGAGCCCCTGTAAATGTGCCCAGCTTGAAAGCAAAATCAGCAACATGAGCAGCTCTCTTGCTTCTGAACAAAAACAGAATTACCTGGACAAACTCAGCAGGTCTGGCAGCATCGGCAGAGAAGAAAAAAGTTGACGTTTCGAGTCCTCATGACCCTTCAACAGATCTTGCTTTATAAGGAGAGGGAAGTATAAGCTGGTTTAAGGTGGGGGGGGGGGATGGGGGAGAAGTGGGGGGGGGGGGGGGGTGGTGGAGGGGGGGAGAAGTGGAGGGGGGGGTGTGATTGTAGGTACAAGCAAGCAGTGATTGGAGCAGATCATCAAAAGATGTCACAGACAGAAGAACACAGAGGTGTTGAAGTTGGTGATATTATCTCAACGAATGTGCTAATTAAGAATGGATGGTAGGGCATTCAAGCTATAGCTCTAGTGGGGGTGGGGGGCATAAAAGATTTTAAAATAATGGAAACAGGTGGGAAAGGGAAAATCTATATAAATTATTGGAGGGAAAAAATACAAAAGGAAGGGGGAAGAAACAGAAAGGGGGTGGGGATGGAGGAGGGAGCACAAGACCTAAAGTTGTTGAATTCAATATTCAGTCCGGAAGGCTGTAAGGTGCCTAGTCGGAAGATGAGATGCTGTTCTTCCAGTTTGCGTTGGGCTTCACTGGAACAATGCAGCAGGCCTAGGACAGAAATGTGGGCAAGAGAGCAGGGTGGAGTGTTAAAATGGCAAGCGACAGGGAGGTTTGGGTCATTCTTGCAGACAGACCGCAGGTGTTCTGCAAAGTGGTCGCCCAGTTTAAGTTTGGTCTCTCCAATGTAGAGGAGACCGCATTGGGAGCAACGAATACAGTAGACTAAGTTGGGAAAAATGCAAGTGAAATGCTGCTTCACTTGAAATGAGTGTTTGGGCCACTGGACGGTGAGGAGAGAGGAAGTGAAGGGGCAGGTGTTACATCTTTTGCGTGGCATGGGGAGGTGCCATAGGTGGGGGTTGAGGAGTAGGGGGTGGTGGAGGAGTGGACCAGGGTGTCCCGGAGGGAACGATCCCTATGGAATGCCGACAGGGTGGGTGAAGGGAAGATGTGTTTGGTGGTGGCATCACGCTGGATTTGGCGGAAATGGCAGAGGATGATCCTTTGAATGCGGAGGCTGGTGGGGTGATAAGTGAGGACAAGGGGGATCCTATCATGTTTCTGGGAGGGAGGAGAAGGCGTGAGGGCGGATGCGTGGGAGATGGGCCGGACACGGTTGAGGGCCCTGTCAACGACCGTGGGTGGAAAACCTCGGTTAAGGAAGAAGGAGGACACGTCAGAGGAACTGTTTTTGAAGGTAGCATCATCGGAACAGATGCGACGGAGGCAAAGGAACTGAGAGAACGGGATGGAGTCCTTACAGGAAGTGGGGTGTGAGGAGCTGTTGTCGAGGTAGCTGTGGGAGTTGGTAGGCTTGTAATGGATATTGGTGGACAGTTCATCACCAGAGATTGAGACAGAGAGGTCAAGGAAGGGAAGGGAAGTGTCAGAGATGGACCACGTGAAAATGATGGGGGGGTGGAGATTGGAAGCAAAATTAATAAATTTTTCCAAGACCCGACGAGAGCATGAAGCAGCACCGAAATAATCATCAGTGTACCGGAGAAAGAGTTGTGGAAGGGGGCCGGAGTAGGACTGGAACAAGGAATGTTCCACATACCCCATAAAGAGACAGGCATAGCTGGGGCCCATGCGGGTACCCATAGCCTCACCTTTTATTTGGAGGAAGTGAGAGGAGTTGAAGGAGAAATTGTTCAGTGTGAGAACAAGTTCAGCCAGACGGAGGAGAGTAGTGGTGGATGGGGATTGTTCAGGCTTCTGTTCAAGAAAGAAGCTGAAGGCCCTCAGACCATCCTGATGGGGGATGGAGGTGTAGAGGGATTGGACGTCCATGGTGAAGAGGAAGCAGTTGGGGCCAGGGAACTCAATGAACCCTTATCTTAATGAATTTCGGACTCGGCACGATGCTAAATTCTTCTTCCGCCGCCTTCGTCTTCGGGCTCACTTCTTTGGGCAGGAGTCCTCTCCCCGTTCAACAGATCCTTTTACCCACCTCCAATATTCTCCCTCCACCTGGACTCCTCCCTCTGGATTCTTACCTTCTCTTGATCTTTTCATTGAGAACTGTCGGCGCGACATTTGTCGTCTCAATTTCTCTGCTCCTCTCAACCATTCTAATCTCTCTCTGAACTTACTGCACTCCATTCTTTCAGGTCCAACCCTGACATTGTCATCAAACCTGCTGACAAGGGTGGTGCTGTTGTTGTCTGGTGCACTGACCTCTACCTCGCGGAGGCTGAGCGACAACTGGCAGACACTTCCTCCTACCTCTCCCTGGACCATGACCCCACCACTGAACATCAGGCCATTGTTTCCAGTACTGTCACTGACCTCATCTCCTCTGGGGATCTTCCTCCCACAGCTTCCAACCTGATAGTCACCCGAACTCAGACGGCCCGCTTCTACCTCCTACCCAAAATCCACAAACAGAGCTGTCCTGGTAGACCAATCGTGTCAGCTTGCTCCTGCCCCACAGAACTCATTTCTCATTATCTTGACTCCCTTCTCTCTCCCCTTGTCCAGTCCCTTCCCACCTACACCCGTGATTCCTCTGAGACTTTACGTCACATCAACAATTTCCAGTTTCCTGGCCCCAACCGCTTCCTCTTCACCATGGACGTCCAATCCCTCTACACCTCCATTCCCCACCAGGATGGTCTGAGGGCCCTTAGCTTCTTTCTTGAACAGAGGCCCGAACAATCCCCATCCACCACTACTCTGCTCCGTCTGGCTGAACATGTTCTCACACTGAACAATTTCTCCTTCAAATCCTCTCACTTCCTCCAAATAAAAGGTGTGGCTATGGGTACCCGCATGGGCCCCAGCTATGCCTGTCTCTTCATGGGGTATGTGGAACATTCCTTGTTCCAGTCCTACTCCGGCCCCCTTCCACAACTCTTTCTCCGGTACACTGATGATTATTTCGGTGCTGCTTCATGCTCTCGTCGGGACTTGGAAAAATTTATTAATTTTGCTTCCAATCTCCACCCCTCCATCAGTTTCACGTGGTCCATCTCTGACACTTCCCTTCCCTTCCTTGACCTCTCTGTCTCAATCTCTGGTGATAGACTGTCCACCAATATCCATTACAAGCCTGCTGACTCCCACAGCTACCTTGACTACAGCTTCCTGTAAGGACTCCATCCCGTTCTCTCAGTTCTTTCACCTCCGTTGCATCTGTTCCGATGATGCTACCTTCAAAAACAGTTCCTCTGACATGTCCTCCTTATTCCTTAACTGAGGTTTTCCACCCACGGTCGTTGACAGGGCCCTCAACCATGACTGGCCCATCTCCCGCGCATTCGCCCTCACGCCTTCTCCTCCCTCCCAGAAACATGTTAGGGTCCCCCTTGTCCTCACTTATCACCCCACCAGCCTCCGCATTCAAAGGATCATCCTCTGCCATTTCCGCCAACTCCAGCATGATGCCACCACAAACACATCTTCCCTTCACCCCTCCTGTCGGCATTCCGTAGAGATTGTTCCTTCCGGGACACCCTGGTCCACTCCTCCATCACCCCCTACTCCTCAACCCCCACCTATGGCACCTCCCCATGCCACACAAAAGATGTAACACCTGCCCCTTCACTTCCTCTCTCCTCACCGTCCAAGGGCCCAAACTCTCCTTTCAAGTGAAGCAGCATTTCACTTGCATTTCCCCCAACTTAGTCTACTGTATTCGTTGCTCCCAATGCGGTTTCCTCTACATTGGAGGGACCAAACGTAAACTGGGCGACCACTTTGCAGAACACCTGAGGTCTTTCCCAAGAATGACCCAAACCTCCTTGTCACTTGCCATTTTAACACTCCCCCTGCTCTCTTGCCCACATGTCTGTCCTTGGCTTGCTGCATTGTTCCAGTGAAGTCCAACGCAAACTGGAGGAACAGAACCTTATCTTCCGACTAGGCACTTTACAGCCTTCTGGCCTGAATATTGAATTCAACAACTTTAGGTCTTGAGCTCCCTCCTCCCTCCCCACCCCCTTTCTGTTTCTTCCCCCTTCCTTTTGTTTTTTTTTTCTCCAATAATTTATATAGATTTTTCTTTTCCCACCTATTTCCATTATTTTTAAATCTTTTATGCTCTCCCACACCCACTAGAGCTATAGCTTGAGTGCCCTACCATCCATTCTTAATTAGCACATTCGTTTAGATATTATCACCAACTTCAACACCTCTGTGTTCTTTTGTTCTTTTGTGTGTGACATCTTTTGATGATCTGCTCCTATCCTAACACCGCCCCCCACCCCGCTCCACTTCCCCCCCTCCCCCCCCCACCTTAAACCAGCTTATATTGCCCTCTCCTTGTAAAGAAAGAGAAGGGTCATGAGGACTCGAAGCGTCAACTTTTTTCTTCTCCACCGATGCTGCCAGACCTGCTGAGTTTGTCCAGGTAATTCTGTTTTTGTTTTGGATTTCCAGCATCCGCAGTTTTTTGTTTTTACCTCTTGTTTCTGAGTCTGAGGGTTCTGAGTTAAAGTCCCACTCAACAATCTAGGCTCATGTTCCAAATTTAAGGGATTATCTGGCCATTATTGCATTGCTGTTTATGGGAGCTTGCTGTGCACATATTGTTTGCTGTGTTTCCTACATTACAACAGTGACTATACTTCAAAAGTACTTCACTAGCTGTAAAGTGCTTAGAGACGTCTGGTGGTTGTGATTAGTGTAATATAAATGCGAGTCTTCTTCTTCTACCTATGAGTACAAAATACTATTTTTATATGGGATCAGGTTTGGTCTAATCTTCCTCTTTATGCGCATAATGTCAACTTATGACACCACTTTGTTTTCTTCATTGGTAAAGACTTGATTCCTTTTATCTACTGTTCATAATTTCCACTACTGACCTATATTTATTTCCTTCTGTTTCATCTGAGCAAAGCCCTTACCTTGCTGAAGTTTGCTTTTTTTCCTGCCAAGTGCCCTTGTCCTTGTGTCTTATTCTATTCTTATACTTGAGTTAATTATATTATAGTCACTGTTACCGAACAGTCCCCTATTTTTAGGTTGCTTACTTGCTCTGCGAAGAACTGGCCACTTGCATTCTTGTTGGTGGAGCAACATGTTGACAGGAAAACACTTCCTCACCATAAATACCTTCCCTATTCCCATCTATTTTTTGGATAATTGAAATTACCCGCATTTATAATTCTGCTGTGAATACTCTCCTCTCTAATGCTTTTCCACTCTTCAGTTGTTTTTTTAACATACCCCCAGCAATGTCAATGACTCCTTGATATTCCTCAAAATAATCCATAGGGATTTGCAGTAACATCACAGAGAGGATCATTTCAATGATTTTCTGACGTTGGTTTAATTCAACTGTGAGCACTTATCAGTAATGGGCAAGAATACAATTATTGGAAACCTAATATTATGCAAAGTATTCTAAATATGATTTTATCAACGAGTTACAAGGAATTAAAATAACCAATTCTGACTGATAATCAAGAGCCTGTAAAATGTATTTTGTTACTTCTTTTGTAATAGTTTTATGTTGAATCAATATTTTCAGTAAACAGTTATACCCAAATCACTTTCATTTTCCAACATTGTTAACAGGCTCCCATTCTTTATAAAACCATTTATTCATGCTTTCTATTCCAGCATCAGTCCCAGCAGAGGTTTGTGAAATTCTGCAAATGCTGGGAAGTTTCAAATGAAACAAGAAGTGATTGAAGTGCACAAGTCGGAGGGGAATCTTTTCAGCACTCAGCAGTGCTCTGGTCCAGTGGCACCTTCATCATGTGTCCACTCTATAGTCATTGAGAGACAATCAAACCTTGGAGCTGGTAAAAGGCTAACTTGCTGCTTCAGAGGATTGAGTTAGGATTGACAATTGAGGAAGGACAAAATAAACTTGGGCTTTTCAACTTTGAAAGGAAGCACTTGAGAGATCACCTTATAATTATACATAAGATAGTAATTGTGTTTGAAAAAATAAATACAGAGCATTGCTTCAAATTAAACCATGGCAGCAGGAAAAGGGAATGCAAGCTCAAAAGGGAAAAGACAACCTGAATCATCAATCAAAAATTTCCTCAGCCCCTGAAGAGAGATAAAAATGGAAATGTGATGTGGCAATAATGGAGCCCTGGCTGAAAAAGGGACAGAACTGGAGGACAAAATATTTCTGGACACAAGATGTTCAGGAAAGATAGGGAAAGAAAGGGAGGATGATGGGGGTGGCAGTATTGATTAAGGAGAATATAACAATGCTGGAGAGAGGATGTCCTGGAAGGGTCAAGAACTAAATCTATTTGGTTAGCATTAAGAAAAAAATAGAAGCGTGATTACACTACTGACTGTATTTTTCAGGCCACCAACTAATGGTAAAGATACAGGGGACCAGATTTGTAGGGAAATCACAGAAAGGAGCAAGAAATATAGGGTAGTGATAATAGGGAACTTCAATTATCCTAATATAGACTGGGATAGTAAATTTTGGAGAGGGGGAAGAGTTTCTAGTGTTCAAAGGAATTTTCCTTAAGAGAACATTTTGGGTCCAATGAGGATGCCATTGCCGGATCTGGGCCTGAGGAGTGAACTGGGTCAAATGGATCAAGTGTCATTCAGGGAACATTGTGATCATAGGATAGTTTATTTTATTCATCCACTAGATGTGGGCATCACCAGATAGGCCAGCATTTATTGCCTATCCCTAATAGCTCATGAGAAGCTGGTGGTGGAGCTACCATCTTGATTGCTGCAGTCCATGTTGTGTAGGTACACCCACAGTGCTGTTAGGGAGGGAGTTCCAGGATTTTGACCCAGCGACAGAGAAGGAACTGCGATATATTTCCAAATCAGGATGGTGAGTGACTTGGGGGTGAACTTCCAGGTGGTGTTGTTCCCATGTGTCTACTGCCCTTATCTTTCTAAATGGGAGAGGTCACGGGTTTGGAACATGTTGTCAAAGGAGCCTTGGTGAGTTGCTGCAGTGCATCTGGGAGATCACACTGCTGCCATTGTGAGTTGGTGATGGAGGGAGTGAATGTTGAAGGTGGTGGATGGGGTGCCAATCAAGCAGGCTGCTTTGTCCTGGGTGGTGTCAAGCTTCTTGAGTGTTGCCGGAGCTGCACTCATCCAGGCAAGTGGAGAATATTCCATCACACTCCTGACTTGTGCCTTGTAGATGGTGGACAGGCTTTGGGGAGACAGGAGGTGAGTTACTTGCTGCAGAATTCCTAGCCTCTGACCTGCTTTTGTAGCCACAGTATTCATAAGGCTGGTCCAGTTCAGCTTCTGGTCAATGGTAACCCCCAGGATGTTGATAGTGGGGAATTCAGCGATGGTAATGTCATTAAATGTCAAGGGGAAATGGTTAGATTCTCTCTTGTTGAAGATGGTCATTGCCTGGAACTTGTGTGGTGCACAATTATTGTTATTTTGTGTTATTTAATACAATATTATTTCATAATGTTTAGATTAGCTATGGTAAAGGACAATGAGCAATCTAGCTTTTCAATATGATAATGGCCGATGTGATCTTGGCCTCAACTCTACCTTTCAGCCTGCCCTCCGTAACCCTTACTCCCTCAAAGAACAAAACTCTAACTCAGCCTCGAATATACACAATGACCCAGCCTCTACTGCCCACCGGGCAGAGAGTTCCAAACAGTAATGACCCTCAGAGAGAAGAAAGTCCTCAGCTCTATTTTAAATGGGAGAGCCCTCATTTTGAAAAGGTCAGAGGTTGCACTATTTAATATCATACCAAATACAGTGTATTATTCTCCTGGTAAGCAGCAGAGATACAAGACCAGAGCAAATTTTGCTGCCACCTGAACCTAACATTCCATGAA
This sequence comes from Carcharodon carcharias, assembly GCF_017639515.1. Classification (NCBI taxonomy): domain Eukaryota; kingdom Metazoa; phylum Chordata; class Chondrichthyes; order Lamniformes; family Lamnidae; genus Carcharodon; species Carcharodon carcharias. The sequence goes on from NC_054481.1 coordinate 85,372,645, forward strand.
CAGCCACCTTCAAATACCTATTCAATTCTCCCTTAAATATGTCCATACTGAGGTGAAATGCTAGAGGAACAGAATGAAAATCCCAGGAGAAAGTGGTGGAGGTGTACACGGCACTTGTATAGTCACATCTGTATCACATTGCCCTAGGTATTAATGGTCTAATCCTTGTCACTATGCTAGTGAACCTTCAATGTCTATTTTTATTGGTAAGTTAGAGGATATGTTCTTTTTGTTGCAAAGAGAGAACCATTATGCCATCTACATCACAACATTATTATTTTGTTATGGTGCAGGTGTACAGCTCCTTAAAATTACAAACTCTATAATTAAATGCCATTAAAATCTTAATAACCACCGGCTTGAGTTCATACAAAGGTTAATTACTGTTCAAGTTGAAGTTCAGAAATCATTGTGGGCAGATTAGTTAAGAGATGCAGGCATTCTGATTCCTTTATGCAGTATTCCTGTTTCTCTATAGATTCTAGAGGCTTTGCTTCTTTATTCTATTTTAATGCACAGCTCATAAATTTGCATCATACAGTGTGAAATATGATTTTAGAGCATTGGAACTATTTTGACCTGGAATTTCCTCTCTGGATGCAATCCAGTAGCAAGACCCGAAAATGCAGCCAATGTTGCTTTCATTTTGCTGTAATTAAGTTATGCATTAGTACCCTCTCCATCTCATTAGAGTAGACATAGATTTAAAATTGAGCAGAAATCAGCAAGAAACAATTAAGGCCCAAAAGAAAGCAGACACCACAACACCATGAATTCTCTTTTGAGTGTACGATAGAAGTTTCAAATTATTAAATCATCATCCAAGTGCATCAGGAACATCATGATTTAAAATAGGCGAATGGGGAAGCCATAAAAAAATTTATTGTGACTGATGCCATAAAAATGCATTGACAGAATCACAAAGAAAACAATTGTCATTTAAAGCCCAGAAAACAAGACCTTTTTTCTGCTGTAACTGAAAATTTAGAATTATAGGAAGTTTACAGCACAGAAAGAGGCCACATGGCCCATCAAGGAGAACAACCCCAGCCTAGCCAATCTTTCCTCATAGCTGCAATTTCCCAGTCCTGGCAACATCCTCATAAATCTCCTCTTAATCTCTCTAACGCAATTACATCCTTTCTGTAATGAGGTGACCAGAACTACACACAGTCCTCAAGTTGTGATCTAACTAGTGCTTTATATAGTTCCAGTATAGCCTCCCTGATCTTATATTTTACACCACAGCTAATAGATAAAAGGATTCCATTTGCCTTCTTAAACACCTTTTTGACCAGCCCTGCTACCTTCAGGAATCGATGGACGTTCATTCCAAGGACCCTCACTTCCTCTATACCTCTCAGTATCCTCCCATTTATTGGGTATTCCTTTGCCTTGTTTGCCCTCCCTAAATGCATCACTTCACACTTCTCCAGGTTGAATTTCATTTGCCACTTTCTGCCCACCTGACCAGTCCATTGATATCCTCCTGCAGTCTATAGCAAACCCCCTCGCTATAAACCGCGTGGCCAATTATTATGTCATCTGCAAATTTTTTGATTTTCCCCCCTATATTTAAATCCAAATCATTCATATATACCAGAAAAAACAGGTGACCAGTAATCAACCTTATGGAAACCCAATGGAAACAGCCTTCTAAGCGCAAAAACAACAGACAACAATTACCCTTTGTTTACTGCCACTGAGCCAATTTTGTACCCAGCTTGCTACATTGTCCTGAATCCTGTGGGCTTTCATTTTTTAACTAGTCTGCCATGTGAGAACTTGTCAAAAGCCTTGCTAAAATCCATGTATACCACATCAACTACACCACCCTCATCAATCCTCCTTATTACTTTCTCAGAAAATTCAATCAAGTTTGTCAGGCACGACCTTCCTTAACAAATCTATAATGACTTATCCTTGATTATTCTGTGCCTTTTGAAGTGTCCATTTATCCTGTCTCTCAGAATTGATTCCAATAATTTGATCACTACTGAGGTTAGACTGACTGCTTCGATCTATCCCTTGCTCCCTTTTTAAACAAAGGTACAACATTAGCAGACCTCCAATCCTCCGCCACCACACCTATTACCAATGAGGGTTGGAAAATGATGGTCAAACCTTCCACTGTTTCCTCCCTGGCTTCTTTTAACAGCCTGAGATACATTTCACCCAGCCCTGGTGATTTATTCAATACTGCACACTCCTCTTCCTTAACTACAATGTCTGCATTTCCCCCTCTTTTGTGAAGACAGGCACAAAGTATTCATTAAGAACCACACCTATATGGTCCGCCTCCACATATAGGTTGCCTTTTAGGTCTTTTATAAGTCCTACTCTTTCCTTAACTATCCTCTTACCCTTAATGCATTGATAAAATATCTTTGAGTTCACCTTGATTTTGCTTGCCAATATTCTTTCAGGCCCTCTCTTTGCTTTCCTAATTTCCTTTTTGATTTCACCGCTGCACTTCCTACGTTCATCTCGGTGCTCTGTGGTATTGAGTTCCCGGTGCCTGACATAAGCTTTACTTTTCTGCCTTATCTTACCCAGAGGGCTCTAGATTTGGCCATCCCACCCTTTTTCTCTGTGGGAGCATGTTTACTCTGAAACCCCTGAATCTCCCCTTTGAATGTGTCCCACTGCTCTGCCACTGATTTGCTTTCAAGTCGTTGTTTTCAACCCACATTTACTAAATCACTCCTCAGCTTAGTAAAATTGGACTTGCCCCAATTTAGAATTCTAACTCTTGTTCTATCTTTGTCCTTTTTCATTATTATTTTAAAACTGAGTTATGATCACTACCAAAAAAATGCTCCCCCACTGCCACTCCTTCCACCTGCCCAGCTTCATTTATTAAAACTAAGTCCAGAACCGCACCCTCTCTTGTTGGACTTATTACATACCAACCAAAAGGGTTCTCCTGAATGCACCTCAAGAATTTTGCTCCCTCAATTCCTTTTACACTAATATTATCCCAGTCAATATTGGGATATTTAAAATCCCCCTTCCTGTTACTGCCCTGTTGTTTTTGCACCTCTCAGAGATTTGACTACATATTTGCTCTTCTATCTGACTGACTGCTTGGGGGTCTATAATACACTTCCAGTAGTGTGGCTGCCCCTTATATCTTCCTAAGCTCAATCCATATGGCCTCAATTGATGACCCTTCTAACATATCATCCCTCCATCAGCTGCAGTTGCTTCTCTAACCAATATTGTCCCCTGTCCCTTTATATCCCACTCTTTATCTCATCTGAACACCCTTTAACCAGGAATGTTGAGCTGCTGCTCCTGTCCATCTTTAAGCCATGTTTCTGTGTAGCTATATCATACTGCCATGTTTCTATCTGTGCTCTCAGCTCATCTGCTTTATTTGCTCTACTCCTTGCACTGAAGTTTCTACTCTTGAGCACTGCCAACCATCCTTTTTTATTTTCTATCTTTTGTTTCCTCTGTCTTCCAGGCTCACTCATTAATTTTCTGCCTTCCATTTTCATTTCTGATTTTGCTTCATCTGAGTCTACCCTCAGGTTCCCACCCTCCTGCCTAACCAATTTAAACACTCCCCAACATCACTAATAAACCTCCCTGTAAGGATATTGGTCCCGACCCGATTGAGGCGCAAATCGTCTAGCTTGTACATGTCCGACCTTCCCCAGAACTGGTCCCAATGCCCCAGGAATCTGAAGCCCTCCCTCCTGCAGCATTTCTTCAGCACATTCATCAGCTCTAACTTCCTATTTCTATGCTCACTAGCGCATGGCACTGGTCGTAATATGGAGTTTACTACCTCTGATGTCCTGATTTTTAATGTCTTACCTAGCTCCTGCACCCCTCTTTCTACCTATGTCATTGGTACCAATGTGAATCACAATCTCTGGCTGTTCACCCTCCCCCTTAAGAATGCCCTGTAGCTGCTCAGTGGCATCCTTGACCCTGGAACCAGGAAGGCACATACTATCCTGGGGTATTTGGCTACCATACTGTGAGATCCCTGCAAATACTCTTGGTCACATGTATTTGAGAGTTGGTGGTTTGTGGGGTCATGTGGCCAATTTTGTGGGCAGAGATTCATTCAGACAGATGTAAAAGATTGAGGAGACTTAGGTGGATAATTGGGATATACAGAAAGACAGAGGTGGGTGAATTGAGGGGGACTTTAAATTTTACTTCGTTGCTGTTCATAGTGTTGTCTACAAATTGCCTTTCATAATTATACATGTAAGGACAGTGACGGGAAATACTTCATTGGCCGTGAAGCACATTGCTTCAGGAATAATGAACTAGAATGGATTAAATGACCTTCTGTATGTTGTGATCATAAAGAGAAGGGACAGGTGAACATTTTGAAACTGATGAAAGCATCTCCAACCACGATGTGAGCCTGTCTTTCCTCTGATATATTAATGGGTCTGTTATATATCTCTCGCTTTTTCTGCTGTTTATTTTAAATTGGATCAAGCCAATAGTGGATTATAAATCAATCTCAAAATACAGCACTTTGAGAAACTAATTTAAATTAGTACAGAGAGCAAACAGATTCTGAGTAAAAGTGGAGTGTAAGTATGCAGTCACTTAGTTCTTTTCTGGAAGTGACCTTGTCTTCACTTTCCTGCCATTCCTTTCTGAGACTTATTATTTGGAAAGTTTCCTCTGTTGTTGTAGTAATCTATTTACTAAAGGACTCCAAGACTAAATTAACTCAGTTGTAAAGAAATCCAGATTGGTTGATTTTTACTTTGTGAAACTGACCTGAAATTGACAAGCTGATTGTTGAGCAAAGAATACTGGCTGTATAAGTGGGGTGGGATGATAACAAAACTTCTTTAACTATACCTTCCTCACATGCAGGGCACAGGTAGGGTCAGAATGTGGTCACTGTGTTAGCAGGATATGTATCATTTATCTTAGCTCTCTCAAGCCGACAGCTTGTTTGAGGAAGGTCCCCGAGCACTGATCTGTGGACCCCCATGGATGTCAATTGGTTTTGCCTGCATTAAACCAGAGATTCACAAGAAGACTGCTGCAGTGGAAGAAAATTAACCATCTCCCTTTCAGAAAATGTAGAACTCAGGAGCTGTGAATATTCTGCCCCATCAAGTGTTGGCTTTAAACCATCACATTCATCCTTAGATGAATAATTTTACCTTTGTCAGTGACTAAAGCCGCAGTTCTATTCTGTAAACTTTGCAATGGATTGTAATTATTTGTATGCTGAAATGATTAGAATTGTGCAATCTTTTTATTATTTTATACTTATTTTTTATTTTGATTTTAATGACTGTCCATAGTTAAGTCGTGAATTATGATTAAATGTATTTCTATCGTCATCATAATTTGGCACCTGCCAACATGATGATTTTTCAATAACCCTATTATCTATGTGTAAAGTATCATTATTGTGTTGATAGTTAAAGGCAAGCATTGAAGTCTATGATTTAACAATTGGGATTTCAGTGTAATACTGATGGAGTGCTGCACTTTCGCAGATGACAATTTGCAGATACGCCATTGACTGAGACCCTGTCTGCCCTCTCAAGTGGATGTAAAAGATCTCATTCTTTTTGAAAAGAGCCGGGACATTCTCCCAGAGTACTGGCCTTTGTTTATCCCTCAACCAACATCACTGAAATACATTATCTGGCTATTATCACATTGCTGTTTGTAGAAGCTTGCTGTGCACAAATTGGCTACTGTATTGTCTACATGACTACAGTGACTACACTTCAAACAGCGTCTAATTGGCTTTTAGGTGCTTTGGCAAGTCCTGAGGTGCAAAAGGCACTATTATAAGGCATTAGTTCTTTCTGTCTTTACAAATGATGAGTCTTTTCAGTAATTGAATCACTTTCATGCTGCATATTAACCTGAACACTGTCTAAAATTACTCAAAGGAATATGACCTCAAAATGAGGCCATATACATCAAAACCATGTGTCAGAGACCTACTAAATCTTACTGAAACAGACAGACTGGAGCAGGGACCAGAATAGATGGCATTCTACAGTGGCTCAGGGGATTCACCCTTACCTCAAAATTCAATTTTTGAGTTCAAACCCAGCTCTAGAGACTGAAGCACAAAATCTAGCCTGACAATTCCACACAGTATTGAGGGAGTGCGGCACTGTCAGAGGCTCTGTCTTCCAGCTAAGACATGATACTGAGGTCCTGTCTGCTCTCTCAGATGCACATAACTGATCCCAAAGCAGTTATGTTGCTCTGGGGATATTTAATGCAACTACCACCACAAAGAGAGGTCATTTACCTTACTGCTGTTCAAGAGATCTTGCTGTGGTGCAATTTGGCTGCCACAATTTCTTACATTGCACAGTGACTACACAAGTATTAAACTGGTTGTAAAGTGCTTTGGGAATTCCTGAGGATGTGAAAGGCACTATACAAGTGCAAGATATTTTCAGTTCTCAGATTTTGGTGATAACCATGGTAGGAGAACTATTTAGTTTATGGAATAAAAATCGAAAATGCTGGAAATACTCAGTATTTTGCTTTTGTATTTGTGTTAATTCACTGCCACTCTCTCCCAGGAATTCCCACCTTGAAGAATTTCCATTCTTCTCTCTGATAGGAATTCTGTTTATCTCTTCTAACTTGTTCACCCTCATTGCTTTCTATTTCCCGTCTCATGTTTGTAATCTCTCCTGCCCTCTGCCCTATCACAGACCTTCCCTTTATTCTTCCTCCCCCTTCGCACCCCTCCCCCAGCCCTCCCCCACCATTTCACTCACTTAGATCATTTCTAGCTTTCCTCAGTTCTGATGAAGGGTCATCATTGACCTGAAACGTTGACTCTGTTTCTCTCCACAGATGCTGCCTAACCTGCTGAGTGTTTCTAGCATTTTCTGTTTTAATTTCAGATATATACAATGTTGGAAGGCTGTTTGGTGTATCACTAAGAGGTTAGAGGCTTGTGCGGTTGAACATAAACTGTTTATTTTTAACACACAACCGTATACATATCTCCAAGGTATAGCCATATCTAGGTGTTATTTTTATTCCAACTTTTCTCAAACTCTAGTCTACAATCATGTGACTCTCTACATCACAGTGTGGACAGTACTGTTCTCCTGTTCCACATTAACACTTGCTATGCCGAACACCGTTATGCTACATACAGCACCTGTAGTATTTTACTTTTGTTTGGTTTATGATTTTGCTAATGAATTTGCACCCAGTCTAATAACAAATTGCGTGGATCCCTGGAGCTGGGGTTTAGCAACTGACCAGCATATTCCAGCAACCAAAAGACTAACTTGTCTGCTTTTCATAATTCTGCTCCCCAATCGGAAAGGACCAGGAGTAGAAAGGGCCCTCCTGATCGTAAAGATGGCCACTTCTTGCCTTGTGTGGCATCACTTCTGGGTTCAATCAGCCTACCGAGATACTGCCTGACCTCTGACCCCTCAACTCCCTACCTGCCACCCCCATCCCCTTCTGATTGGTGCATTCTAGTCCTGCTGAGATATTTTCAGGTCAGAGCACAAATGTTAATGCGAAATAGGCCTTTAAATCCATGTGCCAGAGTGCTGGGGCAATTGTGCCTGACTGCAAACTTGCTCAGTAGAAAATGATGGTTCAGTGTGTTTCAAGCTACATAAACAGCACTCTGCGAGGCAGTGAAATAAATGATTTTATTAGCATCTCTTGTGACGTTTAGACATTGAGGAAGAAAATATATTTTCTGGTTTCTCATACATGGTAATGGAGGAATGTCTCAACTCACAGGCTGATATCAATTGGCTTCACAGGGTGGTTAATTAATAGAGCATGAATAATGCGTGAGCATCCTAAATATATCTTCTACACAATGTTCACTTAATTAACCATAACGTCTTCATTTATATTGAATTTAATACACTGTGTGCTGAATATGCCAGCGTCCTGAGTATTTTTCACTTAGTGAATCCTTGACAACCTATTGAGCACTATTCTGTGATCGGAGTGTTTGCCTTGTAAAACGGTGATGGATCAGCGAGGGGGTGGTGGAGAAATATATTTTTGGCAGGAGGTCAAAATTTTTAAAGCCACTTTTTAAATATTTCCACACATGGTAGATTGTGGAAGAGTGTCTTCCATGTGTGAATTTATTGATGAAATATTCTGGCTGCAAGGGCTGTTTGTGTTTCTCTCAAGTAATGGCTTTCTAAATCTTATTGTTTATTCGTTCCAAAGTATTTTAAGAAGAAATTTCTGGTTAGATTTATGACTCTCCCTCTCTACAGTCCCTACTTGGCCTCAGATGTGGTCATAATAATACTAGAGGGGTATTAAAGACTGTCACTGCCAGATTGCTATCATCCTTTCTCTTTCCAGTATAGATCCAAAGTATTTTATGTGCTGTTCTGTTTTCCATTCTTTCGGTAAAACACTGCATTTGGCTAATCAGAGGTAAGCCTCCTCTTCAACTTGGTCAAATTCTGCCCCAATCCTTAGCTGTATTTTGATGGCCTTCCTTGCCTTTACTGTTGGCATGACAATAGGCTGTTGATATTTCTGAACCAAGTTTTGCTCCCATCGCTTTTTGTTGTAGGTGTGCATTTGTAAATGGTTGACACTTTTCCATTTAGAATCTGCTATCTTGATGTTTCTATTCTGATTTACAATATTCCAAGGTGGGTATTTTGACTTCCCTCTGCCGCGACACTACCCCATGCCTGGTGGAACACTATGGACCAGAATGGTTTATGGCGGAGAGAGAGTCCAGCCCATTTCTGCACCGCCACCATTTTGGTGGTGGTTGCGTGTTGCATCCCAGTTGCTGTGGCAACATACATGCATGCTGCAGGGTGACCAACTGCCGGGAAAAATATTAAGGGGCACTTTGGCATGGGAGACTGCGTGAGCGTGGGAGGAGGCTGTTGGAGGACCTGTCAGAGATATGGATAGTGATGGCAGAGGCTCCAATGTTCTTTGCATCACATTAGGAAAGCCGGCCATCCCAGAGGAACAGGGGCTGGAATTTTACAGCCTCCCCCACCGCCACCCCCTCCACGTCCGGTGGTTGGTTGCCCCACGTCAGGGCCAGCAAGCCATTGAAATCTCCATTCACATCGGCGGCACTGGAAGATCTCACTTGTGTGAGGGGCTGTAAGATTCCGGCGAGGATCAAATTTCAGTGGTGAACTTGCATCCTGATTACATCATTAGGCCACGTATATTTTAACCGTGTGCTGCTGAAGGGTCATTCAGTCTGGGATCAGCCAGTGATAGCCCGTGGCAGCATCCAAGCTACAGCAGCCTCAGTTAAGTTCATTATAAGCTTAATGTAAGTGCTCTCCTATGGACCAGAAGTAGCAGTGTTACACTTCCTGGAGCCATAAGGATGCCATGGGAATTCCTTGCCCCAGTGTTCCCATTTCCTATTGCAGACATTCCCGATTCCCCAACCCAGTCATTACTTAGTTCGCAAAGACCATTGTTGTGGATTCCTGCTGATGGTTTGACTGCCCCCTCCCCACTGCTGACAGGTGGTGATATCATTCATAAAATTAGAGAATCATAGAGTAGTTAGAGAAGGAGGCCATTCAGCCATTAGTGCCCATGCTGCCTCTTTGCAAGAACAGCTCTGATGGTTGCACTCTCCTTCCTTTTCCCTACAGCTGACAATTTTTTTTCTCTCCAGGTCCTTATCCAATTCCCTCCTGAAAGCCGCAATTAAATCTGCCTCCACCAGCCTTTCAGGCAGTGCATTCCATATCTTAACTACTCGTCACATAAAAACATTTTCCTCATGTCACTGTTGGTTATTTTGACAATCACCTCAAATTGGCATCCTGGGGTCCTCGGCCCTTACGTCAATGGGAACAGCTTCTCTATATCTATACAGTTCAGATCCCTAGTGCTGTTAAACACCTCTATCAAATCTCCTTTCAACCTTCTATTCTCCAAGGAGAACAACCCCAGCTTTTCCAATCTATCCATGTAACTGAAGTCCCTCATTCTTGGAAGAATTTTTGTAAACCTTTTCTGCACTTTCTCCCTAAAGCACAATGCCTCGAATTGAACACAAAGGCCATGATTTTTTGGATGGCAGGGTTTCCCAATTACTCAACAAAGAACACATCTGTGCCGATACCAGCTGTCCCTCAGCCATGTAACACTCCTACAAGCACTAATGGCTGGAGGTAGGACTTCTGCCCATCAGTCAAGGGGAAGACCTGCCTGAGAAAGCTATCAGCCTACCTGATTGGTTGGTAGCTCTCTAATCCCTGCAGTGCCAGAAGCTGAGAGGACATCACTGGGACTGCAAGCAGGCTCCCAGAGTCTAAGTGCAGGACCAGGGAAGAGTGGGGGTCTCAGGGTGAGGAGGGGAAATGAGGCCTGGGGGAGTGGGCACAGCAGGTTTGAGGGTGTTAATGGAGAGGCCAGGGTAGGATGGAGCATCCATTGGTGCCAATCCTTGTGAGGAGAGTGCTCGATCTTGAAAGAATGCAGATGCACCTCCCCTTACCCACCTGAGGCTTGAGCAGGGTTACTTTATGGACGTCCCCTCTGCCCCGAACTGCTCCCTCCATCCTGAAAACTGGGCAGGGACTTGGCTGGAAATGGCCACTTAAGGGCCTCAACTGGGGCAAGGGTGGGGGGGGGGGGTGGCCTAGGCCCCACCCATTCCACAGTAAAATCATGGAGAGGTTGTGGTGGGTGGGAACCCGATGGGAAGGCCATCTGAGAAATCTTATAGACCTCCCCTTGCAAACCCGCTGGCGGGAAAACATAAAATTCTGCCCCAGATTTCAGTTGAGGTTGAAACAGTGTTTGATCAAAATTCTTCATGACTTGCTTACTTTTGTTTTCTATGTCTCGATTTAGAAAGTCTAGGATCCAAATGCCTTTTAAGCACTTTCTCAACCTAGCCGGCCACCTTCAATTATTTGTGCACATGTACCCCCACGTTCCCCTGTTTCTGCACTCTTGTATCCATTATTTTATATTGCCTCTTCTCGTTTCTCCTACCTAAAAGTATCACTTCACACTTCTCCATATTAAATTTCATCTGCTACGTGTCTGCCCATTCCACCAGCCTTTCTATATCCTCTAGAAGTCTATCATAATCCTCCTCACAGTTCACTATGTTTCCAGGTTTTATGTTGTCTTCAAATTTTGAAACTCTGCCCTGTATACCCAAGTCCAGGTCATTAATATGGATCAGGAAAAGCAGTGATCTGATTATTGACCCTTAGAGTACCACACACTACATCTTTCTCCAGTCCAAAAACAATTATTCATCACACCTCTGTTTCCTGCCACTCATCAACTTTGTATCCATGCTGCCACTGTCACCTTTATTCCATAAACTTTAACCTTGCTCACAATCCTGTTGGTGGCACTTTATCAAATGCCTTTTGGAAGTCCATGTACACCACCTCAACAGCATTAACCTCATCAACCCTCTCTGTTAACTCAGCAAAAATCTCAAGCAGGTCAGTCAAACATGATTTGTCCTTAATTAATCCACATTTGTCAAAATCACTATTCATTTTGCCCTGGATTATTGTTTCTGAAAGCTTTCCCAGTGCTGAAGTTAAACTCATTGGCGTCAACCTATTGGTTTTATCTTTACATTCTTCAACCTTACATTGCCCCCACACCATCCCGCAACTAGGAGCGGGAATTAGTGTCGGAACATAGCCCTGGGCTGGAATCCTCTCATCTCGCCCACGCAAGGGTTTCGTGGTGGAAGGGAGGGGAGAATCCAGTGGGATTTTCCCGACACTGTGTTCATGATGGGTCGGTTATCCCACTGACTAGTGGCTCGAACACCATTCATATTCATTAGCATGTCATGAATGCTCATTAAAACAGCTACTCACTGGAATCTTGCCACAACTTCCAATCTTGCATCACGCCGGGGGGAAATTACGTCAGTGGATACCCATTTGAAAATGGACGTCATGCACAAGTAACACCTCAGTTCACTGGTAACTTTGAGGTGAGTGGAACATATCTGCCATAGCGCTGTGCCGGTCTTATTGCGATGAGCACCATGCCGCTGGGTTGGTCTGTCCCTGCTCTTTGCTTTCACTGTCCCGAGGAACACCACTGTGCTGTGGTACACATACAGGCCTCCACATTCAGAAATGAGCCCCTCTCCTTGGAACGACTCTGAGGGTGATGCACCGGTGTCATCAGCCAGTGTTTCAGTGGGTACGCCTTATCCCCAAGCAGCCATCCCTGCAGACATAATGGCCCCCACGAAAATCTCTGGGGCGAAAGGGATCAAAGGGCATGGAAAGAAAGCGGGAACAGGCTATTGAGTTGGATGATCAGCCCTGATCATAATGAATGGCGGAGCAGGCTCGAAGGGCCGAATGGCCAACTCCTGCACCTAGTTTCGATGGTTCTATTCCTATCATGCCATGGGGGAAGGAAGAAGTGGGAGACATGTCCATGATAAATTACTCGCTGACAGGTTCCGGGAAGAGTAAAGTTAAGTGAGGAAATATGGCCACATCTCTCCTAGACCCCAATGCCATTTTCTATCAACTCAGGGGATGTGCATCCACTTACAGCGAGAATTGCGCATTCTGGCATCATGAATCATCAGGTATTGATCTTTGGGAGGGAGGCTACACCTTGGAATAAGAGGATCCCAAAGTACAAAAGCACAATGCCTTCAGTTGACAGGAACATTCACATAACCATTCAAAACATTAACAAAAGTGCAATTTATTTACATGCCTAGCACACCCGTGACCCCAACGTAACATCATTTTTTCTTACCTTCCCTAAATCTAGCACTACTCCTGGGTACAACCCTGACGTCCGCAGCAGAGGTGGAGGCAGCCTGCTGACCGCTACACCCTGACGCCTGTGATGACCTTGGCAGACAACCTCTGGTGGCCCAAGGCTGGTCTCCAGCAACCGTCCGAGTACCGGAGACCTGGGCTGTCCCTGCCTCCGACTGCTGCGGGGACGTGTCAGTGAGGTGCTCCCCAGAAAGTGAGCCCAAGCCTAATCTACAGCTGTGCCCCACTGATGTGTGTGTGTGAGCTGGTGGAGGGTGTGTGTGAGTGCCATGATGGTTCACCTGGACCTTCCTCCTTGGATGAAGTCTGGGGGCTCGCACTGGTGGTGCTGGGCTTGCTGGGGGACCTCAATCTGCTGGTGCCTTGAAAATAGAAAATAGAGTTCCAGTTAATGAGCATGAGATAAGACTGCACGTGACTCACTGTGAATGTCAGGATTTGATGAAGTGATGAAGCTGTGATCAGTACTAAGTTGGTGGGAGAGGCTAATCTCCCCTTCCCCACAGGAGCAATCCCTGTCCTCCCCAGTCAGCTCGACTGCAGCCTCCTCAAACTCAGTGAGGGCAATGATGTCGGCTGCCCCCCCCCCCCCGGGTCTGCGCTGTCCGTAGCCTGTTGTGCTCCAGCTTGGCCTGTATGAAGAAGAAAGAAATGCAGGTGATGAGATGGAATGGAGCAGAGGCTGGATGAGCTGCACATCCCCTGTGTGTGGTGAGCCCTCCTCAGGAGGGCCAGAGGATGGAGTGTGAGCAACATGATAGATGGGATGGTGGTGATGTGAAAGTCTCGGTGAGAGAATGAGTGTTGATATGTGTCCCCTGCTAATGGTTGTGTGAGATCCCTGAAGAGAGTTACCATTTGAGTGCATGATGCCATGATGAAGGTTTGATATTGGAGGATTTTACCCTGGCAGAGCGGATGAGATCATGCATCCTCTTCCTGCACTGTGTGGCACTTCGAGTGTGGGTGCCAGCCACACTGACCTGCTCTGCGACGGTCTCCCAGGCCAGAGAGGTGAGTTTTGCATCACTCCACCTGCACAGTAATTGAGAGCCTGAGTGCTCAGGGACAAGGGTGAGCCCCTCTCAGGAATGCATGATCATGTCAACTATGACGGGAATAGTCTTGAACTTCAAAAGGACATAGACATGTTGGTGGATTGGGCAGACAAGTGACAGATGAATGTCAATGCACAGAAGTGTGAGGTGATTCATTTTGGCAGGAAGAATGTGGAGAGACAGTATAAAATAGAGGGAGAGCCTCTAAAGGAGGTGCAGGAACAGAGAGACCTCAATGTATATGTACATAGGTCATTGAAGATGGCAGGGCAATTTGAGAGCAGTTAATAAAGCATATAGCATCTTAGGCTTTATTTATAGCGGCATTAAGTACAAGAGTAAGGAGGTCATGTTGAACTTGTATAAGACACTATATGGGCCTCAACTGGAGTATTGAGTCCAGTTCTGGGTGCCATACTTGAGGAAGGATATGAAGGTACAGAGGAGATTCACAAGAATGATTCCCAGGATGAAGAACTGTAGCTATGAGGATAGATTGGAGAGGTTGGGACTGTTTTCCTTGGGAAATGAAGGCTGAGAGGAGACTTGATAGAGATATTCAAGATCCTGAGGGGTATGGACAGGGTAAATAGTGAGAACATTAAAACTGAGAGGGCACAAATCCAAAATAATTGGCAAAAGGAGTAAATCTTGAAGTGAGGAAAACTTTATTCAACCAGAGGATGATTGGAGCCTGGAACAAACTCCCTGAAAGGATGGTGGAGGCAGGTTCGATTGAGGTATTCAAAAGGGAATTGAATTGCTACCTGAAAAGAGAGAATGTGCGAGGTTATGGGGCTAAGGCAGGGGAGTGGGACTAGGAGAATGCTCTTTCAGAGAGCCAGTGCAGACTCGATGGACTGAATGGCCTCCTTATTACTGTAAAGATACTGTGATACTGTGATCAGCTGAACCACATTACAGTCAGATCCATGGGCTAACCAGAGCCCTCATTGAGTAGCACATGGGAATCCTCAAGGAATGATTTAATTACTTTTTCTTTAACCTTTTCTTTTCATAGGATATGGACATCGCTTGCAAGGCCAATATTTGTTGTCCACCCCTCTAATTACCATTAAAATGAGAGGCTTGCTCAGCCATTTCAGAGGGCAGTTAAGAGTCAACCATATTGCTGTGGGTCTGGAGTCACATGTAGGCCAGACCAGGTAAGGGTGACAGATTTCCTTCCCAAAAGGACATCAATGAATCAAATGGGCTTTTAGAGCAATTGATGATAGTTTCATGGTCACCATTACTGAGACAAAGGGTGGAATTTTCTGTGCCAGCTAGCATGGGGTGTCTTGGTAGGCATGAGTGGACAATATGGCGGGAAGGCCAAAAATCGGTTTCAGAACGTCATGAATCCAGTTTACAATTATTGGCTCCGCCTGTCAATGACAATCACATGTTGAGAACTTCACTGGAAAACATCTGCATATCGTTACAGGGCCCAGCTCACAGGAATCATCCCCTCCATGCTGGATCATCCGGGCATGTCGACGTGTTTCACAAGTGAACATAAACAATGTGTACCTGGTGAGCTGCACTTGACTCAGGACTTCATGGTTTGTTTGCCTACCTTGCTTCAGGCAGCACTCACAGTCATCAGCGCCAGGCTTTAGGAAGCACCACATCACTTTTAGGGGGGCTCTTGGGCAGGTCTCTACCTACCAGACCAGCCGCAAAGCTTTTCATTGGCTGCAGGGCTAGTGCTTGCTTGGGGAAGGAGGAGAATTGGCCTCAGGCAAGGGAAGAGGCTGCAGGGCATAGGCTGTACTGGGGGAGGAGGGTATCCCAGGGTGTGTGCGGGGGTGGGGTGGGGGGGGTGGAGAGGGGGCAAAAGTTGATCTGTGCAAGTGGTCTCAAGATGGGGGTGAGGGCTGAGGAGGCAGTCTCCAGAGGAGATGAGGCCAGATGGAGATGTGAGGGTGTGTGTGAGAGAGTGAGTGGTGATGTCCCTTGAGCTGGCAGTGAGTGAGATGCCAGTGAATGTGTGATGGGCTTGTGAGTGTGTGAGTTTAGAGTAATGGGATGGTTGCCTTACCCTGGTAGCACGGATGAGATCACTCATCCTCTTTCTGCACTGGATGGCCCACCTCTTCTGTATAGCAGTGGCACTGATTACCACTGCCATCACCTATCAAGCCAGAGTGGTGAGATTGCTGGACCTCTTGCGGCCAGAGCAGGGGTGAATGACATCATGACGGGCCTCCAAAATGCATCCCAGTGACAGTCACTGAACTCTTCTTGGCTTTCAGGGCCATGTCTTCACAGAAGCTGTCCTGGGCTACAAGCATTGAGAACTGTGTGTGTGGCTGCAGTTTAGATATGTTACCCAGAGTGAGGAAACGTTGAGGTAACAGCGTGGCTGGCAATTCAGAGTCCACCCGCCAATGAGATAGTGTGTTGCCTGTGGCTGCGTAATTAATGAGGTGGGATTGAATGAGTCGGCATGAAAAGCCACCTTTACAGCTGGCTGTTAAAGTGTTCTTTTTTCCGCCCACTGCCACACTTAGTGCAAATCTAGGACGATTGTACCTTTCAATTCCAGATTTGTTGATTAAATATAAATTATACCAGCTGCCATGCTGGAATTTGAATCCATGTCCCCAGCTCATTAGCCTGGGCTTCTGGATTACTAGTCCAGTGACATGCTCTAGACGTGAACTTGACATGCTGTCAACATCATTTGGCAACATGTACCAATCCCATGAGGTTTGAGCCCAGGTCTCCTAGGCCAGATGTTTGCGTTCCAAGGTCAGGCACACTCCTCACCCAAACACACGTAAAATAATGCAAAAAGACGTCAGGCATGCGTCCTGACAACATTGTGCATGTGTGCAATATTGAGGGCGTGCGTGGGAGTTGGAGCAGTGCCCGCTGACAATTTAAGGGGCAATTAAAGCCATTAAAAAGCAAATTGTCAGTGATTTTACATTTCCCATGTCATTATTAACCCATTGCACAGGAAAAACACATGGGTGGATTTCACATTTTTATCACCTCTCATTCAGGGGAGGGATAAAAGGCCCTGGAGCAGCAGCACTTTCTCTGTTATTGTCAGTCCTTTGCTGTGTGAGTACAGAGTTGTCCCAGAGTTTCTTGGCATCTTGTTTGATTGTCAAACCCGACTTTCAGCTCTTCAGGTCCTCATCTTCCCTGGAAGGTTCCCCTGAGTATTGCAGCACGGTGCTCCTTCATTTTCACAGCACTGCTCCTCTGCATCCCATCTAATGGGGACAGTGTATTCCACTGGCAGAGCCTCCTCCTCCGAAGAAGAGAGGGGCAGCAGGGAGAGGAGGCTAGGTGAGCGTGGGCAGTGTCCCAGAGATAGGCCTTTAAGAGGAGAGGCACAGGCTCAGTTGGTGCATGGCCAGCAGGGAGGCCAAGGCAGGAGGGCACGCCGAAGATGCCACTACCCAGTGGCTTGAGTGTTCAGACAGTGCTCCAACTAACTTCAGATGTCCGAGGTCCAGTGCTGTAGGAGGCTTCACCTCTCCAGGGACACAGTGACAGCAATATGTCACATGATAGGTCTGGAAATCACCAACCGCGTGGGCGGACGCCCCATGCCAGTGGCTTTGAAGGTCATAGTGGTCCTGACCTTCTCTGCCTCCAGTTCTTTTCAGGGCTCAGAGGGGGATCTGTGCAGCGTCTCTCAATTCAGCTGCACACAGTTGCATCAAGCTCATGACTGATGCTGTCTTTAGACACTTCTGCACGTCCATCCACTTACGGACAGATGAGGTGAGCCAGGCGGAGGGAGCATGGTGGCTGGGTTTCCCCATGTCCAGGATATGATAGATTGCACTCATCTGGCCATCAAGGAGCCAGCAGGTAAGCCAAGAGCTTTTATAAATAGAAAATACAATGAATGTTCAGATGGTCTGTGACCACAGGATTCAAATTCTCCAAGTTTGTGCCCGTTGCCTTGGGAGCTCACATGATGCTTACATCTTGCGACACTCACAGGTACCAAGGCTGTTCATGGCTCCTGCACGAGTGGATGGACAGCTCCTGGGTGACAAGGGCTATCCCTTGAAGAGGTGGCTGATGACCCTACTCTATCACCCAAGAACGGAGGACAAGGAGAGATACAACAGGAGTCATGCCTCCACAATGACATTGGTGGAGAGGACCATCGGGCTGCTAAAAATGCTCTTCAGATGACTGGATCGGTCAGGAGGAGCATCACAGTATTCTCCAGAGTGTTTCTCCCTCATAGTCATCTCATGCTGCACCCTGTACAACCTGGTTCTGGCAAGGCAGGACCCACTGGAGGTTGAGGAAAGTGAGGCAGCTCCACAGGCCAGGAGGATGACTCAAGTGATGGCTCAGAGGAGGAGCCTGGGGAGGTGCAGGGTGAGGACCTCGAGGTAGAGGACAGGAACCCTCATGGAGGCAGGGACACCAGGGATGCTTTGATCCAGTGAACCTTCTGCTGGACATCCCAGGCATTGATGCCTCATCAAGCTAACAGCACTGTCTCCTTTGCTAACAACCAATAAGTGAGTACCCAACCCAGTACAGCAGCACCACACAACACCATAGTTTTACAAGCTGGAGCTGCATCCGGCACCGAGTTAAACCATCCAGTCAACTCAGCCCGTTTGTGTAAAATAAATGCTTATGGTTCTTAACATGAACAAACAGAGAACAAAGTCTCCATCCCTAACACAAGAGTAAAAAAAATCCCCACAAAAAATGTCACCCCTGCTGTGCTCAAGGTGCTTTTAATATTCATCTGTGGGTGCTGCGTCTCAGTGACCCCCCCCCCCCCACCCTGCTCACTGACAGTGACGTTGGAGGCAGTTGCTGACTCTGCTGTCCTGGTAGCCCTGATGACCTTGGTGTTCATCCTCTGGCTGCCAAAGCCCGAGCAGGCTCTGCCTGGGAGCGTGCGTCCAGCCCCATAGCTGGGCATTCTTCAGTCATCACGGCATTATCAGATGCAGTATCCTTTGGCAGAGGGCAGAGGAGCTGGTGCCCTCATCCAGAGTACCCTAAGAGGAGCCCACAGAGATGACAGGCAGCTCGCCTGCCAGCGTGAGGAGCGTTTGCACCTGTCTGCTTGCCATTGATGGCCAGGGACCTAGCAGAGAGACTATGTGCCTCAATCCATCTCACACACTGGCAGCAACCTCCTGAGGTCATTGATTGTGTGACGGCTTGCAGGCCCAAGTCAGGCCCTAGGAACGCCTGAGCCTGTTCCTGAAGCTGTCTCTCCATGAGAGTCACCACTATCTCTATGGAGGAGGCTGTGTGCTCGGTGTTAAGGGTCAACACAGAACTCATGCTCTGCATGGACTCCTCCATGATGGAGATCATGGCACTAAGATCCTCATGCATCTCTGCCAGTTCTCCCTCCGCATCCCACTGAACATCCAGCATCTGCTGTAAGATGGGTGACTCCAGAGGTTCATCATCAGTCTCAGACGCAGCATGGTCCTGGTCTCTAGTTGTGCTCCCATTGTCAACGGTCTGGGACAAGCTCCTCATGTGAGTGTGATGTGCTGTCACTGCTGTGCATTACCTGCGGAGCTGAATACCTAATGCCCAGCGACATGTGAGCATCTGCGCTGGTGCCTTGTTCAGAGACACAGTGTGATGCTGGTGCAGGCATGCTGTTTTCCCTGGAGCTCATTGGGGGTCCATGGGGTCACTGCTGGATGGTGCATCTGCAGGAGGGAGACAAAAGATCAGTATATTCAATCATCATAGTCATTATGCGTGTGAGGTGGGCTGAGGAGGCAGTGGAGACTTCCATCTGCATTGGATCTTCAATAGGCTCTCTGGCTATGACAGTTCAGTTTCTGATGAGAGGAGCCCATTATGTTTCCAGTACCCACAACACACACATGTATCACCTGCACTCTTACCTTCACCCGAGCACCCCCGCTCACCGTGATCAGAGGGGCGAGCTGACTGGTGGCATTCCAGCTCCAGTGCATCACTTCCAAGCTTATTGAAGAAGTACAGGTTTGGCGCTCCTCCACCCGTTCTGTGGCGCTCCTCCACCCGTTCTGTGGCGCTCCTTCACCCATTCTGTGGTGCTCCTTCACCCGTTCTGTGGCGCTCCTCCATCCGTTCTGTGGCGCTCCTCCACCCGTTCTGAGGAGCTCCTCCACCCATTCTGTGGCGCTCCACCCGTTCTGTGGCACTCCGCAGTGTTATGACTCCTCTTCTCCTGAAAGGGAAAAATAGCCTCATTATTGCTCCGTCTCCCTGAAGGTCCTTTCCTGATTCCCCCCCTGCCCTCCTGCCCAGGCATTAGGTGGGCCATATCACTGTGGCACATCTCACACTGTAATGCACTGAGGCCGGTCATGCTGACATCACAGCCTTGGCAGGGCAGGGCTTCAGTGCCAGTTGGCATACACACTCTTAGACCCCTGAATGTTCTGAGAAATGGGCACCCAACTAAAGTTCTCTGCACAGGCCCATGCGATCTCTGCACTTACTCTTGCTGACCACAGCAGATCATTGAACCTTTTGTGGCATTGAAGCCACGTATGATGCACCAAGTCAGTCCCACTGACCTGGGTGGCAACCTCTGTCCGTGCCCTCTTGGTCAGCTGGGGCAGGCCTTCTTTTGCCATCCCCGAGCATTAAGATATGCCACCTGGCACTGACGTCCTTGACCAGCATGCCCAGGCACTTATCTGCGAAACGGAGGGCGGGGTGCCCACTCAAGTTGCCCCCTCAGCTTTCCATGAGTTCCAGGTGCTGAGACCATGACTGTACACTAGGATACTTCTTGGATAGCTTCAAAACAGCTCCCTCTGCCGCCCCCACAACTCCTGGCAGCCTTCAGAGAGCAGCAACATCCATCTTTAAACACCCGCCGGGTCGCCATTGGACCTAGTGCTCGACATGTTCTTGCCCCTGCGCATAGAGAACACATGCAGTGGTCCTGTTTCACTCTGGGCGGGCCTTAATTGGTTCCCCAGCATAAGATCGCATTCAGAGCGTGATCGGGGCCAGGACTGGGTTTCACACCCTCTTCCAGCAGTGCCGACCTCGATCACGCGCCGAGGGTAAAACTCAGGGCCTACTGTTCTGTGGAACACATTGTTGAAAATCTCTGATCTGACTGTAGGCAAGAAGCCAGCATTAGAGGAGTGCAGAAATCTCAGGAGAACTTTGAGGCAGAGCAAGACCGCAGAGAGATGTGAAAACAAGGATGAGAATTTTTGAATTGAAGCTTTTACAGTCTGGGAGCAAATGTTACTTTGGACAGTGAGCAGGGCGAGTTTGGGGGTGGGGGGGAATGGGTGAACAAGACTTGGTGACACAGGCAGCAGAGCTGTGACTGAGCTCAAATTTACAGAGAGTGCAAGGCGAGGACTGGCCAAGGAGTATTGGAATGGTTGAGCCTGGAGGTAACAAAGGCATGAATGAGAATTTCAGCAGCAGATGAAGCATATGCATTGTTAGTGGACGCCTCCACACTGTGCTATGGTGCAGATGCTCCCTGGCAGGCTGTCCAATTCATTGAGCCATTGGTGGTACTCAGAATGCATCTTCCTTTGATAGATTCAGCCCTGACTTCTGCGCGTGCGTCCTCTTCAACAGAGTCAGGGCACGACCTTGCCTCTCTGGTCAGCTGTTTCCTGGATGTGTTTTTATTGGCTTCTGCTGGGTGAATTACCCAGTGCAGACCACTCAAACTCATCAGTTAAAGTAGGCGGGGTGCTGATTTTGGTACTAATCTGTGAAAGGCTGAGACCTGGCGATGGAGCATCTTCAGATGCATTCTCCACCTCTGCATCTGCAGCAGCTTGGACTGAGACTTTGGATTGACCCAGAAAGAGGAGAGAGGGCTAAGTCTCAGCAGCTGGTGGTGAGGTAATCCAGGAGCTCAGGCTCATGCCCTGGTAGAATTTATATTCAGTTAATAAAATCTGGAATACAATGCTAGCCTCAATAATGCTGATGGTAATATCTATCATCAATGGTCATAAAAACCCATCTGGTTCACTATTGTCCTTTAGGGAAGGAAATCTGCCATCCTTACCTGGTCTGGCCTACATGTGACTCCAGACCCACAGCAATGTAGTTGACTATCTAACTGCCCTTTGAAGTGGACTAGCAAGCCACTCAGTTCAAGAGCAATTGGGGATGGGCAACAAATGCTGGCCTTGCCAGCGATGCCCAGATCATATGAAAAAATTCAATAAAAAGCTGATATTTGCAGCATTTTGCAGCAGCAGGTTGTCATGCTGTGTTTGTGACAGAGTTCAGTATAAGGAGAGAGGATGCCTTAATATCTTGCTGTACATGGCCTCCAGCCTCACTATTTCCATGGCTACATGTCCTACCTATGTCAGTTATATGTTGGTAGTCTCCTGTATTCCTGTGAACATGTTTGCCTGATTTCCTGATCTTGTCCTCTCCCTTCAGTTTTATGTGAGTGTTTCCGGGCAGAATTGGCTGAGCGCTGTGAAGGGTTCTTCAGTCATGCGAGATAGCTTAGCACAGTCTGCGTGACCAATAGAAAAAAAAAATCAGTCGGAGTGTGAAATGGGGCTACCAATTCGCTATCGGCCATTTTGTCTTACCACCCAACATATATGTCAACCGTCCACAGCCCCTTATTCTGTAGAGTGTACTTGTCAATCTAAAATTGTTGGCCAGTATCACCTCATCAGCTCCTAAACAGGGAAATCCCTGCGATTGAGTCACACAGGGGGTTACAGAGCAAGGGAGGATTGAAGTCAAAGCTGGCTATGCAAGAACTCTGTGGCTAAGTGTCTGGTGGTGGTGGTTTTGCCAGCAGTACTGTCCCCCCTTCCTTTTTATACCCAAAGATATCAGCAATCAATCTGTACTCGCTGCACAGGACTCTCTCCACCTATCGGAAACCACAGAACATAAATCGATGGTAAGGAATTAAACAGCTCACAATAAAACTATGGGGTGTGAATGTATGATGATTAATATGGCAGTTTAGTGGAGAAAAGTACAGCCTTAGATCAGAGAAGCACAGCACCTCAAAGAAAGCTTTTTATTTCAATGAGTAAAAATATTTGCTGTGGAGTAATGCATTAGGAATGACTGGGCTTGAATCATTCTGCCCCCTAAGCTCTGATTGTGTTGGGAAAAGGGATATGGTTTGTATTTCAGTTTAACATGATTAGACTGGGCTCCCTAGCATATAATATTTAGTAAATGATGTGCAGTGGACAGCTGTTTCCATTAGTAGGAGAGACTAGGACCCGAGGGCACAGCCTCAGAATAAAGGGAAGACCTTTTAGAACAGAGATGAGGAGAAACTTCTTTAGCCAGAGAGTGGTGAATCTATGGAATTCATTGCCACAGAAGGCTGTGGAGGCCAGGTCATTGATTGTATTTAAGACCGAGATAGATAGGTTCTTGATTGGTAAGGGGATCAAAGGTTACGGGGAGAAGGCAGGAGAATGGGGTCGAGAAACTTATCAGTCATGATTGAATGGCGGAGCAGACTCGATGGGCCGAATGGCCTAATTTCTGCTCCTATGTCTTATGGTTTTATGGTCTTTAATATTTAATTCCATTCAACGCAACAAATCAGAATTTGGGTTGCAGTAAACCAGATCACATTAACCAGACTTTATATTGTCGACATGAAATGTTGTTTATCTTTTAACTGATATTTTAAATAAAGCAGTTAAAACAGAACTTTCACAATGATGTGATTATAATCCCTCCCCACCCTCAACCAATTTAATCCTAAACTTGAATTTCAAATTTTGTTTCCAGTTATTATTATAATTTCAACCAACTGAATAGCAAACACTTTTTAAGCAGAAAGTAGATAAATATTTGAAGCAATCAAAGGTCATCTTATCAAAGGAAGGATGTGCTTGCCATAGAGATAGTACAATGGAGGTTCACCAGACTAATCCCTGGGATAGTGGGATTGCGTTATATGGGAGAGATTGAGGCAACTGGGCCCATATTCTCCAGAGTTTCAAAGAATGAGAGGTAATCTCATTGAATCTTACAAAATTCTTACAGGGTGTGCCAGGGTAGATGTGGATAGGTTGTTTCCCGTGGCCGGTGAGTCTAGCATCAGGGGGCACAGTCTCAGAATAAGGGAAAGGCCGTTTAAGACAGAGACGAGGAGGAATTTCTTCACTCAGAGGGTGGTGAAACTTTGGAATTATGTACCCTGGGGGCGGTGGAAGCTCAATCATTGAGCCTGTTCAATACAGAGATCAATAGATTTCTGGATACTATATACATCAAAGAACATTGGGATAGTGCGAGAAAAATGGCAGAGAGGTAGATGGTCATGATCTGCAGCCATGGGGTGGAATCATTCCAGATTTGTAGGAAGTGTGGTAGTGGGCGTGAAAAAGTCATTTTACCTGCCGGCCGCAATGATGGGTTATTGCATCACATCATCCCATTCTCAGTGGTCCTGCCTCATTAATAATGCATTCATGGGAAACACGCCAGATTGCTAGCAGGGCAGCCTCTGATTCACCTGCCCCACCATCACCTCAAGCATTCATTAATCCTGACGCTATATTTAAAGGGTGCCCCTGCACAGAGCGAGCACGCTCTAAGGCATCAGAAGCTGATGCAAAGTCATGGCTGCCAAAGGGAGGAAACATGCTGCCCCCAAATTTAGAACGCCTCACTAGGCACCTACTGGACACAGTGGAGGCCCACTGTGAAGTCCTCTACCCCTGCTCTGGGTGAAGACCAGCAAGCAAGATCACTAATCCAGCAAGGGAGGTGGTGGCAGCAGTGGTCAGCACCAATGCCCTGCAAAAGAGGACAGCCACCCAGTGCTGAAAGTAGATGAATGATCTCCTTTCCACCGGGGTAAGTCACTCTTCCCATCACTGTCAACACACACACACTGTAGTAATCTGAGGTGTAATACACCTTTAAGGGAATGTGAGCAGATTGACCACGTGACTGTAAGACCCAATAGTTGTGTAGCACGGGCTACAATGTTAATGTTAGTCTAGAGTAGTGTCTGGTTGGAGAGGCACACATCATGTTAGTGCTCTGTTTCTGTAAATAAATAGCATATGTTTCATTTCACATTGGTCTTTGCATCTGCAGAATATTGTAATCGAATCTCCCACTGACAGATAAGTGTGAAACCAGTTCACAAGCTTAACATAACACTCACAAACCCATCACACATCCACAGGAATTTCATTCACAGCCAGTTCAAATCACCATTCACTCCCTCACACACACCTTCATCTGCCCTGCGGATCATGTTCTCATCCCATCCATGGCACCACTCACCACCCACACATGCTAGGCATCCTTATTATCTGGCCTGGCAGGTGTCCTGCTTACACTCTCTCCATCTATATTCATGCAGGACAAGCTGGCAAACAACAAGAGAGAGAGGTAACAAACCGGTGGAGGAATGGCTGACATCAAGGCCCACATGGACTTTGAAAACAGAGCCATGGCTGGCGTCGATCTGGACCATTCTTGTGCTGACGGTGAGGTTTGTGGTTCTCAACCAAGTGGAACGTCCATCAAACAGTCATGCGGTCAATCAATTCCCCTGTTCTGCAGTCCCCTGGCATGCACTAATTATCCTTCTTTGCTTTTGCAGGCACATCTGGGAAGTAGCCGAGGGGGCCCACGACCCAGGTCCTCAATTCAAGCCCAAAGAGATCTTAGAAGAGGAATCTGCTGAAACCCTCAATGAAGGCCCATCACAATGCTCACCCACACCCTCTACCAGCGCAGAGACGCACAAATTGCTGGGACCTAGCTTTAGAGTAGCCTCGGGGTCACAATCTGGTGAGCACATCACACTTTCTGATCCACAGCAGGCGGCAAGGACTTCCCAGGTTTCCAGCTTTCGGAGGACAGCTGGAGGCCAGAAAGCTGCTGAGTCCAAGTCAGATGAGGAGCCTCTGGACTCAGTCATACCTCAGTTGCTGGAGCTGCAAAAACAATCACGGGAACATCAGGAAGGGATGTCCGCTGCACTCTTCAGATTGCAAGGCACGATGGATGAGTCCGTCTGCATTCAGTCTGAGGTGATAGAGGCGGCATGCCAATGCACCAAGTTCAACAATGGCAGAATGGCAGCTGCCATGCAGGCCTTGGTCTAGGACATTGATCCTGCACTGCTGCATGAGCTGAAATCCATTGCTGATACCATAGTTAGCCTCCAACAGTGTCAACACGAGAAAAGTGAGGGGCAGCCCAATTTCACTCCAGCTTCCCCTTCTCCTCAATGAGTCAGCCGGGGGCTCTCAGGCACCCATAGGGAGGAGGATCAGCAGGTGCATGCCCCAGGGCCATTCACCCACGTGACTCCGGGAGTGCTCGGCCCATCTGAGTTCTCTTCTCCTGTGACCCCTGCAGTCCAGCTCCACAGGCTGAGGAGTGTGCCACTGCTACATAGCAGGACTCCGAAATCAGGCAGAGGGCCTCCAGGTCTTGGCCCACTAGAGGACGTCCACCAAGGTCATCACAGACAGGCTCAACCCTTGCTGTGGAAGGATGAAGTGGCAGGGTTAAGAAAGTTAAGAGAACCTAGTTGCACAGCCTGGGCATGGGTGTTAATCACTTGTACATAATGTTCACTTTTGTCAATAAACTCCCAAGAATGTCTCCTTTCCTATTGCTCCTTGTTCTGATGAGCAGTGTTTGTGTCACTCAAATATGAAACCTTTCTGCACAAGATAAAGGCAGGTGTCTCAGTCCAGGGCCTTTTCCCTGTGCTTTGTGTAACCTTCAGACCAAAGTGATGGTCCAGCTTCACACTCCCTGGACACATTACTGATGCCTGCACCTCGTTCGGCAGGCATCAGAGAGTTCCATTATTCTCTCCATGTGCTCTCAGCACCTTTGAGGTGGGGCTGGCCTCCATCTCTTCAGCATCTGTGACCAGTGACACTGTGCTCCTGAAGGGGTCAGCTGCTGAAGGCAGACAAAGGATCAGGTGCATTTAAAGTTTCATGGCTGTGTCTCCATGACATGACCCTGATCACAGAGCATAAGTGAGCTGCCCTCGGCCAGACAGGAGTCAGACATTCACAGAGGGAATGTGAGGATCTGTGGAGTGATCTCATTGCAAGTCGTCATCATCTTTTGGAATCTAGTGACTATTAGGGCCTCCACTGCCTCTCCATGACATAAGCCTGAGCACTGAGGGTATGTGCGCAACCATCAGCTACATAGGAGACAAACGTTGACAGATACAAGATGAGAATGTCAGGACTGTCCTCACTGCATTTCGTCATCTTCTAGGAATCTTGTGGCTAAGAAGAGTTCCCAAGTGTGCCTGCCTCATCTGGCCAGTGCGATGACCTCATTGCTTTCGAGGGCCTTATCACTGACATCTCCTTTGATGTACTCCTCATTGGAGGAAACATGCAGCTCTACCATCTCCTCCTCAGCTAGTTCCACCTCCATGCAGCTCCAGCTTGTGTAGCGTGCAGCAAGTGACGATGGTGCACGATACCCTCTGGGGACTGTATTGCAGTGCCTACTGGACCTGTCGAGGCACCATAATTTCATTTTCAAAATGCCTGTTGTTTGCTTCACCAAAGTCCGTGTTGTGCATGAGCCTCATTAGGCGGCCGCTCTGCTGTAGTCTGAGGCTGCCATAGGGGTGTCATCAGCCATGGCCTCTGTGGGTAGCCCTTGTCCCTGAGGAGTCAACCCTGCAGCCTCTGTGGACCCTGGAAGATGTCAGGGATCTGAGACCTGCTAAGGATGTAGGAGTCATGGACTTTCCTTGGGAATCGAGCACAGATCTATAGGATGCACCTGTGGTGGTCGCACACCAGCTACACATTCAGCGAGTGGAAACCCTTTTGGTTGACATGGTTGACCTCTTGTTGCCATGGAGATCTGAGCACCATGTGAGTGCAGTCGATGGGACCCTGCACCTGTAGAAAACCTGAGATCTGCGCAAATCCCAGCGCTCTTGCTTCCTGGCTTTCCTGATCCTGGGTGAAATGCCTATCAAGGTTCTGTGCCTTCGCAAAGATGGCGTCCGTGACCTCCTGGATACACTTGTGGGTGGAGGCTTGCGAGATCCTGCACAGGTCCCCTGTGGAGCTCTGGAAGGAGACACTGGTGTAATAATTAAGCGCCATGGTCACTTTCATGTTCACTGGCAGTGGATGCCATCCATGTCCAAATGGTGCCAAATCCTGCAGCAGGTGACATATGTGACCAGCCAGTTCCCTAGACATGCACAGTCTTCGACAACACTGTTTCTCAGTCATCTGCAGAAATGACATGAATCATCTATCAACCCTGGGTCTAGTGAGGCTCATAGGAGTGACAGCTCTCTGTGGATCGTCAGCTGTGTGCACAGCAGGCCCTGCTGCCCCTTCATCGAGAGGGAGGTTCTTCTCCCTTTGCTGCGACAGGCACCTCTGCTGCACTTTTATTCCTCTGCTCTGGTCTCTGTAAGCCATAAGGATTATCACTAAATCACCAGGCTCCATGATCCTGATGTTCTCCTCCTGCGAGATCAAAGAGGGAGACATGTGGGTTAGCATATGTGTCCTAAGAGCCTCTCATGGTTAAGTCAGAAAGCCCTTTCACCCATGCAGGTGAGTACTGCCCACCCATTTCAGTGGATAAAACAATGAAAGGTCAGGACATAAGACAACAAGATTCTGGAGATAAAACAGTGAGAGATCAGGAGATAAAACAGCAAGAGCTCAGGAGATAAAACAGCAAAGGTTCATGGCATAACGTAGCAAGAGATCATGGGATAAAACAGTGCGAGGTCAGGAGATGAAACAGCAAGGGTTCAGGAGATAAAACAGTGAGAATTCAGGAAACAAAACAGCAAGAGTTCACAGGATAAAACAATGAGAATTCAGGGGGTAAAACAGTGAGACTTCAGGAGATAAAACAGCAAGAGTTCAGGGGATAATCAGCAAGAGTTCAGGGGATAATCAGCGAAGGTTCAGGGGTTGAAATAGTGGGTGGTTGGAAGATAAAACAGAGACAGTTCAGGAGATAAAACAATGAGAATTCAGGAGTAAATACAAGAAAGTTCAGGGGATGATACTGTCAGTGTTAAGGGGATAAAGCAGTGGGTGGTTGGGAGATAAAACAGCGACAGTTCAGGGGATAAAGCAACGAGAGTTCAGGAGACAAAACAGCAAAAACACAGGATAAAACAATGAGAATTCAGGAGTAAGGCAATGAGATTTCAGAAGATAAGAAAATGAGAGTTCAGGGGATAAAACAGTGAGAGTTCTGGAGATGAAACAATGATAGTTCAGGGGATAAAACAGCAAGAGTTCAGGGGATAAGACAAAAAAAGTTCAGGCGATGAAGCAGAGGGTACCTGAACCAGAGGTAAAACAGCGAGAGTTCAGGGCAATAAAACAGTGAGAGTTCTGGGGATAAAACAATGAGAGTTCAGGAGATAAAACAGCAAGAGTTCAGGGCAATAAAACAGTGAGAGTTCTGGGGATAAAACAGTGAGAGTTCAGGAGATAAAACTGTGGGAGTTTGGGAGATAAAACATAGAGAGTTCAGAGATAAAACAACGAGAGTATCAGGAGGTAAAACATGAAGAGTTCTGGAGATGAAACAGTGAGAGTTCAGGGGATAAACAGCAAGAGATCAGGAGAACATACAGCAAAAGTTCAGGGGATAAAACAGTGGGTGGCCAGGAGATAAAACAGCGAAAGTTTACAGATAAACCAACGAGAGTTCAGGCGATAAAACAGTGAGAGATCAGGAGATAAAACAACCAGAGTTCAGGGGATGAAGCAGTGAGTGTTCAGGGGATAAAACAATGGGTGGTTGGGAGATGAAACAGCGAGAATTAAGGAGACAAAACAGCTCACAGGATAAGACAGCGTGAGTTCAGGAGATAAAACAGCGAGGGTTCAGGGGATAAAACAGCGAGAGATCAGGGGATGAAAATGTGGGAGTTCATAGGATAAGACAGTAAAAGTTCAGTTGATGAAACAGAGGGGGTTCAGGAGTTAAAACAGTGAGAGTTTAGAGGATAATCAGCGAAGGTTCAGGGGTTGAAATAGTGGGTGTTTGGAAGATAAAACAGAGACAGTTCAGGAGATAAAACAATGAGAATTCAGGAGTAAATACAGCAAAAGTTTAGTGGATGATACTGTGAGTGTTCAGGGGATAACGCAGTGGGTGATTGGGAGATAAAATAGCGACAGTTCAGGGGATAAAGCAGCGAGAGTTCAGGAGACAAAACAGCAAAAGTTCACAGGATAAAACAGTGAGAATTCAGGAGTAAGGCAATGAGATTTCAGAAGATAAGAAAATGAGAATTCAGGGGATAAAATAATGAGAGTTCTGGAGATGAAACAATGATAGTTCAGGGGATAAAACAGCGAGAGTTCAGGGGATAAGACAAAAAAAGTTCAGGCGATGAAGAAGAGGGTACCTGAACCGGAGGTAAAACAGTGAGAGTTCAGAACAATAAAACAGTGAGAGTTCAGGGGATAAAACAGTGAGAGTTCAGGAGATAAAACAGCAAGAGTTCAGGGCAATAAAACAGTGAGAGTTCTGGGAATAAAACAGTGAGAGTTCAGGAGATAAAACTGTGGGAGTTTGGGAGATAAAACATAGAGAGTCCGGAGATAAAACAACGAGAGTATCAGGAGATAAAACATGAAGGGTTCTGGAGATGAAACAGTGAGAGTTCAGGGGATAAACAGCAAGAGATCAGGAGATCATACAGCAAAAGCTCAGGGGATGAAACAGCAAAAGTTCAGGGGATAAAACAGTGGGTGGCCGGGAGAGAAAACAGCAAAAGTTCACAGATAAACCAACGAGAGTTCAGGCGATAAAACAGTGAGACATCAGGAGATAAAACAACCAGAGTTCAGAGGATGAAGCAGTGAGTGTTCAGGGGATAAAACAGCGAGAGATCAGGGGATGAAAGTGTGAGAGTTCATAGGATAAAACAATAAAAGTTCAGTTGATGAAACAGAGGGGGTTCAGGAGTTAAAACAGTGAGAGTTCAGGAGATAAAACAGCGAGAGTTCAGGGGATAATCAGTGAAGGTTCAGGGTTTGAAATAGTGGGTGATTGGAAGATAAAACAGAGACAGTTCAGGAGATAAAACAGTGAGAATTCAGGAGTAAATACAGCGAAAGTTTAGGGGATGATACTGTCAGTGTTCAGGGGATAAAGCAGTGGGTGGTTGGGAGATAAAACAGCGACAATTCAGGGGATAAAGCAGCAAGAGTTCAGGAGATAAAACAGCAAAAGTTCACAGGATAAAACAGTGAGAATTCAGGAGTAAGGCAATGAGATTTCAGAAGATAAGAGAACGAGAGTTCAGGGGATAAAACAGCGAGAGTTCAGGAGATAAAACAGTGAGAGTTCAGGGGATAAAATAGCAAGAGTTCAGGGGATAAACAGAGTGTTCACAGGATAAAACAGTGAGAGTTATGGAGATAGAACATTGAGAGTTCAGGAGCTGAAACAGTGAGTGTTCAGGGAATAAAACAGTGGGTGGTTGGGAGATAAAACAGCGACAGTTCAGGAGGTAAAACAGTGGGAATTCAGGGGATAAAACAGCGAGAGTTCACGAGATAAAACAGTGAGAGTTCAGGGGATGAAACAGTGAGGATTCATGGGATAAAGCAACAAGAGATCACAGGATATAATAATGGGTGATTGGGAGATGAAACAGTGAGAATTCAGGAGACAAAACAGCAAGGGTTCGCAGGATAAAACAGCGAGAGTTCAGCAGATAAAACAGTGAGAGTTCAGGGGATAAAACAGCGAGAGATCAGGGGATAAAACAGTGGGAGGTCAGGAGATGAAGCAGCTAGTGTTCAGGATGTCAAACAGTGAGAATTCAGGAGACAAAACAGCAAGAGTTCACAGGATAAAACAGCGAGATTTCAGGAGTTAAAACAGTGAGATTTCACAGGATAAAACAATGGGTGGTCGGGAGATAAAACAGCCAGAATTCAGGAGGCAAAACAGCAAGCGTTCACAGGATAAGACAGCGAGAGTTCACGAGATAAAACAGCAAGAGCTCAGGGGATGAAACAGTGAGAATTCATGGGATAAAGCAGCAAGAGATCAGGGGGTAAAATAGTGGGTGATTGGGAGATGAAACAGCGAGAATTAAGGAGACAAAACAGCTCACAGGATAAGACAGCGAGAGTTCAGGAGATAAAACAGTGAGGGTTCAGGGGATAAAACAGCGAGAGATCAGGGGATGAAAATGTGAAAGTTCATAGGATAAGACAATAAAAGTTCAGTTGATGAAACAGAGGGGGTTCAGGAGGTAAAACAGTGAGAGTTCAGGGGATAAAACAGTGAGAGTTCAGGGGATAAAACAGCAAGGGATCAGGGGATAAAACAGCAAGAGATCAGGGGATAAAACGATTGGAGGTTGGGAGATGAAGCAGCAATGTTCAGGATATCAAACAGCGAGAGTTCAGGGGTAAAAGTGAGTGTTCACGGGATAAAACAGTGGGTGGTCGGGAGATAAAACCGTGAGAGTTCAGGAGGCAAAACAGCAAGCGTTCACAGGATAAAACAGTGAGAGTTCAGGAGGTAAAACAGTGAGAGTTCAGGGGATGAAACAATGAGAGTTCATGGAATAAAGCAGGAAGACATCATGGGGTAAAATATTTGGCGGTTTGGAGATGAAACTGTGATAGTTCATGGGATAAGACATTAAAAGTTCAGGTGATAAAACAGAGGGGTTTCAGGAGGTAAAAAAAATGAGGGTTCAGGGGATAAAACAGTGAGAGTTCAGGGGATGAAACTGTGATAGTTCATGGGATAAGACATTAAAAGTTCATGTGATAAAACAGAGGGGGTTCAGGAAGTAAAAAAATGAAAGTTCAGGGGATGAAACAGTGAGAGTTCATGGAATAAAGCAGGAAGACATTACGGGGTAAAATAGTTGGCAGTTGGGAGATGAAACAGCGAGAATTCAGGAGACAAAACAGCGAGAGTTCAGGGGATGAAACTGTGATAGTTCATGGGATAAGACATTAAAAGTTTAGGTGATAAAACAGAGGGGGTTCAGGAAGTAAAAAAAATGAGAGTTCGGGGGATAAAACAGCGAGAGTTCATGAGATAAAACAGTGAGAGTTCGGGGATGAAACAGTGAAAATTCATGGGATAAAGCAGCAAGAGATCACAGGGTAAAATAGTGGGCAATTGGGAGATGCAGTAGTGAGAATTCAGGAGACAGAACAGCAAGAGCTCACAGGATAAAACAGCAAGAGTTCAGCAGATAAAACAGCGTGGGTTCAGGGGATAAAACAGTGGGAGGTCGGGAGATGAAGCAGCTTGTGTTCAGGATATCAAACAGCGAGAGTTCAGGGGATAAACAGTGGGTGTCGGGAGATAAAACAGCCAGAATTCAGGAGGCCAAACAGCAAGAGTTCGCAGGATAAAACAGTGAGAGTTCAGGGGATAAAACAGTGAGTGTTCATGGAATAAAGCAGCAAGAGGGCATGGGATAAAACAGTGGGAGGTCAGGCGATGAAACAGTAAGTGTTCATGGGGATCAAACGGCGAGAGTTCAGGGAATAAAACTGTGAGAGTTAAGGGGAAAAGACAATAAAAGATCAGGTGATGAAAAAGCGAAAAAGCGGGGGTTGAGGAGTCAAAACAGTGAGAGTTCAGGGATAAAATAGTGAGAGTTCATGGGATAGAACAGTGAGAGTTTAGGAGATAAAACAGTGAGAGTTCTGGGGACAAAACAGCGAGAGTTCAGGAGATAAAATGGTGAGATTTCAGAGGATAAAACAGCAAATGTTCACAGTATAAAATAGTGAGAGATAGTGAGATGAAAGAATGAGCATTCAGGAGATAAAACAGCAGGAGTTTAAGGGATAAACAATGAGAGTTCAGGAGGTAGAATGGTGAGAGTTCAGGGGATAGGAATGCATGAGTTCGGGAGGTAAATAGTGAACATTCAGGAGTTAAAACAACGATAGATCAGGAGTTAAAACAACGAGAGCTCTGGGGATAAAACAGCATGAGTTCAGGGGATAAATGCGAGAGTTCAGGGAATGAAACAGTGAGAGTTCAGGACATAAAACAGTGAGAGTTTAGGAGATTGAACAGCGAGAGTTCATGGGCTAAAGCAGCAAGAGATCATGGCATAAAACAATGGGAGGTCGGGAGATGAAAGAGCAAGTGTTCAGGAGATCAAACAGTGAGAGTTCATAGGATAAAATAGAGAGAGTTTAGGAGATTAAACAGTGGGAGTTCATAGGATAAAGAAACAAGAAATCATGGGATAAAACAGTGGGAGGTCGGTGGATGAAACAGCGAGTGGTAAGGCGATCAAACAACGAGAGTTCAGGGGATAAAACTGTGAGTGTTCACGGGATAAAACAGTGAGAGGTCAGGAGTTAAAACAGTGAGAATTCAGGAGCAAGAATTCAAAGGATGAAACAGTGAGATTTCAGGGGGTAAGACAATGAGAGCTCAGAAGAAAAGACAATGAGAGTTCAGGGGATAAAACAGTGAGAGGTCCGGAGATAAAATATTGAGACTTCAGGAGATAGAAAAGCAAGAGTTTCAGGAGGTAAAACAATGAAAGTTCTGGAGATAAAACAGTGGGAGCTCAGGAGATAAAACACAAGAGTTCAGGAGATAATACAGCAAGAGCTCAGGGGATGAAACAGTGAGAGTTCAGGGGATCAAACAGTGAGAGTTCAGGAGGTAAAACAACAAGAGATCAAGGGATGAAGCAGTGAGGGTTCAGGGGATAAAACAGTGGGTGGTTGGGAGATAAAACAGTGAGAGTTCAGAAGGTAAAACAGCGAGAGTTCAGGGGATAAAACAGTGAGAGTTCAGGGGAGAAAACAGTGAGAGTTCATGGAAGAAAGCAGCAAGAGATCAGGGGGTAAAATAGTGGGTGATTGGGAGTTGAAGTAACAAGAATTCCGGAGACAAAACAGCAAGAGTTCAGGAGATGAAACAGTGAGAGTTCATGGAAGAAAGCAGCAAGAGATCAGGGGGTAAAAAGTGGGCGATTGGGAGTTGAAGTAACAAGAATTCAGGAGACAAAACAGCAAGAGTTCTGGAGATAAAACAGTGAGAGTTCGGGGGATAAAACAGTGAGAGTTCATGGAAGAAAGCAGCAAGAGATCGGGGGTAAAATGTTGGGCGATTGGGAGTTGAAGCAGCAAGAATTCAGGAGACAAAACAACAAAAGTTCAGGAGATAAAACAGTGAGAGTCAGGGCATAAAACTGTGAGTGTTCATGGGATAAAACATCAAGAATCCAGGAGATAAAACAGGAAGAGGTCAGGAGATAAAGCAGAAAGAGCTCAGGGGATGAAACAGGGAGAATTCAGGGGATAGGACAGTGGGTGGTTGGGAGATAAAACAGCTAAAGTTCAGGTGATAAAATAACGAGAGTTCAGGGGATAAACAGTGAAAGTTCAGTGGATAAAGCAATGACTAGTTGGGAGATGACACACCGAGTGTTCAGTAGATCAAACAGCGTGAGTTGAGGTAAAACAGCGAGAACTTAGGTGGTGAAACAGTGAGAGGTTGGCAGATGACACAGCGAGAGTTCAGGGGATAAAACAAGTTAGAGTTCCAAAGATAAAATATCGAGAGTTCAGGAGATAAAACAGCAAGAGATTCAGGTGATAAAACAATGAGAGTTCTGGAGATAAAACAATGGGTGTTCAAGGGATAAAACAGTAAGCATTCAGGAGAAAATACAGTGAGAGCTTGGGGTATGAAACAGTAAGAGTTGAGGGGATAAAACAGTTGGTGTTCGGGAGATAAAATAGTGGGTGTTCGGGAGATAAAACAGTGGGTGGTTGGGAGATAAAACAGTGACAGTTCAGGGGATGAAACTCAAGAGCTCTGGAGATAAAACAGTGAGAGTTCAGGGGATAAAGAGTAAGAGTATGGGGGTTGAAACAGCAGGTGGTCAGGCGATAAAACAGCGTCAGTTCAGGAGATAAAACAGCGATAGTTCCGAGGATGAAACGGTGAGAGTTCAGGAGATAAAACAACGATAGTTCAGGAGGTAAAACAGTGAGAGTTCAGGGAATAAAACAGTGAGAGTTCAGGGGAAGAAACAGTGACAGTTCAGGGAAGAAAGCAGCAAGAGATCAGGGGGTAAAATAGTGGATGATTGGGAGTTGAAGCAGCAAGAATTCAGGAGAGAAAACAGCAACAGTTCAGGAGACAAAATAATGAGTGTTCAGGGGATAAAACAGTGAGAGTTCATGGAAGAAAGCAGCAAGAGATCATGGGGTAAAATAGTGGACGATTGGGAATTGAAGCAGGGAGAATTCAGGAGACAAAACAGCAAGAGTTCATGAGATGAAACAGTGAGAGTTCAGGGGATAAAATTGTGAGAGTTCATGAGATAAAACGTCAAGAGTTCAGGAGATAAAACTAGGAAGAGTTCAGGAGGTAAAACATAAAAGTTCAGGGGATGAAACAGGGAGAGTTCAGGGGATAAGACAGTGGGTGGTTGGGAGATAAAATGGCTACAGTTCAGGAAATAAAATAGCGAGAATTCAGGGGATAAACAGTGAAAGTTCAGTGGATAAAGCAATGAATAGTTGGGAGATGACACACCTAGTGTTCAGTAGATAAAACAGCGAGAGTTGAGGTGGTAAAACAGCGAGAGCTCAGGTGGTGAAACAGTGAGAGGTCAGGAGATGACACAGCGAGAGTGCTGGTGAATAAAACAATGAGAGTTCCCAAGATAAAATGTCGAGAGTTCCAGTATAAAACAGCAAGAGAATCAGGAGGTAAACCAATGAGAGTTCTGGAGATAAAACAATAGGTGTTCAGGGGATAAAACAGTAAGGGTTCAGGAGAAAATACAGCGAGAGCTCAGGGGATGAAACAGTGAGAGTTCAAGGGATAAAACAGTTGGTGTTCAGGAGATAAAAGAGTGGGTGGTTGGGAGATAAAACAGTGAGAGTTCAGGGGATGAAACTGCAAGAGTTAAGGGGATAGACAGTGAGAATTGAAGAGTAAAAACAATGACAATTCAGGAGTTAAAACAGCAAGAGTTTCAGGAGGTAAAACAATGAGAGTTCTGGAGATAAAACAATGGGAGTTCAGGGGATAAAACAGCACGAGACTACAGCGAAAGCTCAGGGGATGAAACAATGAGAGTTCACAGGATAAAACAGTTGGTGTTCGGGAGATAAAACAGGGACAGTTTGGGGGAATGAAACTGCAAGATTTCAGGAGATGAAACAGTGAGAGTTCAGGGGGTAAAACAGTGAGAGTTCAGGGGATAAAACAGTGGGTGTGCGGGGGATAAAACAGCGACAGTTCAGGAGGTAAAACAGTGAGTATTCAGGAGAAAGAATAGCAAGTGTTCACGAGATAAAACAGCGACAGTACACGAGATAATACAGCGAGAGTTCAGGGGATGAAACAGTGAGAATTCATGGGATAAAGCAGCAAGAGATCATGGGGTAAAATAGTGGGCGATTGGGAGATGAAACAGTGAGAATCCAGGAGACAAAACAACAAGAGTTCACAGGATAAAACAGTGAGAGTTCAGGAGATAAAGCAGCGAGAGTTCAGGAGAAAAAACAGTGAGAGATCAGGGCATAAAACAATGGGTGGTTGGGAGATAAAACAGCGACAGTTCAGGGGATAAAACGCGAGATTTCGGGAGATAAAATGTTCACAGGATAAACAGAGAGATAGGGAGATAAAAGAATGAGCATTCAGGAAATAAAGCAGCAAAAGTTTAAGGGATAAAGCAATGACTGTTCAGAAGATAGAATGGCGAGAGTTCAGGTGTTAAGAAAACATGAGTTCAGAAGGTAAACAGTGAGCATTCAGGGAATAAATCAATGAGAGTTCAGGAGTTAAAACAAAGAGAGGTTTGGAAATGAAACAGCAAGAGTTCAGGTGATAAAACAGTGAGAGTTTCACGAGGTAAAACAATGAGAGTTCTGTGGATAAAACAGTGAGAGTTCCGGAGATAAAATATCGAGAGTTCATGAGATAAAAAGCAAGAGTTTCAGGAGGTAAACCAATGAGAGTTCAGGGGATAAAACAGTGAGAGTTCAGGGGAGAAAACAGTGAGAGTTCATGGAAGAAAGCAGCAAGAGATCAGGGGGTAAAATAGTGGGTGATTGGGAGTTGAAGTAACAAGAATTCCGGAGACAAAACAGCAAGAGTTCAGGAGATAAAACAGTGAGAGTTCATGGAAGAAAGCAGCAAGAGATCAGGGGGTAAAAAGTGGGCGATTGGGAGTTGAAGTAACAAGAATTCAGGAGACAAAACAGCAAGAGTTCTGGAGATAAAACAGTGAGAGTTCGGGGGATAAAACAGTGAGAGTTCATGGAAGAAAGCAGCAAGAGATCGGGGGTAAAATGTTGGGCGATTGGGAGTTGAAGCAGCAAGAATTCAGGAGACAAAACAACAAAAGTTCAGGAGATAAAACAGTGAGAGTCAGGGCATAAAACTGTGAGTGTTCATGGGATAAAACATCAAGAATCCAGGAGATAAAACAGGAAGAGGTCAGGAGATAAAGCAGAAAGAGCTCAGGGGATGAAACAGGGAGAATTCAGGGGATAGGACAGTGGGTGGTTGGCAGATAAAACAGCTAAAGTTCAGGTGATAAAATAACGAGAGTTCAGGGGATAAACAGTGAAAGTTCAGTGGATAAAGCAATGACTAGTTGGGAGATGACACACCGAGTGTTCAGTAGATCAAACAGCGTGAGTTGAGGTAAAACAGCGAGAACTTAGGTGGTGAAACAGTGAGAGGTTGGCAGATGACACAGCGAGAGTTCAGGGGATAAAACAAGTTAGAGTTCCAAAGATAAAATATCGAGAGTTCAGGAGATAAAACAGCAAGAGATTCAGGTGATAAAACAATGAGAGTTCTGGAGATAAAACAATGGGTGTTCAAGGGATAAAACAGTAAGCATTCAGGAGAAAATACAGTGAGAGCTTGGGGTATGAAACAGTAAGAGTTGAGGGGATAAAACAGTTGGTGTTCGGGAGATAAAATAGTGGGTGTTCGGGAGATAAAACAGTGGGTGGTTGGGAGATAAAACAGTGACAGTTCAGGGGATGAAACTCAAGAGCTCTGGAGATAAAACAGTGAGAGTTCAGGGGATAAAGAGTAAGAGTATGGGGGTTGAAACAGCAGGTGGTCAGGCGATAAAACAGCGTCAGTTCAGGAGATAAAACAGCGATAGTTCCGAGGATGAAACGGTGAGAGTTCAGGAGATAAAACAACGATAGTTCAGGAGGTAAAACAGTGAGAGTTCAGGGAATAAAACAGTGAGAGTTCAGGGGAAGAAACAGTGACAGTTCAGGGAAGAAAGCAGCAAGAGATCAGGGGGTAAAATAGTGGATGATTGGGAGTTGAAGCAGCAAGAATTCAGGAGAGAAAACAGCAACAGTTCAGGAGACAAAATAATGAGTGTTCAGGGGATAAAACAGTGAGAGTTCATGGAAGAAAGCAGCAAGAGATCATGGGGTAAAATAGTGGACGATTGGGAATTGAAGCAGGGAGAATTCAGGAGACAAAACAGCAAGAGTTCATGAGATGAAACAGTGAGAGTTCAGGGGATAAAATTGTGAGAGTTCATGAGATAAAACGTCAAGAGTTCAGGAGATAAAACTAGGAAGAGTTCAGGAGGTAAAACATAAAAGTTCAGGGGATGAAACAGGGAGAGTTCAGGGGATAAGACAGTGGGTGGTTGGGAGATAAAATGGCTACAGTTCAGGAAATAAAATAGCGAGAATTCAGGGGATAAACAGTGAAAGTTCAGTGGATAAAGCAATGAATAGTTGGGAGATGACACACCTAGTGTTCAGTAGATAAAACAGCGAGAGTTGAGGTGGTAAAACAGCGAGAGCTCAGGTGGTGAAACAGTGAGAGGTCAGGAGATGACACAGCGAGAGTGCTGGTGAATAAAACAATGAGAGTTCCCAAGATAAAATGTCGAGAGTTCCAGTATAAAACAGCAAGAGAATCAGGAGGTAAACCAATGAGAGTTCTGGAGATAAAACAATAGGTGTTCAGGGGATAAAACAGTAAGGGTTCAGGAGAAAATACAGCGAGAGCTCAGGGGATGAAACAGTGAGAGTTCAAGGGATAAAACAGTTGGTGTTCAGGAGATAAAAGAGTGGGTGGTTGGGAGATAAAACAGTGAGAGTTCAGGGGATGAAACTGCAAGAGTTAAGGGGATAGACAGTGAGAATTGAAGAGTAAAAACAATGACAATTCAGGAGTTAAAACAGCAAGAGTTTCAGGAGGTAAAACAATGAGAGTTCTGGAGATAAAACAATGGGAGTTCAGGGGATAAAACAGCACGAGACTACAGCGAAAGCTCAGGGGATGAAACAATGAGAGTTCACAGGATAAAACAGTTGGTGTTCGGGAGATAAAACAGGGACAGTTTGGGGGAATGAAACTGCAAGATTTCAGGAGATGAAACAGTGAGAGTTCAGGGGGTAAAACAGTGAGAGTTCAGGGGATAAAACAGTGGGTGTGCGGGGGATAAAACAGCGACAGTTCAGGAGGTAAAACAGTGAGTATTCAGGAGAAAGAATAGCAAGTGTTCACGAGATAAAACAGCGACAGTACACGAGATAATACAGCGAGAGTTCAGGGGATGAAACAGTGAGAATTCATGGGATAAAGCAGCAAGAGATCATGGGGTAAAATAGTGGGCGATTGGGAGATGAAACAGTGAGAATCCAGGAGACAAAACAACAAGAGTTCACAGGATAAAACAGTGAGAGTTCAGGAGATAAAGCAGCGAGAGTTCAGGAGAAAAAACAGTGAGAGATCAGGGCATAAAACAATGGGTGGTTGGGAGATAAAACAGCGACAGTTCAGGGGATAAAACGCGAGATTTCGGGAGATAAAATGTTCACAGGATAAACAGAGAGATAGGGAGATAAAAGAATGAGCATTCAGGAAATAAAGCAGCAAAAGTTTAAGGGATAAAGCAATGACTGTTCAGAAGATAGAATGGCGAGAGTTCAGGTGTTAAGAAAACATGAGTTCAGAAGGTAAACAGTGAGCATTCAGGGAATAAATCAATGAGAGTTCAGGAGTTAAAACAAAGAGAGGTTTGGAAATGAAACAGCAAGAGTTCAGGTGATAAAACAGTGAGAGTTTCACGAGGTAAAACAATGAGAGTTCTGTGGATAAAACAGTGAGAGTTCCGGAGATAAAATATCGAGAGTTCATGAGATAAAAAGCAAGAGTTTCAGGAGGTAAACCAATGAGAGTTCAGGGGATAAAACAGTGAGAGTTCAGGGGAGAAAACAGTGAGAGTTCATGGAAGAAAGCAGCAAGAGATCAGGGGGTAAAATAGTGGGTGATTGGGAGTTGAAGTAACAAGAATTCCGGAGACAAAACAGCAAGAGTTCAGGAGATAAAACAGTGAGAGTTCATGGAAGAAAGCAGCAAGAGATCAGGGGGTAAAAAGTGGGCGATTGGGAGTTGAAGTAACAAGAATTCAGGAGACAAAACAGCAAGAGTTCTGGAGATAAAACAGTGAGAGTTCGGGGGATAAAACAGTGAGAGTTCATGGAAGAAAGCAGCAAGAGATCGGGGGTAAAATGTTGGGCGATTGGGAGTTGAAGCAGCAAGAATTCAGGAGACAAAACAACAAAAGTTCAGGAGATAAAACAGTGAGAGTCAGGGCATAAAACTGTGAGTGTTCATGGGATAAAACATCAAGAATCCAGGAGATAAAACAGGAAGAGGTCAGGAGATAAAGCAGAAAGAGCTCAGGGGATGAAACAGGGAGAATTCAGGGGATAGGACAGTGGGTGGTTGGCAGATAAAACAGCTAAAGTTCAGGTGATAAAATAACGAGAGTTCAGGGGATAAACAGTGAAAGTTCAGTGGATAAAGCAATGACTAGTTGGGAGATGACACACCGAGTGTTCAGTAGATCAAACAGCGTGAGTTGAGGTAAAACAGCGAGAACTTAGGTGGTGAAACAGTGAGAGGTTGGCAGATGACACAGCGAGAGTTCAGGGGATAAAACAAGTTAGAGTTCCAAAGATAAAATATCGAGAGTTCAGGAGATAAAACAGCAAGAGATTCAGGTGATAAAACAATGAGAGTTCTGGAGATAAAACAATGGGTGTTCAAGGGATAAAACAGTAAGCATTCAGGAGAAAATACAGTGAGAGCTTGGGGTATGAAACAGTAAGAGTTGAGGGGATAAAACAGTTGGTGTTCGGGAGATAAAATAGTGGGTGTTCGGGAGATAAAACAGTGGGTGGTTGGGAGATAAAACAGTGACAGTTCAGGGGATGAAACTCAAGAGCTCTGGAGATAAAACAGTGAGAGTTCAGGGGATAAAGAGTAAGAGTATGGGGGTTGAAACAGCAGGTGGTCAGGCGATAAAACAGCGTCAGTTCAGGAGATAAAACAGCGATAGTTCCGAGGATGAAACGGTGAGAGTTCAGGAGATAAAACAACGATAGTTCAGGAGGTAAAACAGTGAGAGTTCAGGGAATAAAACAGTGAGAGTTCAGGGGAAGAAACAGTGACAGTTCAGGGAAGAAAGCAGCAAGAGATCAGGGGGTAAAATAGTGGATGATTGGGAGTTGAAGCAGCAAGAATTCAGGAGAGAAAACAGCAACAGTTCAGGAGACAAAATAATGAGTGTTCAGGGGATAAAACAGTGAGAGTTCATGGAAGAAAGCAGCAAGAGATCATGGGGTAAAATAGTGGACGATTGGGAATTGAAGCAGGGAGAATTCAGGAGACAAAACAGCAAGAGTTCATGAGATGAAACAGTGAGAGTTCAGGGGATAAAATTGTGAGAGTTCATGAGATAAAACGTCAAGAGTTCAGGAGATAAAACTAGGAAGAGTTCAGGAGGTAAAACATAAAAGTTCAGGGGATGAAACAGGGAGAGTTCAGGGGATAAGACAGTGGGTGGTTGGGAGATAAAATGGCTACAGTTCAGGAAATAAAATAGCGAGAATTCAGGGGATAAACAGTGAAAGTTCAGTGGATAAAGCAATGAATAGTTGGGAGATGACACACCTAGTGTTCAGTAGATAAAACAGCGAGAGTTGAGGTGGTAAAACAGCGAGAGCTCAGGTGGTGAAACAGTGAGAGGTCAGGAGATGACACAGCGAGAGTGCTGGTGAATAAAACAATGAGAGTTCCCAAGATAAAATGTCGAGAGTTCCAGTATAAAACAGCAAGAGAATCAGGAGGTAAACCAATGAGAGTTCTGGAGATAAAACAATAGGTGTTCAGGGGATAAAACAGTAAGGGTTCAGGAGAAAATACAGCGAGAGCTCAGGGGATGAAACAGTGAGAGTTCAAGGGATAAAACAGTTGGTGTTCAGGAGATAAAAGAGTGGGTGGTTGGGAGATAAAACAGTGAGAGTTCAGGGGATGAAACTGCAAGAGTTAAGGGGATAGACAGTGAGAATTGAAGAGTAAAAACAATGACAATTCAGGAGTTAAAACAGCAAGAGTTTCAGGAGGTAAAACAATGAGAGTTCTGGAGATAAAACAATGGGAGTTCAGGGGATAAAACAGCACGAGACTACAGCGAAAGCTCAGGGGATGAAACAATGAGAGTTCACAGGATAAAACAGTTGGTGTTCGGGAGATAAAACAGGGACAGTTTGGGGGAATGAAACTGCAAGATTTCAGGAGATGAAACAGTGAGAGTTCAGGGGGTAAAACAGTGAGAGTTCAGGGGATAAAACAGTGGGTGTGCGGGGGATAAAACAGCGACAGTTCAGGAGGTAAAACAGTGAGTATTCAGGAGAAAGAATAGCAAGTGTTCACGAGATAAAACAGCGACAGTACACGAGATAATACAGCGAGAGTTCAGGGGATGAAACAGTGAGAATTCATGGGATAAAGCAGCAAGAGATCATGGGGTAAAATAGTGGGCGATTGGGAGATGAAACAGTGAGAATCCAGGAGACAAAACAACAAGAGTTCACAGGATAAAACAGTGAGAGTTCAGGAGATAAAGCAGCGAGAGTTCAGGAGAAAAAACAGTGAGAGATCAGGGCATAAAACAATGGGTGGTTGGGAGATAAAACAGCGACAGTTCAGGGGATAAAACGCGAGATTTCGGGAGATAAAATGTTCACAGGATAAACAGAGAGATAGGGAGATAAAAGAATGAGCATTCAGGAAATAAAGCAGCAAAAGTTTAAGGGATAAAGCAATGACTGTTCAGAAGATAGAATGGCGAGAGTTCAGGTGTTAAGAAAACATGAGTTCAGAAGGTAAACAGTGAGCATTCAGGGAATAAATCAATGAGAGTTCAGGAGTTAAAACAAAGAGAGGTTTGGAAATGAAACAGCAAGAGTTCAGGTGATAAAACAGTGAGAGTTTCACGAGGTAAAACAATGAGAGTTCTGTGGATAAAACAGTGAGAGTTCCGGAGATAAAATATCGAGAGTTCATGAGATAAAAAGCAAGAGTTTCATGAGGTAAACCAATGAGAGTTCAGGGGATAAAACAGCATGGGTTCAGGAGATAATACAAAGAGAGCTCAGGGGATGAAACAATGAGTGTTCAGAGGATAAAGCAGTGGGTGGTCGGGAGATAAGACAGCGACAGTTCAGTAGATAAAACAGTGAGTAGATGGGAGATGACACAGCGACTGTTCAGTAGATCAAACAGCGAGGGTTCAGAAGATAAAACAGCGAGATCTCAGTGGGTGAAACAGTGACAGGTCAGGAGATGATATAGCGAGAGTTCAGGGGATAAAACAGCAAGTGTTCAGGGGATTAAACAGTGAGTGTTCATGGTATAAGACAATAAAAGCTCAAATGATGAAACAACAGGTATTCAGGAGGTAAAACAATGAGAGTTCAGGGGATGAAACAGCGAGAGTTCAGTGGATGAAACAGCGAGAGTTCAGTGGATAAAACAA
The DNA here is from genome assembly GCF_017639515.1 of Carcharodon carcharias. Classification (NCBI taxonomy): domain Eukaryota; kingdom Metazoa; phylum Chordata; class Chondrichthyes; order Lamniformes; family Lamnidae; genus Carcharodon; species Carcharodon carcharias. Next base: position 85,417,299 of record NC_054481.1, read on the forward strand.
CAAGAGTTAAGGGGATAAAACAGCAAGAGTTGATGGGATAAAACAGTGATATTTCAGGAGGTAAAATTATGGGAATTCAGAGAATAAAATAGAAAAATAGGGAATAAAACAATGAGTTTTAGGAGTTAAAACAGCAATGTTCTGGAGTTAAAACAATGAGAGTACTGGAGAAGAAACAGCAAGAGTTCAGGTGATAAAACAGAGTTTCAGGAGGTGAAACAATGAGAGTTCTGCAGATAAAACAGTGGGAGTTCAGGGGATAAAGCAGCAAGAGTTCAGGAGATAAAACAATGAGAGTTCCGGAGATAAAATATCGAGAGTTCAGGATATAAAACAGTGGGTGTTTGGGGGATACAACAGCAACAGTTCAGGGGATAAAGAGGCGAGGGTTCAGCGGATAAAACAGTGAGAGTTCTGGAGATAAAATATCGAGCGTTCAGGAGATAAAAAAGGAAGAGTTTCAGGAGGTAAAATGGCAAGAGTTCAGAGGATGAAACAGTGAGAGTTCAGGGGATAAAACAGCGAGAGTTCAGGGGATCAACAATGAGAGTTCTGGTGTTGAAATAGTGGGTGGTTGGGAGATAAAACAATGAGAGTTCAGGAGATAAAACAGCGAGAATTCAGGGGATGAAACAGTGAGAGTTCAGGGATTAAAGCAGTGGGTGTTTTGGAGATAAAACAGCGATGGTTCAGAGGATAAAACATTGAGAGATCAGGAGAGAAAACAGTGAGATTTCAGGAGATAAAACAGCAAGAGTTCACAGGTTATAACAGCGAGTGTTCAGGAGATAAAACAGTGAAAGTTCAGGGAATAAAACAGCGAGAGTGCTTGGGATAAAACAGCAAGAAGTCAGGGGTTAAAACAACGAAACTTCAGGGAATTAAGCAGTGAGATTTCAGGAGATAAAATGATGAGATTTCAGAGGAGAAAATAGCAAATGTTCACAGGATAAAACAGTGAGAGATAGGGAGATAAAATGATGAGCATTCAGGAGATAAAACAGCAAGAGTTTAAAGGATAAAACAATGAATGTTCAGGAGATGGAATGGCGAAAGTTCAGGGGATAAGAAAACATGAGTTCAGGAGGTAAACAGTGAGCCTTCAGGGAATAAATCAACGAGAGTTCAGAAGTTAAAACGGTGAGAGTTCAGGGGATAAATCAGTGAGAGTTAATGGAACAAAGCTGCCAGAGATCATGGGATAAAACAGTGGGAGGTCGGCTGATGAAACAGCGAGTGTTCAGGGAATTAAACAGTGAGTGTTCACGGGATAAAACAATGAGCGGTCGGGAGAATTCAGGAGACAAACAGCAAGAGTTCACAGGATAAAACAGAGAGAGTTTAGGGGATGAAACAGTGAGTGTTCATGGAGGAAAGCAGCAAGAGATCACAGGGTAAAATAGTGGATGATTGAGAGTTGAAGCAGCCAGAATTCAGGAGTCAAAACCGCAAGAGTTCAGGAGATAAAACATTGAGAGTTCAGGGGATAAAACTGTGAGAATTCATGGGATAAAACATCAAGAGTTCAGGAGATAAAACATCAAGAGTTCAGGAGATAAAACAGGAAGAGTTCAGGAGATAAAACAGAAAGAGCTCAGGGGATGAAACAGGGAGAGTTCAGGGGATAAGACAGTGGGTGGTTGGGAAATAAAACGGCTACATTTCAGGAGATAAAATAGCGAGAGTTCAGGGGATAAACAGTGAAAGTTCAGTGGATAAAGCAGTGAGTAGTTGGGAAATGACACACCGAGTGTTCAGTAGATCAAACAGCGAGAGATGAGGAGGTAAAACAGTGAGAGCTCAGGTGGTGAGACACTGAGAGGCCGGGAAATGACACAGTGAGAGCTCAGGGGATAAAACAATGAGAGTTCCCGAGATAAAATATCGAGAGTTCAGGAGATAAAACATCAAGAGTTTTAGGCGGTAAAACAATGAGAGTTCTAGAGTTGAAACAATGGGTGTTCAGGGGATAAAACAGCAAGGGTATGGAGGTTGAAACAGCAGGTGGTCAGGAGATAAAACAGCGACAGTTCAGGAGATAAAACAGCGATAGTTCCGGGGATGAAACAGTGAGAGTTCAGGAGATAAAACAGTGAGAGTTAGGGAGATAATACTGTGAAAGCTCGGTATGAAACAGTGAGAGATCAGGGGATAAAACAGTTGTTGTTTGCAAGATAAAACAGTGGGTGGTTGGGAGATAAAACAGCGAGAGTTCAGGAGATAAAACAGTGATAGATCCGGGGATGAAACAGTGAGAGTTCAGGAGATAAATCAGTGAGAGTTATGGAGATAAAACATTGAGAGTTCAGGAAATGAAACAGTGAGTGTTCAGGGGATAAAACAGTGGGTGTTTGGGGGATAAAACAGTGGGTGGTTGGGAGATAAAACAGCGAGAGTTCAGGAGATAAAACAGTGATAGATCCGGGGATGAAACAGTGAGAGTTCAGGAGATAAATCAGTGAGAGTTATGGAGATAAAACATTGAGAGTTCAGGAAATGAAACAGTGAGTGTTCAGGGGATAAAACAGTGGGTGTTTGGGGGATAAAACAGCGACAGTTTAGGAGGTAAAACAGCGAGAATTCAGTGGAAAAAATAACGAGAGTTCATGAGATAAAACAGCGAGAGTTCAGGGGATGAACTGTGAGAATTCATGGGATAAAGCAGCAAGAGATCACGGGGTAAAATAGTGGGCGATTGGAAGATGAAACAGTGAGAATTCAGGAGACAAAACAGCAAGAGTTCACAGGATAAAACAGTGAGATTACAGGAGTTAAAACAGTGAGAGAACAGGGGATAAAACAGTGGGTGGTTGGGAGATAAAACAGCGACACTTCAGGGATAAACAAGGAGAGTTCAGGAGATAAAACAGTGCAAATTCAGGGGATATAAAGTGAGATTTCAGTAGATAAAATGATGAGATTTCAGAGGATTAAAATAGCAAATGTTCACAAGATAAACAGAGAGATAGGGAGATAAAAGAATGAGCATTCAGGAAATAAAGCAGCAAGAGTTTAAGGGATAAAACAATGACTGTTCAGAAGATAGAATGGCGAGAGTTCAAGGGTTAAGGAATCATGAGTTCAGGAGTTAAACAGGGAGTGTTCAGGGAATAAAACAATGAGAGTTCAGGAGTTAAACCAATGAGAGTTTTGGAGATGAAACAGTGAGAGTTCAGGTGATAAAACTGTGAGAGTTTCACGAGGTAAAACAATGACAGTTCTGTAGATAAAACTGTGAGGGTTCTGGAGATAAAATATAGAGAGTTCAGGAGATAAAAAGCAGGAGTTTCAGGAGGTAAAACAATGAGAGTTCTGGAGATAAAACAATGGGAGTTCAGGAGATAATACAGCAGAGCTTAGGGAATGAAACAGTGAGTGTTCAGGGGATAAAGCAATGGGTGGTTGGAAGATAAAACAGCAACAGTTCAGGGGATAAAACAGTGAAACTTCAGGGGTTAAAACAGTGAGAGAATAGGAGATAAAACAGTCAGAGTTCAGGGGATAAAAGAGTGAGTGCTCAACGGATAAGACAGTGGATGGTCATGAGATAAAACAGCGACAGTTCAGTGGATAAAACATTGAATAGTTGGGAGATGACACCGCGAGTGTTCAGTGGATCAAAAAGTGATAAAACAGAAGATAAAACAGTGAGAACTCAGTGGGTGAAAGATTTAGAGGTTGGGAGAATATACAGCGAGGGTTCAGGGGATAAGACAGCAAGCGTTCAGGAGATTAAACAGTGAGTGCTCACGGTATAAGACAATAAAAGTTCAGATGATGAAACAGTAGGTGTTCAGGAGGTAAAACAATGAGAGTTCAAGGGGATAAAACAGCGAGAGTTCAGGGTATAAAAAAGGGAGAGTTCAGTGGAGAAAACAGCAGTATTTCAGGAGGTAAAATGATGAGATTCCAGAGAATAAAATAGCAAATATTCAAAGGATAAAACACTGAGAGATAGGGAGGTAAAAGAATAAGCTCAGGAGATAAAACAACAATAGTTTAAGGGATAAAACAATGAGTGTTCAGGAGATAGAATGGTAAGAGTCCAGAGGTTAAGAACACATGAGTTCAGGAGGTAAACAGTGACAGTTCAGGAGATAAAACAGTGCGTATTCGGGGGTTAAAAGAGTGAGTGTTCAGGGGATAAAAGAGTGAGTGTTTAGGGGATAAAAGAGTGAGTGTTCAGCAGTAAGACAGTGGGTGATCAGGAGATAAAACAGCGACAGTTCAGTGGATAAAACAATGAATAGTTGGGAGATGACACAGCGAGTGTTCAATAGATGAAACAGTGAGAGTTCAGAAGATAAAACAGCGAGATCACAGTGGGTGAAAGGGTGAGACGTCAGGAGATTATACAGCGAGTGTTCAGGGGATAGAACAGCGAGAGTTCAGGGGATTAAACAGTGAGTGCTCACGGTATAAGACAATAAAAGTTCAAATGATGAAACAGCAGGTGTTCAGGAGGTAAAACAATGAGAGTTCAGGGGATGAAACAGTGAGTGTTCAGGGGATAAAACTGTGCGAGTTCAGGGGATAAAATAGCGAGAGTTCAGGGGATACAACAGCAATATTTCAGGAGGTAAAATGATGAGATTTCAGAGAATAAAATAGCAAAATAGGGAATAAAACAGTGAGAGTTTTAGGAGTTAAAACAGCAAGTGTTCCGGAGTTAAAACAATGAGAGTTCTGGAGATGAAACATCGGGAGTTCAGGTGATAAAACAGAGAGTTTCAGGAGGTGAAACAATGAGAGTTCTGTAGATAAAACATTGAGAGTTCAGGGGATAAAGCAACAAGAGTTCAGGAGATAATTCATCGAGAGATCATGGGATAAAACAGCAAGACCTCAGGAGGTAAAACAGTGAGAGATCTGGAGATAAAACAGTGGGTGGTTGGGAGATACAACAGTGACGGTTCAGGGGATAAAGAGGAGAGAGCTCAGTGGATAGAACAGTGAGACATCAGGGGATAAAGCAGTTAAATTTCTGGAGATGAAATATCAAGAATTCAGGAGATAAAAAAGCAAGAGTTGCAGGAGGTAAAATGGCGAGAGTTCAGGGGATGAAACAGTGAGAGTTCAGGGGATAAAACAGCGAAGGTTCAGGGGATAAACATTGAGAGCACCGGTGTTGAAATAGTGGGTGGTTGGGAGATAAAACAATGAGAGTTCAGGAGATAAAACAGTGAGAGTTCAGGGGATGAAACAGTGAGTGTTCAGGGGATAAAGCAGTGAGTGGTTGTGAGATAAAAGAGCTATAGTTCAGGGGATAAAGCAGCGAGAATTTAGGATATAAAACAGTGAGCATTCAGGGAATAAAACAGTGAGAGGTTAAGGAATAAAGCAGCAAGAGATCACTGGCTAAAACAATGGGAGTTCCGGACATGAAACAGTGAGTGTTCAGGAGATCAAGCAGCAAAAGTTCACATAATAAAACCATGAGTGTTCATGGGATAAATCAATGAGAGGTCAGAAGAGAAAACAGTGAGTTTTCAGGAGAAAAACAGCAAGAGTTCACAGGTTATAACAGCAAGTGTTTAGGAGATAAAACAGCGAAAGTTCAGGGGATAAAACAACGAGAGTACTTGGGATAAAACAGCAAGAGGTCAGGGGTTAAAACAGAGAGACCTCAGGGGATTAAGCAGTGAGATTTCAGGAGATAAAATGATGAGATTTCAGAGGAGAAAATAGCAAATGTTCACAGGATAAAACAGTGAGAGATAGGGAGATAAAATGATGAACATTCAGGAGATAAAACAGCAAGAGTTTAAGGGATAAAACAATGAGTGTTCAGGAGATAGAATGGCAAGAGTTCAGGGGATAAGAAAACATGAGTTCAGGAGGTTAACAGTGAGCCTTCAGGGAATAAATCAATGAGAGTTCAGGAGTTAAAACAGTGAGAGTTCAGGGGATAAATCAGTGAGAGTTAATGGAACAAAGCTGCCAGAGATCACGGGATAAAACAGTTGGAGGTCGGTCGATGAAACAGCGAGTGTTCAGGGAATTAAACAGTGCGTGTTCATGGGATAAAACAATGAGCGGTCAGGAGAATTCAGGAGACAAACAGCAAGAGTTCACAGGATAAAACAGAGAGAGTTTAGGGGATGAAACAGTGAGAGTTCAGGGGATAAAACAGTGAGAGTTCATGGAAGAAAGCAGCAAGAAATGATGGGGTAAAAGAGTGGGTGATTGGGAGTTGAAGCAGCCAGAATTCAGCAGTCAAAACCACAAGAGTTCAGGAGATAAAACAATGAGAGTTTAGGAGATAAAACTGTGAGAATTCATGGGATAAAACACCAAGAGTTCAGGAGATACAATATCAAGAGTTAAGGAGATAAAACATCAAGAGTTCAGGAGATAAAACAGGAAGAGTTCAGGAGATAAAACAGAAAGAGCCCAGGGGATGAAACAGGGAGAGTTCAGGGGGTTAAAACAACAAGCGTTCAGGGGATTAAACAGTGAGTGTTCACGGTATAAGACAATAGAAGTTCAAATGATGAAACAGCAGGTGTTCAGGAGGTAAAACAATGAGAGTTGAGGGGATGAAACTGCACGTGTGCAGGGGATAAAACATCGATATTTCAGGAGGTAAAATGATGAGATTTCAGAGAATAAAATAGCAAAATAGGGAATAAAACAGTGAGAGTTTTAGGAGTTAGAACAACAAGTGTTCTGGAATTAAAACAATGAGAGTTCTGGAGATGAAACAACGGGAGTTCAGGTAACAAAACAGAGTTTCAGGAGGTGAAACAATGAGAGTTCTGTAGATAAAACAGTGGGAGTTCAGGGGATAAAGCAGCAAGAGTTCAAGAGATAATTCATCGAGAGATCATGGGATAAAACAACAAGACCTCAGGAGATAAAACAGTGAGAGTTCCGGAGGTAAAACAGTGGGTGGTTGGGAGATACAACAACGACGATTCAGGAGATAAAGAGTCGAGAGTTCAGTGGATAAAACAGTGAGACATCAGGAGATAAAACAGTGAGAGTTCTGGAGATGAAATATCGAGAGTTCAGGAGATAAAAAAGCAAGAGTTTCAGGAGGTAAAACGGTGAGAGTTCAGGGGATAAAACAGTGAGAGTTCATGGAAGGAAGCATCAAGAGATCATGGGGTAAAATAATGGACGATTAGGAATTGAAGCAGCGAGAATTCAGGAGACAAAACAGTAAGAGTTCAGGAGATGAAACAGTGAGAATTCAGGAGATAAAAGTGTGTGAGTTCATGGGATAAAACATCAAGAGGTCAGGAGATAAAACATCAAGAGTTCAGGAGATAAAACAGAAAGATTTCAGGAGATAAAACAGAAAGAGCTCAAGAGATGAAACAGGGAGAGTTCAGGGGATAAGACAGTGGGTGGTTGGGAGATAAAATGGCTACAGTTCAGGAGATAAAATAGTGAGAGGTCAGGGGATAAAGAGTGAAAATTCAGTGAATAAAGCAGAGAGTAGTTGGGAGATGACACACCGATTGTTCAGTAGATCAAACAGCAAGAGTTGAGGTGGTAGAACAGCGAGAGCTCAGCTGGTGAAACAGTGAGAGGTCAGCAGATGACACAGCAAGAGTTCAGGTGATAAAACAATGAGAGTTCCCAAGATAAACTATCGAGAGTTCTGGTATAAAACAGCAAGAGATTCAGGAGGTAGACCAATGAGAGTTCTGGAGATAAAACAAAAGGTGTTCAGGGAATAAAACAGCAAGGGTTCAGGAGAAAATATAGCGCGAGCTCAGGGGATGAAACAGTGTGAGTTCAGGGGATGAAACAGTTGGTGTTTGGGAGATAAAATAGTGGGTAGTTGGGAGATAAAACAGTGAGAGTTCAGGGGATGAAACTGTAAGACTTCAGGAGATAAAACAGTGAGAGTTCAGGGGATAAACAGCACGAGCAGAGGGGTTGAAACAACAGGTGGTCAGGAGTTAAAAGAGCGACAGTTCAGGAGATAAAACAGCGAGAGTTCCAGGGGTGAAACAGTGAGAGTTCAGGAGATGAAATAGTGAGTGTTCCAGGGATAAAACAGCGTCAGTTCAGGAGGTAAAACAGCGAGAATTCAGGGGAAAAAATAGCGAGAGTTCACGAGATAAAACCGCGAGAGTTCATGAGATAAAACATCGAGGGTTCAGGGGATAAAACAGTGAGAATTCATGGGATAAAGCAGCAAGAGATCACAGGGTAAAATAGTGGGTGATTGGGAGATGAAACAGTGAGAATCCAGGAGACAAAACAACAAGAGTTCACAGGGTAAAACAGCGAAAGTTCAGGAGATAAAACAGCAAGAGTTCAGGAGAAAAAACAGTGAGAGATCAGGGCATAAAACAATGGGTGTTTGAGAGATAAAACAGCGACAGTTCAGGGATAAACAATGAGGGTTCATGGGTTGAAACAGTGGGTGGTTGGGAGATAAAATATCAACAGTTCAGGGGATAAAACAGTGAGAGTTCATGGAAGGAAGCAGCAAGAGATCACGGGGTAAAATAGTAGACGATTGGGAATTGAAGCAGCGAGAATTCAGCAGACAAAACAGCAAGAGTTCAGGAGATGAAACAGTGAGAGTTCAGGAGATAAAACAAAGATTTCAGGGGGTAAAACAGAAAAAGCTCAAGAGATGAAACAGGGAGAGTTCAGGGGATAAGACAGTGGGTGGTTGGGAGATAAACGGCTACAGTTCAGGAGTTAAAATAGTGAGAGTTCAGGGGATAAACAGTGAAAGTTCAGTGAATAAAGCAGAGAGTAGTTGGGAGATGACACATCAATTGTTCAGTAGATCAAACAGCGAGAGTTGAGGCGGTAGAACAGCGAGAGCTCAGCTGGTGGAACAGTGAGAGGTCAAGAGATGACACAGCAAGAGTTCAGGTGATAAAACAATGAGAGTTCCCAAGATAAAATATCGAGAGTTCCGGTATAAAACAGCAAGAGATTCAGGAGGTAAACCAATGAGAGTTCTGGAGATAAAAAAATAGGTGTTCAGGCAATAAAACAGCAAGGGTTCAGGAGAAAATACAGCGAGAGTTCAGGGGATGAAACAATGTGATTTCAGGGGTTGAAACAGTTGGTGTTTGGGAGATAAAAGAGTGGGTGGTTGGGAGATAAAACAGCGACAGTTCAGGGGATGAAACTGTAAGAGTTGAGGATATAAAACAGTGAGAGTTCAGGGGATAAACAGTATGAGCACAGGGGTTGAAACAACAGGTGGTCAGGAGATAAAACAGCGACAGTTCAGGGGATAAAACAGCGAGAGTTCATGGAAGGAAGCAGCAAGAGATCACGGGGTAAAATAGTAGACGATTGGGAATTGAAGCAGTGAGAATTCAGCAGACAAAACAGCAAGAGTTCAGGAGATGAAACAGTGAGAGTTCAGGAGATAAAACAAAGATTTCAGGAGGTAAAACAGAAAGAGCTCAAGAGATGAAACAGAGAGAGTTCAGGGGATAAGACAGCAGGTGGTTGGGAGATAAACGGCTACAGTTCGGGAGTTAAAATAGTGAGAGTTCAGGGGATAAACAGTGAAAGTTCAGTGAATAAAGCAGAGAGTAGTTGGGAGATGACACACCGATTGTTCAGTAGATCAAACAGCGAGAGTTGAGGTGGTAGAACAGCGAGAGCTCAGCTGGTGGAACAGTGAGAGGTCAAGAGATGGCACAGCAAGAGTTCAGGTGATAAAACAATAAGAGTTCCCAAGATAAAATATCGAGAGTTCCGGTATAAAACAGCAAGAGATTCAGGAGGTAAACCAATGAGAGTTCTGGACATAAAACAATAGGTGTTCAGGGAATAAAACAGCAAGGGTTCAGGAGAAAATACAGCGAGAGTTCAGGGGATGAAACAGTGTGATTTCAGGGGATGAAACAGTTGGTGTTTGGGAGATAAAAGAGTGGGTGGTTGGGAGATAAAACAGCGACAGTTCAGGGGATGAAACTGTAAGAGTTGAGGATATAAAACAGTGAGAGTTCAGGGGATAAATAGCATGAGCACAGGGGTTGAAATAACAGGTGGTCAGGAGATAAAACAGCGACAGTTCAGGAGATAAAACAGCGAGAGTTCCGGGGGTGAAACAGTGAGAGTTCAGGAGATAAAACAGTGAGAGTTATGGAGATAAAACAGTGAGAATTCAGGAGATGAAATAGTGAGTGTTCCGGGGATAAAACAGCGTCAGCTCAGGAGGTAATACAGCTAGAATTCAGGGGAAAAAATAGCGAGAGTTCATAAGATAAAACCGAGAGAATTCATGAGATAAAACAGCGAGGGTTCAGGGGATGAAACAGTGCGAATTCATGGGATAAAGCAGCAAGAGATCACGGGGTAAAATAATGGGTGATTGGGAGATGAAACAGCGAGAATTCAGGAGACAAAACAGCAAGAGTTCAGGAGATGAAACAGTGTGAGTTCAGTGGATAAAAGTGTGAGAGTTCATGGGATAAAATATCAAGAGTTCAGGAGATAAAACAGAAAGAGCTCAAGAGATGAAACAGTGAGAGATCAGGGCATAAAACAATGGGTGTTTGGGAGATAAAACAGCAACAGTTCAGGGATAAACAATGAGGGTTCATGGGTTGAAACAGTGGGTGGTTGGGAGATAAAATAGCGACTGTTCAGGGGATAAAACAGTGAGAGTTCATGGAAGGAAGCAGTAAGAGATCACGGGGTAAAATAGTAGATGATTGGGAATTGAAGCAGCGAGAATTCAGCAGACAAAACAGCAAGAGTTCAGGAGATGAAACAGTGAGAGTTCAGGAGATAAAACAAAGATTTCAGGAGGTAAAACAGAAAGAGCTCAAGAGATGAAACAGGGAGAGTTCAGGGGATAAGACAGTGGGTGGTTGGGAGATACAACGGCTACAGTTCAGGAGATAAAATAGTGAGAGGTCAGGGGATAAACAGTGAAAGTTCAGTAAATAAAGCAGAGAGTAGTTGGGAGATGACACACCGATTGTTCAGTAGATCAAACAGCGAGAGTTGAGGTGGTAGAACAGCGAGAGCTCAGCTGGTGAAACAGTGAGAGGTCAGGAGATGGCACAGCAAGAGTTTAGGTGATAAAACAATGAGAGTTCCCAAGATAAAATATCGAGAGTTCCGGTATAAAACAGCAAGAGATTCAGGAGGTAAACCAATGAGAGTTCTGGAGATAAAACAATAGGTGTTCAGGGAATAAAACAGCAAGGGTTCAGGAGAAAATACAGCAAGAGCTCAGGGGATGAAACAGTGAGAGTTCAAGGGATGAAACAGTTGGTGTTTGGGAGATAAAAGGGTGGGAGGTTGGGAGTTAAAACAGCGACAGTTCAGGGGATGAAACTATAAGAGTTCAGGAGATAAAACAGTGAGAGTTCAGCAGATAAACAGTACGAGCACGGGGGTTGAAACAGCAGGTGGTCAGGAGATAAAACAGCGATAGTTCAGGAGATAAAACAACGAGAGTTCCGGGGGTGAAACAGTGAGAGTTCAGGAGATAAAACAGTGAGAGTTATGGAGATAAAACAGTGAGAGTTCAGGAGATGAAATAGTGAGTTTTCCGGGGATAAAACAGTGTCAGTTCAGGAGGTAAAACAGTGAGAATTCAGGGGAAAGAATAGCGAGAGTTCACGAGATAAAACAACGAGAGTTCATGAGATAAAACAGTAAGGATTCAGGGGATGTAACAGTGAGAATTCATGGGATAAAGCAGCAAGAGATCACAGGGTAAAATAATGGGTGATTGGGAGATGAAACAGTGAGAATCCAGGAGACAAAACAACAAGAGTTCACAGGATAAAACAGCGAGAGTTCAGGAGATAAAGCAGCGAGAGTTCATGAGGTAAAACAGCAAGGGTTCAGGGGATGTAACAGTGAGAATTCATGGGATAAAGCAGCAAGAGATCACGGGGTAAAATAATGGGCGATTGGGAGATGAAACAGTGAGGATCTAGGAGACAAAACAACAAGAGTTCACAGGGTAAAACAGCGAAAGTTCAGGAGATAAAACAGCAAGAGTTCAGGAGAAAAAACAGTGAGAGTTCAGGGCATAAAACAATGGGTGTTTCGGAGATAAAACAGCGACAGTTCAGGGATAAACAATGAGAGTTCAGGGGTTGAAACAGTGGGTGATTGGGAGATAAAACAGCGACAGTTCAGGGATAAACAATGAGAGTTCAGGGGTTGAAACAGTGGGTGGTTGGGAGATAAAACAGCGACAGTTCAGGGATAAACAATGAGTGTTCAGGGGTTGAAACAGTGGGTGGTTGGGAGATAAAACAGAGAGAGTTCAGGAGATAAAAAAGTGAGAGTTCAGGGGATAAAATCGAGATTTCAGGAGATAAAATGATGGGATTTCAGAGGATTAAAATAGCAAATGTTCACAGGATAAACAGAGAGATAGTGAGTTAAAAGAATGAGCATTCAGGAAATAAAAGAACAAGACGTTATGGGATAAAAAGAAGGCCTGTTCAGAAGATAGAATGGTGTGAGTTCAGGGGTTAAGAAAACATGAGTTCAGTAGGTAAACACTGAGCGTTCAGGGAATAAAACAATGTAAGTTCAGGAGTTAAAAAAAAACAAGAGTTCAGGAGTTAAAACAATAAGAGTTCTGTAGATAAATCAGTGGAAGTTCAGGGGATAAAGCAGCAAGAGTTCAGGAGGTAATACAGCTCAGGGGATAAAACAACTAGACCTCAGGAGATAAAACAATGGGTGGTTGGGAGATAAAGCAGCGACATTTCAGGGGATAAAGAGGCACTGGTTCAGGGGATAGAACAGTGAGACATCAGGAGATAAAACAGTGAGAGTTCTGGAGATAAAATATCGAGAGTTCAGGAGATAAAAAAAGCAAGTGTTTCAGGATGTAAAATGGCGAGAGTTCAGGGGATGAAACAGTGAGAGTTTCACGAGGTAAAACAATGAGAGTTCTGTAGATAAAAGAGTGGGAGTTCGGGGATAAAGCAGCAAGAGTTCAGGAGGTAATAAAGCTCAGGGGGTAAAACAGCAAGACCTCAGGAGATAAAACAGCGAGAGTTCAACAGCTTAAACAGTGAGAGTTCCGGAGATAAAATACCGAGACTTCAGGAGATAAAAAGCAAGAGTTTCAGGAGGTAAACCAACGAGAGTTCTGGAGATAAAACAATGGGAGTTCAGTGGATAAAACAGCACGAGTTCAGGAGATAATACAAAGATTGCTCAGGGGATGAAACAATGAGTGTTCAGAGGATACAACAGTGGGTGGTCAGGTGATGAAACAGCGAGTGGTAAGGCGATCAAACAGGGAGAGTTGATGGGATAAAACTGTGAGCGTTCACGGGATAAAACAGTGAGAGGTCGGGAGTTAAAACGGTGAGAATTCAGGAGTCAAAACAGCAAGAGTTCACCGGATGAAATAGTGAGACTTCAGGGTGTAAGACAATGAGAGCTCAGACAAAAAGACAATGAGAGTCCAGTGGATAAAACAGTGAGAGTTCAGGAGATAAAATATCGAGCGTTCAGGAGATAGTAAAGCAAGAGTTTCATGAGGTAAAACATTCAGAGTTCTGGAGATAAAACAATGCAAGTTCAGGGGATAAAACAGCAGGAGTTCAGGAGATAATACAGCGAGAGCTCAGTGGATGAAACAGTGAAAGTTCAGGGGATAAAACAACGAGATTTCAAGGGGTGAACCAATGAGTCCTCAGGGGATAAAACAGCGAGAGTTCAGGGGGTGAGTCAGTGAGAGTTCAGGGGATGAAACAGTGAGAGTTCATGGAAGAAAGCAGCAAGAGATCAGGAGGTAAAATAGTGGGTGATTGGGAGTTGAAGCAGCGAGAATTCATGAGACAAAACAGCAAGATTTCAGGAGATAAAACAGTGAGAGTTCAGGGGATAATACATTGAGAGTTCAGGAGATAAAACTGTGAGGGTTCAGGGGATAAAACAGTGAGAGTTCATGGAAGGAAGCAGCAAGAGATCAGGAGGTAAAATAGTGGGCAAATGGGAGTTGAAGCAGCAAGAATTCAGGAGATAAAACAGCAAGAGTTCAGGAGATAAAACAGTGAGAGTTCAGGGCATAAAATAGTGAGAGTTCAGGGGATGAAACAGGGAGAGTTCAGGGTGTTAAAACAACAAGCGTTCAGGGGATTAAACAGTGAGTGTTCATGGTATAAGACAAGAAGAGTTCAAATGATGAAACAGCAGGTGTTCAGGAGGTAAAACAATGAGAGTTCAGGGGATGGAACAGTGAGTGTTCAGGGGATAAAACTGCGTGAGTTCAGGGGATAAAACAGCAAGAGTTCGGGGATAAAACAGCGATATTTCAGGAGTTAAAATGATGAGATTTCAGAGAATAAAATAGCAAAATAGGGAATAAAACAGTGAAAGTTTTAGGAGTTAAAACTCCAAGTGTTCTGGAATTAAAACAATGAGAGTTCTGTAGATAAAACAGTGGGAGTTCAGTGGATAAAGCAGCAAGAGTTCAGGAGTTAATTCATCGAGAGATCATGGGATAAAACAGCAAGACCTCAAGAGATAAAACAGTGAGAGTTCCGGAGGTAAAACAGTGGGTGGTTGGGAGATACAACAGCGACGGTTCAGGAGATAAAGAGTCGAGAGTTCAGTGGATAAAACAGTGAGACATCAGGAGATAAAACATTGAGAGTTCTGGAGATGAAATATTGAGAGTTCAGGAGATAAAAAAGCAAGAGTTTCAGGAGGTAAAACGGCGAGGGTTCAGGGGATGAAACAGTGAGAATTCAGGGGATAAAATAGCGAAGGTTCAGGGGATAAACAATGAGAGATCCGGTGCTGAAATAGTGGGTGGTTGGGAGCTAAAACAATGAGAGTTCAGGAGATAAAACAGCGAGAGTTCATGGGATGAAACAGTGAGTGTTCAGGGGATAAAGCAGTGAGTGGTTGGGAGATAAAACAGTGACAGTTCAGGAGATAAAATAGTGAGAGTTCAGGGGATAAAACAGCGAGAGTTCAGGATATAAAACAGTGAGAGCTCAGGGAATAAAACAGAGCGAGGTTAAGGAATAAAGCAGCAAGAGATCACTGGCTAAAACAATGTGAGTTCCGGAGATGAAACAGCGAGTGTTCAGGAGATCAAGCAGCAAGAGTTCAGATAATAAAACAGTGAGTGTTCATGGGATAAAACAATGAGAGGTCAGGAGAGAAAACAGTGAGATTTCAGGAGATAAAACAGCAAGAGTTCACAGGTTATAACAGTGAGTGTTCAAGAGATAAAACAGCGAAAGTTCAGGGGATAAAACAGTGAAAGTGCTTGGGATAAAACAGCAAGAGTTCAGGGGTTAAAACAGTGAGACTTCAGGGGATAAAGCAGTGAGATTTCAGGAGATAAAATGATGAGATTTAAGAGCAGAAAATAGCAAATGTTCACAGGATAAAACAGTGAGAGATAGGGAGATAAAATGATGAGCATTCAGGAGATAAAACAGCAAGAGTTTAAGAGATAAAACAATGAGTGTTCAGGAGATAGGATGGTGAGAGTTCAGGGGATAAGAAAACATGAATTTAGGAGGTAAACAGTGAGCCTTCAGGGAATAAATCAATGAGAGTTCAGGAGTTAAAACAGTGAGAGTTCAGGGGATAAATCAGTGAGAGTTAATGGAACAAAGCTGCAAGAGATCACGGGATAAAACAGTGGGAGGTCGGCCGATGAAGTAGCGAGTGCTCAGGGAATCAAACAGTGAGTGTTCACCGGATAAAACAATGAGCGGTAGAATTCAGGAGACAAACAGCAGGAGTTCACAGGATAAAAAAGAGAGAGTTTAGGAGACTAAGCAGCGGGAATTCATGTGATAAAGCAGCAAGTGATCACGGGATAAAACAATGGGAGGTCAGGTGATGAAACAGCGAGTGGTAAAGCGATCAAACAGGGAGAGTTGAGGGGATAAAACTGTGAGTGTTCACGGGATAAAACAGTGAGAGGTCGGGAGTTAAAACGGTGAGAATTCAGGAGTCAAAACAACAAGAGTTCACCGGATGAAATAATGAGATTTGAGGGTGTAAGACAATGAGAGCCCAGAAGAAAAGACAATGAGAGTCCAGCAGATAAAACAGCAAGAGTTCAGGAGATAAAATATCGAGCGTTCAGGAGATAGTAAAGCAAGAGTTTCACGAGGTAAAACATTCAGAGCTCAGGGGATGAAACAGTGAAAATTCAGGGGATAAAACAAGGAGATTTCAAGGCGTGAAGCAATGAGTGCTCAGGGGATAAAACAGCGAGAGTTCAGGGGATGAGTCAGTGAGAGTTCAGGGGATGAGTCAGTGAGAGTTCAGGGGATGAAACAGTGAGAGTTCATGGAAGAAAGCAGCAAGAGATCAGGAGGTAAAATAGTGGGCGATTGGGAGTTGAAGCAGCAAGAATTCAGGAGACAAAACAGCAAGAGTTCAGGAGATAAAACAGTGAGAGTTCAGGGGAAAATACATTGAGAGTTCAGGAGATAAAACTGAGATTCAGGGGATAAAACAGTAAGAGTTCATGGAAGGAAGCAGCAAGAGATCAGGAGGTAAAATAGTGCGCAATTGGGAACTGGAGCAGTGAGAATTCAGGAGACAAAACAGCAAGAGTTCAGGAGATAAAACAGTGAGAGTTCAGGGCATAAAACAGTGAGAGTTCAGGGGATAAAACAGTGAGAGTTCATGGAAGGAAGCAGCAAGAGATCATGGGGTAAAATAGTGGACGATTGGGAACTGGAGCAGTGAGAATTCAGGAGACAAAACAACAAGGGTTCAGGAGATGAAACAGTGAGAGTTCAGGGGATAAAAGTGTCAGAGTTCATGGGATAAAACATCAAGAGGTCAGGAGATAAAACATCAAGAGTTCATGAGATAAAACAGAAAGATTTCAGGAGATAAAACAGAAAGAGATGAAACAGGGAGAGTTCAGGGGATAAGACAGTGGGTGGTTGGGAAATAAAATGGCTACAGTTCAGGAGATAAAATAGTGAGAGTTCAGGGGATAAACAGTGAAAGTTCAGTGAATAAAGCAGACAGTAGTTGGGAGATGACACACTGATTGTTCAGTAGATCAAACAGCGAGAGTTGAGGCGGTAGAACAGCGACAGCTCAGCTGGTGAAACAGTGAGAGGTCAGGAGATGACACAGCAAGAGTTCAGGTGATAAAACAATGAGAGTTCCCAAGATAAAATATCGAGAGTTCTGGTATAAAACAGCAAGAGATTCAGGAGGTAAACCAATGAGAGTTCTGGAGATAAAACAATAGGTGTTCAGGGAATAAAACAGTAAGGGTTCAGGAGAAAATACAGCGAGAGTTCAGGGGATGAAACAGTGTGAGTTCAGGGGATGAAACAGTTGGTGTTTGGGAGATAAAAGAGTGGGTGGTTGGGAGATAAAACAGCGACAGTTCAGGGGATGAAACTGTAAGACTTCAGGAGATAAAAAAGTGAGAGTTCAGGGGATAAACAGTATGAGCACAGGGTTTGAAACAGCAGGTTGTCAGGAGATAAAACAGCGACAGTTCAGGAGATAAAACAGCGAGAGTTCCGGGGGTGAAACAGTGAGAGTTCAGGAGATGAAATTATGAGTGTTCCGGGGATAAAACAGTGTCAGTTCAGGAGGTAAAACAGCGAGAATTCAGGGGAAAAAATAGCAAGAGTTCACGAGATAAAACAGCGAGAGTTCGTGCAATAAAACAGCGAGGGTTCAGGGGATGAAACAATGAGAATTCATGGGATAAGGCGGCAAGAGATCACGGGGTAAAATAGTGGGTGATTCGGAGATGGAACAGTGAGAATCCAGGAGACAAAACAACAAGAGTTCACAGGGTAAAACAGCAAAGTTCAGGAGATAAAACAGCAAGAGTTCAGGAGCAAAAACAGTGAGAGATCAGGGGATAAAACAATGGGTGTTTGGGAGATAAAACAGCGACAGTTCAGGGATAAACAATGAGAGTTCAGGGGTTGAAACAGTGGGTGGTTGGGAGATAAAACAGCGAGACTTCAGGGGATAAAACAGTGAGAGTTCAGGGGATAAAACAGTGAGAGTTCATGGAAGGAAGCAGCAAGAGATCACGGGGTAAAATAGTGGACGATTGGGAATTGAAGCAGCGAGAATTCAGGAGACAAAACTGCAAGAGTTCAGGAGATGAAACAGTGAGAGTTCAGGGGATAAAAGTGTGAGAGTTCATGGGATAAAACATCAAGAGGTCAAGAGATAAAACATCAAGAGTTCAGGAGATAAAACAGAAAGATTTCAAGAGATAAAACAGAAAGAGCTCAAGAGATGAAACAGGGAGAGTTCAGGGGATAAGACAGTGGGTGGTTGGGAAATAAAACGGCTACAGTTCAGGAGATAAAATAGTGAGAGTTCAGGGGATAAACAGTGAAAGTTCAGTGAATGAAGCAGAGAGTAGTTGGGAGATGATACACCGAGTGTTCAGTACATCAAACAGCGAGAATTGAGGTGGTAAAACAGCGAGAGTTCCAATATAAAACAGCAAGTGATTCAGGAGGTAAAAAAATGAGAGTTCTGGAGATAAAACAATCAGCATTCAGGGGATAAAACAGTAAGGGTTCAGCAGAAAATACAGCGAGAGCTCAGGGGATGAAACATTTGGTGTTTGTGAGATAAAAAAATAGGTTGTTGGGTGATAAAACAGTGACAGTTCAGGGGATGAAACTGCAAGAGTTCAAGATGTAATACAGCTCAGGAGATAAAACACCAAGACCTCAGGAGAAAAAAGAGTAAGAATTCAGCAGATGAAACAGTGAGAGTTCAGGAGATAAAAAGCAAGAGTTTCAGGAGGTAAACCAATGAGAGTTCTGGAGATAAAACAATGGGAGTTCAGGGGATAAAACAGCACG
Organism: Carcharodon carcharias; assembly: GCF_017639515.1. Classification (NCBI taxonomy): domain Eukaryota; kingdom Metazoa; phylum Chordata; class Chondrichthyes; order Lamniformes; family Lamnidae; genus Carcharodon; species Carcharodon carcharias. The sequence continues at coordinate 85,436,072 of NC_054481.1, forward strand.
AGTTCAGGATATAATACAACGAGGGCTTGGGGAATGTAACAATGAGTATTCAGAGGATAAAGCAGTGGGTGGTTGGAAGATAAAAAAGCAACAGTTCAGGGATCAAGCAGTGACACTTCAGCAGTTAAAACAGTGAGGGTTCAGGGGATAAAACATCGACATTTCAGGAGGTAAAATGATCAGATTTCAGTTAATAAATTGGCAAAATAGGGAATAAAACAGTGAGAGTTTTAGGAGTTAAATCAACAAGAGTTCCAGAGTTCAAACAATGAGAGTTCTGGAGATGAAACAGCGAGAGTTCAGGTGATAAAACAGAGAGTTTCAGGAGTTAAAACAATGAATGTTCTGTAGATAAAACAGTGAGAGTTCAGGGGATAAAGCAGCAAGAGTTCAGGAGATAAAACAGTGAGAGATCCGGAGATAAAATATCTTGAAAAAACTCAGCAGGTCTGGCAGCATCGGCAGAGAAGAAAAGAGTTGACATTTCGAGTCCTCATGACCCTTCGACAGAACTGAGTCAAGTTCTGTCGAAGGGTCATGACAACTCAAAACGTCAGCTCTTTTCTTCTCCGCCGATGCTGCCAGACCTGCTGAGTTTTTCCAGGTAATTCTGTTTTTGTTTTTGTTTTGGATTTCCAGCATCCGCAGTTTTTTTGTTTTTATAAAATATCTTGAGTTCAGGAGATGAAACAGTGGGTGGTTAGGAGATAAAGCAGTGACATTTCAGGGGATAAAGAGGCACGGGTTCATGGGATAGAACAGTGAGACATCAGGAGATAAAACAGTGAGAGTTCTGGACATAAAATATCGAGAGTTCAGGAGATTAAAAAAAGCAAGTGTTTCAGGATGTAAAATGGCGAGAGTTCAGGGGATGAAACAATGAGAGTTTCACGAGGTAAAACAATGAGAGTTCTGTAGATAAAAGAGTGGGAGTTCAGGGGATAAAGCAGCAAGAGTTCAGGAGGTAATAAAGCTCAGGGGGTAAAACAGCAAGACCTCAGGAGATAAAACAGCGAGAGTTCAACAGCTTAAACAGTGAGAGTTCCGGAGATAAAATACCGAGACTTCAGGAGATAAAAAGCAAGAGTTTCAGGAGGTAAACCAATAAGAGTTCTGGAAATAAAACAATGGGACTTCAAGGGATAAAACAGCACGAGTTCAGGAGATAATACAAAGATTGCTCAGGGGATGAAACAATGAGTGTTCAGAGGATAAAGCAGTGGGTGATCAGAAGATAAAACAGTGACAGTTCAGTGGATAAAACAGTGAGTAGATGGGAGATGACACAGTGATTGTTCAGCAGGTCAAACAGCGAGGGTTCAGAAGATAAAACAGCGAGATCTCAGTGGCTGAAACAGTGAAAAGTAGGGAAATGATATAGCGAGAGTTCAGGGGATAAAACAGCAAGTGTTCAGGGGATTAAACAGTAAGTGTTCATGGTATAAGACAATAAAAGTTCAAATGATGAAACAACAGGTATTCAGGAGGTAGAACAATGAGAGTTCAGGGGATGAAACAACGAGAGTTCAGGGGATAAAACAGCAAGAGTTCAGTGGATAAAACAGCGAGAGTTCAGGGGATAAAACAGCAAGAGTTGATGGGATAAAACAGCGAGAGTTCAGGGATAAAGCAGCGAGAGTTCAGGGGATAAAACAGCGAGACTTCAGGAGGATATATGATGAGATTTCAGAGAATAAAATAGCAAAATAGGGAATAAAACAGTGAGAGTTTTCAGAGTGAAATCAACAAGAGTTCTGGAGTTAAAACAATGAGAGATCTGGAGATAAAATGGCTACAGTTCAGGAGATAAAATAGCGAGAGTTCAGGGGATAAACAGCGAAAGTTCAGAGGATAAAGCAGAAAGTAGTTGGGAGATGATACACCGAGTGTTCAGTAGATCAAACAGTGAGAATTGAGGTGGTAAAACAGTGAGAGCTCAGGTGGTGAAACAATGAGAGTTCAGGAGGTGACACAGCGAGAGTTCAGGTGATGAAACAATGAGAGTTCCCAAGATAAAATATGAAGAGTTCTGGTATAAAATAGCAAGAGATTCAGGAGGTAAAACAATGAGAGTTCTGGAGATAAAACAATCGGTGTTCAGGGGGTAAAAGAGTAAGGGTTCAGGAGAAAATACAGTGAGAGCTCAGGGGATGAGACTGTGAGAGTTCAGAGGATAAAACAGTTGGTGTTTGGGAGATAAAAGAGTGTGTGTTTGGGAGATAAAACAGGGACTGTTCAGGGGATGAAACTGCAAGAGTTCAGGAAGTAATACAGCTCAGGAGATTAAACAGCAAGACCTCAGGAGAAAAAAGAGTAAGAATTCAGCAGATAAAACAGTGAGAGTTCCGGAGATAAAATATCGAGAGTTCAGGAGGTAAAAAGCAAGAGTTTCAGGAGGTAAACCAATGAGAGTTCTGGAGATAAAACAATGGGAGTTCAGGGGATAAAACAGCACGAGTTCAGGATATAATACAGTAAGAGCTTAGGGAACGTAAAAATGAGTGCGCAGAGGATAAAGCAGTGGGTGGTTGGAAGATAAAAAAAGCAACAGTTCAGGGGATAAAGCAGTGACCTTCAGCGGTTAAAACCGTGAGAGTTCAGGGGATAAAACAGCGATATTTCAGGAGATAAAATTAATTTCAGTTAATAAATTGGCAAAACAGGGAATAAAACAGTGAGAGTTTTAGGAGTTAAATCAACAAGAGTTCCAGAGTTCAAACAATGAGAGTTCTGGAGCTGAAACAGCGAGAGTTCAGGTGATGAAGCAGCAAGAGTTCAGTAGATAATAGATCGAGAGCTCAGAGGATAAAACAGAAAGACTTCAGGAGATAAAACAGTGAGAGATCCGGAGATAAAATATTGAGAGCTCAGGAGATAAAAAAAAGCCAGTGTTTCAGGAGGTAAAATGCCGAGAGTTCAGGGGATGAATCAGTGAGCGTTTCACAAGGTAAAACAATGAGAGTTCTGTACATGAAACAGTGGGATTCCAGGAGATAAAACAGCAAGTCCTCAGGAGCTAAAACAGTAAGAATTCAGCAGGTAAAACACTGAGAGTTCCAGAGATAAAATATCGAGAGTTCAGGAGATAAAAATCAAGAGTTTTAGGAAGTAAACCAATGAGAGTTCTGGAGATAAAACAATGGGAGTTCAGGGGTTAAAACAACATGTGTTCAGGAGATAATACAGTGGGAGCTCAGGGGATGAAACAATGAGTTTTCAGGGGATAAAGCAGTGGGTGGTTGAGGGATAAGAAAGTGACAGTTCAGGGGATAAAGCAGTGAAACTTCAGGGATAAAACAGTGAGATTTCAGGAGATACATCAGTGAGAGTTCAGGGGATAAAATATGTGTGTTCAGGGGATAAAACAGTGGTGGTTGGGAGATAAAACAGCGACAGGTCAGTGGATAAAACAGTGAGTAGTTGGGAGATGACACAGCGTGTGTTCAGTAGATGAAACAGCGAGAGTTCAGAAGATAAAACAGCAAGATCTCATTGGGTAAAAGAGTGAGAGGCTGGGAGATGATACAGTGAGAGTTGAGGGGATAAAACAATGAGAGTACAGGGGATAAAACAGCGAGATTTCAGTGTATAAAACAGCAAGAGTTCAGGGGATAAAACAGCGAGAGTTCAGCAAATAAAACAGCAAGAGTTCAGGGGATAAAACAGCGAGAGTTCAGCAAATAAAACAGTAAGAGTTCCGTAGATAAAGCAGTGAGAGTTCTTGAGATAACAAGCAAGGGTTTCAGGAGGTAAACCAATGAGAGTTCTGGAGATGAAACAACGAGATTTCAGGAGATAAAACAGAGAGTTTCAGGAGCTAAAACAATGAGAGTTCTGTAGAAAAAACAGTGAGAGTTCAGGGGATAACACAGCCAAATTTCAGGGGATAAAACAGCCAGAGTTCAGGGGATAAAACAGCGAGATTTCAGGAGGTAAAATGATGAGATTTCAATTAATAAATTAGCAAAGTAGGGAATAAAACAGTGAGAGTTTTAGGAGTTAACTCAACAAGAGTTCTGGAGTTATAACAATGAGAGTTCTGGGGATGAAACAGCGAGAGTTCAGGTGTTAAAAGAGGGAGTTTCAGGAGCTAAAACAATGAGAGTTCTGCACATAAAACAGTGGGAGTTCAGGCGACAAAGCAGCAAGACCTCAGGAGATAAAACAGCGAGAGTTCCGCAGATAAAACAGTGAGTAGTTGGGACATCATACAGCGAGTGTTCACCAGATGAAACAGTGAGAGTTCAGAAGATAAAACAGCGAGATCTCAGTGGGTGAAAGAGTGAGAGGTTGGGAGATGGTACACTGAGAGTTCAGGGGATAAAACAGCAAGCCTTCAGGGGATTAAAGAGTGAGCGTTCACGGTATAAGACAATAAAAATTCAGATGATGAAACTGCAGTTGTTCAGGAGGTAAAACAATGAGAGTTCTGCAGATAAAACAGTGGGAGTTCAGTGGATAAAACAGCAAAATACAGGAGGTAATACAGCTTAGGGGATAAAACAGCAAGACCTCAGGAGATAAAAAAGCGAGATTTCAGCAGATAAAACAATGAGAGTTCTGTAGATAAAATAGCATTAGTTCAGGCGATAAAAAGCAATAGTTTCAGGAGGTAAACAAATGAGAGTTCCGAAGATAAAACAATGGGAGTGCAGGTGATAAAACAGCATGAGTTCAGGAGATAATACAGCGAGAGATCAGTGGATGAAACAATGTGTGTTCAGGGGATAAAGAAGTGGGTGGTTGAGAGATGAAAAAGTAACAGTTCAGAGGATAAATCAGTGAAATTTCAGGGGTTAAATCAGTGAGAGTTCAGGGGATAAAACTGTGAGTGTTCAGGGGATAAGACAGTGGTGTTCGGGAGATAAAAGAGCGACAGTTTAGTGGATAAAACAGTGAGCAGTTGGGAGATGACACAGCGAGAGTTGAGAAGATAAAACAGTGAGATCTCAGTGGGTGAAAGAGCGAGAGGTCAGGAGATGATACAGCGAGAGTTGATGGGATAAAACAGCGAGAGTTCAGTGGATAAAAGCGTGAGAGTTCAGGGGATAAAACAGTGACAGTTCAGTGGATAAAACAGTAAGTAGTTGGAAGATGACACAGCGAGCATTCAGTACATGAAACAGCGATAGTTCAGAAGATAAAACAGCGAGAACTCCATGGGTGAAAGAGTGAGAGGCCGGGAGATGATACAGCAAGAGTTGAGGGGATAAAACTGTGAGAGTTCAGGGGATAAAACAGTGAGATTTCAGGGGAGAAAACAGCAAGGGTTTGGGGGATAAAACAGCAAAATTTCAGGAGGTAAAATGATGAGATTTTAATTAATAAAATAGAAAATTAGGGAATAAAACAGTGAGAGTTTCAGGAGTTAAAACAACAAGAGTTCTGGAATTGTAACAATGAGAGTTCTGGAGATAAAACAGTGAGAGTTCAGGTGATAAAGCAGCAAGAGTTCAGGAGATAATACATTAAGGGCTCAGAGGATAAAACAGCAAAACCACAGGAGATTAAACAGTCAGAGTTCAGGGGATGAATCAGTGAGCGTTTCATGAGGTAAATCATGAGAGTTCTGTAGATAAAAGAGGGAGAGTTCAGGGGATAAAACAGCGAGAGATCAGCAGATAAAACCGAGAGTTCATGGGATAAAACAGCAAGAGTTCAGGGGAGTAAACAGTGAGTGTTCATGGTATAAGACAATAAAAGTTCAGCTGTTGAAAAAGCAGGTTATCAGGAGGAAAAACAATGAGAGTTCATGGGATAAAACAGCGAGAGTTCAGGGGATAAAACAATGAGAGTTCAGGGGATAAAACAGTGAGAGTTCAGTGTATAAAACAACAAGAGTTCAGGGGATAAAACAGCAAGAGTTCAGCAAATAAAACAGAAAGAGTTCCATAGATAAAGCAGCGAGAGTTCATGAGATAACAAGCAAGAGTTTCAGGAGGTAAACCAATGAAAGTTCTGGAGATGAAACAACGAGATTTCAGGTGATAAAACAGAGAGTTTCAGGAGATAAAACAATGAGAGTTCTGTAGAAAAAACAGTGAGAGTTCAGGAGATAAAACAGCGAGAGTTCAGGGGATAAAACACCCAGAGTTCAGGGGATAAAACAGCAAGATTTCAGGAGGTAAAATGATGAGATTTCAATTAATAAAATAGCAAAGTAGGGAATAAAACAGTGAGAGTTTGAGGAGTTAAATCAACAAGAGTTCTGGAGTTATAACAATGAGAGTTCTGGGGATGAAACAGCGAGAGTTCAGGTGATAAAACAGAGAGTTTCAGGAGCTAAAACAATGAGTGTTCTGTACATAAAACAGTGGGAGTTCCGGCGACAAAGAAGCAAGACCTCAAGAGATAAAACAGCGAGAGTTCCGCAGATAAATTACTGCAGGTTCCGTAGATAAAATAGCGAGAGTTCAGGAGATAAAAAGCAAGAGTTTTAGGATTTAAACAAATGACAGTTCTAGAGATAAAACAATGGGAGTACAGGGGATACAAGAGCATGAGTTCAGGAAATAATACAGCGAGAGATCAGCGGATGAAACAATGATTGCTCAGAGGATAAAGAAGTTGGTGGTTGAGGGATAAAAATGTGACAGTTCAGGGGATAAAGCAGTGAAACTTCAGGGATAAAACAGTGAGAGTTCAGGAGATACATCAGTGAGCGTTCAGGGGACAAAAATATGTGTGTTCATGGGATAAAACAGTGGTGGTTGGGAGATAAAACAGCGACAGGTCAGTGGATAAAACAGTGAGTAGTTGGGAGATGACACAGAGTGTGTTCAGTAGATGAAACAGCGAGAGTTCAGAAGATAAAACAGCGAGATCTCTTTGGGTGAAAGAGTGAGAGGTCGGGAGATGACACAGGGAGAGTTGAGGGGATAAAACAGCGAGAGTTCATGAGATAAAAAAGCGAGAGTTCAGAAGATAAAACAGCGACATCTCGGTGGGTGAAAGAGTGAGAGGTCGGGAGATGATACAGCGACAGTTCAGTGGATAAAACAACGAGAGTACAGGGGACTAAAGAGTGAGTGTTCATGGTATAAGACAATAAAAGTTCAGTTGTTGAAACAGCAGGTGTTCAGGAGCTAAAACAATGAGAGTTCATGGGATAAAACAGTGAGAGTTCAGGGATAAAACAGCGAGGGTTCAGGGGAATAAACAGCGAGGGTTCAGGGGATAAAACAGCGAGGGTTCAGGGGATAAAACAGCGAGAGTTCAGGGGATAAAATAGCGAGAGTTCAGGGGATAAAACAGCGAGGGTTCAGGGGATAAAACAGTGAGAGTTCAGGGGATAAAACAGCGAGGGTTCAGGGGATAAAACAGCAAAATTTCAGGAGGTAAAATGATGAGATTTTAATTAATAAAATAGAAAAGTAGGGAATAAAACAGTGAAAGTTTCAGGAGTTAAAACAACAAGAGTTCCGGAGTTGTAACAATGAGAGTTCTGGAGATAAAACAGTGAGAGTTCAGGTGATAAAGCAGCAAGAGTTCAGGAGATAATACATCAAGAGCTCAGAGGATGAAACAGCAAAACCACAGGAGATAAAATGGCAAGAGTTCCGCAGATAAAACAGTGAGTAGTTGGGACATGATACAGCGAGTGTTCACCAGATGAAACAGTGAGAGTTCAGAAGATAAAACAGCGAGATCTCAGTGGGTGAAAGAGTGAGAGGTCGGGAGATGGTACACTGAGAGTTCAGGGGATAAAACAGCAAGCCTTCAGGGGATTAAAGAGTGAGTGTTCACGGTATAAGACAATAAAAATTCAGATGATGAAACCGCAGTTGTTCAGGAGGTAAAACAATGAGAATTCTGCAGATAAAACAGTGGGAGTTCAGTGGATAAAGCAGCAAGACTACAGGAGGTAATACAGCTTAAGGGATAAAACAGCAAGACCTCAGGAGATAAAACAGCGAAATTTCAGCAGATAAAACAGTGAGAGTTCTGTAGATAAAATAGCATTAGTTCAGGCGATAAAAAGCAATAGTTTCAGGAGGTAAGCAAATGAGAGTTCCAGAGTTAAAACAATGGGAGTGCAGGTGATAAAACAGCATGAGTTCAGGAGATAATACAGCGAGAGACCAATGGATGAAACAATGTGAGTTCAGGGGATAAAGAAGTGGGTGGTTGAGAGATAAAAAAGTGACAGTTCAGAGGATAAATCAGTGAAATTTCAGGGGTTAAATCAGTGAGAGTTCAGGGGATAAAACTGTGAGTATTCAGGGGATAAGACAGTGGTGGTCAGGAGATAAGAGAGTGACAGTTCAGTGGATAAAACAGTGAGCAGTTGGGAGATGACACAGCGCGACTTGAGAAGATAAAACAGTGAGATCTCATTGGGTGAATGAGCGAGAGGTGAGAAGATACAGCGAGAGTTGATGGGATAAAACAGCGAGAGTTCAGTGGATAAAAGCGTGAGAGTTCAGGGAATAAAACAGTGACAGTTCAGTGGATAAAACAGTAAGTAGTTGGAAGATGACACAGCGAGCATTCAGTACATGAAACAGCGATAGTTCAGAAGATAAAACAGCGAGAACTCCATGGGTGAAAGAGTGAGAGGCCGGGAGATGATACAGCAAGAGTTGAGGGGATAAAACTGTGAGAGTTCAGGGGATAAAACAGTGAGAGTTCAGGGGAGAAAACAGCGAGGGTTCAGGAGATAAAACAGCAGAATTTCAGGAGGAAAAATGATGAGATTTTAATTAATAAAATAGAAAAGTAGGGAATAAAACAGTGAAAGTTTCAGGAGTTAAAACAACAAGAGTTCCGGAGTTGTAACAATGAGAGTTCTGGAGATAAAACAGTGAGAGTTCAGGTGATAAAGCAGCAAGAGTTCAGGAGATAATACATCAAGAGCTCAGAGGATAAAACAGCAAAACCACAGGAGATAAAACAGTCAGAGTTCAGGGGATGAATCAGTGAGTGTTTCATGACGTAAATCAATGCGAGTTCTGTAGATAAAAGAGTGGGAGTTCAGGGGATAAAACAGTGAGAGATCAGCAGATAAAACAGCAAGAGTTCATGGGATAAAACAGCAAGAGTTCAGGGGAGTAAACAGTGAATGTTCATGGTATAAGACAATAAAAATTCAGTTGTTGAAACAGCAGGTGTTCAGGAGGTAAAACAGTGAGAGTTCATGGGATAAAACAGCGAGAGTACAGGGGATAAAACAGTGAGAGTTCAGTGTATAAAACAGCAAGATTTCAGGGGATAAAACAATGAGAGTTCAGCAAATAAAACAGTAAGAGTTCCATAGATAGAGTTTCGGGAGATAAAACAGCGAGAGTTCCCCAGATAAAACAGTGATTAGTTGGGACATGGTACAGCGAGTGTTCACCAGATGAAACAGTGAGAGTTCAGAAGATAAAACAGCGAGATCTCAGTGGGTGATTGTTCAGAGGATAAAGAATTGGGTGGTTGAGGGATAAAAATGTGACAATTCAGGGGATAAAGCAGTGAAACTTCAGAAATAAAACAGTGAGAGTTCAGGAGATACATCAGTGAGCTTTCAGGGGATAAAAATATGTGTGTTCAGGGGATAAGACATTGGTGGTCGGGAGATAAAACAGCGACGGGTCAGTGGATAAAACAGTGAGTAGTTGGGAGATGACACAGCGTGTGTTCAGTAGATGAAACAGCGAGAGTTCAGAAGATAAAACAGCAAGATCTCATTGGGTGAAAGAGTGAGAGGTCGGGAGATGATACAGCGAGAGTTCAGGGGATAAAACAACAAGAGTACACGGGAGTAAACAGTGAGTGTTCATGGTTTAAGACAATAAAAGTTCAGTTGTTGAAACAGCAGGTGTTCAGGAGGTAAAACAATGAGAATTCATGGGATAAAACAGCGAGAGTTCAGGGGATAAAACAATGAGAGTAGAGGGGATAAAACAGTGAGAGTTCAGTGTATAAAACAGCAAGAGTTCAGGGGATAAAACAGCAAGAGTTCAGCAAATAAAACCGTAAGAGTTCCGTAGAAAAAGCAGTGAGAGTTCATGAGATAACAAGCAAGAGTTTCAGGAGGTAAACCAATGAGAGTTCTGGAGATGAAACAGCGAGATTTCAGGAGATAAAACAGAGAGTTTCAGGAGCTAAAACAATGAGAGTTCTGTAAAAAAACAGTGAGAGTTCAGGGGATAAAACAGCGAGAGTTCAGGGGATAAAACAGCAAGAGTTCAGGGGATAAAACAGCGAGAATTCAGCAAATAAAAGAGTAAGAGTTCCATAGATAAAGCAGGGAGAGTTCATGAGATAACAAGCAAGAGTTTCAGGAGGTAAACCAATGAGAGTTCTGGGGATGAAACAGCGAGATTTCAGGTGATAAAACAGAGAGTTTCAGGAGCTAAAACAAAGAGAGTTCTGTAGAAAAAACAGTGGGAGTTCAGGGAATAAAACAGCGAGAGTTCAGCAAATAAAACAGTAAGAGTTCCATCGATAAAGCAGCGAGAGTTCATGAGATAACAAGCAAGAGTTTCAGGAGGTAAACCAATGAGAGTTCAGGGGATAAAACAGCGAGAGTTCAGCAAATAAAAGAGTAAGAGTTCCATAGATAAAGCAGCGAGAGTTCATGAGATAACAAGCAAGAGTTTCAGAAAGGTAAACCAATGAGAGTTCTGGGGATGAAACAGCGAGATTTCAGGTGATAAAACAGAGAGTTTCAGGAGCTAAAACAAAGAGAGTTCTGTAGAAAAAACAGTGGGAGTTCAGGGGATAAAACAGCGAGAGTTCAGCAAATAAAACATTAAGAGTTCCATCGATAAAGCAGCGAGAGTTCATGAGATAACAAGCAAGAGTTTCAGGAGGTAAACCAATGAGAGTTCAGGGGATAAAACAGTGAGAGTTCAGGGGATAAAACAGTGAGAGTTCAGGGGAGAAAACAGCGAGGGTTTGGGGGATAAAACAGCAAAATTTCAGGAGGTAAAATGATGAGATTTTAATTAATAAAATAGAAAAGTAGGGAATAAAACAGTGAAAGTTTCAGGAGTTAAAACAACAAGAGTTCCGGAGTTGTAACAATGAGAGTTCTGGAGGTAAAATAGTGAGATTTCAGGTGATACAACAGAGAGATTCAGGAGCTAAAACAATGAGAGTTCTGTAGATACAACAACGAGAGTTCAGGGGATAAAGCAGCAAGAGTTCAGGAGATAATACATCAAGAGCTCAGAGGATAAAACAGCAAAACCACAGGAGATAAAACAGTGAGAGTTCAGGGGATGAATCAATGAGCGTTTCATGAGGTAAATCAATGAGAGTTCTGTTGATAAAAGAGTGGGAGTTCAGGGGATAAAACAGCGAGAGATCAGCAAATAAAACAGCGAGAGTTCATGGGATAAAACAGCAAGAATTGAGGGGAATAAACAGTGTGTGTTCATGGTATAAGAAAATAAAAGTTCAGTTTTTGAAACAGCAGGTGTTCACGAGGTAAGACAATGAGATGTCATGGGATAAAACAGCGAGAGTTCAGGGGATAAAACAATGAGATTACAGGGGATAAAACAGTGAGAGTTCAGTGTATTAAACAGCAAGAGTTCAAGGGATAAAACAGCGAGCGTTCAGCAAATAAAACAGTAAGAGTTCCGTAGATAAAGCAGCGAGAGTTCATGAGATAACAAGCAAGAGTTCCAGGAGGTAAACCAATGAGAGTTCTGGAGATGAAACAGCGAGATTTCAGGTGATAAAACAGAGATTTTCAGGAGCTAAAACAATGAGAGTTCTGTAGAAAAAACAGTGAGAGTTCAGGGGATAAAGCAGCGAGAGTTCAGGGGATAAAACACCGAGAGTTCAGGGGATAAAACAGCGAGATTTCTGGAGGTAAAATGATGAGATTACAATTAATAAAATAGCAAAGTAGGGAATAAAACAGTGAGAGTTTTAGGAGTTAAATCAACAAGAGTTCTGAAGTTATAAATGTGAGAGTTCTGGGGATGAAACAGCGAGAGTTCAGGTGATAAAACAGAGAGTTTCAGGAGCTAAAACAATGAGATTTCTGTCCAAAAACAGTGGGAGTTCAGGCGAAAAAGCAGCAAGACCTCAGGAGATAAAACAGCGAGAGTTCCGCAGATAAAATAGTGATTAGTTGGGACATGATACAGCGAGAGTTCACCAGATGAAACAGTGAGAGTTCAGAAGATAAAACAGCAAGATCTCAGTGGGTGAAAGAGTGAGAGGTCGGGAGATGATACAGCGAGGGGCCAGGGGATAAAACAACAAGAGTACACGGGAGTAAACAGTGAGTGTTCATGGTATAAGACAATAAAAGTTCAGTTGTTGAAACAGCAAGTGTTCAGGAGGTAAAACAATGAGAGTTCATAGGATAAAACAGCGAGAGTTCAGGAGATAAAACAATGAAAGTACAGGGGATAAAACAGTGAGAGTTCAGAAGATAAAACAGCAAGAGTTCAGCAAATAAAACAGTAAGAGTTCCGTAGATAAAGCAGTGAGAGTTCATGAGATAACAATCAAGAGTTCCAATAGGTAAACCAATGAGAGTTCTGGAGATGAAACAGCGAGATTTCAGGAGATAAAACAGAGAATTTCAGGAGCTAAAACAATGAGAGTTCTGTAAAAAAGAAAGTGAGATTTCAGGGGATAAAACAGCGAGAGTTCGGGGGATAAAACAGCAAGAGCTCAGGGGATAAAACAGCGAGAGTTCAGCAAATAAAACAGTAAGAGTTCCATAGATAAAGCAGCGAGAGTTCATGAGATAACAATCAAGAGTTTCAGGAGGTAAACCAATGAGAGTTCTGGGGATGAAACAGCGAGATTTCTGGTGATAAAACAGAGAGTTTCAGCAGCTAAAACAATGAGAGTTCTGTAAAAAAACAGTGAGAGTTCAGGGGATAAAACACCCAGAGTTCAGGGGATAAAACAACGAGATTTCAGGAGGTAAAATGGTGAGATTTCAATTAATAAAATAGCAAAGTAGGGAATAAAACAGTGAGAGTTTGAGGAGTTAAATCAACAAGAGTTCTGGAGTTCTAACAATGAGAGTTCTGGGAATGAAACAGCGAGAGTTCAGGTGATAAAACAGAGAGTTTCAGGAGCTAAAGCAATGAGAGTTCTGTACATAAAACAGTGGGAGTTCAGGCGACAAAGCAGCAATACCTCAGGAGATAAAACAGCGAGAGTACCGCAGATAAAACAGTGAGAGTTCTGCTGATAAAATAGCGAGAGTTCAGGACATAAAAAGCAAGAGTTTTAGGAGGTAAACAAATGAGAGTTCTGGAGATAAAACAGTGGGAGTGCAGGGGATACAACAGCATGAGTTCAGGAGATAATACAGCGAGAGGTCAGCGGATGAAACAATGAGGGTTCAGAGGATAAAGAAGTGGGTGGTTGAGGGATAAAAATGTGACAGTTCAGGGGATAAAACTGTGATTATTCATGGGGTAAGACAGTGGTGGTCGGGAGATAAAAGAGTGACAGTTCAGTGGATAAAACAGTGAGCAGTTGGGAGATGATACAGCGAGAGTTGATGGGATAAAACAGTGACAGTTCAGTGGATAAAACAGTGAGTAGTTGGAAGATGACACAGCGAGCGTTCAGTACATGAAACGGCGATAGTTCAGAAGATAAAACAGCGAGAACTCCGTGGGTGAAAGAGTGAGAGGCCGGGAGATGATACAGCAAGAGTTGAGGGGATAAAACTGTGAGAGTTCAGTGGATAAAACAGTGAGAGTTCAGGGGAGAAATCAGCGAGGGTTTGGGGGATAAAACAGCAAAATTTCAGGAGGTAAAATGATGAGATTTTAATTAATAAAATAGAAAAGTTAGGAATAAAACAGTGAAAGTTTCAGGAGTTAAAACAACAAGAGTTCCGGAGTTGTAACAATGAGAGTTCTGGAGGTAAAATAGTGAGATTTCAGGTGATAAAACAGAGAGTTTCAGGAGCTAAAACAATGAGAGTTCTGTAGATAAAACAACGAGAGTTCAGGGGATAAAGCAGCAAGAGTTCAGGAGATAATACATCAAGAGCTCAGAGGATAAAACAGCAAAACCACAGGAGATAAAACAGTGAGAGTTCAGGGGATGAATCAGTGAGCGTTTCATGAGGTAAATCAATGAGAGTTCTGTTGATAAAAGAGTGGGAGTTCAGGGGATAAAACAGCGAGAGATCAGCAGATAAAACAGCGAGAGTTCATGGGATAAAACAGCAAGAATTGAGGGGAATAAACAGTGAGTGTTCATGGTATAAGACAATAAAAGTTCAGTTTTTGAAACAGCAGGTGTTCAGGAGGTAAAACAATGAGATGTCATGGGATAAAACAGCGAGAGTTCAGGGGATAAAACGATGAGATTACAGGGGATAAAATAGTGAGAGTTCAGTGTATTGAACAGCAAGAGTTCAAGGGATAAAACAGCGAAAGTTCAGCAAATAAAACAGTAAGAGTTCCGTAGATAAAACAGCGAGAGTTCATGAGATAACAAGCAAGAGTTTCAGGAGGTAAACCAATGAGAGTTCTGGAGATGAAACAGCGAGATTTCAGCTGATAAAACAGAAATTTTCAGGAGCTAAAACAATGAGAGTTCTGTAGAAAAAACAGTGACAGTTCAGGGGATAAAACAGCGAGAGTTCAGGAGGTAAAATCATGAGATTTCAGTTAATAAAATAACAAAGTAGGGATAAAACAGTGAGAGTTTTAGGAGTTAAATCAACAAGAGTTCTGGAGTTATAACAGTGAGAGTTCTGGGGATGAAACAGCGAGAGTTCAGGTGATAAAACAGAGAGTTTCAGGAGCTAAAACAATGAGACTTCTGTACAAAAACAGTGGGAGTTCAAGCGACAAAGCAGCAAGACCTCAGGAGATAAAACAGCGAGAGTTCCCCAGATAAAACAGTGATTAGTTGGGACATGATACCGCGAGCGTTCACCAGATGAAACAGAGAGAGTTCAGAAGATAAAACAGCGAGATCTCAGTGGGTGAAAGAGTGAGAGGTCGGGAGATGATACAGCGAGGGTTCAGGGGATAAAACAACAAGAGTACACGGGAGTAAACAGTGAGTGTTCATGGTATAAGACAAGAAAAGTTCAGTTTTTGAAACAGCAGGTGTTCAGGAGGTAAAACAATGAGAGTTCATGGGATAAAACAGCGAGAGTTCAGGGGATAAAACAATGAAATTACAGGGGATAAAACAGTGAGAGTTCAGGGGATAAAACATCAAGAGTTCAGCAAATAAAACAGTAAGAGTTCAGTAGATAAAGCAGCGAGAGTTCATGAGATAACAATCAAGAGTTTCAGGAGGTAAACCAATGAGAGTTCTGGAGATGAAACAGCGAGATTTCAGGTGATAAAACAGAGAGTTTCAGGAGCTAAAACAATGAGAGTTCTGTAAAAAAACAGTGAGAGTTCAGGGGATAAAACAGCGAGAGTTCAGGGGATAAAACAGCAAGAGTTCATGGGATAAAACAGCGAGAGTTCAGCAAATAGAACAGTAAGAGTTCCATAGATAAAGCAGCGAGAGTTCATGAGATAACAAGCAAGTGTTTCAGGAGGTAAACCAATGAGAGTTCTGGGAATGAAACAGTGAGAGTTCAGGTGATAAAACAGAGAGTTTCAGGAGCTAAAGCAATGAGAGTTCTGTACATAAAACATTGGGAGTTCAGGCGACAAAGCAGCAAGACCTCAGGAGATAAAACAGCGAGAGTACCGCAGATAAAACAGTGAGAGTTCTGTAGATAAAATAGCGAGAGTTCAGGACATAAAAAGCAAGATTTTAGGAGGTAAACAAATGAGAGTTCTGGAGATAAAACAATGGGAGTGCAGGGGATACAACAGCATGAGTTCAGGAGATAATACAGCGAGAGGTCAGCGGATGAAACAATGATGGTTCAGAGGATAAAGAAGTGGGTGGTTGAGGGATAAAAATGTGACAGTTCAGGGGATAAAACTGTGATAATTCATGGGGTAAGACAGTGGTGGTCGGGAAATAAAAGAGTGACAGTTCAGTGGATAAAACAGTGAGCAGTTGGGAGATGATACAGCGAGAGTTCAGTACATGAAACGGCGATAGTTCAGAAGATAAAACAGCGAGAACTCCGTGGGTGAAAGAGTGAGAGGCCGGGAGATGATACAGCAAGAGTTGAGGGGATAAAACTGTGAGAGTTCAGGGGATAAAACAGTGAGAGTTCAGGGGAGAAAACAGCGAGGGTTTGGGGGATAAAACAACAAAATTTCAGGAGGTAAAATGATGAGATTTTAATTAATAAAATAGAAAAGTAGGGAATAAAACAGTGAAAGTTTCAGGAGTTAAAGCAACAAGAGTTCCGGAGTTGTAACAATGAGAGTTCTGGAGGTAAAATAGTGAGATTTCAGGTGATAAAACAGAGAGATTCAGGAGCTAAAACAATGAGAGTTCTGTAGATACAACAACGAGAGTTCAGGGGATAAAGCAGCAAGAGTTCAGGAGATAATACATCAAGAGCTCAGAGGATAAAACAGCAAAACCACAGGAGATAAAACAGTGAGAGTTCAGGGGATGAATCAGTGAGCATTTCATGAGGTAAATCAATGAGAGTTCTGTTGATAAAAGAATGGGAGTTCAGGGGATAAAACAGCGAGAGATCAGCAGATAAAACAGCGAGAGTTCATGGGATAAAACAGCAAGAATTGAGGGGAATAAACAGTGAGTGTTCATGGTATAAGACAATAAAAGTTCAGTTTTTGAAACAGCAGGTGTTCAGGAGGTAAAACAATGAGATGTCATGGGATAAAACAGCAAGAGTTCAGGGGATAAAACGATGAGATTACAGGGGATAAAATAGTGAGAGTTCAGTGTATTGAACAGCAAGAGTTCAAGGGATAAAACAGCGAGAGTTCAGCAAATAAAACAGTAAGAGTTCCGTAGATAAAACAGCGAGAGTTGATGAGATAACAAGCAAGAGTTTCAGGAGGTAAACCAATGAGAGTTCTGGAGATGAAACAGCGAGATTTCAGCTGATAAAACAGAAATTTTCAGGAGCTAAAACAATGAGAGTTCTGTAGAAAAAACAGTGACAGTTCAGGGGATAAAACAGCGAGAGTTCAGGAGGTAAAATCATGAGATTTCAGTTAATAAAATAGCAAAGTAGGGAATAAAACAGTTCGAGTTTTAGGAGTTAAATCAACAAGAGTTCTGGAGTTATAACAGTGAGAGTTCTGGGGATGAAACAGCGAGAGTTCAGGTGATAAAACAGCGAGAGTTCAGCAAATAAAACAGTAAGAGTTCCATAGATAAAGCAGCGAGAGTTCATGAGATAACAATCAAGAGTTTCAGGAGGTAAACCAGTGAGAGTTCTGGGGATGAAACAGCGAGATTTCAGGTGATAAAACAGAGAGTTTCAGGAGCTAAAACAATGAGAGTTCTGTAAAAAAACAGTGAGAGTTCAGGGGATAAAACACCCAGAGTTCAGGGGATAAACAACGAGATTTCAGGAGATAAAATGATGAGATTTCAATTAATAAAATAGCAAAGTAGGGAATAAAACAGTGAGAGATTGAGGAGTTAAATCAACAAGAGTTCTGGAGTTCAAACAATGAGAGTTCTGGGAATGAAACAGCGAGAGTTCAGGTGATAAAACAGAGAGTTTCAGGAGCTAAAGCAATGAGAGTTCTGTACATAAAACAGTGGGAGTTCAGGCGACAAAGCAGCAAGACCTCAGGAGATAAAACAGCGAGAGTACCGCAGATAAAACAGTGAGAGTTCTGTTGATAAAATAGCGAGAGTTCAGGACATAAAAAGCAAGAGTTTTAGGAGGTAAACAAATGAGAGTTCTGGAGATAAAACAATGGGAGTGCAGGGGATACAACAGCATGAGTTCAGGAGATAATACAGCGAGAGGTCAGCGGATGAAACAATGATGGTTCAGAGGATAAAGAAGTGGGTGGTTGAGGGATAAAAATGTGACAGTTCAGGGGATAAAACTGTGATTATTCATGGGGTAAGACAGTGGTGGTCGGGAGATAAAAGAGTGGACAGTTCAGTGGATAAAACAGTGAGCAGTTGGGAGATGACACAGCGAGAGTTGAGAAGATAAAAGAGTGAGATCTCAGTGGGTGGAAGAGCGAGAGAGCAGGAGATGATACAGCGAGAGTTGATGGGATAAAACAGCGAGAGTTCAGTGGATAAAAGAGTGAGAGTTCAGGGGCTAAAACAGTGAGAGTTCAGTGGATAAAACAGTGAGTAGTTGGAAGATGACACAGCGAGCGTTCAGTACATGAAACGGCGATAGTTCAGAAGATAAAACAGCGAGAACTCCGTGGGTGAAAGAGTGAGAGGCCGGGAGATGATACAGCAAGAGTTGAGGGGATAAAACTGTGAGAGTTCAGGGGATAAAACAGTGAGAGTTCAGGGGAGAAAACAGCGAGGGTTCGGGGGATAAAACAGCAAAATTTCAGGAGGTAAAATGATGAGATTTTAATTAATAAAATAGAAAAGTAGGGAATAAAACAGTGAAAGTTTCAGGAGTTAAAACAACAAGAGTTCCGGAGTTGTAACAATGAGAGTTCTGGAGATAAAACAGTGAGATTTCAGGTGATAAAACAGAGAGTTTCAGGAGCTAAAACAATGAGAGTTCTGTAGATAAAAGAGCGAGAGTTCAGGGATAAAGCAGCAAGAGATCAGGAGATAATACATCAAGAGCTCAGAGGATAAAACAGCAAAACCACAGGAGATAAAACAGTGAGAGTTCAGGGGATGAATCAGTGAGCGTTTCATGAGGTAAATCAATGAGAGTTCTGTTGATAAAAGAGTGGGAGTTCAGGGGATAAAACAGCGAGAGATCAGCAGATAAAACAGCGAGAGTTCATGGGATAAAACAGCAAGAATTGAGGGGAATAAACAGTGAGTGTTCATAGTATAAGACAATAAAAGTTCAGTTTTTGAAACAGCAGGTGTTCACGAGGTAAAACAATGAGATGTCATGGGATAAAACAGCGAGAGTTCAGGGGATAAAACGATGAGATTACAGGGGATAAAATAGTGAGAGTTCAGTGTATTGAACAGCAAGAGTTCAAGGATAAAACAGCGAGAGTTCAGCAAATAAAACAGTAAGAGTTCCGTAGATAAAACAGCGAGAGTTGATGAGATAACAAGCAAGAGTTTCAGGAGGTAAACCAATGAGAGTTCTGGAGATGAAACAGCGAGATTTCAGCTGATAAAACAGAAATTTTCAGGAGCTAAAACAATGAGAGTTCTGTAGAAAAAACAGTGACAGTTCAGGGGATAAAACAGCGAGAGTTCAGGAGGTAAAATCATGAGATTTCAGTTAATAAAATAGCAAAGTAGGGAATAAAACAGTTCGAGTTTTAGGAGTTAAATCAACAAGAGTTCTGGAGTTATAACAGTGAGAGTTCTGGGGATGAAACAGCGAGAGTTCAGGTGATAAAACAGCGAGAGTTCAGCAAATAAAACAGTAAGAGTTCCATAGATAAAGCAGCGAGAGTTCATGAGATAACAATCAAGAGTTTCAGGTGGTAAACCAGTGAGAGTTCTGGGGATGAAACAGCGAGATTTCAGGTGATAAAACAGAGAGTTTCAGGAGCTAAAACAATGAGAGTTCTGTAAAAAAACAGTGAGAGTTCAGGGGATAAAACACCCAGAGTTCAGGGGATAAAACAACGAGATTTCAGGAGATAAAATGATGAGATTTCAATTAATAAAATAGCAAAGTAGGGAATAAAACAGTGAGAGTTTGAGGAGTTAAATCAACAAGAGTTCTGGAGTTCAAACAATGAGAGTTCTGGGAATGAAACAGCGAGAGTTCAGGTGATAAAACAGAGAGTTTCAGGAGCTAAAGCAATGAGAGTTCTGTACATAAAACAGTGGGAGTTCAGGCGACAAAGCAGCAAGACCTCAGGAGATAAAACAGCGAGAGTACCGCAGATAAAACAGTGAGAGTTCTGTTGATAAAATAGCGAGAGTTCAGGACATAAAAAGCAAGAGTTTTAGGAGGTAAACAAATGAGAGTTCTGGAGATAAAACAATGGGAGTGCAGGGGATACAACAGCATGAGTTCAGGAGATAATACAGCGAGAGGTCAGCGGATGAAACAATGATGGTTCAGAGGATAAAGAAGTGGGTGGTTGAGGGATAAAAATGTGACAGTTCAGGGGATAAAACTGTGATTATTCATGGGGTAAGACAGTGGTGGTCGGGAGATAAAAGAGTGACAGTTCAGTGGATAAAACAGTGAGCAGTTGGGAGATGACACAGCGAGAGTTGAGAAGATAAAAGAGTGAGATCTCAGTGGGTGGAAGAGCGAGAGAGCAGGAGATGATACAGCGAGAGTTGATGGGATAAAACAGCGAGAGTTCAGTGGATAAAAGAGTGAGAGTTCAGGGGATAAAACAGTGACAGTTCAGTGGATAAAACAGTGAGTAGTTGGAAGATGACACAGCGAGCGTTCAGTACATGAAACGGCGATAGTTCAGAAGATAAAACAGCGAGAACTCCGTGGGTGAAAGAGTGAGAGGCCGGGAGATGATACAGCAAGAGTTGAGGGGATAAAACTGTGAGAGTTCAGGGGATAAAACAGTGAGAGTTCAGGGGAGAAAACAGCGAGGGTTCGGGGGATAAAACAGCAAAATTTCAGGAGGTAAAATGATGAGATTTTAATTAATAAAATAGAAAAGTAGGGAATAAAACAGTGAAAGTTTCAGGAGTTAAAACAACAAGAGTTCCGGAGTTGTAACAATGAGAGTTCTGGAGGTAAAATAGTGAGATTTCAGGTGATAAAACAGAGAGTTTCAGGAGCTAAAACAATGAGAGTTCTGTAGATAAAACAACGAGAGTTCAGGGGATAAAGCAGCAAGAGTTCAGGAGATAATACATCAAGAGCTCAGAGGATAAAACAGCAAAACCACAGGAGATAAAACAGTGAGAGTTCAGGGGATGAATCAGTGAGCGTTTCATGAGGTAAATCAATGAGAGTTCTGTTGATAAAAGAGTGGGAGTTCAGGGGATAAAACAGCGAGAGATCAGCAGATAAAACAGCGAGAGTTCATGGGATAAAACAGCAAGAATTGAGGGGAATAAACAGTGAGTGTTCATGGTATAAGACAATAAAAGTTCAGTTTTTGAAACAGCAGGTGTTCACGAGGTAAAACAATGAGATGTCATGGGATAAAACAGCGAGAGTTCAGGGGATAAAACGATGAGATTACAGGGGATAAAATAGTGAGAGTTCAGTGTATTGAACAGCAAGAGTTCAAGGGATAAAACAGCGAGAGTTCAGCAAATAAAACAGTAAGAGTTCCGTAGATAAAACAGCGAGAGTTCATGAGATAACAAGCAAGAGTTTCAGGAGGTAAACCAATGAGAGTTCTGGAGATGAAACAGCGAGATTTCAGCTGATAAAACAGAAATTTTCAGGAGCTAAAACAATGAGAGTTCTGTAGAAAAAACAGTGACAGTTCAGGGGATAAAACAGCGAGAGTTCAGGAGGTAAAATCATGAGATTTCAGTTAATAAAATAGCAAAGTAGGGAATAAAACAGTGAGAGTTTTAGGAGTTAAATCAACAAGAGTTCTGGAGTTATAACAGTGAGAGTTCTGGGGATGAAACAGCGAGAGTTCAGGTGATAAAACAGAGAGTTTCAGGAGCTAAAACAATGAGACTTCTGTACAAAAACAGTGGGAGTTCAAGCGACAAAGCAGCAAGACCTCAGGAGATAAAACAGCGAGAGTTCCCCAGATAAAACAGTGATTAGTTGGGACATGATACCGCTGAGCGTTCACCAGATGAAACAGAGAGAGTTCAGAAGATAAAACAGCGAGATCTCAGTGGGTGAAAGAGTGAGAGGTCGGGAGATGATACAGCGAGGGTTCAGGGGATAAAACAACAAGAGTACACGGGAGTAAACAGTGAGTGTTCATGGTATAAGACAAGAAAAGTTCAGTTTTTGAAACAGCAGGTGTTCAGGAGTAAAACAATGAGAGTTCATGGGATAAAACAGCGAGAGTTCAGGGGATAAAACAATGAAATTACAGGGGATAAAACAGTGAGAGTTCAGGGGATAAAACATCAAGAGTTCAGCAAATAAAACAGTAAGAGTTCAGTAGATAAAGCAGCGAGAGTTCATGAGATAACAATCAAGAGTTTCAGGAGGTAAACCAATGAGAGTTCTGGAGATGAAACAGCGAGATTTCAGGTGATAAAACAGAGAGTTTCAGGAGCTAAACACTGAGTTCTGTAAAAAAACAGTGAGAGTTCAGGGGATAAAACAGCGAGAGTTTCAGGGAATAAAACAGCAAGAGTTCATGGGAATAAAACAGCGAGAGTTCAGCAAATAGAACAGTAAGAGTTCCATAGATTAAGCAGCGAGAGTTCATGAGATAACAAGCAAGTGTTTCAGGAGGGTAAACCAATGAGAGTTCTGGGAATGAAACAGTGAGAGTTCAGGTTGATAAAACAGAGAGTTTCAGAGCTAAAGCAATGCGAGTTCTGTACATAAAACATTGGGAGTTCAGGCGACAAAGCAGCAAGACCTCAGGAGATAAAACAGCGAGAGTACCGCAGATAAAACAGTGAGAGTTTCTGTAGATAAAATAGCGAGAGTTCAGGACATAAAAAGCAAGATTTTTAGGAGGTAAACAAATGAGAGTTCTGGAGATAAAACAATGGGAGTGCAGGGGATACAACAGCATGAGTTAAGGAGATAATTACACGAGAGGTCAGCGAGATGAAACAATGGATGGTTCAGAGGATAAAGAAGTGGGTG